>NC_140998.1:186374814-187025697 GCF_052327205.1 Somniosus microcephalus
CTCCCCAAACACTGGCCAAAATAGTCCCCAGACTACAGCTTGACCACAATCACCCCAAACACTGGCCAATATAGTACACAGACAACAGCTTGACCACAATCTCCACAAATGCTGGCCAAAATAGACCCCAGACCACAGCTTGACCACAATCTCCACAAACACTGGCCAAAATAGACCCCAGAGCACAGCTTGACCACAATCCCCCCAAACACTGGCCAAAATAGCCCTCAGACTCCGCCCTTCGCCCTCAGACTCCGCCCCTCGCCCTCAGACTCCGCCCCTCTCCCTCACGCTCCGCCCCTCTCTCTCATGCCCCGCCCCTCATGCCCCACCCCTCTCCCTCAGACCCTGCCTCTCTCCCTCAGACCCCGCCCCTCTCCCTCAGACTCCGCCCCTCTCCCCTCACAAACACTGGCCAATATAGACCGCAGACCACAGCTTGACCACGATCTCCCAAAACACTGGCCAAAATAGACCCCAGACCACGGCTTGACCACAATCTCTCAAACCCTGGCCAAAATAGACCCCAGAGCACAGCTTGACCACAATCTCCCCAAACCCTGGCCAAAATAGACCCCAGACCACAGCTTGACCACAATCTCTCAAACAATGGCCAAAATAGACCCCAGGCCACAGCTTGACCACAATCTCCCCAATCACTGGCCAAAATAGACCCCAAACCACAGCTTGACGACAATCCCCCCAAACACTGACCAAAATAGACCCCAGACCACAGCTTGACCACAATCTACCCCAAACATAGGCAAAAATAGACCCCAGACCACAGCTTGACCACAATCTCCCCAAACCCTGCACAAAATAGACCCCAGAAAACAGCTTGACCACAATCTCTGAAACACAGGCCAAAATACACCCCAGACCACAGCTTGACCACAGTCTCCCCAAACACTGGCCAAAATAGACCCCAGACCACAGCTTGAACACAATCCCCCCAAACACTGGCCAAATAGACCCAGACCACAGCTTGACCACAATCTACCCCAAACACAGGCCAAAATAGACCCCAGACCACAGCTTGACCACAATCTCCCCAAACACCGGCTAAAATAGACCACAGACCACAGCTTGACCTCAATCTCCTCAAACATTGGCCAAAAGAGACCCCAGACCACATCTTGACCACAATACTCCCCAAACACTGGCCAAAATAGACCCAAGACCACAGCTTGACCACAATCTCCCCAAAAGTTGGCAAAAATAGACCCCAGACCCCAGCTCGACCACAATCTCCCCAAACACTGGCCGAAATATACCCCAGACCACAGCTTGACCACAATTCCCCCGAACCATGGCCAAAATAGACCCCAGACCAAAGCTTGACCACAATCTCCCCAAACACTGGCCATAATAGACCCCAGACCACAGCTTGACCACAATCTCTCAAACACTGGCCAAAATAGACCCAGAGCACAGCTTGGCCACAATCTCCCTAAACACTGGCCAGTATAGACCCCAGACCACAGCTTGACCACAATCTCGTCAAACACTGGACAAAATAGAACCCAGACCACAGCTTGACCACAATCACCCCAAACACTAGCCAAATAAACCCCAGACCACAGCTTGACAACAATCTCCCCAAACACTGGCCAAAATAGACCACAGACCACAGCTTGACCACAATCTCCCCAAACACTGGCCAAAATAGAGCCCAGACCACCGCTTGACCACAATCTCCCAAAACACTGGCCATATTAGACCCCAGACCACAGCTTGACCACAATCTCCCCAAACACTGACTGAAATAGACCCCAGACCACAGCTTGACCACAATCTCCCCAAGCACTGGCCAAAATAGACCCCAGACCACACCTTGACCACAATCTCCCAAAACACTGGCCAAAATAGACCACATACCACAGCTTGACCACAATCTCACCAAACACTGGCCAAAAAGGACCGTAGACCACAGCTTGACCACGATCTCCCCAAACACTGGACAAAATAGACACCAGACCACAGCTTGACCACAATCTCCACAAACACTGGCCAATATAGACCCCAGACTACAGCTTGACCACAATCTCCCCAAACACTGGCCAAAATAGTCCCCAGACCACAGCTTGACCACAATCACCCCAAACACTGGCCAATATAGTACACAGACCACAGCTTGACCACAATCTCCCCAAACACTGGCCAAAATAGACCCCAGAGCACAGCTTGGCCACAATCTCCCCTCAAACCATGGCCAAAATAGAACCCAAACCACAACTTGACCACAATCACCCCAAACACTGGCCATAATAGACCCCAGGCCACAGCTTGACCACAATCACCCAAAACATAGGCCAAAATAGACCCCAGACCACAACTTGGACACAATCTCCTCAGCACTGGTCAAAATAGACGCCAGACCACAGCTTGACCACAATCTCCTCAAACACTGGCCAAAATAGACCCCAGACCACAGCTTGATCACAATCTCCCAAAACACTGGCCAAAATAGATCCCATACCACAGCTTGGCCACAATCTCCCCAAACACAGACCAAAATAGACTCCAGACCACAGCTTCACCTCAATCTCTGCAAACACTGGCCAAAATAGACCCCAGACCACAGCTTGACCACAATCTCCAAACCATGGCCAAAATAGACCCCAGACCACAGCTTGACCACAGTCTCCCCAAACACTGGCCAAAATAGACCCAGACCACAGCTTGACCACAATCTCCAAACAGTGGACAAAATAGACCTCAGACCACAGCTTGACCATAAACCCCCCAAACCACGGCCAAAATAGAACCCAGACCACAGCTTGACCACAATCACCCCAAACACTAGCCAAAATAGACCCAGAGCACAGCTTGACCACAATCTCCCCAAACACTGGCCAAAATAGACCCCAGACCACAGCTTGACCACAATCTACCCCAAACGCAGGCCAAAATAGACCCCATACCACAGCTTGACCACAATCTCCCCAAATCCTGGCCAAAATAGACCCCAGACCACAGCTTGACCACAATCTCTCAATCACTGGCCAAAATAGACCCCAGGCCACAGCTTGACCACAATCTCCCCAAACACTGGCCAAAATAGACCCCAGACCACAGATTGACCACAATCCCCCCAAACACTGGCCAAAATAGACCCCAGACCACAGCTTGACCACAATCTACCCCAAACACAGGCCAAATTAGATCCCAGACCACAGCTTGAGCTCAATCTCCTCAAACACTGGCCAAAATAGACCCCAGACCACAGCTTGACCACAATCCCCCCAAACACTGGCCAAAATAGCCCTAAGACTTCGCCCCTCGCCCTCAGACTCCGCCCTTTGCCCTCAGTCTCCGCCCCCTCCCTCAGACTCTGCCTCTCTCCCTCACGCCCCGCCCCTCTCCCTCACGCCCCGCCCCTCTCCCTCGCGCCCCGCCCCTCTCCCTCACGCCCCGCCCCTCTCCCTCACGCCCCGCCCCTCTCCCTCAGACCCCGCCCCTCTCCCTCAGACCCCGCCCCTCTCCCTCATACACCGCCCATCTCCCTCAGACACCACCCCTCTCCTTCAGACTCCGCCCCTCTCCTTCAGACTCTGCCACCTCCCTCAGACTCCGCCCCTTTCCCTCAGACTCTGCCCCTCTCCCTCAGACACCGCCCCTCTCCCTCAGACCCCGCCCCTCTCCCTCAGAAACCGCCCCTCTCCCTCAGACTACGCCCCCCTATCTCAGACTCAGAACCTCTCCCTCAGACTCCGCCCCCTTGGCTCGCACTGGCCCACAGGAGGAGGAGGAGGGTGAGGAGGTGAATCAGGAGGCCGCCCGCCGCCTGCATGGGGGTCGCGGAAAGAAGCTGAACCGACAAGTTTCGAGGGGGGAGGCGGGTGGTCGACGAAAAAAGTTTGGGAAACTTTGAGAGCTGGGCGGGACTGGACTGGACGGTGCCGGCCAATCGCAAGCCGGCCTCTCCCTCAGACCCCGCCCCATGGCGACTGACCCCGCCCACCTCAGACCCCACGGCCACGCCCCCTCTCCCCAAGAACAGCGCCCCCTGTGGCCAATCAGAAGCCCGGCCTCTGTTCCCGGGCCCCGCCCCTCCCAGCCAGGCGCCTCCCACTGTCCCAGCCCACGCCCCCGCAGGCCCCGCCCCCGCCAACCGCCGCCAACTCAAACCCAGCACGCGGACTAACGGCCGCGGCTCTAGCCGCCCCTGACCCCTGACCCCCACAGCTTGACCACAATCTCCAAATTCTGGCCAAAATAGACCCCAGACCACAGCTTGACCACAATCTCCCCAAACACTGGCCTAAATAGACCCCAGACCACAGCTTGACCACAATCCCCCCTAACACTGGCCAAAATTCCTCCTGTAGTGTATGTGCCTTTAAGAGCCCCATGTGTACTGTAATGCCGGTAATGGCCACTCGGGCTATATAAGCCTGTATATTGTGTTGTATCAGTTAGTTCCCCTCCAGACTTTGTTTAGTTAGCACCTATGAAACCAACTCCTGTCTTCAGTGTCTCTATCAACAAACAGACACAACAGTGGCGACGAATTGGAAACGGACTTACCTGCAATTCGGCAGCACCTCAAGGACATCGATTCCTCTGGCGTCCAAAGTTGAAGAAAAATCAAGAAAAAGAAAAAGCTGTAGTTTCACCAGCTAGCCAAGCTGATGGCAGGTACTGCAATAAACCTTCCTGGGCGTCGGGCTGGGGCTCCAGCGGCTGGCTCTACAGCTGGGTCAAGCAGCGAAAGCGGAGGCAAGCAATAACAGACGGGGAGGGAGCACTCGGGAGACGGCCGGCGCTGCGAGCAGGTCGGCATTCAGACCTAGAGAGAGAGTCCGGCGGGAACGATTCTCCAACTGTAAATAAATAAATAAAAAGAACGGAAACCGCAGGACACAGCGTTGTCATCGGCAGCAGCGGTGGGGCAGCGCGGGTAGCGCCATATCTTTTCTGCAGAAAAGAAAGAAAAGCGCGGCAAGCGGCATTTTTTTTCTGGGATGCCTAAGTCTGGCAATATTGATACTTTTGATAACGAGATAAAGGATTGGACCACATATGTGGAAAGAGTGGAGGTATATTGCACCGCGAATGGAATAGAAGATGAAAAAAAAGCTTCAGTACTACTAAATCTAATGGGCGCAAAGACATACGGGCTGTTACGAAATTTAATCACTCCAGCCAAACCAAAGGACAAGAATTTTAAAGAAATTGTTGATACCCTACAGGAGCACTTAAACCCAACACCGCTGCTGATAGCGGAACGATTCAAATTCTTCAAGAGAAATCAACACAAGAATGAAAGTAACGCTGATTACCTCACCGAATTAAGAAAGCTATCACAATATTGCCAATTCGGGGTAGGGCTAGCAGATTATCTTCGAGACAAATTCATCTGCGGTCTCTTAAGTGAAGGAACACAGAAAAGGCTGCTTTCTGAAAAAGATTTAACACTGGACAAGGCTTTCAGTATGGCTGTATCATACGAAGCAGCCGCAAGAGGAGCTGCAGAGATACAACAAAAGACACAGGACTTCGGCACCCATGAAATGACACAGGGTTTCGAGAGATGTTACCGCCGCGGCAGATCCACCCATGACCAGAGGGACTGCTGGTTCAAGGACAAAGCATGCAGGCAATGCGGAAAGATTGGACACATTGCACGGGTATGCCGACCTGGACAAAAAAAATCCACAGACAGGAAAAAAAAAATCAATAAAGAAAAGTACAGAAAGGTACAAATGATGACGGACAGTAGCTCCGAAGACCAGAAGAGCGATAGCGACTCCGAAAACAAGAGACTAAGCTGTCTCAAATTACATAATGTTATCTCCAAAGATGGTTACCAGACCATTTGGTTTACACTCACGATAGCAGGGTCCCCAGTTAAAATGGAGCTAGATACAGGATCAGCTCTGACCGTCATAAATCGACGGGATTACGAGCGGATATTTCCGCATATACCTTTAAAAGACACATCCATTATCTTGATAACATATACGGGGCAGAAAGTATACCCCAAAGGAAAAATAAGGCCAACGCCAAAGAAGTGTTTCAAGAGAAACTAGGAACCTTAAAAGGCATCACCGCCTCAATAAAAGTGGAAGATGCAGCAATTCCAAAATTTTTTAAGGCAAGGCAATTCGTCCAGCAGTCGAGGCAGAGCTGGAGAATTTGGAAAAGGCAGGCATATTATCCAAAATAGATTGGAGTGAGTGGGCAACACCCATCGTTCCAGTCATGAAGAAAGCATTGAATAATGATAAATCTGAAGAACAGAGAAAAATTTGCATCTGTGGAGACTTCAAGGTGACTGTAAACCCGGTCCTTCACACGGTACAGTATCCTCTTCCGAGGATAGAAGATATTTTCGCCTCACTATCCGGAGGGAAACGTTTCACCAAAATTGACTTGGCACAGGCATATCTACAGATGGAGGTTGAAGAGGCCTGGAGTAGCATCCGCTCCAGCTATCTGGCAGAGAGCTATGGAGCAAGTCCTCCAAGGGATTCCGGGGACTCAATGCTACCTAGACGACATCCTTGTAACAGGAGAAAACGACGACGAGCACCTTGCCAATTTGGAGCAGGTGCTCACTAGGCTGAGAGAACGGGGCCCACGAGCAAATCGCCCCAAGTGCAAATTTTTCCAAAATCAAATATCATATTGTGTCCACATAATTAATAAGAAAGGGTTGCATAAGTCACCTGAAAAAATTGAAGCGGTCATAAAAGCCCCAGCACCTGAAAATGTTTCACAATTAAGGTCGTTCCTGGGATTAATAAATTACTATCATAAATTTTTACCGAACTTATCAACTCTTCTACACCCTCTTAATGAACTGCTACAAACAGGAGTAATTTGGAAATGGAGCGAAGACTAAACGTGCCTTCCATAAATGCAAAGAATTAATCACGTCCAAAGAAGTTTTGGCTCATTACAACCCATCACTGCCAATCAGACTGGCGTGCGATGCATCCCCTTACGGCGTAGGAGCAGTATTATTGCATAAATTCCCTGACGGCTCGGAACGGCCGATAGCTTTTGCGTCACGCTCATTGAACTCAGCTGAGCATACCTATGCCCAAATCGACAGGGAAGCACTCAGCCTGGTATGGGGAGTGAAGAAATTCAACCATTACCTACACGGACAAAAATTTACCTTGTTCACTGACCATCAGCCCCTCATCTCCATATTCAACCCTAAAAAGGGTGTTCCCATTATGACAGCGCAAAGGCTACAGAGGTGGTCCCTTTTTCTAGGGGCACACCAATACAACATAGAATAAAAAGGATCAAAACAGCATGGGAATGCTGACGGGTTATCGCGCCTACCGTTGCCAATGGTAGAAGAAGCACCTACCGTGGACCCAGTGGAGATTTTCCACTCTACCATAGTCGAATGTCTACCAGTAACAAATTCTGCCATTGAAAGGGAAACTAGAAATGACCCGACTCTCTCACGAGTCTACGATTTAACAGTGAAGGGATGCCAGCACATGGCGAACCACTGTTGCCAGCATTCTCGCAAAGAAGAGAACAGCTGTCAGTGTGCCGAGGAACCTTGATGTGTGGATCCAGAGTGGTGATTCCGCCCAAACTCCAGGATAAAGTTCTAAAGGAGCTTCACGAGGGGCATCTGGGTGGAGTGAAAATGAAGAACCTAGCCAGGGCGTTTTTATGGTGGCCAGGTATCGATGGAGACATTGAAGAAATGACCAAGAGCTGCCTAGGGTGCCAGAAGGTCCAAAACGCTCCACCCCAAGCCCCTCTACATCCATGGGAGTGGCCCTCATCTCCCTGGCAAAGGGTACACATCGACTTTGCTGGTCCATTTATGGACTCAATGTTCTTAATCACGGTGGATGCACACTCCAAGTGGCCGGAGGTAATAAAGATGTCCTCCACCACCACGGAAAAAACCATCCCAGTATTAAGGACCATATTTGCCAGGAATGGGCTGCCGGAACAGATCTGTTCTGATAATGGACCGCAATTTGTCTCCGAAGAATTCAGGAAGTTCTTAAAAAACAATGGGATTAAGCACTACACGTCCGCCCCATACCATCCCGCCACCAATGGATTGGCTGAAAGGTTTGTCCAGACCTTCAAGAAGGCCATAAAGGCCATGGGTAATGAAGACATAAAACTTCAGCACAAGGTGGATAACTTCTTGTTCGCATACAGGAATGCAACACATATGGTTACAAACCAAACTCCCGCCATGATGTTCTTCAATAGAAGCCTAAGATGCCGGCTGGATTTGATCAAGCCCAACATCAGAAGGGACGTGGAGAACCGGCAATTTCAAGGCATGAATGAAAGGCCAACTAGAACCTTCCAGGTAGGTCAACAAGTTTTGGCCCGGGACTACCGTACCGAGAAATGGCAGCCTGGAACTATCTGCACACGACTAGGACCGCTGATGTATACCGTGGACATCGGAGAAAGCATAATAAGGTGCCATGCTGACCAAATCATAGAGTCATCCGAAAAGGGACAACCTACACCACAACTCTATACACCTAACGATGAAGTAGAGATACCCATATCTACCTCCGATCCAGTGATACTGGAACCCGATGAACCCGACACTGGCATTCAAGCTGAATCAGCCTTGCCAAAAGAACCTACTACACCACCAGAAACTACTACACCACCGAGGCATTATCCGGACCGAGTCAGGAAGCCTCCAGAGAGACTGACTTATAATTGATTAACTGCAGCAATGTGTAGATTATTTTTCTTGTAACATGTAATTAATGATTACTTAAAATATTATGTACTGGTTGGCTAAAAGGGGAGGTGTTGTGTCTGTGTGTTGATAGAGACACTGAAGACAGGAGTTGGTTTCATAGGTGTTTACTAAACAAAGTCTGGAGGGGAACTAACTGGTACAACACAATATACAGGCTTATATAGCCCGAGTGGCCATTACCGGCATTACAGTACACAGGGGGCTCTTAAAGCACATACACTACAACTTCCTTGGTGTTGGCCAAGATGTATTTTAATCGTTCAGGTATGACGTCATCATCATTTTTTTTCTTACTAATCACCGTCAGTGCCTGAATGGAGTGCCAGTCTAACCATATCTTCCTGATCCATTCACGCCCCAACAGCGGTGGACCACAATCTTGTAGAACGTATAAATACAACTTCTGTATTTCCTTGCCGTTGTATACAACAGGCACCTTATTTTTCCTTTGGGTATACTTTCTGCCCCGTATATGTTTTCAAGATAATGGATGTGTCTTTTAAAGGTATATGCGGAAATAGCCGCTCATAATCCCATCGATTTATGATGGGCAGAGCTGATCCTGTATCTAGCTCCATTTTAACTGGGGACCCTGCTATTGTGAGGGTAACCCAAATGGTCTGGTAATCTTCTTTGGCAATTACATTATGTAATTTGAGACAGCTTAGTCTCTTGTTTCCGGAGTCGCTATCACTCTTCTGGTCTTTGGAGCTACTGTCCGTCATCATTTGTACCTTTCTGTACTTTTCTTTATTCATTTTTTTTTTCTTGTCCGTGGATTTTTTTTGTCCAGATCGGCATACTCGTGCAATGTGTCCAATCTTTTCACATTGCCTGCATGCTTTGTCCTTGAACCAGCAGTCCCTCTGGTCATGGGTGGATCTGCCGCAGCAATAACATCTCTCAAAACCCTGTGTCATTTCATGGGTGCCAAAGTCCTGTGTCTTTTGCTGTATCTCTGCAGCTCCTCTTGCAGCTGCTTCGTATGATACAGCCATACTGAAAGCCTTGTCCAATGTCAAATCTTTCTCAGAAAGCAGCCTTTTCTGTGTTCCTTCACTTAGGAGACCGCAGATGAATTTGTCTCGAAGAGAATCTGCCAGTCCTGCCCCGAATTGGCAGTGCTTTGATAGCTTTCTTAATTCGGTGAGGTAATCAGTGTTACTTTCATTCTTTAGCTGATTCCTCTTGAAGAATTTGAATCATTCCGCTATCAGCAGCGGTGCTGGGTTTAAGTGCTGCTGTAGGGTTGTGGTGATTATTTCCTATGTTTAATAAGATGTATTGTGATTGGTGAATGGGGTGGTTGTTCTCTGTGTTAGTAAGAAGTATTGTAATTGGTTGTTTGTTTCTACCTTGAGATATATGCTGTAAACTCATTGGTAGTGGATGTCAGGTGATTCGTGGTGGCCATCTTAAATTCAGTTCTCTCCAGTCATGGTTGGAGACTGGTGTTGAAAGATGTGCTACTGGTTTTTTAAAGTTAATAAAGCCTAGATTAGAAAGGCAAATCTACTCTTTATTTCAAGGGTATCAACAATTTCCTTAAAATTCTTGTCCTTTGGTTTGGCTGGAGTGATTAAGTTTCGTAACAGCCCGTATGTCTTTGCGCCCATTAGATTTAGAAGTACTGACGCCTTTTTATCATTTTCTATTCCATTTGCTGTGCAATATACATCCACTCTTTCCACATATGTGGTCCAATCCTCTATATCGTTATCAAAAGCATCAATATTGCCAGCCTTAGGCATCCGGGAAAAGAAGTGGTGCTTCCCGCGCTTTTCTTTCTTTCCTGCAGAAAAGATATGGCGCTTCCCGCGCTTTCCCGCCGCTGCTGCTGCTGACAATGCTGTTTTCCGCGTTTTGTTTTTTTGTACAGGTGGAGAGTCGTTCCCGCCGGACTCTCTGGGACTTTCCCTCCCCTCTGCTAGGTCCGAACGCCGACCTGCTTTGCAGCGCCGGCCATCTCCCGAGTGCTCCCCCCCGTCTGTTTCTGCTTGCCTCCGCCTTCGCTGCTTGGCCTTGCCGCAGAACCAGCCGATGGAGCCCCAGCCCACCCAGGAAGGATTATTGCAGTACCTGCCACCAGCTCGGCTAGCTGGTGAAACCACAGTTTTTTTTTTGCTCTTCTTCGACTTTGGACGTCTGAGGAATCGATGTCCTTGAGGTGCTGCCGAATTGCAGGTAAGTCCGTTTCCAATTCGTCGCCACTGTTGTATCCGTGTGTTAATAGAGACACTGAAGGCAGGAGTTGGTTTCACAGGTGTGCACTGAACAAAGTTTGGAGGTGAACTAACTGATGCAACACAATATACAGGCTTATATAGCCTGAGTGGCCATTACCGGCATTACAGTACACAGGGGGCTCTTAAAGGCACATACACTAAACCAAACACTGGCCAAAATAGACCCCAGACCACAGCTTGGACACAATCTCCCCAAACACTGGCCAAAATAGACCCCAGACCATAGCTTGTCCACAATCTCCCCAAACACTGGCCAAAATAGACCTCAGACCACAGCTTGACCACAATCTCCCAAAACACTGGCCAAAATAGATCCCATACCACAGCTTGACCACAATCTCCCCAAACACTGACCAAAATAGACCCCAGACCGCAGCTTGACCACAATCACCCCAAACACTGACCAAAATAGACTCCAGACCACAGCTTGACCTCAATCTCCGCAAACACTGGCCAAAATAGACCCCAGACCACAGCTTGACCACAGTCTCACCAAACACTGGCCAAAATAGACCCCAGACCACAGCTTGACCACAATCTCCAAACACTGGACAAAATAGACCTCAGGCCACAGTTTGACCACAAACCCCCCAAACCACAGCCAAAATAGACCCAGACCACAGCTTGACCACAATCTCCCCAAACCCTGGCCAAAATAGACCCCAGAACACAGCTTGACCACAATCTCTCAAACACTGGCCAAAATAGACCCCAGAACACAGCTTGACCACAATCTCTCAAACACTGGCCAAAATAGACCCAGACCACAGCTTGACCATAATCTCCCCAAACCCTGGCCAAAATAGACCCCAGAGCACAGCTTGACCACAATCTCTCCAAACCCTGGCCAAAATAGACCCCAGAACACAGCTTGACCACAATCTCCCCAAACCATGTCCAAAATAGACCCCAGAACACAGCTTGACCACAATCTCCCCAAACCCTGGCCAAAATAGACCCCAGAACACAGCTTGACCACAATCTCCCCAAACCCTGGCCAAAATAGACCCCAGAACACAGCTTGACCACAATCTACCCCAAACACAGGCCAAAATAGACCCCATACCACAGCTTGACCACAATCTCCCCAAATCCTGGCCAAAATAGACCCCAGACCACAGCTTGACCACAATCTCTCAAACACTGGCCAAAATAGACCCCAGACCACAGCTTGACCACAATCTCCCCAAACACTGGCCAAAATAGACCCCAGACCACAGCTTGACCACAATCTCTCAAACACTGGCCGAAATAGACCCCAGAGCACAGCTTGACCTCAATCTCCTCAAACACTGGCCAAAAGAGACCCCAGACCACAGCTTGACCACAATCTCCCCAAACACTGGCCAAAATAGACCCCAGACCACAGCTTGACCTCAATCTCCTCAAACACTGGCCAAAAGAGAACCCAGACCACAGCTTGACCACAATACTCCCCAAACACTGGCCGAAATAGACCCCAGAGCACAGCTTGACCTCAATCTCCTCAAACACTGGCCAAAAGAGACCCCAGACCACAGCTTGACCTCAATCTCCTCAAACACTGGCCAAAATAGACCCCAGAGCACAGCTTGACCACAACCCCCCGAACACTGGCCAAAATAGCCCTCAGACTCCGCCCCTCGCCCTCAGACTCCGCCCCTCTCCCTCACGCCCCACCCCTCTCCCTCACGCCCCGCCCCTCTCCCTCACGCCCCACCCCTCTCCCTCATGCCCCGCACCGCTCCCTCTGACCCCGCCCCTCTCCCTCAGACCCCACCCCTCTCCCTCAGACCCCGCCCCTCTCCCTCAGACACCGCCCATCTCCCTCAGACACCGCCCCTCTCCCTCAGACTCCGCCCCCTCCCTCAGACTCCGCCTCTTTCCCTCAGACTCTGCCCCTCTCCCTCAGACACCGCCCCTCTCCCTCAGACTCCGCCCCTCTCCCTCAGACCCAGCCCCTCTCCCTCAGACTCCGCCCCTCTCCCTCAGACCCCGCCCCTCTCTCTCAGACCCCGCCCCTCTATCTCAGACTCAGACCCTCTCCCTCAGACTCCCCCGCCTTGGCTCACACCGGCCCACAGGAGGAGGAGGAGGGTGAAGAGGTGAATCAGGAGGCCGCCCGCCGCCTGCATGGGGGTTGCGGAAAGAAGCTGAACCGACAAGTTTCGAGGAGGGTGGCGGGGGATCGACGAAAAAAGTTTGGGAAACTTTGAGAGCTGGGCGGGACTGGACTGGACGGCGCCGGCCAATCGCAAGCCGGCCTCTCCCTCAGACCCCGCCCCATGGCGACTGACCCTGCCCACCTCAGCCCCCAAGGGCACGTCCCCTCTCCCCTAGAACACCGCCCCCTGTGGCTAATCAGAAGCCCGGCCTCTGTTCCCGGGCCCCGCCCCTCCCAGCCAGGTGCCGCCCACTGTCCCAGCCCACGCCCCCACAGGCCCCGCCCCCGCCAACCGCCGCCAACTCAAACCCGGCACGCGGACTAACGGCCGCGGCTGGAGCCGCCCCTGACCCCTGATCCCCCCAGCTTGACCACAATCTCCAAATTCTGGCCAAAATAGACCCCAGACCACAGCTTGACCACAATCTCCCCAAACACTGGCCTAAATAGACACCAGACCACAGCTTGACCACAATCCCCCCTAACACTGGCCAAAATTCCTCCTGTAGTGTATGTGCCTTTAAGAGCCCCATGTGTACTGTAATGCCGGTAATGGCCACTCGGGCTATATAAGCCTGTATATTGTGTTGTATCAGTTAGTTCCCCTCCAGACTTTGTTTAGTTAACATCTATGAAACCAACTCCTGTCTTCAGTGTCTCTATCAACAAACAGACACAACAGTGGCGACGAATTGGAAACGGACTTACCTGCAATTCGGCAGCACCTCAAGGACATCGATTCCTCTGGTGTCCAAAGTTGAAGAAAAATCAAGAAAAAGAAAAAGCTGTAGTTTCACCAGCTAGCCAAGCTGGTGGCAGGTACTGCAATAAATCTTCCTGGGCGTCGGGCTGGGGCTCAAGCGGCTGGCTCTACAGCTGGGCCAAGCAGCAAAAGCGGAGGCAAGCAGCAACAGACGGGGAGGGAGCACTCGGGTGACGGCCGACGCTGCGAGCAGTTCTGCATTCAGGCCTAGAGAGAGAGTCCGGCGGTAACGATTCTCCAACTGTAAATAAATAAATAAAAAGAACGGAAACCGTGGGACACAGCGTTGTCATCGGCAGCAGCGGCGGGGAAGCACGGGTAGCGCCATATCTTTTCTGCAGAAAAGAAAGGAAAGCACGGGAAGCGCCATTTTTTTCTAGGATGCATAAGTCTGGCAATATTGATACTTTTGATAACAAGATAGAGGATTGGACCACATAAGTGGAAAGAGTGGAGGTATATTGCACCGCGAATGGAATAGAAGATGAAAAAAAGCTTCAGTACTACTAAATCTAATGGGCGCAAAGACATACGGGCTGTTACGAAATTTAATCACTCCAGCCAAACCAAAGGACAAGAATTTTAAAGAAATTGTTGATACCCTACAGGAGCACTTAAACCCAACAGCGCTGCTGATAGCGGAACGATTCAAATTCTTCAAGAGAAATCAACACAAGAATGAAAGTAACGCTGATTACTTCACCGAATTAAGAAAGCTATCAAAATATTGCCAATTCGGGGCAGGACTAGCAGATTATCTTCGAGACAAATTCATCTGCGGTCTCTTAAGTGAAGGAACACAGAAAAGGCTGCTTTTTGAAAAAGATTTAACACTGGACAAGGCTTTCAGTATGGCTGTATCATACGAAGCAGCCACAAGAGGAGCTGCAGAGATACAACAAAAGACACAGGACTTCGGCACCCATGAAATGACACAGGGTTTCGAGTGATGTTATCGTGCGGCAGATCCACCCATGACCAGAGGGACTGCTGGTTCAAGGACAAAGCATGCAGGCAATGCGGAAAGATTGGACACATTGCACGGGTATGCCGACCTGGACAAAAAAAATCCACAGACAGCAAAAAAAAAATCAATAAAGAAAAGTACAGAAAGGTACAAATGATGACGGATAGTAGCTCCGAAGACCAGAAGAGCGATAGCGACTCCAAAAACAAGAGACTAAGCTGTCTCAAATTACATAATGTAATTGCCAAAGATGATTACCAGACCATTTGGGTTACACTCACGATAGCAGGGTCCTCAGTTAAAATGGAGCTAGATACAGGATCAGCTCTGACCGTCATAAATCGACGGGATTACGAGCGGCTATTTCCGCATATACCTTTAAAAGACACATCCATTATCTTGAAAACATATACGGGACAGAAAGTATACCCCAAAGGAAAAATAAGGGTGCCTGTTGTATACAACGGCAAGGAAATACAAAAGTTGTATATATACATTGTACAAGATGGTGGTCCACTGCTGTTGGGATGTGAATAGATCAGGAAAATACGTTTAGACTGGCACTCCATTCAGGCACTGACGGTGACCAGTAAGAAAAAAAACGATGATGACGTCATACCTGAACGATTAAAAGACATCTTGGCCAATGCCAAAGAAGTGTTTCAAGAGAAACTAGGAACCTTAAAAGGCATCACCGCCTCAATAAAAGTGGAAGTTGCAGCAATTCCAAAGTTTTTTAAGGCAAGACCGGTGCCATACGCAATTCGTCCAGCAGTCGAGGCAGAGCTGGAGAATTTGGAAAAGGCAGGCGTATTATCCAACATAGATTGGAGCGAGTGGGCAACACCCATTGTTCCAGTCATGAAGAAAGCATTGAATAATGATAAATCTGAAGAACAGAGAAAAATTTGAATCTGTGGAGACTTCAAGGTGACTGTAAACCCGGTCCTTCACATGGTACAGTATCCTCTTCCGAGGATAGAAGATATTTTCGCCTCACTATCCGGAGGGAAACGTTTCACCAAAATTGACTTGGCACAGGCATATCTACAGATGGAGGTTGAAGAGGACTCTAAAAAATATCTCACGATAAATACAGACAAAGGTCCGTACCAGTACAATCGACTGGTTTTCAGAGTAGCATCCGCTCCAGCTATCTGGCAAAGAGCTATGGAGCATGTCCTCCAAGGGGTTCCGGGGACTCAATGCTACCTAGAAGACATCCTTGTAACAGGAGAAAACGACGACGAGCACCTTGCCAATTTGGAGCAGGTGCTCACTAGGCTGAGAGAACGGGGCCTACGAGCAAATCGCCCCAAGTGCGAATTTTTCCAAAACCAAATATCATATTGTGGCCACATAATTAATAAGGAAGGGTTGCATAAGTCACCTGAAAAAATTGAAGTGGTCATAAAAGCCCCAGCACCTGAAAATGTTTCACAATTAAGGTCGTTCCTGAGATTAATAAATTACTATCATAAATTTTTACCGAACTTATCAACTCTTCTACACCATCTTAATGAGCTGCTACAAACAGGAGTAATTTGGAAATGGAGCGAAGACTAAACATGCGTTCCATAAATGCAAAGAATTAATCATGCCCAAAGAAGTTTTGGCTCATTACAACCCATCACTGCCAATCAGACTGGCGTGCGATGCATCCCCTTACGGCGTAGGAGCAGTATTATCGCATAAATTCCCTGATGGCTCGGAACGGCCGATAGCTTTTGCGTCACGCTCATTGAACTCAGCTGAGCGTAACTATCCCAAATCGACAGGGAAGCACTCAGCCTGGTATTGGGAGTGAAGAAATTCAACCATTACCTACACGGACAAAAATTTACCTTGTTCACTGACCATCAGCCTCTCAACTCCATATTCAACCCTAATAAGATTGTTCCCATTATGACAGCGCAAAGGCTACAGAGGTGGTCCCTTTTTCTAGGGGCACACCAATACAACATAGAATAAAAAGGATCAAAACAGCATGGGAATGCTGACGGGTTATCGCGCCTACCATTGCCAATGGTAGAAGAAGCACCGACCATAGACCCAGTGGAGATTTTCCACTCTACCATAATCGGATGTCTACCAGTAACAAATTCTGCCATTGAAAGGGAAACTAGAAATGACCCGACTCTCTCACGATTCTACGATTTAACAGTGAAGGGATGGCCAGCACATGGCGAACCACTGTTGCCAGCATTCTCGCAAAGAAGAGAACAGCTGTCAGTGTGCCGAGGAACCTTGATGTTTGGATCCAGAGTGGTGATTCCACCCAAACTCCAGGATAAAGTTCTAAAGGAGCTTCACGAGGGGCATCTGGGTGGAGTGAAAATGAAGAACCTAGCCAGGGCGTTTGTATGGTGGCCAGGTATCGATGGAGACATTGAAGAAATGACCAAGAGCTGCCGAGGATGCCAGAAGGTCCAAAACGCTCCACTCCAAGCCCCTCTACATCCAAGGGAGTGGCCCTCATCTCCCTGGCAAAGGGTACACATCGACTTTGCTGGTCCATTTAAGGACTCAATGTTCTTAATCACGGTGGATGCACACTGCAAGTGGCCGGAGGTAATAAAGATGTCCTCCACCACCACGGAATAAACCATCCCAGTATTAAGGACCATATTTGCCAGAATGGGCTGCCGGAACAGATCTGTTCTGATAATGGACCGCAATTTGTCTCCGAAGAATTCAGGAAGTTCTTAAAAAACAATGGGGTTAAGCACTACACATCCGCCCCATACCATCCCGCCACCAATGGATTGGCTGAAAGGTTTGTCCAGACCTTCAAGAAGGCCATAAAGGCCATGGGTAATGAAGACATAAAACTTCAGCACAAGGTGGATAACTTTTTGTTCGCATACAGGAATGCAACACATATGGTTACAAACCAAACTCCCGCCATGATGTTCTTCAATAGAAGCCTAAGATGCTGGCTGGATTTGATCAAGCCCAACATCAGAAGGGACGTGGAGAACCGGCAATTTCAAGGCATGAATGAAAGGCCAACTAAAACCTTCCAGATAGGTCAACAAGTTTTGGCCCGGGACTACCGTACCGAGAAATGGCAGCCTGGAACTATCTGCACATGACTAGGACCGCTGATGTATACCGTGGACATCGGAGAAAGCATAATAAGGCGCCATGCTGACCAAATCATAGAGTTATCCGAAAAGGGACAACCTACACCACAACTCTATACGCCTAACGATGAAGCAGAGATACCCATATCTACCTCCGATCCGGTGATACTGGAACCCGATGAACCCGACACTGGCATTCAAGCTGAATCAGCCTTGCCAAAAGAACCTACTACACCACCAGAAACTACTACACCACCGAGGCGTTATCCAGACCGAGTCAGGAAGCCTCCAGAGAGACTGACTTATAATTGATTAACTGCAGCAATGTGTAGATTATTTTTCTTGTAACATGTAATTAATGATTACTTAAAATATTATGTACTGGTTGGCTAAAAGGGGAGGTGTTGTGTCTGTGTGTTGATAGAGACACTGAAGACAGGAGTTGGTTTCATAGGTGTTTACTAAACAAAGTCTGGAGGGGAACTAACTGAAACAACACAATATACAGGCTTATATAGCCCGAGTGGCCATTACCGGCATTACAGTACACAGGGGGCTCTTAAAGGCACATACACTACAACTTCCTTGGTGTTGGCCAAGATGTCTTTTAATCGTTCAGGTATGACATCATCATCATTTTTTTTCTTACTGGTCACCGTCAGTGCCTGAATGGAGTGCCAGTCTAAACGTATCTTCCTGATCCATTCACGCCCCAACAGCAGTGGACCACCATCTTGTAGAACGTATAAATACAACTTCTGTATTTCCTTGCCGTTGTATACAACAGGCACCCTTATTTTTCCTTTGGGGTATACTTTCTGCCCCGTATATGTTTTCAAGTTAATGGATGTGTCTTTTAAAGGTATATGCGGAAATAGCCGCTCGTAATCCCGTCGATTTATGATGGTCAGAGCTCATCCTGTATCTAGCTCCATTTTAACTGGGGACCCTGCTATTGTGAGGGTAACCCAAATGGTCTGGTAATCTTCTTTGGCAATTACATTATGTAATTTGAGACAGCTTAGTCTCTTGTTTCTGGAGTCGCTATCACTCTTCTGGTCTTTGGAGCTACTGTCCCTCATCATTTGTACCTTTCTGTACTTTTCTTTATTGATTTTTTTTTTGTCCGTGGATTTTTTTTGTTCAGATTGGCATACTCGTGCAATGTGTCCAATCTTTCCGCATTGCCTGCATGCTTTGTCCTTGAGCCAGCAGTCCCTCTGGTCATGGGTGAATCTGCCGCAGCGATAACATCTCTCGAAACCCTGTGTCATTTCATGGGTGCCAAAGTCCTGTGTCTTTTGCTGTATCTCTGCAGCTCCTCTTGCAGCTGCTTCATATGATACAGCCATACTGAAAGCCTTGTCCAGTGTCAAATCTTTCTCAGAAAGCAGCCTTTTCTGTGTTCCTTCACTTAGGAGACCGCAGATGAATTTGTCTCGACGAGAATCTGCCAGTCCTGCCCCGAATTGGCAGTGCTTTGATAGCTTTCTTAATTCGGTGAGGTAATCAGCGTTACTTTCATTCTTGTGCTGATTCCTCTTGAAGAATTTGAATCGTTCCGCTATCAGCAGCGGTGCTGGCTTTAAGTGCTGCTGTAGGGTATCAACAATTTCCTTAAAATTCTTGTCCTTTGGTTTGGCTGGAGTGATTAAGTTTCGTAACAGCCCATATGTCTTTGCGCCATTAGATTTAGAAGTACTGACACCTTTTTATCATTTTCTATTCCATTTGCTGTGCAATATACCTCCACTCTTTCCACATATGTGGTCCAATCCTCTATATCGTTATCAAAAGCATCAATATTGCCAGCCTTAGGCATCCTGGAAAAAAAATGGCGCTTCCCGCGCTTTTCCTTCTTTCCTGCAGAAAAGATATGGCGCTTCCTGCGCTTTCCCGCCACTGCTGCTGCTGACAACACTGTTTTCCGCGTTTTTTTTTTTTTTTTACACGTGGAGAGTCGTTCCCGCCGGACTCTATGGAACTTTCCCTCCCCTCTGCAAGGTCCGAACACCGACCTGCTTTGCAGTGCCGGCCATCTCCCGAGTGCTCCCCCCCATCTGTTTCTGCTTGCCTCTGCCTTCGCTGCTTGGCCTCGCCACAGAGCCAGCCAATGGAGCCCCAGCCCGCCCAGGAAGGATTATTGCAGTACCTGCCACCAGCTCGGCTAGCAGGTGAAACTACAGTTTTTTTTTTGCTTTTCTTCGACTTTGGACGTCTGAGGAATCGATGTCCTTGAGGTGCTGCCGAATTGCAGGTAAGTCTGTTTCCAATTCGTTGCCACTGTTGTATCCGTGTGTTATTAGAGACACTGAAGGCAGGAGCTGGTTTCACAGGTGTTGACTGAACAAAGTTTGGAGGTGAACTAACTGATGCAACACAATATACAGGCTTATATAGCCTGAGTGGCCATTACCGGCATTACAGTACACAGGGGGCTCTTAAAGGCACATATACTAAACCAAACACTGGCCAAAACAGACCCCAGACCACAGCTTGACCACAATCTCCCCAAACACTGGCCAAAATAGACCCCAGACCAAAGCTTGGCCACAATCTCCCCAAATACTGGCCAAAATAGACCCCAGACCATAGCTTGACCACAATCTCCCCAAACACTGGCCAAAATAGACCCCAGACCACAGCTTGACCACAATCTCCCAAAACACTGGCCAAAATAGATCCCATACCACAGCTTGACCACAATCACCCCAAACACTGACCAAAATAGACCCCAGACCACAGCTTGACCACAATCACCCCAAACACTGACCAAAATAGACTCCAGACCACAGCTTGACCTCAATCTCCGCAAACACTTGCCAAAATAGACCCCAGACCACAACTTGACCACAATCTCCCCAAACACTGACCAAAATAGTCCCCAGACCACAGCTTGACCACAATCACCCCAAATACTGACCAAAATAGACTCCAGACCACAGCTTGACCTCAATCTCTGCAAACACTGGCCAAAATAGACCCCAGACCACAGCTTGACCACAGTCTCGCCAAACACTGGCCAAAATAGACCCCAGACCACAGCTTGACCACAATCTCCAAACACTGGACAAAATAGACCTCAGGCCACAGTTTGACCACAAACCCCCCAAACCACAGCCAAAATAGACCCCAGAGCACAGCTTGACCACAATCTCCCCAAACCCTGGCCAAAATAGACCCCAGACCACAGCTTGACCACAATCTCCCCAAACCCTGGCCAAAATAGACCCCAGACCACAGCTTGACCACAATCTCTCAAACACTGGCCAAAATAGACCCCAGACCACAGCTTGACCACAATCTCCCCAAACACTGGCCAAAATAGACCCCAGACAACAGCTTGAGCACAATCTCTAAAACACTGGCCAAAATAGACCCCAGACCACAGCTTGACCACAACCTCCCCAAACACTGGCCAAAATAGACCCCAGACCACAGCTTGACCACAATAACTGCAAACACTGGCCAAAACTGAACCTAGACCACAGCTTGTCTACAATCTCCCCAAACACAGGCCGAAATAGACCCCAGACCACAGCTTGACCACAACCCCCCCAAACCATGGCCAAAATTGACCCCAGACCACAGCTTGACCACAAACCCCCCAAACACTGGCCAAAATAGACCCCAGCCCACAGCTTGACCACAATCTCCCCAAACCCTGGCCATAATAGACCCCAGACCACAGCTTGACCACAATCTCCGCAAACACTGGCCAAAATAGACACCAGACCACAGCTTGACCTCAATCTACCCCAAACACTCCAAAATAGAGCCCAAACCACAGCTTGAACACAATCTTCCCAAACACTGGCCAAAATAGACCCCAGACCACAGCTTGACCACAATCTCCCCAAACACTGGCCAAAATAGACCCCAGACCACAGCTTGACCACAATCTCCCCAAACCCTGGCCAAAATATACCACAGACCACAGCTTGACCACAATCTCCTCAAACACTGGCCAAAATAGACCCCAGACAACAGCTTGACCACAATCACCCCAAACACTGGCCAATATAGAACACAGACCACAGCTTGACCACAATCTCCACAAATGCTGGCCAAAATAGACCCCAGACCACAGCTTGACCACAATCTCCCCTCAAACACTGGCCAAAATATGCCCCAGACTACAGCTTGACCATAATCTCTGCAAACACTGGCCAAAATAGACCCCAGACCACAGCTTGACCACAATCACCCCAAACACTGGCCAAATAAACCCCAGACCACAGCTTGACCACAATCACCCCAAACTCTGGCCAAATAAACCCCAGACCACAGCTTGACCACAATCCCCCCAAACACCGGCCAAAATAGACCCCAGGCCACAGCTTGACCACAATATCCCCAAACACTGGCCAAAATAGACCCCAGACCACAGCTTGACTACAATCTCCCCAAACACTGGCCATAATGGACCCCAGACCACAGCTTGACCACAATCTCCCCAAACACTGACTAAAATAGACCCCAGACCACAGCTTGACCACAATCTCCCCAAACACTGGCCAAAATAGACCCCAGACCACAGCTTGACCACAATCTCCAAACCATGGCCAAAATAGACCCCAGACCACAGATTGACCACAGTCTCCCCAAAATCTGGCCAAAATAGACCCCAGGCCACAGCTTGACCACAATCTCCAAGCACTGGATAAAATAGGCCTCAGATTACAGGTTGACCACAAACCCCCCAAAGCACCGCCCAAAATTGACCCCAGACCACAGCTTGACCACAAACCCCCCAAACACTGGCCAAAATAGACCCAGACCACAGCTTGACTACAATCTCCCCAAACACTGGCCAAAATAGACCCCAGACCACAGCTTGACACAATCACACCATACACATGCCAAAATAGACCCCAGACCACAGCTTGACCACAATCTCCCCAAACACTGGCCATAATAGACCCCAGACCACAGCTTGACCACAACCTCCACAAATCCTGGCCAAAATATACCCCAGACCACAGCTTGGACACAATCTCCGCAAACACTGGCCAAAATAGACCCCAGACCACAGCTTGACCACAATCTATCCAAACACTGGCCAAAATAAACCCCAGACCACAGCTTGACCACAATCTCCCCATACACTGGCCAAAATAGACCCCAGACCACAGCTTGACCACAATCCTAAACACTGGCCAAAATAGACCCCAGACCACAGCTTGGCCACATGCTCGCCAAAATAGACCCCAGACCACAGCTTGACCACAATCTCCGCAAACACTGGCCAAAATAGACCCCAGACCACAGCTTGACCACAAGCTCCCCAAACATTGGCCGAAATAGACCCCAGACCACAGCTTGACCACAATCTCCCCAAACACTGGCCAAAATAGACCCCAGACCACAGCTTGACCACAAACCCCCAAACCATGGCGAAAATAGACCCCAGACCACAGCTTGACAACAATCTCCCCAAACACTGGCCAAAATAGACCCAAGACCACAGCTTGACCATAATCACCCCAAACACTGGCCAAAATAGACCCCAGACCACAGCTTGACCACAATCGCCAAACACTGGCCAAAATAGACCGCAGACCACAGCTTGACCACAATCTCCCCAAACACTGGCCATAATAGATCCCAGACCACAGCTTGACCAGAATCTCCCCAAACACTGGCCAAAATAGACCACAGACCACAGCTTGATCACAATCTCCCCAAACACTGGCCAAAATAGACCACAGACCACGGCTTGATCACAATCTCCCCAAACACTGGCCAAAATAGACCCCAGGCCACAGCTTGACCAGAATCTCCCCAAACACTGGCCAAAATAGACCCCAGACCACAGCTTGACCACAATCCCCCCAAACACTGGCCAAAATAGACCCCAGACCACAGCTTCACCACAATCTCCAAACACTGGCCAAAATAGACCCCAGACCACAGCTTGACCACAATCTCCCCAAACACTGGCCAAAATAGACCCCAGACCACCGCTTGACCACGATCCCCCCAAACACTGGCTAAAATAGACCCCAGACCACAGCTTGACCACAATCTCCCCAAACACTGGCCAAAATAGACCCCAGACCACAGCTTGACCACAATCCCCTGAAACACTGACCAAAATAGACCCCTGACCCCCCCAGACCACAGCTTGACCACAATCCCTCCCAAACCCTGGCCAAAATAGACCCAGAGCCCCCCAGACCACAGCTTGACCACAATCCCCAAACCTTGACGGTGAGACAGGGTGAGACAGAGAGAGACATGGAGAGGCAGAGTGAGACAGAGAGAGACAGAGTGAGACAGAGAGAGACAGAGTGAAGCAGAGTAAGACAGAGAGAGAGAGAGAGAGAGAGAGACACACACAGACAGAGCGAGACAGAGAGAGACAGAGTGAGAGCCCCGAGAGAGCGGAGAGTCGGCGGACCTGCGAGGGAGCACCAGAGGCGGCACATAAAGAGCACCAGAGGTGTACCAATCCAGGTTCCGGGAGAGGGAAGCAAAAAGTAATCCAAGTGTGACGTCACCAGGAAGCAGGTAAGTGATTGGTTGGTGAGTATTTCTTTCTCCTTTTCATTACAAGCTTAAATTCTGCGGTTGATATTTTCTTGGGTCTCTGTGGTGTAGTGGGGACAGTTGGTAAATAAGCGCCCTAGAGTATATCTTTAACTGGTGGTATTGAATTAATTTAAATTAATTAAAGTGGTAAGTCATGCCAGGAGAGCCCAGCCCCATGTTATGCTCCTTTTGCTCTATGTGGGAATTCAGGGACGCTGCCAGTGTCCCTGATGACCACGTGTGCCAGAAATGCATCCAGCTGCAGCTACTAACGGGCCGTATTGAGGTGCTGGATTTGTGGATGGATGGGTTGTGGAGCATTCATGATGCTGAGAGGGTCGTGGATTACACG
This sequence comes from Somniosus microcephalus, assembly GCF_052327205.1. Taxonomy (NCBI): domain Eukaryota; kingdom Metazoa; phylum Chordata; class Chondrichthyes; order Squaliformes; family Somniosidae; genus Somniosus; species Somniosus microcephalus. Next base: position 186,399,631 of record NC_140998.1, read on the forward strand.
TTTGATGAGATGGTCACGCCGCAGGGTAGGGCTGCACAGGCAGAAGGGAAATGGGTGACCACCAGGCAGTGCAATAGAAGCAGGCAAGTAGTGCAGGGGACCCCTGTGGCCATCCCTCTTTCAAACAGGTATACCAATTTGGATACTGTTGAGGGGGATGACTCACCAGGGGAAGGCAGCAGCAGCCAACTTCCTGGCACCAGGGGTGTTTCTACTGCTCAGGAAGGGAGGAAAAAGAGTGGGAGAGCAATAGTGGTAGGGGATTCTATCACAAGGGGAACAGATAGGTGTTTCTGTGGCCGTAGACGTGACTCCAGGATGGTTTGTTGCCTCCCTGGCGCCAGGGTCAAGGATGTCACTGAACGGCTGCAGGGCATTCTGAAGGGGGAGGGTGAACAGGCAGAGGTCGTGGTTCACATTGGGACCAATGACATAGGTAGGAAGAGGGATGAGGTCCTGCAGCAAGGGAGCTAGGTAGCAGATTAAAGAGTAGGACCTCAAAGGTTGTAATCTCTGGATTACTCCCGGTGCCACATGCTAGTGAGTATAGGAATAGGAGGATAGAGCAGATGAATGCATGGCTAAAGAGTTGGTGCAGGAGGGAGGGCTTTAGTTTCCTGGATCACTGGGCCTGCTTCTGGGGAAGGTGGGACTTGTACAAGTCAGACGGGTTGCACCTGAACCAGAGCGGGACAAATATCCTTGCGGGGAGGTTTGCTAGCACTGTTCGGGGGGGTTTAAACTAAAATGGCAGGGGGTTGGGAACCTGAGCAGGGAGACAGAGGAAAGGAAAACAGGGATAAAAGCAAAAGATAGGAAGGAGAAAACAAAAGTGGCAGTCAGAGAAATCAACGGTTTAAATCAAACGTGGCCACAATAAATCATAATTCTAATAGGTCTAAGAGTGTTAAAAAAACAAGCCTGAAGGCTTTGTGTCTTAATGCGAGGAGCATTTGTAATAAGGTGGATGAATTGGCTGTGCAAAGAGAGGTAAACGAATATGATTTGGTTGGGATTACGGAAACGTGGCTCAAGGATGGCCAAGACTGCGAACTCAACATCCCGGGGTATTCGATATTCAGGAAAGATAGGCAAAAAGGAAAGGGAGGTGGGGTAGCATTACTGGTTAAAGAAGGGATTAATACAATTGTAATGAAGGATATTAGCTCTGATGATGTGGAATCTGTATGGGTAGAATTGAGAAATACTAAGGGGAAAAAAACATTAGTGGGAGTGGTGTATAGACCTCCAAACAGTAAGGCGGAGGTTGGGGATGGCATTAAAAGGGAAATTAAAGAAGCGTGCAATAAGGGCTCAGAAATCATCATGGGTGACGTTAATCTACATATAGATTGGGCTAACCAAATTAGTAACAATACTGTGGAGGAGGAATTCCTGGAGTGTTTACGGGATGGTTTCCTGGACCAATATGTCGAGGAACCAACCAGAGATCAGGCCATCTTAGACTGGGTATTATGTAACGAGAAAGGATTAATTAGCAATCTTGTTGTATGAGGCCCCTTGGGCCGGAGCGATCATAATATGATCGAATTCTTCATTAAGATGGAGAATGAAGTAGTTGACTCAGAGATAAGGGTCCTCAATTTAAATGAAGGAAACTACGATGGTCTGAGGAGCGAGTTGGGTAGGATTGATTGGGGAATGTCACTCAAAGGGTTGACGGTGGATAGGCAATGGCAAACATTCAAAGACCGAATGGATGAGCTACAGAATTTGTTCATCCCAGTTTTGCATAAAAATAAAACAAAAAAGGTGACTCAACCATGGCTAACAAGGGAAATTAGGGATAGCATAAGATCCAAGGAGAGGACATATAAATTGGCTAGAAAAAGCAATAATCCTGAGGATTGGGAGCAGTTTAGGAGTCAACAAAGGAGGACAAAGGGATTAATTAAGAAAGGGAAAATAGAATATGAGAGCAAGCTAGCTTGGAACATAAAAACTGACTGTAAAAGCTTTTGTAGATACGTGAAGAGAAAAAGATTGGTGAAGTCAAGCATAGGTCCCTTACAGTCAGAATCAGGGGAATTTATAAAGGGAAACAAGGAAATGGCAGACCAACTAAATACATACTTTGGTTCTGTCTTCACAAAGGAGGACACAAATAACCTCCCAGAGATGCCAGGGAACATAGGGTCTGATGAAAGGGAGGAACTGAAAGAAATCAATATTTGTAGGGAAATGGTGTTAGGAAAATTGATGGGACTGAAGGCCGATAAATCCCCAGGGCCTGATAATCTACATCCCAGGGTACTTAAGGAGGTGGCACTGGAGATAGTAGATGCATTGCTGGTCATCTTCCAGAACTCAATAGACTCTGGAATGGTACCCATGGATTGGAGGGTAGCTAATGTTATCCCACTATTCAAAAAAGGTTGGAGAGAAAAAGCGGGGAATTATAGGCCGGTAAGCCTGACATCGGTAGTGGGGAAAATGCTGGAGTCTATTATAAAAGATGTAATAGCAGAGCACTTGGAAAGCAGTGACAGGATCGGACAAAGTCAACATGGATTTACAAAAGGTAAATCATGCTTGACTAATCCACTGGAATTATTTGAGGATGTAACTGGTAAAATAGATAAGGGAGAACCAGTGGATGTGGTGTACTGGACTTTCAGAAGGCTTTCGATAAGGTCCCACGTAAGAGATTAGCGTGCAAAATTAAGGCACATGGGATTGGGGGCAAGGTATTGACTTGGATAGAGAACTGGTTGGTGGACAGAAAGCAAAGAGTTGGAATAAACGGGTCGTTTTCCGAGTGGCAGGCAGTGACTAGTGGGGTACCGCAAGGATCGGTCCTAGGACCCCAGCTGTTCACAATATATATTAATGATCTGGACGAGGGAATTGGATGTAATGTCTCCAAATTTGCAGACGACACAAAGCTGGGTGGGAGGGTAAGCTGTGAGGAGGATGTCGTGAAACTCCAGTACGATTTGGACAGGTTGGGTGATTGGGCAGAAACATGGCAAATGCACTATAATGTGGATAAATGTGAGGTTATCCACTTTGGTGGCAAAAACAGGAAGGCAGATTATTATTTGAATGGCAATAGATTGGGAGAAGGGGAAGTGCAAAGAGACCTGGGTGTTATTGTGCACCAGTCGCTGAAGGTAAGCATGCAGGTGCAGCAGGCGGTTAAGAAGGCAAATGCTATGTTGGCCTTCGTAGCAAGAGGGTTCGAGTACAGGAACAAGGATGTCTTGCTACAGTTGTACAGGGCCTTGGTGAGACCGCACCTTGAGTATTGTGTGCAGTTTTGGTCACCTTACCTGAGGAAGGACGTTCTTGCCATGGAGGGAGTACAGCGAAGATTCACCAGGCTGATACCTGGGATGGCAGGAATGACGTATGAGGAGAGATTGTGCCGATTGGGCTTATACTCACTGGAGTTTAGAAGGTTGAGAGGGGATCTCATCGAAACCTATAAAATTCTGTCAGGTCTGGACAGACTAGATGCAGGAAGGATGTTTCTGATGGCCGGGGAGTCCAGAACCAGGTGTCATAGTCTAAGGATAAGGGGTAAGCCATTTAGGACTGAAATGAGGAGGAATTTCTTCACCCAGAGAGTGGTGAACCTGTGGAATCCTCTGCCACAGAGGGCGGTGGAGGCCAGTTCATTAAATATATTCAAGAAAGAATTGGATATATTTCTTGAGGCTAAAGGGATCAAGGGATATGGGGAGAAGGCAGGGACAGGGTACTGAATTTAGATGATCAGCCATGATCTCATTGAATGGCGGAGCAGGCTCGAAGGGCCGAATGGCCTACTCCTGCTCCGATCTTCTATGTTTCTATGTTTCTATGAGACAGAGTGAGACAGAGAGAGACAGAGTGAGACAGAGAGAGAGAGTGAGATAGAGAGAGACAGAGAGAGACAGAGTGAGACAGAGAGAGACAGAGTGAGACAGAGAGAGAGACAGTGAAACAGTGAGAGAGAGAGACAGAGAGAGAGAGACAGAGTGAGACAAAGTGAGACGGTGAGAGAGAGACAGAGAGAAAGAGTGAGACAGAGAGAGTGAGACAGAGAGAGACAGAGTGAGGCAGAGAGAGACAGAGGCCTAGAAATTGGCCTGTGGTGCCCAAGCGGCGCAAAGTTCGCCTGGGCGCTGGAATTTGCACCGCGATCGCCACATTAGCGATCACCGCAAATTCAGTTGAAGTGCCCCTAGAGGGAGATGGGGCGCGGCTGGAGGCGCTCCGCGTCCCTCTTAGGGCGCTGAAAGTGAATTTCACAGCACTATGTGCCGCAGCGCCACACGCTGCGGCACGGCACGCTGCAGTACTGCAGGCCTCCCTCCCACTGTTAAGGGGGAGGGGCCTGCAACAGCGCGAGCCCCGATCGCGAGTGCCGGCAAAAGGGCCCGGCACCAAGGAGAAGTGCCGGGCTCTCGGGAAACAGCCGGCAATGCCGCGGGGCGGGGGGACCAAGAGGCCGGATATGGAGGTGCTGGCAGGCGGCCGCCGAAAAAACGGCCGCCCCGCACCTCCACCTAACTTGCGCCTCTGCTGGCACAGTAAGGCCCCGTGAACCAGGCGCGGGTACCAAATATCGCGAACGGGGCGCGAATGGGGCGCTGCGCACACCGATGACGTCAGCGGTGGCGGCGCAGCACAAATGTTTAACGCCACCATTAGCGCCCCTGCTGAATATCGCGGGAGGCGCAGCCAGTGGCGCTACAGCCACTGACTGCCTCTTTAGGCGCTAACAGGTGACGCTACTCACCCAATTTTCCCCCCATGACTTTGATCTTCCCAATATTTAGTAGGAGGAATTTTCTGCTCATCCCGTACTGGATATCGGACAAGCAGTGCGACAAATCAGAGGCAGTGTAAGGGTCGAGAGAGGTGGTGGTGAGGTAGAGCTGGGTGTCGTCAGTGTATATATGGAAACTGACACTATGTTTTCGGATGATGTTGCCGAGGGGCTGCTTGTCGATGAGAAATAGGAGGGGCCAGGGATAGATCCTTGGGGGACACCAGAGGAAATTGTGTGGGAGCAGGAAGAGAAGTCGTTGCAGGTGATTCTCTGGCTAAGACAGGAGAGATAAGAATTGTTGTGTATGTACCTTTAAGAGAATAACTGGTCTCAGACTGCAGTACCGGCAGTGACCACCACTGTATAAAAGGCGCTAGTGAGCCTCTGTGTATTTAGTTTCACTATTGACTTCCACCAGTAAAGACTTATTTTGTTCACTCCTGCTGTCCGTGTCTCAATTATTCACGGACGTAACACTGGCGACGAATAAGAAACGAACTTACCTGCAACTCGGCAGCACCTCAGACGACGTTATTGAAGGTCGAAGCCAGAAGAAAGAAAAAAATAAATAAATAAAATCCAAAGAAACTCGAGAAACGGGCGTCGACCATGGGCAACCGCCCTCCAAATTGTAGGATTGAAAACTTGCAGGAGAGACTGACCAGAGCCAGGCTTGGTTCCTCAGTCTGTGGTTTCCCAGCTAATCGGGCTGGTGGCAGGTAGTGCACTGATCCTTCCTGGGCTGCGGCGGGCTAGAGCTCGATCAGGTGGCTTTTCAACGGGGCCGGGCAGCGAGTCGGGAAGCAAAGAGAGAGAGAGAGGGTGGAGCACACAGGGCGTGGCCGGTGCTTCGAAGCCGGGCAGCGTTCGGACCTAAGAAGAGGGAGGGAATTGTCCCAGAGGGTCCGCTCCACGATGGGGAAAATAATAAAAGAGAAAAATCAATATTAAACGCGCAAGAAACCATGGAAAGCAGCGCTAACAACAGCGGGGAAGAAGACAAAGCGCGGGAGGCGCCATTTTGTTAAATCGGGGAAGAAGGCAAAGCGCGGGAGGCACCATTTTAGATTTGCAAGATGCCAAAGACTGGCTGTATCACTGCTTTTGATAATACAATAGAGGACTGGACCACGTATGTGGAAAGAGTCGAGGTATATTTCGAGGCAAACGAAATAGCGGAGGGGAAAAAGGCATCGATATTGCTAAACTTAATGGGCGCTAGAACGTACGGCCTATTGCGGGACCTGATTACTCCAGCCAAACCGAAGGCGAAGAGTTTTAACGAAATTGTTGCTGTCCTACAGGAACACTTAAACCCTGCACCGCTGTTGATAGCAGAAAGATTTAAATTCCACAGGAGAACTCAGCACAAAGATGAGGGCAATGCTGAGTATCTTACGGAACTACGCAAGCTATCAAAGCACTGCCAGTTCGGAGCAGGACTGGCAGATACCCTACGGGACAAATTTGTCTGTGGACTCCTGAGTGAAGGAGCACAGAAGAAGTTACTCTCAGAGAAAGAGCTGACGCTAGATAAGGCTTTCAGCGTGGCAGTATCGTATGAAGCAGCAGCCAGGGGAGCTGCAGAAATTCAACAAAAACCACAGGAATACGGCACCCATGAAATGACATGGGGATTTGCAAAATGTTATCGCTGCGGCAGAACTAACCATGACCAGAAGGACTGCTGGTCCAAAGACAAAATATGCAGGCAATGCGGGAAGATGGGACACATTGCACGAGTTTGCAGGTCTGGGAAGAAGACCAGCGACAACAAAAAGGCTACTAAGGAACCGTACAAGAAAGTACAAAAGATGACGGACAGTAGTTCCGAAGACCAGGTGAGCGATAGTGAATCCAGGAACAGGAGACTAAGCTGTCTCAAACTTCACAATGTAATCGCAAAAGAGGATCACTGAACCATTTGGGTCACCCTCACGATAGCAGGGTCCCAAGTTAAAATGGAATTGGATACAGGATCAGCGCTAACCGTCATGAATCGACGAGACTACGAGCAGCTATTTTCACACATACCCTTGAGAGAGACATCCATCGTCTTGACGACGTATACGGGGCAAAAAGTATACCCCAGAGGAAAAATAAGGGTGCCTGTCGAATACAACGGCAAGAAAATACGGAAATTGTATCTCAACATACTGCCAAATGGTGGACCACCGTTATTGGGATGGGAATGGATCAGGAAGATAAACTTAGATTGGCACTCCATTCATGCAATGACGGTGGATGGTAAAAAAGCTGAAGACGTCACTCCTGGACAATTGTCAACAATCTTAGCTAACGCCAAAGAGGTATTTCAACAAGAACTGGGCACGCTTAAAGGCGTAACCGCCTCGATAAAAATAGAAGAGAATGCAGTTCCCAAGTTTTTCAAAGCAAGACCGGTACCATATGCAATTCGCCCAGCCGTCGAGGCAGAGCTGGAGAATCTGGAGAAGGCGGGCGTGTTGTCTAAGGTCGACTGGGGCGAGTGGGCGACACCCATCGTTCCTGTCATGAAGAAAACATTAACGAATAAGTCCGGGGAGCCAAGGAAGATTCGCATCTGTGGGGATTTCAAGGTGACGGTGAACCCAGTCCTTCACACAGTACAATATCCTCTTCCAAGGATAGAAGACATCTTCGCCTCACTGTCTGGAGGGAAGCGTTTTACAAAAATTGACCTAGCACAAGCATATTTGCAGATGAAGGTTGAAGAGTCCTCTTGGAAGTATCTCACAATAAACACTCACAAAGGTCTTTACCAGTATCATCGATTGGTATTCGGAGTAGCATCGGCTCCGGCGATATGGCAAAGAGCGATGGAACAAGTCCTGCAAGGGATTCCGGGGACTCAGTGTTACTTAGACGACATCCTTGTAACAGGTGAAGATGACAGTGAACACCTTAACAACCTAGAACAGGTGCTCACTAGACTACGGGATCATGGGCTGCAAGCCAACCGCCCCAAGTGCGAATTTTTTAAGAAACAGATATCGTATTGTGGCCACGTGATTGATGAAGAGGGGTTACATAAGTCCCCTGACAAAATTGAAGTGGTTGTTAAGGCCCCAGCGCCTGAAAATGTGTCGCAACTGAGGTCATTCCTCGGATTGGTGAATTACTATCATAAGTTTTTGCCGAATTTGTCGACAATTCTACACCCACTGAACAACCTGCTACGAACGGGGGTAGCATGGAAATGGAGCGATGACTGTAAGTGTGCTTTTCAGAAGAGTAAGGACTTAATCACTTCAAGGGAAGTATTGGCTCACTACAACCCTGCACTGCCAATCAGGCTGGCGTGTGATGCGTCTCCCTACGGCATTGGGGCGGTACTGTCACATAAATTCCTTGATGGTTTAGAGAGGCCGATAGCTTTTGTGTCACGCTCGTTAACTTCTGCCGAGCGTAACTACGCCCAGATTGACAGAGAGGCCCTCAGCCTAGTGTGGGGGGTGAAGAAGTTCAATCACTACCTGCACGGTCAAAAATTTACTCTACTAACCGATCATCAACCTCTTGTCTCCATTTTCAACCCTCAGAAGGGTGTACCGATAATGACAGCACAACGGCTGCAGAGATGGTCCCTTTTCCTAGGGGCACACCAATATGACATCGAGTACAAAGGAACTAAACAGCATGGAAATGCTGATGGATTGTCACGTCTAACATTGCCGACGGTGGAAGAAGAAGACCTTGCAGTGGATCCAATGGAGTTATTCCACTCGACCATAGTCGAATGTCTCCCTGTGACGAATGCAAACATAGAAAAGGAAACACGGAATGACCCGACACTATCACGGGTCTATGATTTAACGGTGAAGGGATGGCCAGCACATGGCGAACCACTGCTGCCAGCATTCTCGCCGAGAAGAGAACAGCTGTCAGTGTGCAGAGGAACCTTGATGTGTGGATCCAGAGTAGTAATTCCACCTAAGTTGACGGATAGAGTGCTCAATGAGCTTCATGAGGGTCATCTGGGTGGGGTAAAAATGAAGAACTTAGCCAGAGCGTTTGCGTGGTGGCCGGGAATCGATAGAGAAATCGAAGAGATGACCAAGAGCTGTGCAGGATGCCAGAAGGTCCAAAACGCCCCACCACAAGCTCCTCTGCATCCATGGGAGTGGCCCTCATCTCCATGGCAAATGGTGCACATTGATTTTGCTGGTCCCTTCATGGACTCGATGTTTTTAATTGCGGTGGATGCACTTTCAAAGTGGCCAGAGGTAATAAAAATGTCCTCAACCACCACAGAAAAACTATCACAGTTTTACGAACCATATTCGCCAGGAATGGGCTGCCTGAACAGATTTGCTCTGACAATGGACCACAGTTTGTGTCTGAAGCGTTCCGGAGGTTCTTAAAGAACAATGGTGTTAAGCATTACACATCTGCCCCATATCATCCAGCCACTAATGGATTGGCCGAGAAGTTTGTCCAAACATTCAAGAAGGCTATCAAGGCAATGTGTAATGAAGATATACCCCTACAACACAAGGTGGACAACTTCTTGTTTGCCTACCGGAATGCGACACATGCGGTTACCAACCGAACTCCAGCCATGATGTTCTTCAATCGAAGACTACGATGCCGCTTGGATTTGGTTAAACCAAACGTCCGAAGAGATGTGGAGAACAGGCAGTTTCAGAATATGAATGAAAGGCCGACCAGGAGTTTTAAGATAGGTCAACCAGTTTTGGCCCGGGACTACCGCACTGAGAAATGGCAGCCAGGAACGATTTGTACACGACAAGGACCTCTCATGTATACCGTGGACGTTGGGGAGAGCATTGTAAGACGCCATGCTGACCAGATTCTAGAGTCACTGGAAAACGTCAACTCCACACCACGATCTGATACACCTGGTAATGAAATCGACGTTCCAATTGCAGCTACCGCAGAACCAGTAATATTGGAAGCAGATGAACCAAACAACGACATTGATCCTGACTCAACATTGCCAGAAGAACCTGATACCCCAAAGAGGCGTTATCCAGACAGAATCAGGAAGCCTCCTCAAAGACTGAATTATAATTGCTTAAACTTAACCAATGTATCTAGCAACAGTAATTGTGATTGTAACTAGTTATCATTTAGTTGTTAAATGAATGTTATGTACTGTTTATCTAAAAGGGGAGGAATTGTTGTGTATGTACCTTTAAGAGAATAACTGGTCTCAGACTGCAGTACTGGCAGTGACCACCCCTGTATAAAAGGCGCTAGTGAGCCTCTGTGTTTTTAGTTTCACTATTGACTTCCACCAGTAAAGACTTATTTTGTTCACTCCTGCTGTCCGTGTCTCAATTATTCACGGACGTAACAAGAATGGAACAGAGCAGGGCAGTCCCACCCAGCTGGACAACAGAGGAGATGAGTTGGAGGAGGATGGTGTGGTCAACCGTATCAAAGCCTGCTGACAGGTCGAGAAGGATGAGGAGGGATAGTTTACCGTGGTCACAGTCACCTAGGATGTAATTTGTGACTTTGATAAGAGCAGTTTCGGTACTGTGACAGGGGCGGAAACCTGATTGGAAGGATTCAAACATGGAGTTCCTGGAAAGATGTACAGGGATTTGGGAGGCATCAACACGCTCCAGGACTTTGGAGTGGAAAGGGAGTTTTGAGATGGGGCGGTAGTTTCCAAGGATAGCGGGGTCAAGCGGGAGTTTTTTAAGGAGTGGGGTCATGAAGGCAGATTTGAATGGGAGGGAAACAGTACCTCCTTTAAGATGCTTCTTAAAACCTGCCTCTTTGACCAAGTTTTCGGTCACCTGTCCTAATAGCTCCTTATGAGGCTTGGTGTCAAATGTTATCTGATAATCGCTCCTGTGAAGCGGCTTGTGATGTTTTACTATGTTAAAGGTGCTATATAAATGCAAGATGTTGTTGTTGTTTATCGATATGTTTATCAATATGGGAGAATATTTAATTAAGCATCCACAGCGTATACTTCAAATCAGCATTTATATAATTTAAAATATTAAGTATGAATAAAATGGCCTATCCATAACTCGCAACATCTATATATATCAAAGGATCGATCTGTCTGTCTGTCTGTCTGTCCTTCCGTCTGTCTGTCTGTCCGGCTATACACTCTAAAGTTATAGAGCGTACCTACACGTGCGTCACATCAAAAGAAAGCTTACGATTCCAGAACAGTCATAAGCGTATTTACGTTTCGGCGAGACAAAAATTGCACCCGCGGTATCCAAAAAACGTTCAAAATTCCGCTCATTATCCGCTCATTAGCATAGAGTGACATCAAGGGTCGACCACTCGTACGGTCGAGCGACCCGACGGTCGACCAATCGCTGCGTGGGGCGGGGGCGGGTTCATCGGCGCGTGCAGGCGGGCCCTCCTAGAGTCGAGTGACAGGACGATTGACCAATCCTACGCTTCGGTGACATGACGGTCGCCCAATCGGTGCATGTGTGGGCGGGCCTTATCGTTCTGAAATGAGGTGAGTGGCCGCCATCTTGATTCCAAACTGTTCATTTCTATTTCCCACTTTCTGCGTGTTTCTTTTCAAATCTACATTTCCAGCAAAAAAAAAGTTGCTTTTAAAACACAAAATTGTTTTTTAAAAAAGTTAATTAATTTGTAAATCTTTTCTCTAACCTCTATAATTTTCCTACCTTTCACCATTTTTCAGGCCCGGGGCCTAGGTTTCTCCAACTGCAGCAGCGGCAACTCCAGTCCCAGGCTCCCGGCCTAGACAGAGACCAACACTGGCAAAGGGGAGAGGGTGTGCTGCCTCAGCTCCATTCCCGGGGTCGGTAGGTGGGAAGGCTTCATAAGCAACTGGGGTAGTCGCAAGCCCCCGAATAATAATCTGAAGATCCTGTGTTTACAGCTGAGGGAATTTCTTCTGCTGACAGCCCCAGGTTAATGGCAGCCATCTTTGTCAAGGAGGGTGAAAAGTTTCCATGCGACGCATTTTGATTCAGCGTGTAACAGAGTGCATGCGCGGCCATCTTAGTACAGGAACATAGAGTGGGTGGGCTTCAGTGCTCCCAATCGGGTCCTCGTGACCGGGACAGACAATCCACTGTGTGGGCGGGGCCTAATCTTTCCAACTGAAAAGCAAGCGGTGGCCATTGTTTGTGATACAACACACTGACAGGTGAGGACCCCTTTTTTAATAAAAAGATTGGGGAGGTTGTATATCTATATATATAAACGGATCAATCTGTCTGTCTGTCTGTCTGTCTGTCTGCCTGTCTGTCTGTCTGTCCTCCGGTGTGCGTCTGTCCGGCTATGCACTCGAAAGTTATAGAGCGTACCTACGCGTGCGTTACGTCAAAAGAAAGCTTACCTTTCCAAGAACGGTCGTAAGCATATTTATGTTTCGGCCGGACAAAAATCGCGCCCGCGGTATCCAAAAAACGTTCAAAATTCCGCTCATTAGCATCTCATTATCCGCTCATTAGCGATAGAGTGACGTCGAGGTCGACCAATCGTACGCCGGTTCCTGGCGCATGCGGGCAGGCCCTCCTACAGTCGAGTGACGGGACGATTGACCAATCCTACGCTTCGGTGACCTGACGGTCGACCAATCGGTGCCTGTGTGGGCGGGCCTTATCGTTCTGAACCGAGGTGAGTCGCCGCCATCTTGATTCCAAACTTTTCATTTCTTTTTCCCACTTTCTGCGTGTTTCTTTTCAAATCTACAGTTCCAGCAAAAAAAAAGTTGCTTTTAAAACACAAATTCTTTTTAAAAAAAGTTAATTAATTTGTAAATCTTTTGTGTAACCTCTATAATTCTCCTACCTTTCACCGTTTTTCCAGGCCCGGGGCCGAGGCTTCTCCAACTGCCAGCAGTGCAACTCTAGACCCAGGCTCCCGGCCTAGACAGAGACAAACACTGGCAGAGGGCAGAGGGTGTGCTGCCTCAGCTCCATTCCGGGGTCAGTAGGTGGGGGAGGCTTCATAAGCAACTGGGGTAGGTCGCAAGCCCCGAATAATAATCTGAAGATCCTGTGTTTGCAGCTGAGGAAATTTCTTCTGTGACAGCCCCAGGTTAACGGCAGCCATCTTTCTCAAGGAGGGTGAAAAGTTTCAGTGCAACGCCATTTTGATTCAGTGTGTAACAGAGTGCATGCGCGGCCTTCTAAGTACAGGAACATAGAGTGGGTGGGGCTTCTGTGCTCCAAATCGGGTGCTGGTGACCGGAGACAGACAATCGACAGTGTGGGCGGGGCCTAATCTTTCCAACTGAAAAGCAAGCGGCGGCCATTGTTTGTGATACAACACAATGAGAGGTGAGCACCCCTTTTTTAATAAAAAGATTGGTGAGGTTGTAAAGTGTATGTTATAGAAAGATTTACCAAAAATGTTTTATAAGTACTTTAAGTTTCATGTTTCCCCACCCCTTGCTCCCCCCGCTCCCTTTCACCCCACCTCCCTTTTCCCCCCCTCCCTTTTCCCCCCTTCCCCCTCCCTTTCCCCCCCAACCCCCCTTCCCCCCTTTACAACCTCCCCTCCCTCTCCCCCCTCCCTTTCCACCCTTCCCCCCCCACACCCCCTTCACCCCCCCACACCCCACCCCCCATTCCCCCCCAACCCCCACCAGAGATCGGGAGGCGGAGAGGGGATCAGGTTACCAAGGCAACGGGGGCTCGGGAGGGGAGGGGGAGCGGAGAGGGTTACCCCCGGCAACCGGGCTCGCCAGCCGCAGTCGGCCGCTCAGGCCCAGGCCCGGAGATCGGGAGGAGGAGGAGGGGAGGAGGTTTTCCAAGGCAACCGGGGCTCAGGAGGGGAGGGGGAGCGGAGAGGGTTACCCCCGGCAACCCGGGCTCGCCAGCCGCAATTGGCCGCTCAGGCCCAGAGATCGGAGGCGGAGAGGGGAGGAGGGTTACCAAGGCAACCGGGCCCGGCCAGCCGCAATCGGCCATCTCAGGCCCCCCTCCCTCTCTCCCCTTCCCCCTCCTCCCCTCCCTCCCCTCGCCCTCCCTCCTCCCCCTCCCCCTCCCACTCCCCCCCTCCCCTCCCCCTCCCTCCTCCACCACCCCTCCCCCTCTCCCTCCCCCCTCTCCCCCTCCCCCTCCCTCCTCCCCCTCCCCCCTCCCTCCTCCCCCTCCCCCTCCCCTCCCTCTCCCCCCTCACCCCCACCCTCAAACCCCTCCCTCAGCCCCTCCCCCCCTCCCCCTCACCCCCTCCCTCTCCCACCCCCCCTCCCCCTCCCTCTCCCCCCTTCCCTCCCCCTCCTTTCCCCCCCTCCCTCCCCTCCCCCTCGCCCACCTCACCCCCTAACCCCCTACCCCATCCCCCTCCCTCCCTCCCCACCACCCCCTCCCTCCCCCTCCCCCTCCCCCCCTCCCCCTCCCCCTCCCCTCTCCCCTCCCCCTCCCCCCTCTTTCCTCGCTCTCTCTCTTCCCCCGCGCTCTCTCTCTTCCCCCAGTCGCTCTCGTCCTCTCCTATCCCCCCCCAGTCGCTCTCTATCTTCCCCCACTCGCTCTCTCTCTTCCCCCCCAGTCGCTCTTCTCTCTTCCCCCCAGTCCCGTCTCTCCTCTTACCCTCCCAGTCGCTCTCTCTCTTCCCCCCAATCGCTCTGTCTCTTCCCCCCAGTCGCTCTCTCTCTTTCCGCCCAGTTGCTCTCTCTCTTCCCCCCCAGTCGCTCTCTCTCTTCCCCCCCAGTCCGCTCTCTCATCTTTCCCCCAGTCGCTCTCCTCTCTCTCTTCCCCCCCCAGTTGTTCTCGCTCTTCCCCCCCGTCATTCTCTCTCTTCCCTCCCAGTCGCTCTCTCTCTTCCCCCCCAGTCGCTCTCTCTCTTCCCCCGCAGTCGCTCTCTCTCTTCCCCCCGTCGCTCTCTCTCTTCCCCCCCAGTCACTCTCTCTCTTCCCCCCAGTCGCTCTCTCTCTTCCCCCCAGTCGCTCTCTCTCTTCCCCCACAGTCGCTCTCTCTCTTCCCCCCCCAGTCGCTCTCTCTCTTCCCCCCCAGTCGCTCTCTCTCTTCCCCCCCAGTCGCTCTCTCTCTTCACCCCCAGTCACTCTCTCTCTTCCCCCCAGTCGCTCTCTCTCTTCCCCCCCCAGTCGCTCTCTCTCTTCCCCCTCAGTCACTCTCTCTCTTCCCCCCCAGTCGCTCTCTCTCTTCCCCCCACAGTCGCTCTCTCTCTTCGCCCCCAGTCGCTCTCTCTCTTCCCCCCCAGTCGCTCTCTCTCTTCCTCCCCAGTCGCTCTCTCTCTTCCCCCCCAGTCACTCTCTCTCTTCCCCCCCAGTCACTCTCTATCTTCCCCCCCAGTCGCTCTCTCTCTTCCCCCCCAATCGCTCTCTCTCTTCCCCCCCAGTCGCTCTCTCTCTTCCCCCCCAGTCGCTCTCTCTCTTCCCCCCCCCAGTCACTCTCTCTCTCTCTTCCAACAACAATATGCCCTCAAAAGACCCTCGACACCGCCAGGCACTCCAGCTAGTCTCTCTCTATATATAAATGGATACATCTGTCTGTCTATCTGTCTGTCTGTCTGTCCTTCGGTGTGCCTCTGTCCGGCTATGCACTCGAAAGTTATAGAGCGTACCTATGCGTGCATTACGTCAAAAGAATGTTTACCATTCCAAAACGGTCGTAAGCATATTTACGTCTCGGCTGGACAAAAATTGCACCCACGGTATCCAAAAAACGTTCAAAATTTCGCTCATTAGCATCTCATTATCCGCTCATTAGCGATAGAGTGACGTCGAGGTCGACCAATCGTACGCCGGGTTCCTGGCGCGTGCGGGCGGGCCCTCCTATAGTCGAGTGACGGGACGATTGACCAATCCTACGCTTCGGTGACCTGATGGTCGACCAATCCGTGCCTGTGTGGGCGGGCCTTATCGTTCTGAACCGAGGTGAGTCGCCGCCATCTTGATTCCAAACTTCTCATTTCTTTTTCCCGCTTTCTGCGTGTTTCTTTTCAAATCTATATTTCCAGCAAAAAAAAAAGTTGCTTTTAAAGCACAAATTGTTTTTAAATAAAGTTAATTAATTTGTAAATCTTTTCTCTAACCTCTATAATTCTCCTACCTTTCACCGTTTTTCCAGGCCCGGGGCCTAGGCTTCTCCAACTGCCAGCAGTGCAACTCTAGACCCAGGCTCCCGGCCTAGACAGAGACAAACACTGGCAGAGGGGAGAGGGTGTACTGCCTCAGCTCCATTCTAGGGGTCAGTAGGTGGGGAGGCTTCATAAGCAACTGGGGTAGGTCGCAAGCCCTGGATAATAATCTGAAGATCCTGTGTTTGCAGCTGAGGAAATTTCTTCTGCTGACAGCCCCAGGTTAACAGCAGCCATCTTTGTCAAGGAGGGCGAAATGTTTCAGTGCGACGCCATTTTGATTCAGTGTGTAACAGAGTGCATGCGCAGCCATCTTAGTACAGGAACATAGAGTGGGTGGGATTTCAGTGCTCCAAATCGGGTGCTGGTGACCGAGACAGACAATCGACTGTGTGGGCGGGGCCTAATCTTTCCAACTGAAAAGCAAGCGGCGGCCATTGTTTGTGATACAACACACTGAGAGGTGAGCACCACTTTTTTAATTAAAAGATTGGTGAGGTTGTAAAGTGTATGTTATAGAAAGATTCACCAAAAATGTTTTATAAGTACCTTAAGTTTCATGTTTCTCCATCCTTGCTCCCCCCGCTCTCTTTCACCCCACCTCCATTTTCCCCCCTCCCTTTTCCCCCCCTTCCCCCCCCACTTCCTTCCCCCCTCCCTTTCCCCCACAACCCCCCCTTCCTCCCCTTTACCCCCTCCCCTCCCTCTCCCCCCTCCCTTTACACCCTACCCCACAACCCCCCCTTCCCCCCCCCACCCCCCCAAACCCCCTTCCGCCCCCACCACCCCACCCCCTTCCCCACCCCCCCTTTCCCCCCACCCCCCTTCACCCCCCCCTTTCCCCCCACCCTCCCTTCCCCCCCTTCCCCCCCACCCCCCTCAGAGATCGGGAGGCAGAGAGGGGAGGAGGGTTACCATGGCAACCGGGGCTCGGGAGGGGAGGGGGAGCGGAGAGGGTTACCCCGGCAACCGGGCTCGCCAGCCGCAGTCGGCCGCTCAGGCCCAGGCCCGGAGATCGGGAGGAGGAGAGGGGAGGAGGGTTTCCAAGGCAACCGGGGCTCAGGAGGGGAGGGGGAGCAGAGAGGGTTACCCCGGCAACCGGGCTCGCCAGCCGCAATCGGCCGCTCAGGCCCAGAGATCGGGAGGCGGAGAGGGGAGGATGGTTACCAAGGCAACCGGGCCTGGCCAGCCGCAATCGGCCATCTCAGGCCCCCCTCCCCCCCTCCTCCCTCCCCCCTCCCTCTCTCCCCTTCCCCCTCCTCCCCTCCCACCCCTCCCCCCTCCCTCCTCCCCCTCCCACTCCCCCCTCCCCCACCCCCTCTCCCCCTCCCCCCATCCCCCTCCCTCCTCCACCTCCCCCTCCCTCCTCCCCTCCCACCCCCTCCCCCTCCCCCCTCCTCCCCCCTCCCCCTCCCACCTCCCTCCCTCCCCCCCTCCCCCCTCTCCACACCTCCCCCTCCCCCTCCCCCTCTCCCCCTCTCCCCCACTCCCCCCTCCCCCTCTCCCCCCTCCGCCTCTCCCACTCTCCCCCCTCCCCCTCTCCCCCTCCCCCTCTCCCCTCTTTCTCGCTATCTCTCTTCCCCCGCAGTCGCTCTCTCTCTTCCCCTCCAGTCGCTCTCTCTCTTCCCCCCAGTTGCTCTCTCTCTTCCCCCCAGTCGCTCTCTCTCTTCCCCCCCAGTCACTCTCTCTCTTCCCCCCCAGTCGCTCTCTCTCTTCCCCCCAGTCGCTCTCTCTCTTCCCCCCCAGTTGCTCTCTCTCTTCCCCCCCAGTCGCTCTCTCTCTTCCCCCCAGTAGCTCTCTCCCTTCCCCCCAGTCTCTCTCTCTCTTCCCCCCAGTCGCTCTCTCTCTTCCCCCCCAGTCGCTGTCCTCTCTTCCCCCCCCCAGTCGCTGTCTCTCTTCCCCCCAGTCGCTCTCTCTCTTCCCCCCAGTCGCTCTCTCTCTTCCCCCCCAGTCGCTCTCTCTCTTCCCCCCCAGTTGCTCTCTCTCTTCCCCCCCAGTCGCTCTCTCTATTCCGCCCCCAGTCGCTCTCTCTCTTCCCCCCCCAGTCGCTCTCTCTCTTCCCCCCCCAGTCGCTCTCTCTCTTCCCCCCCAGTTGCTCTCTCTCCCCCCCAGTCACTCTCTCTCTTCCCCCCCAGTCGCTCTCTCTCTTCCCCCCCAGTCGCTCTCTCTCTTCCCCCCCCGACGCTCTCTCTCTTCCCTCCCCAGTCGCTCTCTCTCTTCCCCCAAAGTCGCTCTCTCTCTTCCCCCCCGCCAGTCACGCTCTCTCTTCCCGCCGCAGTCGCGCTCTCTCTCTCTTCCAACAACAACATGCCCTCAAAAAACCTCGGCACCGCCGGGCACTCCAGCAAATAGTATATGTTATAGAAAGATTTACCAAAACTATTTTATAAGTACCTTAAGTTCCATGTTTCAAGGTATTAAAAGGTAGGCTGGGCCATGTCAGTGCAGGGGCCCGAGGCCGAGGCCTAGGCTTCTCCAACGGCCAGCAGCGCAACTCCAGTCCCAGGCTTCTGGCCCAGACAGGCACCAACACTGTCAGAGGGGAGAGGGTCTGCTGGCTCCCCCACTCCCTTTCCCCCCCTTCCCCCACACACCGCCATCCCCCCCACACACCCCCACCCCCCTTCCCCCCCCACTGACCCCCACCCCCCCTTCCCCCAACCCCCCCTCCCACCTCCCCTTCCACCTCCCCCTTCCCTCCCCCACACCCTCTTCCCCCCACCTCCATCCCCCCACCTTCCCTTCCCCTTCCCCCAACCCCCCTTCCCCTTCCCCCACCCCCTTCCCCTTCCCCCACCCCTTCCCCTTCCCCCACCCACCCTTCCCTTCCCCCACCCCCCTTTCCCCCCCACCCCTTCCCTTCCCCCCTTCCCCTTCCCCACCCCTTCCCCTTCCCCCACCCCTTCCCCCAACCCCCCTTCCCCTACCCCCCTTCCGCTTCCCTCCCACTCCCCTTCCCTTCCCCCCACCGCACCTTCCCCCCCACCCCCTTCCTTTCCTTCCCCCCTTCCTTCCCTTCCCCCTTCCTTCCCTTCCCCCCGAGCCCCCCTACCCCCCTTCCCCCCACACACACCCCCTTCCCCCCCAACCCACCCTTTTCTCCCCCACCCCTTTCTCCCCCACCTCCCCACCCACCCCATTCTCGCCAACCCCCCCCCACCCACCCCTTTCTCCTCCACCCCCCCACCCACCCCTTCACCCCTTTCTCCCCCACCCCCCCACCCACCCCTTTCTCCCCACCCCACCCACCCACCCCTTTCTCGCCAACCCCCCCCCACCCACCCCTTTCTCCCCCACCCCCCCACCCACCCCTTCACCCCTTTCTCCCCCACCCCCCCACCCACCCCTTTCTCCCCCACCTCCCCACCCACCCCTTTCTCGCCAACCCCCCCACCCACCCCTTTCTCCCCCACCCCCCCACCCACCCCTTCACCCCTTTCTCCCCCCACCCCCCCACCCACCCCTTTCTCCCCCACCACACCCACCCACCCCTTGCCCCCAGCACACCCTCCCAACCCACCCCACCCACCCCTTTCTCCCCCACCCACCCCACCCTTCTCCCCCACCCACCCCACCCACCCCTTGCTCCCCCACCCCTTGCTCCCCCACCCCTTGCTCCCCCACCCATTGCTCCCCCACCCCTTTCTCTCCCACCCCTTTCTCCCCCACCCCTTGCCCCTTTCTCTCCTTCCCTCTCTGTCTCTCTCTCTCCCTCCCTCTGTCTCTGTCTCTCTCTTTCTCTCTCTCTCCCTCTCTCTCTCTCTCATCCCCCCTCTCCCTCCTTTGCTCTCTGTCTCTCTCTCCTTCCCTCTCTCTCTCCTTCCCTCTCTCTCTCCTTCCCTCTCTCTCCTTCCCTCTCACTCTCCTTCACACTCTCCTTCCCTCTCTCTCTCTCTCCTTCCCTCTCTCTCTCCTTCCCTCTCTCTCTCTTTCCTTCCCTCTCTCTTTCCCTCTCTCTCCCTCTCTTCTCCCCCCGTCTCTCTGTTCCCCCGTCTCTCTCTTCCCCGTCTCTCTCTTTCTCCCCGTCTCTCTCTTCCCCCTGTCTCTCTCTTCCCCCCGTCTCTCTCTTCCCCCTGTCGCTCTCTCTCTTCCCCCTGTCGCTCTCTCTCTTCCCCCCGTCGCTCTCTCTCTTCCCCCCGTCACTCTCTCTCTTCCCCCCGTCACTCTCTCTCTTCCCCCCCCGTCGCTCTCTCTCTTCCCCCCGTCGCTCTCTCTCTTACCCCCCCGTCGCTCTCTCTTCCCCTGTCGCTCTCTCTCTTCCCCCAGTCGCTCTCTCTCTTCCCCCCAGTCGCTCTCCCTTCCCCTCAGTCGCTCTCTCTCTTGTAGAAGTGCCTTACTTCTTAGCTCTGGGTAATGACTCAATACACACTTGGATTCGTCAGACGGACAGGCCTTTTATTTTCTCTTGCAAGGGGAATCAGCACCTCTACTCAAGGGGTGAGGCTACTATTCCAATGATACAGTGTAAGCGTTCCATATTTATACAGTGTAACAAACAAGTTTGATTGACATTCCTTTGTTCCTCTATCAGGATACATTTTAGATTAATCATCAGGTAGAAATAACATATTGACAGAAGGATCCTGGACACATAAATCAACCGTTAATCTATAACAGGGCACGAATCGTGTAACCGGAGGTCCTCTTTAATCATATATTGGGAGTGTTGTGTATGTAATATGTGTGCTACTTTGAACCTATGGACAGGACTGCACTACTTGTTGGGCGTAGTGATACGCAGTACCACTCCTGGCCATAGGGGTATAAATAGTACTGTGGGTACTGATCTCCCCTCAGTTCCCGCCTGTGGGCATGAAGTAAAGACCTACGTATAGTCCCTACCTCCAACCAGTAAAGACCTGTTTTATTGTTACTGATTAAGTCTGAGTATTAATTACTTGAACAACTCACAGATTTAACACTGGCGACGAGTCTGATTCGGACCCTGCGGCAGTCACTCCACGGCAGCTTCGTCCACAGCCAGGACGTTGCAGAGAGGTTTCCACCCTCTCCACCCCACTGGAAGACATCCTGACCTCAGAGCCTCCATCGGCGACCGTCAGCTTCTTCTCCAGCTTGGTGGTGGGTAAGCCGTTGTCTGAGCCGGGCAGCGACGCGACAGGCAGTCGACCGCGTTGGCCGCACGAACGGGGCTGGGGGAGCTGGAGGAATAGGGCGCAAGAGCCGCTTCGAGCGGGAGGCGTTTCAACGGAGCGATCGCATCTCCTGATAAGAGCCGAGAGCCGCTTCGCGATCCAGCGATCGCATCCGCTGATAAGGGCCGCACTCGGGCGATCGCGGCGAAGATAAGGGCCGCACTCGGGGGCTGAAGGGAGACGGCGTTGGGGGACGGGTGAAGACCGCCAAGTGCGGGAAAACCGCCATTTTGTGGGCGGAGGACGACGGCAAGAGCGGGAAGCCGCCATCTTGGATAGCAGTAAAAAAAATAAATCTGAGAAATTGCAAATCTACAATGCCTAAACACGGGAATATTAGCACCTTTGATAGTGACCTCGAAGATTGGGCCATATATGTTGAAAGAGTAAAAAATTATTGTAAGGCCAATAAAATTCGTGACCAAGATAAAGCTCTAACATTATTAAATTTAATGGGTGCGAAGACATACGGGCAATTGAAACACCTGTTATCACCAGGTGAACCGGCGGATAAGACGTTCGATGAGATTGTTACTGTCCTGAAAGATCATCTAAACCCCACGCCGCTGATGCTAGCGGAACGATTTAAATTTTACGACAGAAGGCAGCTACAGCATGAACGCAATGCTGATTATTTGCTGGAATTGCGTAAATTAGCGAAATATTGCCAGTTTGGAACGGGACTGACAGAGGCACTTCGAGACAAATTTGTGTGTGGTTTATTTAAACAGGATACACAAAAGCGACTGCTCGAGGAGAATGAGCTGACGCTTGAGAAGGCGGTCACTATGGCAGCAGCACACGAAGCCGCAGCGAGAGGCACGGCAGTAATGCAGCTACGGTCACCGGAGCTCAGTGCACACAAATTGGGTGTGAGTTCTGGCAAATGTTATCGTTGTGGAAAGACAACGCATGATCAGAACCAGTGTTGGTTTAAAAACCAAGAATGTAGAACTTGTGGTAGGCTTGGACATATAGCTAGAGTATGCAGGTCAGCGAAGAAGACCAGCAACAAGAAGTCACCGCAAGGAAAATACGCAAAGGTACACAAGGTGACCGAACAGGAGTCCGATTCAGACGCTAGCAGTAATGAACTGGCTAGCTTAAGAGTACTCAACGCTGGTAAGGGTGCAGACCTCCAGACAATTTGGGTCACTCTTCAGATAGAAGGAGTCCAAGTAAAACTGGAATTGGACACTGGATCGGCATTGACGGTCATAAATAAGAAAGATTACGGAAAGTTATTCCAACATATTCCCCTACAGGATACGGGGATTATATTGGAAACATACACGGGGCAAAGAGTGTAACCCATCGGGAAAATAGAGGTTGCAGTGGTCCACAAGGGCGAAGACAGTCAAATAATGGACTTATATGTGATATCTGAAGGAGGTCCTCCACTACTAGGACGGGAGTGGATTAGGAAAAAGAATATGGACTGGCATTTCCTACAAACAATAACGAGTGAGAACTCGGTGAAGATAGTCGGCCCAGACTCTGGAACGGATGATGGTAAGCCCAACTCAGGTGCAAAAGACAAAGTTTCAGCACAGAATTCCACTGAGCAACAACAACATAGTTTAACTGTGGATTCTGAGTCTGGCAAGTCTACTGATGTGCCCATTTCTGAGGGACACCGGGCTCGAACTCAACTCCATTTCAAACTACAACAGCAATTAGAACAAATGCTTCGCCGTTGTGAGCAAGAGTTGAATGCAACGAAAGAGTTCTTTGATATAGAGTTGGAGAATCTGGAAAGACAACAGAAGCAGCTGATGGAGAAAATGGAACAGGAGCACACAAAACGTCTGATGTCAGAGGAGTTAACGGTCAGCCAACTCCTGCATATGCTGAAGGACAGGACTCTGAAATGGGAAAAACTTGAACACGAACTTCAATATTCAAACGAAAGGGGTTCGGAGCTCTCAAAGGTTATTGGAAGAGCTGAGGTGGCAACACAGACTGAGATGACTGCAACAGAGCAGCCCTTGGATGCCAAAAGTACGCTGACTCACGTCAACGTAGAACAACAGACCGCTGAAACAGCTGCTCCGGTAGAGGGATTGCATAGTCCGATCAATCAATCTCCAAAGGAAGTTGAAGTATTAAAATCACAAATGAGGTCACTAGTAAACGACTTGCTGAAAGCCCAGAAAAAGCTGGATGCAGAGGTACACATGAAGAAGTCTCTTCAGGAAAGATGTCTGGATTTGGAACAAGAGCTGGCTAACGTCCAGCTGGGTATGGAGGAAATAGACGACCCTCTCACTGGTCTAGCTCAGGACGACACCGAATATTACTATGACCTGGTGGACGACACCGAATATTACGATGTCCTGTCCTGCCCAGCTTGTAACTTCGACTCCCAAAGTGCAGAAATCATGGAGGAGCACCAAAAGTCTACGGAACATCGGGAGAAGCTGGCTCTACAACGGAAACAGGAGGAAGAGAAGGAGGAACTGCGCATGCAGCTGGCAGCTGTGGCAGCTGACAATGGAGCCCAGAGAGTCTCCAAGAAGCAGAAAAGGAAAAGTAAAAACAGAAGATGACCCATCTGAACCATTATCACCTCTACCAGATCACACACGTGGTCCCTCCGAACGGAGCCAATTCAGTTCGGAAGTTCAAACTGTTAAATCCATGGAAGGACTATTGAATGAGTCACTCCAGCAACGTGAACCGACTCCACCACAGAGATTGAATCTGTGAACTGTTTTCCGCAGAGACTGAATCTGTGATCTGTTTTGACATGAAGTTATCTATGTATCTATGTTATTCTGTTATGTAAACCTGAAGTTATATATGTATATATGTTATTACGTTATGTTAAATGGGGAGATGACTGTAAAGCTAGGAAGGGAGGAATGTTGTGTATGTAATATGTGTGCTACTTTGAACCTATGGACAGGACTGCACTACTTGTTGGGCGTAGTGATACGCAGTACCACTCCTGGCCATAGGGGTATAAATAGTACTGTGGGTACTGATCTCCCCTCAGTTCCCGCCTGTGGGCATGAAGTAAAGACCTACGTATAGTCCCTACCTCCAACCAGTAAAGACCTGTTTTATTGTTACTGATTAAGTCTGAGTATTAATTACTTGAACAACTCACAGATTTAACAGGGAGGCTAGCTTTGCTTACGGTCACAAGTTATCAGGTCACTGGGTACATCAAAGGAACTCATTATTTCACTTCTACATTCTCATTAGGTGGGCAGACATCTGTTCTTGGCTATAGTCCGAGTACGTGCAATAGCTCTAGTTACACATCGACGCTTGCCCAGTGTCAAGTCTGAAAACTTTTACCCAGCAAGCACTTGAAATTAACCCCTTATATCATGTAGATTTCCTCATTCCGCCCTTTTGTCCTTTCTAAGGACAATCTATTTCGCTAAGTTTAAGAAACTCTACATCAAAGGTCTCACCCTTAATATCCTCATATTCAGACATCATTGGTACTGGAGGAGTTGACGTTAATAAGGAAAGGACTTTTGTACACAATAATTTTAAACAACCAATCAATAAACTAATTAAAATTATTATCATCACAATTGCGATTAAGGCTTCCAAAATTTGCTTTCCTAGTGCTCCTCCCCATCCTGAAATCCAATCCCACATGGACCACTGTTCAGGTTGACGTAGTTTCTCCACAGCCTCCTTTATGTGGTTTACCAGGTTGGTGATATTCTCTGAGCTATCTGGGATATAGGTGCAACATTCGGTTTTTATGATTGCACATGTGCCCCCTTCTTTTGCCAACAAATAGTCCAGAGCCATGTGGTTTTGTAAGGCAACAGTGCGCAAAGCCAACATTTCTGCGTTTACATCACTAAGAGCATCAGCAGTATCATTGGCTATTTGTTCTAACACTGCTGCCATGTTTATAGATTCTCTTGCTAACTTCCCTGTTCCATACCAGGGAAATGCTATAGCAAAGAACCTTTCAGTTTCTGTAATGGCTCGTTTTGCTCGTGTCCCAGGGTGGCTATCCAAAGATGAAATGTGATGTATATAAGGCACTACATATCCCAAATAACATGACCCAGTCCAATTTTGTGGTAACCAGGGGTATGCTCTATGCCCACAGATGAAATAGGTGTTATTATAGGCTTCAAATTTGTTCCATATCTGGTGCATCATTCCTATTCCGTGTTCTCCTTTCCAGATTTTTTTTACTAGTCAAATTTTGTACTGTGGACAGGTTCCACCGTCCCCAATAGGGCCATTCGACTGCACCCGATGGTTTAGAAATAACAACAGAAAATGCTGGAAAAACTCAGCAAGTCAGGCAACATCCGTGGAGAGAAATTTGAGTTGACGTTTCGGGTTTGACCCTTTTTCAATGGTTTAGTAGTAGTTTTAGTCAAAGTGTAGTTACATTTGCACTCACTCCATCCAACCATCAATCCTTCTCCATTGTCGTTTACCAGACAGACTTCTCCTTTTGTTTTATTTACGGTTCCCATTGACGTCACTAATAGACTCCTGGATTCCTTCAATTATCATATTGGGGATGAAACCACCCTTCAAATTTTATAAGGTTGTATCCTGCATCTTTCCATTCATTTTCCAACTGATCTGGGTTTAAACTATTTTGGGTCTGAAATGTACTGGCTGCCTCCTTATTCCAGGTGGTATTAGACTGTAATAACCACCCTACCATCTCTTCTATTTCGAAGGGAATGGGCCTTAGAGGTATTCCACCCTCTGCATGCACAGGGATGTGGCTGCATATCCAGCATTTGGCAAGGTTCTGTCTTTTAGCGTACAGATAACTCATGTATACAAAGGTATTAACTTGATGATAGTTATGCTTATTTAACAGTCTTCTACTTCTCCCTCCTTGTTTCTTAGCGGTCCTATTAATTTTTCTTTTCTGAGTAATTGATGTTGAAACGAGGGGTTGTGTAAAAGGATTATCACAAAACATTGACTTAGCTGTCAGGGCCAGTCCTCCTCTTGAATTACCATTGCAGATAACCCCTCCATTCGCAGTTTTGTCACTTGGTAATACAGTATCAGGGCATGTGACCCATAGCTTATCAAGCCTTTGTCCACTATCTTCTTCTACTATCTTACCCTGTCTTACGCTAAGATTTAGGGGTTGATACGGGGGTACCTGCATAGTATGGTCCTGGAGCTGGACTTTCATGGTCTCATTATAACATATAATATAAAAGAGATTTTTGGTTAAAAGTACACATTCTTTTATACATGGTTTGCCTTGCAGAGGATCTGGGTAAATCCATATGGCAGTTTCAATTATCGTTAACAAAGGGAACAGTCTTATTAGAGTCCAAATCCAGTTCATCTTGGCAGTGTATTGTCTTCGACTGATGCCTTCTTACAATGGGACGCGTGTATCCATGTTGGTCGCTCCTTTACTTTTACAGCGGTGTTTGTGGTCAGGAGTACTTGGAAGGGTCCCTCAAATCTGGGTTGAAGGCCATTCTTTCGCTTGAAGATTTTTATGTAGACGTTATCTCCTGGCTCGAAAGTATGGCACTTTCCCTCAGCGGGATCGACCTGGGCTTCCTTCACCTGTTGATGGAAACTAGAAATGCATTTGGTTAGTGCAATGCAATAACTCAACATATCTTCCTCCATTTTATGGATGCCCATTTGTTTAGCTGTTAAAGGTGCCGAAAAAGGCAATCTTTGTGGTCTTCCCATGGCGATCTCGTGAGGCGACAATCCTATAGTTCTGTTGGTAGCAGACCGCATTGTCATTAAAGCTATGGGCAACAAATCAACCCATTTAAGTCCAGTTTCTTTACATAGTTTTGCAAGCTTGTTTTTCAGCATCCCGTTATATCTTTCCACTAGTCCAGCCGACTGTGGATGATAACTGCAATGGAGGTGCTGGTTAATCTGTAAGGCTTTGCATAGTTCCTTAATCACTGTTCCCGTAAAATGGGACCCATTGTCACTTGACAGTTTTGCTGGTATCCCAAAGCGAGGTACAATGTCCTTCAATAAACATTTAGCAACAGTGGTAGCGTCATTCTTTCTGCAAGGAAAAGCTTCAATCCATCTTGAAAACATATCAATAATAACTAACACATATTTAAAGCTCATACATACAGGTAGTTCAATAAAATCCATTTGCAAGTGTACAAAAGGGCCCATGGGGTTTGGGTGGGATGCGGGCTGTACCTTCTTTATTTTCCCTGCATTCATGGTCTGGCAGATAGTACAATTTTCACATATTTGTTTTGCCAACTTTGAGATTCCTGGTGCATACCAGGTCTTGAGGATACAGTCCGCCATCCCCCCTTTGCCCGCATGGGTGAATTTATGAACACATCGGGCAATTGGTGATAGTAATGATTTGGGTGCCACCATGAGGCCGTCATGATGAACCCATAAGCCGTCAGTGTTTTTTAAAACAATGATTAACAACCCATTCCTTTACTTCATCAGAACTGGCCCTATCTTGATGGGTCAGCACATCATCTAAGGACGGGGGCTGCGGTATCTCTGGCTTTTCCCTAACAGGGAAGGCTGAAATTTGTCGTTCAGTACTTGATATAGCTACTGACTTAGCAGCTCTATCTGCAGCAGCGTTTCCAAGTGCAACCTTGTCCAAATGCCCCGTGTGCGCTTGGCACTTAATAATTGCAATCTGTTTACATCTCTGAATAGCTAGTAAAAGATTTTGCACTTCTTGTGCATTTTTAATCTGGGTTCCCGAGGAAGTCAGGTAACCACGAATTTTCCAAATTTGTCATGTTCATGTCTGGTTATTTCTGAATAGTTCAATATCCATTGTCTACAATAGCCAGTCATTCCTAGAAAATGCTTCATTTCTCTTTTAGTTTTTGGCAACGATATGTTGCAAACGACCTTTATTCTATCCGGCGTTAACTCCCTGTTTTAACAATGATTCCATCACTGGCTCAATTCCTTTTTCTGCTTTCTCTGACAATGGATACTGTGAGCTTTTGGGTAATGGTGCAGCTGGATTAATTGTAACTTTATAGGGCTGTGCAGTCTAATAGTTAGGAGGTATTTTAAATTTAAAAACGGCTGACAATCTTGTCCTGTTTTGTCATAGCAGGCCGTGCAGTGCAATTTTGAATGCCATTTCCCTAGTTTCAGGGATTCCTGGTATTGTTTTATGGAGCTTGTAACGAATCCCCACGCTCCTAACAGACTGACAAGTTTGGGACTCAAACTTGGGTTGGCAATTTCCCATGCGTAAAGAACAGGGTGTTTTATTTCTGTTACTGGGTACGCATATGCCTTATCTACTTGGATTTCTACCGTTACTCCTGATGGGGAGCAAATGATTGTAGCATTCATTTTGCACAGCAAGTCTCTTCCACATAAATTCATAGAGACATTTCCTGATAACAGAAAGGAGTGTTCTTCCTCAAATTCTTCTACTTTTACTGTGAGGGGAGTCGATTGATTCAAGCGTTGTAGTATTCCAGCCAATCCAGCTATCGGGGTCTTTTTCCCATTAATAGGCATTCCTTCAGAATATCCTTTCCCTAACACCGAAAAGGTTGCTCCTGTATCTACTAAAATGACATAGGTCTCCCAGCTATTTGCATTTTAATTTCAGGTTCGCTGCGTGAATTTAAAGAAACAACGGGCATTTGGTGGTCTGTGGCGCCTGGGGCTGCTGGTGTCAGTCAGTAATTCTGATCCCTATTTCTCCTAAATCCCTGTCCGTTTGTAGGGTAACCTCCTGACTGGTCCAAAAAAGGGTTATGGACAGTGAAATTAGGACCATTATTGGAGGTTTGGTTCTGACGATTTTTCGCAGGGCATTGGTTTGCCCAATGTCCGGGTTGTCCGCAATTGTAACAATTACCAGATCGTCCATACCCTCTAACTCTACCACGTCTTCCTCTATATTCCCCTCTATTCATCCTTCTATAGTTACCTTGTTATCCTACCATAATAGAGGAGAAAGGTATTTCTTCAGGGTAATTTTTTTTTCTGACTCAACAAACATAGAGGCAGTCTTTTTATCTGGCTGTTCTCTATTTCTCTCTTGTCCATTAAACATTCCTCGAGGCAAGTAATTTTTTCTATGTTAAATGAACCATCTGAGGGAAAGGGTCTAGTCTTATTTACAGTCCATTTGGACCAATTTGGTAGGTGATCAATGTGGATGATTGACCACAGTTCTTTAACATAAAGGCTGCTGGCGTGCCTTTCTCGGGTAGCTTACTGGTGCTAGCACCCATTTTAGCAGCTTAAATGGTTCACTTAAAACAATCTAAACTCCCATGACAATCCGTGATCTGCGTTGTACGCCCCTACAGATCAGATTAATAAACTATACATACGTATCAAAATTACAGTCACATCCAATCTTCTTGGTCTTTACTTCAAATCAGTGTCACAAAGTCCTTGGCCATTTGTCACTCCGAGTGCCTTTAGAGTTTCGGCGCCTACTTTATGGTCCCGGCCTTCACGTGGGGCATTTGCCCTCTTAATAACCGGCCTGAGGCTAGGCGACTGAAACTCAGCACTTCCCGACTGAATTTAGTCAACTGACTGCAACAAGGTTTTTTTTTTAAAACTCGAGGGTTCTCAACCCTCGTGGAAGGTATTTCTAACTGGGGAAAAAACTGAATCCACAATAGCTTAGTGGATCATGTAAAAAACATCATTATTTTCTCAACCATACATTCCGCCGCGGGACTCACTTCCCCGGCTTGGGTCTTTTCCAACCCCTTCTGCAGTTTTTTTTTTCAGCTTAAATATTTTAGTTAAAACATACCACAATTCCGTAACACTCTATGATCTGCGTGGGACGCCTCTACAGATCAGACATGACTAAACATTAATACATATAACAATAAACAATACACAATACACTTGTTAAACAACAACCAAAGTGTTACTAAATCCCCAACCTACGCAGCCTTACTGGACAAAGCTGCAAAGTTGATTGATAATAGCAAGTAGTTAAATACTCACTCTCATAAACATTAAACATTGACACTGTGTTTCAAACAACCGCCCACTCTTCTCTCTTTTTACCCTATTCCCTTTAGCCAAATCTTTAGCAAAAAGGGCCTTCAATTTGTCCCAGCTAACTTCACCCACTCGCTCTCCCTCTATCCTACTCCCTTTAGCCAAATCTTTGGCAAAAAGGGCCTTCAATTTGTCCCAACTAACTTCAAGCTGGAACCTTGCTAGTTCAATTTCCAGTAAATCGCTAGCTCCTTAGTTAATCAAATTCCTGACTTAACCTTCTCTCTCAGCAAGCTGGAACCTTGCTAGTTCAATTTCCAATAAATCGCTAGCTCCTTAGTTAATCAAATTCCTGACTTAACCTTCTCTCTCTGGTACCTTTATACAGTCCTTTTCTGCACGATCCTGTTCGCGGGGCACCAGCGCCTCATGGCTGATCCTCTGTTCCGTTTCTGAAAGGGAAGCAGTCACAACGGCAGTTTAACCTCCGAACCTTGTGAGTCAATTACCCGATGGCAGTACTGTCCAATGGAATAAACAGACTATGCGCAGCTATGCTTCTGGCAGGGAAAGTCCCAAAAATGTGGCAAAACACCACCTTTGGCCGATGGGATTTTCCCAGCCGAGCAACGTACTCGGCGTCTGTTAACTCACCAATTGGTACAGCAAGCCATCTCGGTGGAACCTCCAAATTGTAGAAGTGCCTTACTTCTTAGCTCTGGGTAATGACTGTAGAAGTGCATTAGCGTAGAAATATATATTCGCATATACTCTCTTATATTAAAATGGAGTCTGCAACTTTCAGAAGGTCAAAATGGCTTCACACAGGGAAACAGGCAGGTCCATATTAGGAAGCGGTGGAAGGAAAATGATATGACTGTCTTCAGCTTGCAGGCTAGGCAGTTCCACAAACAAGATAAGCATGGTAGAACAAAAGCATGATTACCGAAGGACATTTACTGTAAACATTGTATGAATGTCCAGAACCAAAATGAGAGACAAACTGTCTGCATTGTATAAGATTAGTTAACTTTATCCAAAGGTATTCCTGCATCATGACTATTGATTATCTGTTGGCTAACCATATCTTAAGACACTGAGACTCTGCTGACCCTCTAGTCATCTTCTTGTTGACCTTAAACATTCCTTACTCATTCCTTTCTTAGATGTTTACTTCGTTGTTAATTATGTCTCACTACCATGCCATGTGATAGAAGGTTTTGATCTTTGTGTATAAAAAGAGGTGTTATTCACGATAGCCTTTGCCTACGTGAAGCTCCCCTTGCTAGCAAGTAGATTAAATAAAGTCTGCCTTTGACGATCACTTTGTTTCACAGAGTCTTATTGAACAGTCGAAACTTCGACATGACTCAATACACACTTGGATTCGTCAGACGGACAGGCCTTTTATTTTCTCTTGCAAGGGGAATCAGCACCTCTACTCAAGGGGTGAGGCTACTATTCCAATGATACAGCGTAAGCGTTCCATATTTATACAGTGTAACAAACAAGTTTGATTGACATTCCTTTGTTCCTCTATCAGGATACATTTTAGATTAATCATCAGGTAGAAATAACATATTGACAGAAGGATCCTGGACACATAAGTCAACCGTTAATCTATAACAGGGCATGAATCGTGTAACCGGAGGTCCTCTTTAATCATATATTGGGAGGCTAGCTTTGCTTACGGTCACAAGTTATCAGGTCACTGGGTACATCAAAGGAACTCATTATTTCACTTCTACATTCTCATTAGGTGGGCAGACATCTGTTCTTGGCTGTAGTCCGAGTACGTGCAATAGCTCTAGTTACACATCGACACTTGCCCAGTGTCAAGTCTGAAAACTTTTACCCAGCAAGCACTTGAAATTAACCCCTTATATCATGTAGATTTCCTCACTCTTCCCCCAGTCGCTCTCTCTCGTCTCCCCGTCTCTCGCTCTCTCTCTTCCCCCATCTCTCTCTTCCCCCCAGTCGCACTCTCTCTTCCCCCCAGTCGCTCTCTCTTCCCCCCAGCCCCTCGCTCTCTTCCCCTCAGTCGCTCGCTCTCTTCCCCCCAGTCGCTCGCTCTCTCTCTCTCTCTTCCCCCCAGTCGCTCGCTCTCTCTCTCTCTCTCTCCCCCCAGTCGCTCGCTCTCTCTCTCTCTCTTCCCCCCAGTCACTCGCTCTCTCTCTCTCTCTTCCCCCCAGTCGCTCGCTCTCTCTCTTCCAACAACAACATGCCCTCAAAAATCCCTCGGCACCGCCGGGCACTTCAGCTAGTCTATATATATAAAAGGATCGATCTGTCTGTCTGTCTGGTGTCTGTCTGTCTGTCTGTCCTTCCGTCTGTCTGTCCGGCTATACACTCTAAAGTTATAGAGCGTACCTACACGTGCGTTACATCAAAAGGAAGCTTACGATTCCCGAACGGTCATAAGTATATTTATGTTTCCGCCGGACAAAAATTGCACCTGCGGTATCCAAAAAACGTTCAAAATTCCGCTCATTATCCGCTCATTAGCATCGAGTGACGTCGAGGTCGACCAATCGTACGGTCGAGCGACCCGACGGTCGACCAATCGCTGTATCGCGGGGGTGGGTTCGTCACACGTGCGGGCGGGCCCTCCTAGAGTCGAGTGACAGGACGATTGACCAATCCTACACTGCGGTGACATGATGGTTGACCAATCGGTGCATGTGTGGGCGGGCCTTATCATTCTGAAATGAGGTGAGTGGCCGCCATCTTGATTCCAAACTGTTCATTTCTTGTTCCCCACTTTCTGCGTGTATCTTTTCAAATCTACATTTGCAGCAAAAAAAAAGTTGCTTTTAAAACACAAATTGTTTTTTAAAAAAGTTAATTAATTTGTAAATCTTTTCTTTAACCTCTATAATTTTCCTACCTTTCACCATTTTTCCAGGCCCGGGGCCTAGGCTTCTGCAACTGCCAGCAGCGCAACTCCAGTCCCAGGCTCCCGGCCTAGACAGAGACAAACACTGGCAGAGGGGAGAGGGTGTGCTGCCTCAGCTCCATTCCCGGGGTCAGTAGGTGGGGAGGCTTCATAAGCAACTGGGGTAGGTCGCAAGCCCCGAATAATAATCTGAAGATCCTGTGTTTGCAGCTGAGGAAACTTCTTCTGCCGACAGCCCCAGGTTAACGGCAGCCATCTTTGTCAAGGAGGGCGAAAAGTTTCAGTGCGACGCCATTTTGATTCAGTGTGTAACAGAGTGCATGCACGGCCATCTTAGTACAGGAACATAGAGTGGGTGGGGCTTCAGTGCTCCCAATCGGGTCCTGGTGACCGAGACAGACAATCGACTGTGTGGGCGGGGCCTAATCTTTCCAACTGAAAAGCAAGTGGTGGCCATTGTTTGTGATACAACACACTGACCACTTTTTTAATAAAAAGATTGATGAGGTTGTAAAGTGTATGTTATAGAAAGATATACCAAAAATGTTTTATAAGTACTTTAAGTTTCATGTTTCAAGGTATTATAAGGTAGGCTGGGACATGTCAGTGCAGGGGCCCGAGGCCTAGGCTTCTCCAACGGCCAGCAGCACAACTCCAGTCCCAGGCTTCCGACCCAGACAGGGACCAACACAGGGAGAGGGTCTGCTGGCTTCCCCCCCCTCCCTTTCCCTCCCTCCCTTTCATCCCTCCTTCCCCCACACCCCCTTCCCCGCCAACCCCCCCTTCTCCCCTGACTTTCCCCCCTCCCCTCCCTCTACCCCCTCCCTTTCCACACTTCCCCCCCCACAACCCCATCCCCCCCACACCCCCATCCCCACCACACCCCCCACCCCCACTTCACCCCCCACCCCCCCTTCCACCCCCCACACCCCCACCCCCCTTCGCCCCCCACAGCCCCCCATTGCCCCCCCACCCCGCTTCCCCCCACCCACCCCTTTATCCCCCACCCACCCCTTTCTCCCCCACCCACCCACCCCTTTCTCCCCACACACCCACCCCTTTCTCCCCCACCCCCCCACCCACCCCTTTCTCCCACCCCACCCACCCCTTTCTCCCACCACTCCCTCCCATCCCACCCCACCCACCCCTTTCACCCCCACCCACCCCACCCTTCTCCCCCACCCACCCCAACCTTCCATTTCTCCCCCACCCGTTTCTTGCCCACCCCTTGCTCCCCCACCCCTTGCTCCCCCACCCCTTGCTCCCCCATCCCTTGCTCCCCCACCCCTTTCTCCCCCACCCCTTTCCCCTTTCTCTCCTTCCCTCTCTGTCTCTCTCTCCCTCCCTCTGTCTCTGTCTCCCTCTCTCTCTCTCTCATTCCCTCTCTCCCTCCTTTGCTTTCCGTCTCTCTCTCCTTCCGTCTCTCTCTCCTTCCATCTCTCTCTCCTTCCCTCTCTCTCTCCTTCCCTCTCTCTCTCCTTCCCTCTCTCTCTCCCCTTCCCTCTTTCTCTCTCCTTCCCTCTCGCTCTCCTTCACTCTCTCTCCTTCCCTCTCTCTCTCCTTCCCTCTCTCTCTCTTTCCTTCCCTCTCTCCTTCCCTCTCTCTCTCTCCCTTCTCCCCGTCTCTCTCTTCCCCCTTCTCTCTCTTCCCCCATCTCTCTCTTCCCCCCGTCGCTCTCTCTCTTCCCCCCGTCGCTCCCTCTCTTCCCCCCACCGTCGCTCTCTCTCTTCCCCCCCAGTCGCTCTCTCTCTTCCCCCCCCCAGTCGCTCGCTCTCTTCCCCCCCAGTCGCTCTCTCTCTCTCTTCCAACAAGAACATGCCCTCAAAAATCCCTCGGCACCGCCGGGCACTCCAGCTAGTCTATATATATAAAAGGATCGATCTGTCTGTCTGTCCTTCCGTCTGTCTGTCCGGCTATACAGTCTAAAGTTAGAGAGCGTACCTACACGTGTGTCACATCAAAAGAAAGCTTACGATTCCGGAACGGTCATAAGCATATTTATGTTTTGGTGAGACAAAAATTGTGCCCACGGTATCCAAAAAACGTTCAAAATTCCGCTCATTATCCACTCATTATCATTGAGTGACGTCAAGGTCGACCAATCGTACAGTCAAGCGACCCGACGGTCGACCAATCGCTGCGTGGCGGGGGGCGGGTTCATCACACGTGTGGGCGGGCCCTCCTAGAGTCGAGTGACAGGACGATTGACCAATCCTATGCTTCGGTGACATGACAGTCGACCAATCAGTGTATGTGTGGGCGGGCCTTATCGTTCTGAAATGAGGTGAGTGGCCACCATCTTGACTCCAAACTGTTCATTTCTTTTTCCCACTTTCTGCATGTTTCTTTTCAAATCTACATTTCCAGCAAAAAAAAGTTGCTTTTAAAACACAAATTGTTTTTAAAAAAAGTTAATTTATTTGTAAATCTTTTCTCTAACCTCTATAATTTTCCTACCTTTCACCGTTTTTCCAGGCCCGGGGCCTAGGCTTCTCCAACTGCCAGCAGCGCAACTCCAGTCCCAGGCTCCCAGACTAGACAGGGACCAACACTGGCACAGGGGAGAGGGTGTGCTGCCTCAGCTCCATTCCCGGGGTCGGTAGGTGGGGAGGCTTCATAAGCAACTGGGGTAGGTCGCAAGCCCCGAATAATAATCTGAAGATCCTGTGTTTGCAGCTGAGGGAATTTCTTCTGCTGACAGCCCCAGGTTAACGGCAGCCATCTTTGTCAAGGAGGGTGAAAAGTTTCAGTGCGACGCCATTTTGATTCAGTGTGTAACAGAGTGCATGCGCAGCCATCTTAGTACAGGAACATAGAGTGGGTGGGGCTTCAGTGCTCCCAATCGGGTCCTGGTGACCGGAACAGACAATCGACTGTGTGGGCGGGGCCTAATTTTTCCAACTGAAAAGGAAGCGGCGGCCATTGTTTGTGATACAACACACTGACAGGTGAGGACCCCTTTTTTAATAAAAAGATTTGTGTGGTTGTAAAGTGTATGTTATAGAAAGATTTACCAAAAATGTTTTATAATTACTTTAAGTTTCATGTTTCAAGGTATTAAAAGGTAGGCTGGGCCATGTCAGTGCAGGGGCCCGAGGCCGAGGCCTAGGCTTCTCCAACGGCCAGCAGCGCAACTCCAGTCCCAGGCTTCTGGCCCAGACAGGGACCAACACTGGCAGAGGGGAGAGGGTCAGCTGGCTCCCCCCCTCCCTTTCCCCCCCTCCTTCCCCCACATGCCCTTCCCCCCCAACCCTCCCCCTTCCCCCGCCCCTCCCTCCCTCCCCTCCCTCTCCCCCTCCATTTCCACACCCCCACACCCCCATCCCCCCACCCCCCTTCCCCCCCCACCCCCCCTTCCCCCCACAAGCCCCCACCCCCCCACCCCCCACCCGCCTTTCCCCCCACCCCCCCCACCTCCCCCCACGCCCCTTCCCCACCTCCCTCCCACCTCCCTCCCACCTCCCCTTCCACCCCCCACCTCCCTCCCACCTCCCCTTCCACCTCCCCCACACCCCCTTCCCCCCCACCCCCCTCCCCACCCCCCCCTTCCCCTCCCCTCCCCCCCTTCCCCGCCCCCTCCCCTTCCCCCCTTCCTCCCCTCCCCCTCCCTCCCAGCCCCTCCCCTTCCCCCTTACCCCCCTCCCTCCCCCCCGCTCCCCCCTCCCTCCTCCCCTCCCTCCTCCCTCCCCCTCCCCCCTCTCCCTGTCTCCCTCCCCCTCCCTCCCCTCTCCCTCCCCTCCCACCCTCCCCCTCCCCTCCCCCCTTCCCCTCCCCCCTCCCCTCCCTCTTCCCCCCTCCCCTCCCCCTTCTCCCCTCCCCCTCCCCCCACCCATCCCCCTTCCCCCCTCCCCCCCACCCCCTCCCCCCCACCCCCTCCCCCCCACCCCTCCCCCTCCCCTCCCCCTCCCTTTCCCCCTCCCCCTCCCCTCCCCCTCCCCCTCCCCTCCCCCCTCCCAGTCGCTCTCTCTCTTCCCCCCAGTCGCTCTCTCTTTTCCCCCCAGTCACTCTCTCTCTCTCTCTTCCAACAACAACATGCCCTCGAAAAAGCCTCGGCACCGCCGGGCACTCCAGCTAGTTAGAAATATAAATCCAAGCAACATGTATATAATGTAAGGCAGCCTGTGTACAATGTAACCAGGTATACTCTCAACATAGTGTATATCTGCAATATTGCATTTATAAGCTAACATTATTGGTGGAAACTATATGTATGTGTGTTTGTTATTTACTGCAACTTATCTATACATTCAAATGGCAAATCTTAAATTTCAGAAAACAAGTCTAACTTTAAACAGTGGATGAATAATTTAAAAACATGTATGAATAAAACAGTTTGTACCTATTTAAAGTAGCTTTCTTGTAATCGAAAACGGCCATAATTACACATCATATCCGAAGATGTTTTATAAATATATTAAGAGTAAGAGGATAATTAAAGAAAGGGTAGGGCCTATCAGAGATCATGAGGGTAATCTGTGTGTGGAGGCGGGAGACGTCAGTAGGGTTCTTAATAAATACTTTGCCTCTCTTTTCACAACAGAGAGGGGCGAAGCAGACATTGTTCTCAGGGAGGAGGAGTGTGAAATATTACATCAACCAAACATAGTGAGAAAGGAAGTATTAAGGGGTTTAGTAGCTTTAAAAGTGGATAAATCCCCAGGCCCGGATGAAATGTATCCCAGGCTGTTAAGCGAAGCAAAAGAGGAAATAGCAGATGCCCTGACCATCATTTTGCAATCTTCTCTGGCTTCAGGTGTGGTGCAGGAGGACTGGAGGACAAAGATGGGAGGGAAAGTAGTGAGTGAGGAGGACATAAAAAACCTGCAAAGTGACATAGACAGGCTAAGTAAGTGGGCAGAGATTTGGCAGATGGAATACAATACTGGAAAGTGTGAGGTTATGCACTTTGGCAGGAAAAATCATAGAGCAAGTTATTATCTTAATGGCAAGAAACTGGAAAGTACTGTAGTACAAAGGGATCTGGGGGTCCTGGTGCACGAAACTCAAAAAGTTAGTATGCAGGTGCAGCAAGTGATCAAGAAGGCCAATGGAATGTTGGCTTTTATTGCTAGGGGGATAGAATATAAAAACAGGGAGGTATTGCTGCAGTTATACAAGGTATTGGTGAGACCGCACCTGGAATATTGCATACAGTTTTGGTGTCCATACTTAAGAAAAGACATACTTGCTCTCGAGTCAGTACAAAGAAGGTTCACTCAGTTAATCCTGGGGATGAGGGGGTGGTCATATGAGGAGAGGTTGAGTAGATTGGGACTCTACTCATTGGAGTTCAGAAGAATGAGAGGCGATCTTATTGAAACATATAAGATTGTGAAGGGGTTGGATCGGGTGGATGCGGTGAGGATGCAGTGAAACTAGAACTAGGGGGCATAATCTTAAAATAAGGGGCTGCTCTTTCAAAACTGAGATGAGGAGAAACTTCTTCACTCAGAGGGTGGTAGGTTTGTGGAATTTGCTGCCCCAGAAAGCTGTGGAAGCTACATCATTAAATACATTTAAAACAGAAATAGATAGTTTCCTAGAAGTAAAGGGAATTAAGGGTTACGGGGAGTGGGCAGGCAATTGGACATGAGTCTAGGTTTGCAATGGTCATGGCCCTGTGGGTAGTGGAGCGGGCCCAGGGGCCGTGTAGCCTGGTTCTGCTCCTACTTCTTGTGTTCTAATTCTGTGTTAGATTTCAGGAGATGGTTTTATTCCTGTTCCTGGCTGGGGTGGAGATCGCCTTTACAGAAGGTAAGTACTGTAGAAAATATAGGGACAGAGTGATCTCCTGGAAGAGTTTCGATCGCCTAGATGGGTCGGAGAGGAATTTCCCAGATTTTTTCTCCCAAATTGGCCATTGGGTTTTTTAACTGGTTTTTCGCCTCTCCCGGGAGATCACATGGGTTCAGGTGGGATGGAGAGTGATAGAAGATTTGAGGTTAGGATCAGATCAGCCATGATCTTATTGAATGGTGGAGCAGGCTCGAGGGGCCGATTGGCCTACTCCTGCTCCTATTTCTTATGTTCTTATGTTCTAATGTGGTACCCTTGTTTAAAAAGGGAGAAAAGGATAGACCGAGTAATTACAGGCTAGTCAGCCTAACCTCGGTGGTGGGAAAATTATTGGAAAGAATTCTGAAGGACAGGATAAATCTTCATTTAGAAAGACACGGATTAATCAAGGATAGTCAGCACGGATTTATTAAGGGAAGGTTGTGTCTAACAAGCTTGATTGAATTTTTTGAGGAGGTAACAAGGAGGGTAGATGAGGGTAATGCATTTGATGTATGTATATGGTCTTTAGCAAGGCTTTTGATAAGGTTCCACATGGCAGACTGGTCACGAAGTTAAAAGCCCATGGGATCCAGGGCAAAGTGCCAAGTTGGATTCAAAACTGGCTCGGAGACAGGAAGCAGAGGGTAATGGTTGATGGGTGTTTTTCTGACTGGAAGGCTGTTTCCAGTGGGGTTCCACAGGGCTAAGTACTAGGTCCCTTGCTTTTTGTGGTATATATGAATGATCTAGACTTGAATATACGGGGTATGATTAAGAAGTTTGCAGATGATACTAAAATCGACTGTGTGGTTGATACTGAAGAAGGAGGCAGGAAGATATCAATAAATTGGTCAGGTGGGCAGAACAGTGGCAAATGCAATTCAATCCGGAGAAGTGTGAGGTAATACATTTGGGGAGGGCTAACAAGGAAAGGGAATACACATTAAATGGTAGGACGCTGAGTAGTGTAGAGGAACAAAGGGACCTTGGAGTGCATGTCCACAGGTCCCTGAAGGTAGCAGGCCAGGTAGATAAGGTCGTTAAGAAGACATACGGAATGCCTGCCTTTATTAGCCGTGGCATAGAATACAAGAGCAGGGGGGATATGCTTCAACTGTATAAAACACTGGTTAGGCCTCAGCTAGAGTACTGCGTGCAGTTCTGATCACCACATTACAGGAAAGATGTGATTGCACTAGAGAGGGTACAGAGGAGATTTACAAGGATGTTGCCGGGAGTAGAGAATCTTAGCTATGAGGAAAGGCTGGATAGGCTGTGTCTGTTTTCCTTGGAACAGAGGAGGCTGAGGGGAGACCTTATTGAGTTGTATAAAATTATGAGGGGCAAAGATAAAGTGGATAGAAAGGATCTATTTCCCTTAGCAGAGGGGTCAAAAACCGGGGTGGCACAGGTTTAAAGTAATCGGTGGAAGGTTTAGTGGGGATTTGAGGGAAAATGTCTTCACCCAGAGGGTTGTGGGGGTTTGGAACTCACTGCCTGAAAGGGTGGTAGAGGCAGGAACTCTAACCACATTTATAAGGACTTGGATGTGCACTTGGGATGCTTTAACCTGCAGGGCTACGGACCAAGAGCTGGGAAGTGGGATTAGGCTGGATTGCACTTTGTTGGCCGGCACGGACACGATTGGCCGAAATGGCCTCCTTCCGTGCTGTAACTTTCTAT
The DNA here is from genome assembly GCF_052327205.1 of Somniosus microcephalus. Classification (NCBI taxonomy): domain Eukaryota; kingdom Metazoa; phylum Chordata; class Chondrichthyes; order Squaliformes; family Somniosidae; genus Somniosus; species Somniosus microcephalus. Next base: position 186,439,886 of record NC_140998.1, read on the forward strand.
GATTCTATGACTCTATATCCATCATTTAAACCAGCATGTGCCTATCGGTCGATATTGTCTCATTTCAAAATACTTGTTCAAGTGTTTCACCCTCTTTATATGCCCAGGTTCAAGGTCACGGGACACTGACCGGTTCAATGGGAACAGGAGAGAATGGATAACTTAAAAATGGGGATTCAATCTTCACTCCCTCCAACAAAAGGGAGATGATGAGAATTGTTTTTTATACAGTGGGTTATTATGATCTGGAATTTACTGCCTGAAAGGGCTGTGGAAGTAGATTCAGTAGCAACCTACAAAAGGGAATTGGATATATATCTGGAAGGGGAGAAACTTGCAGGGCTTTGCAGAAATTGCAGGGGAGTGGGACTAATTGGAGAGCTCATTCAAAGAGCGTGCACAGGCACGATGGGCCGAATAGCCTCCTCCTGTGCTGTATCATGCCAGGAATATTGAGGTGTAATACTGCCTGCTACCAGGAGGTGGCTCCATCCCCACTCCCCCTAGAGGCCTGTTGGTGAAATGCAGCCAGCATTGACCTGCCCCATTTAATAGTAACTCTGGTAACATTAGTGATGAATTTACATTGATCTCTCCTTTCTTTCTCCCCCCTCACCCTCCGCAGGTACAGACTGTCACTGAGGGTCAGGATCCACAGACCTGGGCTGCATCACTGGTACCTCACACCAAGGGCCTGATCTCCTGTGTCAGCCCAGACACTCAGTGTCAGCACCTACCAGCAGGGGACACTGCTGACCAGGAGTGATAGAAAGAGACAGAGAGGGAGATAGATTGAGAGAGAGGGAGAAACCAAAGGAGAGAGAGATAAAAACAGAGATATAGACAGTGAAAGACTCAGAGAGAGAGAAACAGAGGGAGAGACCGAGAGAGAGACAGAGAGTGAGACAGAATGAGAGAAACCAAGGGAGAGAGTGAGAGAGATGGAGGGAGAGAGATAAATAAGGGGAGAGAAACAGAAAAACAAAGAGATTACGCAGAGAGAGAATCAGAGAACAGAGTGAAAAGAGGGAGAGATCGAGGAGGGGTCTTAGAGAGAGTAACAGAGCGAGGGCGACAACGACAGACAGTGAGAGAGAAAGAGAGAAAAATAAAGAGAGAGATAATGGCAGGGAGAGATACAGAAGGAAAGGGACATGGAGAAAGAGAGAGACAGAGACAAGAGGGAGAGAAAGATAGACAAGATGTGGCGACAGAGGAATAGAGAGAGAGAGACAGAGACAGTTCCGCGATTCTGGGCCCCAATGGTGAAGGTCCGTACCCAATATGCCCTGTTCATTTTAGAATGGAGACACGGCTGCTCATCTCGATGACTCTTTTACTGAAGAAAGAGAGCGGTGCTGCGTCCTTCCTCTCCCGGTACCCAGAGTACGACGGCAGGGGGATTCTCATCACCGCCTTAGACACAGGAGTGGATCCCGGAGCACAAGGACTCCAGATAATGACACGCGATTGTAGTTCAGGCCTTGCGATGCCTCGGGCTCCCAGACTCAGCACACTGAAAAGAGAAAACCTCTCGTGTGGGAGGCCCCGCAGACTCGCGCCGCTCTGCCACACAGCCCCGTAGACTCTCAGCACAACATATCGATCAATCAGTTCATTCAGTTAGTTAGTAACAGAAGATTTTACTATTTCACACTACATTTTGTGTATGTAAGATAGTATCTGACTACTATCTGAATTTCTGTTTTTAATTATTGGGAGGGTAGAAGTGGGAGTGATGATCAACACTATGAGTTGACCTGTTTCACATTTACCAATTTAACTCTTTGCTATCATCAATGACTGTTAGTCAGGTTATTAATTCTTGCACAATTTCTCACCCATTTTAATATTATCCCACTTAATTAGCATAGTGGAGGCAAAAACGAAACGGATCCGGGTATATTGGACATTGCACTCACTGTTTTTAATTTAAGTCCTTTGCCCCCATGCCATGAACAATTTAAGTTTACTGTCATGACTGGAAGAGGGTTGTAGAGATTGATGCCGTGTGCCAGTCCCAGTAATAAATAGAACTCGGGGATAAATTGTTCATTATAATGGAGCATTACTGGCGGCCATTCTCAGGTGAAAGTCCACAAACTCTATCAGCATCTTGGCTTTGCTCAGGAGTGAGCGCACATTGACAATGAACAGGCCCAATGTGAGGGCTGACCCGGAGCGCAATTTGTGGATTAAATCACATTCAGGATCACCTAATTATTTCTCAGCAAAAGCATCAAAGTAGCTCTTTCACGTGCAAATTTTAAAGGTGGTATTGTGGCGTACCGATCACAGAAAGGACACAATCCGCTTTCCGGTCCGTAGACTATAAATCAGGCGTCATGCCTTTAAGAAGGATCACACCTTTAAGAAACTCGATCTGCAACATAGTTAAGCCCAGAGTGGTGGAGGAGCAGTGGAGCTGTGCACTGATGAAAGGCAGTCGTACTTTGTGTAGTCTCTGACTCCATTTTGTGTTCAGCATGCAGCCTCAACAATTAAACCTTTTCTGTTGAACCTCTCCGAGTTCAGTATTTTTTGCTAGGAGTACGTAGACTCCTACATTGGTGACCCTGACGCTCAGGACGACTCCTAAGCGTAACCATGGCTGACACAAGCGCAGTTTCTGTGAAGCTGCCGGAGTTCTGGGAGAACCTGGCCACCGCCTGGTTCCTTCAAGCCGAATCGCAATTTTGACTCCGCGGCATCACCGCCGACGCAATGATGTACGACTACCTCCTCGCCTCCCTGGGCAGCTCCACAATCACGAAAGTCTGGACAACACTACAAAACCCTCCGGAGGAAGGCAAGTACGCACATCTCAAGGCCGCGCTAATTAAAAAATTCACAGCCTCCCAATTCTTGCACAACTGCCACCTCCTCGACCTCCCGGGCCTCGGTGACTCCACGCCGTCAGACCAGCTCTCACACATGCTTGCTCTGACCGACGAGAAACCACCCGGCTCCCTCTTCCGCACGCTCTTTATCCGCCAACTACCTCCCGGCATCCGCCCGGCGATCGTGGTGTCCAGCCTCACGGACCTCAAGGCCCTGGCCGACGAAGCCGATAAGCTCCTGTCCGCCAGCTCCAACCACGCCGTCACCCCCGACCTGGCCTCCGCAGCGTTGGCGCGCGCTTCACCCTCTATCGCGCGGCCACACAGCTCAGCCATGAGGCCCCCCAGGCCCCCACGTCCCCCAAGCCCTCCGACCCAGGGCTACTGCTACTTCCATACCCGGTTCGGCGCACAGGCACGCCGCTGCAGCCATCCCTGCACGTTTCCAACCGCCCCCACACTGGCCTACATGATGGCCGTGGGGCAAGCAGACGCGCTGCTGTACATTACGGACAGCGCCTCCGGACGCCGTTTCCTATGCAACACGGGTGCGCAGCGCAGCATCATCCCCGTGTCCGCCCTCAAGATCCAGTGAGGCGGCCGCGGCCCTGTGCTGGCTGCCGCCAACGGCACCGACATCTGGACGTACGGCACCCGCACCGTCACCATCGACCTCGCAGGCCGCCGCTACCACTGGGAGTTCATCACCGCTAAGGTGCTCTCCCCGCTCCTCGGTGCGGATTTCCTGTGCGCCCACGGCCTGTTGGTCGACATGCCTCGGCGCCGCCTCGTGGACATGAACACCATGTCACCTATCCCGGGCGCCATGGCCCCCCCAACCCACCGGAATGGCGTGGCAGTGCCGCGCCCGCTCAACGGACAACTACTCAGCACTCCTGGCTGAGTTCCCAGCCCTCACCAACCCGACCTTCTCCACGAAGGTTGCTAAGCACGGGGTAGAACACTTCATCCCCACCACAGGCCCACCGGTGTATGCCCACGCCTGCAGGCTGGACCCGGCCAAGCTGGAGATCGCGCGGGCCGAGGTCGCCACAATGGAACAGCTCGGCATCATCCGCCACTCCAACAGCCCCTGGGCATCCCCACTCCACATCGCCACCAAACCCGATGGGGGATGGCGCCCCTGCGGGGACTACCAGCACCTAAACGACGCCACCATGCCGGATCGGTAACCCATACCGCACATTCAAGACTTCTCGGCTAGACTGGTCGGCCGCTCAGTCTTCTCCAAAGTTGACCTGGTGCGCGGTTACCATCAGGTGCCAGTCCACCCCACAGACGTTCCCAAGACGGCCATAATCACCCCTTTTGAGCTATTCGAGTTCCTCCGAATGCCCTTTGGCCTCAAAAACGCGGCCCAGGCCTTCCAGCAGCTCATGGACTCGGTCCTCCGGGACTTGAAGTTCCTCTTTGTCTACCTGGATGACATCCTGGTAGCTAGTTCCTCCAAGCAGGAACACATCGAGCACCTCCGCACCCTGTTCCAGCGGCTCAGTGAGCACGGACTCATCATCAGCCCAGCCAAGTGCCAATTTGGCCTCAGCAGGATTGAATTCCTCGGCCAACACATCACGCAGGATGGAGCCATTCCCCTGCCCGTCAAGGTGCAAGCCGTCCAGCAGTTCCCCCGGCCTACCGCCATCAAAGGCCTCCAGGAGTTCTTGGGGATGATCAACTTTTACAACCGCTTCATTCCCGGAGCGGCCTCCCTCATGCAGCCCCTATACGAAGCCCTCCGGGGTAATAAAGACAGAATGGCGATCGAGTGGTCGGCGGACATGTTGACCGCTTTCGACTCGACCAAAAAGGCGCTCGCCGACGCCACCATGCTCACTCACCCACAGCCCAACGCCAGGGTGGCCCTCACCACGGACGCCTCTGACCACACGGTCGGCGCCGTGTACGAACAATGGGTCGACGGGGCTTGGCAACCACTGGCCTTTTTCAGCCGCCAACTGCCCCCCCCGGAGGCCAAATCCAGCGCCTTTGACCGCGAGCTCCTCGCACTGTACCTGGCAGTCCGCAATTTTAGATTTCTTCTGGAGGGCCGCCCCTTCACCGTGTTTGTTGACCACAGACCCCTGACATTCGCGATGGCAAAATCTGCGGACCCGTGGTCAGCCAGGCAACAACGCCAGCTCGCCGCGGTGTCCGAATCCACCATGGACATCTGGTACGTCTCCGGTTGAGACAACGTGGTGGCCGATTGCCTATCCCGCCCCGCCGTCCACGGCGCCCACCTGGCAGTGGACTATGCTCAACTGGCAGCGGAGCAACGCACCGACCCCGATCTGCTCTCCGCGCCCACAACCCTCCCAGGGCTGCGACTGACTGACGTCGCCTGCGGCCCGTCCGCCGTCACAGTCAAATGCGACACCTCCTTGGCGCAACCCCGCCCCATAGTCCCGGCGTCCTGGTGAAAACGGGTGTTCGACATCGTCCACGGCCTCTCACACCCTGGCACCCACGCGTCCATTAGACTGTTGGCCAACCGATTTGTATGGCGCGGCCTGCGCAAAGATGTGCGCGTCTGGCCCAGATCCTGCATAGCTTGCCAGCATGCCAAAATCCACCAGCACATCAAAGCCCCACTCGAGGAGTTCACCATGCCAGAAAGAAGGTTCAACCACGTCCACATCGACCTCGTCGGCCCCCTGCCGCCATCACAAGGTCACACGCACCTGCTGACAATCGTGGACCGTACCACCCGCTGGCCCGAGGCCATTCCACTGACGTCCATCACCACCGCCGACATCGCGAGGGCGTTCATTGGCACCTGGGTCGCTCGGTTCGGCATCCCCTCCGACATGACGTCGGATAGAGGCCCGCAGTTCACCTCTGATCTGTGGGCCACCATCGCCCGAAACCTCGGGGTGGCTGTTCACCACACCACGGCTTACCACCCCCAAGCCAACGGACTGTGTGAGCGATTCCACAGGTCCATGAAGGCGTCCCTCCGCATCAGCCTTGAGGACGAGGCTTGGATGGACCGCCTCCCGTGGGTGCTACTCGGCCTACGCTCCACGGTCAAGGAAGACCTGCAAGCCTCGGCGGCGGAACTCATGTATGGCCAGCCGCTGTGCGTACCCGGAGAGTTCCTGCCCACTGCCACGACCCCCTGGTCGGCTGACCAGCAACACCACTCTTTCGCCAACCGAGCACAACAGTTCGCTCCGGTACCCACCGGCCAGCACGGCGAACCAGCAACCCGCATACCACCTAGCCTGCACATGGCCAAATTTGTTTTCGTGCGCCATGATGCCCACCGAGGACCTCTACGGCCCCCATACGACGGACCCTACAAGGTACTCCAGACGGGGAACAAGTTCTTCCTCCTCGAAGTGGGCGGCAGAACTGACAAGGTGTCGGTCGACCGGCTCAAGCTGGCGCACCTAGAGCCCGATGACCCCGTTCAAGTGTTCAAGGTTTACAGGGATAGGGTGGGATATGTGTTGGTGTAGGGGTTACGGGGATCGGATGGGATATGTGTCGGTGCAGGCTCGATGGGCCAAAATGGCCTCTATCTGCACTGTGGGGTTTCTGTGATTCTGTGATTCTGTGAAGTGGGTCAACCCCCACCACGGGGCAGACCGCCTAAGAGCCCGACGCGTCCAACCACCCCGTTCCTGACACCAACCGCCAAGAGCCGTTCCGGCCGTGCCATCAAGCCACCACGCCAGTTCGTACACTCCCTACTAGCAGATTCTGGGGGGAGCTGTGTGGCGTACCGATCACAGAAAGGACACAATCCGCTTTCCGGTCCATAGACTATAAATCAGGCGCCATGCCTTTAAGAAGGATCACACCTTTAAGAAACTCGATCTGCAACATAGTTAAGCCCAGAGTGGGGGAGGAGCAGTCGAAGCTGTGCACTGATGAATGGCAGTCGTACTTTGTGTAGCCTCTGACTCCATTTTGTGTTCAGCATGCAGCCTCAACAATTAAACCTTTTCTGTTGAACCTCTCCGAGTTCAGTATTTTTTGCTAGGAGTACGTAGACTCCAACAGTATCAATGATTTTATCCTTGATTGGGCCTTATACCATGGTTATAAATACAGTGCAAGCACAGTCGATCTCTCATTTTCCACTATAAGAATGAATTGAGAACATTTGGAATAAACAGACCGAGCACATTTCAAAGTGACTCGTGAACCTACATCATATTGGTCAGCCTGTTAATAAGTGTTATTTTTAGTCAGTGTGGAAATGACATAAAGGCTTCTTTATACAATAAATGCCAGGAGGAATTTTAATGGTAGCTGTGAACCCAAATCATTTTATTTGTGCGGCAACATTCCTTCTAATTATGTTTGTGAACGGTCCCTTTAAATTTGCTGTGTCTCTTCCAGCGAGGGCAGCTGGTGAGCGGCCTGCACCTGACCTCGCCATTGGTCCGCGGCCGCGCACCTTCAGGGGAACATTGGTGCGGGGCCCTCAACAGCGCAACAAAACTTGTTAAACAGCCCCCCAGCCCAGATAATAGCCCACCCCTGCTCTATACTGTCCGATCAAACACTCCCAGGGCAGGTACAGCAGGGGTTAGATACAGAATAAAGCTCCCTCCTCACTGTCCCATCAAACACTCCCAGGGCAGGGACAGCACGGGTTAGATACAGAGTAAAGCTCCCTCTACACTGTCCCATCAAACACTCCCAGGGCAGGTACAGCATGGGTTAGATACAGAGTAAAGCTCCCTCTACACTGTCCCATCAAACACTCCCAGGGCAGGTACAGCACGGGTTACATACAGAGTAAAGCTCCCACCACACTGTCCCATATAACACTCGTAGGGCAGGTACAGCACGGGTTAGATACAGAGTAAAGCTCCCTCTACACTGTCCCACCAAACACTCCCGGGGCAGGTACAGCATGGGTTAGATACAGAGTAAAGCTCCCTCTACACTGTCCCATCAAAAACTCCCAGGGCAGGTACAGCACGGGTTAGATACAGAGTAAAGCTCCCACCACACTGTCCCATCAAACACTCCCAGGGCAGGTACAGCACGGGTTAGATACAGAGTAAAGCTCCCTCTACACTGTCCCATCAAACACTCCCAGGGCAGGTACAGCACGGGGTTAGATACAGAGTAAAGCTCCCTCTACACTGTCCCATTAAACACTCCCACGCAAGTACAGCACGGGTTAGATACAGAGTAAAACTCACTCTATACTGTCCCATGAAACACTCCCGATGCAGGTACAGCACGGGGTTAGATACAGCGTAAAACTCCCTCTATACTGTCCCATCAAACACTCCCAGGGCAGGTACAGCACGGGTTAGATACAGAATAAAGCTCCCTCTACACTTTCCCATCAAAAACTCCCAGGGCAGGTACAGCACGGGTTAGATACAGAGTAAAGCTCCCTCTGCACTGTCCCATCAAACACTCACAGGTCAGAGAGAGCATGGGTTAGATACAGAGTAAAGCTGCCTCTACACTGTCCAATCAAACACACCCAGGGCAGGTACAGCACGGGTTAGATACAGAGTAAAGCTCCCTCTACACTGTCCAATCAAACACTCCCAGGGCAGGTACAGCACGGGTTAGACACAGAGTAAAGCTCCCTCTACACTGTCCCATGAAACACTCCCAGGGCAAGTAGAGCATGGGTTAGATACAGAATAAAGCTCCCTCTACACTTTCCCATCAAAAACTCCCAGGGCAGGTACAGCACAGGTTAGATACAGAGTAAAGCTCCCTCTACACTGTCCCATCAAACACCCCCAGGGCAGGTACAGCACGGGTTAGGTAGAGAGTAAAGCTCCCTCTACACTGTCCCATCAAACACTCCCGGGGCAGGTACAGCACTGGTTAGATACAGAGTAAAGCTCCCTCTGCACTGTCCCATCAAACACTCACAGGGCAGGTAGAGCATGGGTTAGATACAGAGTAAAGCTCCCTCTACACTGTCCCATCAAAAACTTCCAGGGCAGATACAGCACGGGATAGATACAGAGTAAAGCTCCCTCTACACGATCCAATCAAACACTCCCTGGGCAGGTACAGCACGGGTTAGATACAGAGTAAAGCTCCCTCTACACTGTCACATGAAACACTCCCAGGGCAGGTACAGCACGGGTTAGATACAGAGTAAAGCTAACTCTACACTGTCCCACCAAACACTCCCAGGGCAGGAACAGCACGGGTTAGGTACAAAGTAAAGCTCCCTCTACACTGTCCCATCAAACACTCCCGGGGCAGGTACAGCACGGGTTAGATACAGAGTGAAGCTCCCTCTACACTGTCCCATCAAACACTCACAGGGCAGGGAGAGCATGGGTTAGATACAGAGTAAAGCTGCCTCTACACTGTCCCATCAAACACTCCCAGGGCAGGTACAGCACGGGTTAGATACAGAGTAAAGCTCCCTCTACACTTTCCCATCAAAAACTCCCAGGGCAGGTACAGCACAGGTTAGATACAGAGTAAAGCTCGCTCTGCACTGTCCCATCAAACACTCCTAGGGCAGGTACCGCACGGGTTAGGTACAGAGTATAGCTCCCTCTACACTGTCCCATCAAACACTCCCGGGGCAGGTACAGCACGGGTTAGATACAGAGTAAAGCTCCCTCTGCACTGTCCCATCAAACACTCACAGGGCAGGTAGAGCATGGGTTAGATACAGAGTAAAGCTCCCTCTACACTGCCCAATCAAAAACTTCCAGGGCAGATATAGCACCGGGTAGATACATAGTAAAGCTCCCTCTACACTGTCCGATCAAACACTCCCTGGGCAGATACAGCACGGTTTAAATACAGAGTAAAGCTCCCTCTGCACTGTCACATGAAACACTCCCAGGGCAGGCACAGCATGGGTTAGATACAGAGTAAAGCTCCCTCTACACTGTCCCATCAAACACTCCCAGGGCAGGTACAGCACGGGGTTAGATACAGAGTAAAACTCCCACTACACTGTCCCATCAAACACTCCCAGGGCAGGTACAGCACGGGTTAGATACAGAGTAAAGCTCCCTCTACACTGTCCCATCAAACACTCCCAGGGCAGGTACAGCATGGGTTAGATACAGAGTAAAGCTCGCGAGAATCGGCGGGAATCACGGGCTGAGCGGCTGTATAAAGGCTACCGAGACCCAGGTAAGGCCTCACTGCGAGAATTGGCAGGCTGAGCGGCTGTATAAAGGCTCCCGAGACCCAGGTAAGGCCTCAGTGAGAGAATCGGCGGGAATCGCGGGCTGAGCGGTTGTATAAAGGCTCCCGAGACTCAGGTAAGGTCTCAGTGCGAGAATCGTTGGGAATCGCGGGCTGAGCGGCTGTATAAAGGCTCCCGAGACCCAGGTAAGGCCTCAGTGCGAGAATCGGCGGGAATCGCGGCTGTATAAAGGCTCCCGAAACCCAGGAAGGCCTCAGTGCAAGAATCGGCGGGAATTGCGGGCTGAGCAGCTGTATAAAGGCTCCCGAGACCCAGTTAAGGCCTCAGTGCGAGAATCGGCGGGAATCGCGGGCTGAGCGGCTGTATAAAGGCTCCCGAGACCCAGGTAAGGCCTCAGTGCGAGAATCGGCGGGAATCGCGGCTGTATAAAGGCTCCCGAAACCCAGGAAGGCCTCAGTGCGAGAATCGGCGGGAATCGCGGGCTGAGCAGCTGTATAAAGGCTCCCGAGACCCAGTTAAGGCCTCAGTGCGAGAATCGGCGGGAATCGCGGGCTGAGCGGCTGTATAAAGGCTCCCGAGACCCAGGTAGGTTTACCAATCTCCAATCTTGGAACTCAGAGGGAAGGAGTGAGGTAAAAAGTAATCCAAGTGTGATGTCACCAGAAAGCGGGTAAGTGATGGGTTGGTGAGTATTTCTCTCTTTTTTAAGCTTAAACTCTGTGGTTTATAGTTTCTAAGGTGCGATATTCATCATCTAGAATCGGGGCAGAGGGTATTTAAGAATAATATTAATAAATTTAATTAATTACATAGGAGATCAGGTGATGTGTTGCTGCTGCAATATGTGGGAGCTGGTGGACACCATTGATGCTCACGGTGATCATATTTGCAGTAAGTGTTGGCTGCTCGAGGAATTCTGGCTCCGTGTTGAAGAGCTGGAGTCCGAGCTTCAAACACTGAGACAAATCAGGCAGGGGGAGAGTTACCTGGACTCTGTGTATCAGGAGGTAGTCACACCAATTAGATTAATTAATTCAGATGTAGTCCGTGGCCAGGGTCAGGATGGTGTGACTAGAAGTGAGGCAGATGTGTCACAAAACATCTTTGAAAGTTTTCTATCTGAATGCACGTAGCATTCGTAACAAAATAGATGAGTTAATGGCACAAATAACTACACATGGGTATGATCTTGTGGCCATTACAGAAACATGGCTGCAGGGTGACAATGCCTGGGAATTAAACATACCAGGTTATTTAACGATCAGGAAGGACAGGCAGGAAGGAAGGGGAGGTGGGGTGGCTATGTTAATAAAGGAAGGAATCACTGTAATACAGATAAATGATATTGGGTCAAAAGATCAGGATAATGAAACAGTTTGGGTGGAGGTAAGGAATAATAAGGGGAAAAAAACACTAGTGGGCGTAGTCTATAGGCCTCCGAAAAGTGGCAACTCTGTTGGACGGAGTATCAATCAGGAAATAGTTGAGGCTTGTAATAAGGGAACATCTATAATTATGGGGGATTTTAACTATCATATTAATTGGACAAATCAAATTGGGCAGGGCTGCCTTGAGGATGAGTTCATTGAGTGTATTAGGGATGGGTTTCTTGAGCAGTATGTAACTGAACCGACCAGGGGGCAAGCAACCTTAGATCTGGTCCTGTGTAACGAGACAGGATTAATTAAAAATGTCCTAGTAAAGGATCCCCTTGGAATGAGTGACCATAACATGGTTGAATTCCATATTCAATTAGAGGGTGAGAAGGTTGGATCTCAAACAAGCGTGCTAAGCTTGAATAAAGGAGACTATGAAGGTATGAGAGCAGAATTGAGCAGAGTGGATTGGGAAAATAGATTAAAGGGTAAGACGATACATGATCAGTGGTGTACATTTAAGGAGTTATTTTACAACTTCCAAAAAATATATATTCCACTGAGAAGAAAAGGGTGTAAAAGAAAAGACAGCCATCCGTGGCTAAGTAAAGAAATTAAGGATAGTATTCGACTAAAAACAAGGGCATATAAGGTAGCCAAATCTAGTGGGAGGATAGAGGATTAGGAAAACTTTAAAAGACAGCAAAAAATAACAAAAAGATTGATTAAGAAAGGGAAGATAGATTATGAAAGTAAATGAGCAAAAAATATAAAAACAGATAGTAAGAGTTTTTATAGTTATATAAAAAGAAAAAGGGTGGCTAAAGTAAATGTTGGTCCATTAGAGGATGAGACCGGGAAATTAATGGTGGGAAATATGGAGATGGCAAAAACACTGAATGAATATTTTATATCAGTCTTTACAGTAGAAGACACTCAGAATATCCCAACAGTGGACAAACAGGGGGCTAAAGGGGGGGAGGAGCTAAACATGATCAAAATCACTAAGGAAGTGGTACTCGGTAAAATAATGGGACTCAAGGTGGATAAATCACCTGGACCTGATGGCTTACATCCTAGGGTCTTGAGGGAAGTGGCGGTAGGGATTGTGGATGCATTGGTAATAATTTTCCAAAACACCCTGGACTCGGCAAAGGTCCCGGCAGACTGGAAAACTGCTAATGTAACACCCTTATTTAAAAAGGGCAGTAGACAGAAGGCTGGAAACTATAGACCGGTTAGTCTAACATCTGTGGTAGGTAAAATTTTGGAGTCCATTATTAAGGAGACAGCAACAGGACATTTGGATAATCATAACTTAATAGGACAAAGTCAGCATGGTTTTATGAAGGGGAAGTCATGTTTGACAAATTTGCTGGAGTTCTTTGAGGAAGTAACATATAGGGTGGATAAAGGGGAACCAGTGGACGTAGTGTATTTAGACTTCCAAAAGGCATTTGACAAGGTGCCACACAAAAGATTATTGCTTAAGATAATAAATCACGGGATTGGGGGTAATATTCTGGCATGGATAGAGGATTGGCTATCTAACAGAAGGCAGAGATTTGGGATAAATGGTTCATTCTCAGACTGGCAATCGTTAACTAGTGGTGTTCCGCAGGGGTCAGTGCTGGGTCCCCAACTCTTTACAATCTATATTAACGATTTAGAGGAGGGGACCGAGTGTAACATATCAAAGTTTGCAGATGATACTAAGATGGGAGGGAAAGTAGTGAGTGAGGAGGACATAAAAAACCTGCAAGGGGACATAGACAGGCTAAGTAAGTGGGCAGAGATTTGGCAGATGGAATACGATACTGGAAAGTGTGAGGTTATGCACTATGGCAGGAAAAATCGTAGAGCAAGTTATTATCTTAATGGCAAGAAACTGGAAAGTACTGAAGTACAAAGGGATCTGGGGGTCCTGGTGCACGAAACTCAAAAGGTTAGTATGCAGGTGCAACAAGTGATTAAGAAGGCCAATGGAATGTTGGCTTTCATTGCTAGGGGGATAGAATATAAAAATAGGGAGGTATTGCTTCAGTTGTACAAGGTATTGGTGAGACCGCACCTGGAATACTGCGTACAGTTTTGGTGTCCATACTTAAGAAAGTACATATTTGCTCTCGAGTCAGTACAAAGAAGGTTCACTCGGTTAATCCCGGGGATGAGGGGATGGACATATGAGGAGAGGTTGAGTAGATTGGGACTCTACTCATTGGAGTTCAGAAGAATGAGAGGCGATCTTATTGAAACATATAAGATTGTGAAGGGGTTGGATCGGGTGGATGCGGGGAGGATGTTCCCGATGATGGGTGAAACTAGAACTGGGGGCATAGTCTTAGAATAAGGGGCTGCTCTTTCAAAACTGAGATGACGAGGAACTACTTCATCAGAGGGTGGTAGGTCCATGGAATATGCTGCCCCAAAAAGCTGTAGAAGCTACATCATTACATAAATTTAAAACAGTAATAGACAGTTTCCTAGAAGTAAAGGGAATTAAGGGTTACGGGGAGCGGGCAGGAGTTTGGACATGAGTCTAGGTTCGGATCAGTCATGGCCCTGTGGGTAGCGGAGTGGGCCCAGGGGCCGTGTAGCCTGATCCTGCTCCTATTTCGTGTGTCTAATTCTGTTAGATTCAGGAGATGTTCTGTGATAGTGGATTGGTGGTTAGGATCAGATCAGCCATGATCTTATTGAATGACGGAGCAGGCTCGAGGGGCCGATTGGCCTACTCCTGCTCCTATTTCTTATGTTCTTATGTTCTTATTTAGGTACGGGGATCCAGGAGGTAGTCCACAGAATCCACAGAATCCCCACAGTGCAGATAGAGGCCATTTCGGCCCATCGAGCCTGCACCGACACATATCCCACCCTATCCCTGTAACCCCACGTATTTAATCCCCTAACACTAAGGGTCAATTTATCATAGCCAAATCAACCTAACCTGCACATCTTTGGACTGTGGGAGGAAACCGGAACACCCGGAGGAAACCCACGCAGACACAGGGAGAATGTGCAAACTCCACACAGACAGTCGCCCGAGGCCAGATTTGAACCCGGGTCCCTGGCGCTGTGAGCCGCAGCCCTTGCTCTTGTCCAACAGGTTTGAGGCTCTTACTCCCTGTGAGGATGGGAACGGGGACTGCGGGGAGGATGAGCAACCCGGCCACAGCACCGTGGAGCGGGGGGCCATTCAAGTGGGGGGAGATAAAAGAAATGTTGTAGTGGTAGGGGATAGTATCGTTAGGTGGATAGATAGGGTTCTTTGCAGCCGAGAGCGAGAGTCCCGAAGGCTGTGTTGCCTGCCCGGTGCCAGGGTTAAGGACATCTCCTCTGGGCTGGAGAGAAACTTGGAGTGGGAGGGGTCGTGGTCCATGTTGGTACCAACGACATAGATAGGACAAGGAAGGAGGTTATGCTGAGGGAGTTTGAGCAGCTAGGGGCCAAATTAAAAAGCAGAACCACAAGGTAATAATCTCTGGATTACTACCTGAGCCACGTGCAAATTTGGCTAGGGTAAATAAAATTAGAGAGTTAAATGCGTGGCTCAAAGACTGGTGTGAGAGAAATGGGTTTTGCTTCTTGGGACACTGGCATCAGTACTGGGACAGGAGAGAGCTGTTCCGTTGGGACGGACTTCACTTGGCCAGTGCTGGGACTAGAGTCCTGGTGAATCGAATAACTAGGGCTGTAGAGAGGGCTGTAAACTAATTAGTGGGGGGGAGGTTTAAGAGAGCGAAAAATAAAAATGACAGCGGAGAAGGCAATAGAGCAAGGTAGCAGTGGGGGAATTAAAAACCAGAGCGTGTCAGGAAGGGACAGAATGGATAATGATAAAGGTAAAGTAGTAAAAGGGGTAAAAGCAGGAATAAATTGTCAGAAAACATATTTGAAAGTTCTTTATCTGAATGCACGCAGCATTCGTAACAAAATTGACGAGTTGACGGTACAAATAACTACACATGGGTATGATCTGGTGGCCATTACGGAAACTTGGCTGCAAGATAATCATGACAGGTGTTGTAGGAAAAATGTAGGAAAAATGATTCCTCGGAAACTAGACTTTGAGTAAGAGAGACAACTTTATTAAATGACAGAGCTCTGGGAGAAGCGTCTGCAACCGCGCGGTCTGCGAGAGCACCTTCTCCCTGATTGTAGTACGTGCCGAGCTTATATACAATTCCAAGAAGTTGGTTTTAGATCATTTACATTCATCCAATCAATTCGTTTATTAGCGCATATCATTATTTTCCTCCAGTCAGGAGTTTACACACTTGTGTTGCCAATTCTGCCTCTTCAGGTCTTTGTTCCGTCTTGTTCCCCGGCGGAATGTGATTAGTTCGATAATAGGATACAAGTGATTAGTTCGATGATAGGATACCAGTGAACCTTGTTAGTCCTCAGTGATTCAATTAGTCCCAGTCAGGACACGAGATGAACTTTGTTCCAGCCATGCGTAAGCGTGGCATGTCTCACTGTGCAGTGATTCAATTAGTCCCAGTCAGCGAATTTGTTGTTTGTGTCTTTTCCAGCAAAATCTTGTCCAGCAATCTTGTCCAGCAAAATTTTATTCGAACAATCCCTCCTCTTGGTCCTGGAGCACGATTCATTTGCTCCCAGATGACCATCCTCGGTCCCCCTTTCGTCGGTGCTTACAGCCACTGGCTTATGTCCGGGGATTCGGTTGTTCCTTCGACAGTGTCGTATTGGTGTTCTTCATCCCTTGGTAGCAGGTTGGTGTGTTCCTCCTCGATAGAGGCGATCGGCATCACGGTTTTCATAGCAGTTTGGCAACACAACTTTATAAGGCTCAGCGCACAACACATCAACATACAAATTACAACTATTATTATCCCTTGCATCATCCACGCTCCCCACCCGGTTTTCCCTAGCAACCAATCAAGCCACCCTGTGCTTGTGGGTTGATGGAGCTTCTTTATTTCTTCTTGGACATGATTTGCTAGGCTCATGATATTCTCAGAGCTATCTGGGTCATATGTACAGCAGTCTGTCCCAATCAGGGCACAGGTGCCTCCTTGCGCCGCCAACAGATAACCTAGGGCTATCCTATTCTGTAAGGCGGTGGTCCGGATCGCCACCATTTCGGCACTCATTTCTCTCAAGGACTCAGCCGTATCGTTGGCTATTTGTTCGAGCACTGCTGCCATGTTTATGGATTCCCTTGCTATTTTTCCTGTTCCGTACCAGGGGAATGCTATAGCCCAGAATCTTTCGGTTTCCGTAATAGCTCTCTTAACACGCTTGGCTGGTTGCCATAATGACTGGCACCCATAGTGGTGGGTTAGGGAGGATAAATAATGGATGTATGGTACTACGTATCCTATATAGCATGACCCAGTCCAAGTTCGTGGAAGCCACGGATACGCCTTATATCCGCAAATGAAATAGGTATTATTATAGGCCTCAAATTTGTTCCAAAGTTGGTGCATGATCCCAGGTATTCCTTCCAGGGTAGATTGCTAGTCCGGTTTAGCACTTCGGATAAATTAAACGTTCCCACGTAGGGCCATTCTAGGGCACCTGGTGGTTTAGTACTGGTTTTGGTTAAAGTGTAATTATACTTGCACTTACTCCATCCAACCACTAACCCTATCTCGTCATAGTTTACCAAGCAGACTTCCCCCTCTGCATTGTTTAGTTTTCCCCTTGTGCTGACTAATAGCTCTTCTGGATACCTTCGATTATCGTACTGGGGATGAAACCATCCTTTAAAGTTCGTGGGGTTATACCCTGCCTGTTTCCACTCATGTTCCAGCTGATCTATTTTGGGTTTGTATGGTATCCTCCTTATTCCAGGTGGTATTAGAGCATAATAACCACCCTACCGTCTCCTCTACCTTAAAGGGGATAAGCCTTAATGGGACACCCAGCAGGAGCTTTGGCCCATTTTTTTCGCATAGACATATGACATATACAGAAATGCAATCCTCTCTCTTCCCGTGACAATATGAAATAACGCCATTACCCATAATACTCTAAACATGATTAATATATCACTACAGTCCAGTCTTTACAAGAATTTTATGACAAAGGGTATGCAGATCACCTGTAAAACAGATTCAGAAAGTAGCCAGTCAGTTGTTTTTATATACTTTCAATTGTGTCCAATGCTTCCATACTCCTTTACCCCTTATGTCTAGACAGGCACAGGTATCCCCACTGATTATGATTTCATATGGCCCACTCCATTTTGGGGCGAACCCTGGTTTGCTGGGCAAAGTTTTCACCATGACTTTACTACCCGCTGAGGGAACATAAGCCATCATTGTGAGCTCTTGTGCCCAATCCTTGTCCTCCTGATTATCGCGGACATTCTTTCGCATCTCCTTTAATTGAGTGCTAAGTTCCAGAACGTATCGTTTTAGTCTATCATTTAAAGGGCCTACATCGGCCCCACCTGTTATGATGCCTTCTGGCAATTGCATCACCCTGTATTGATTTCTTTGTGGGTTCAATGACGACACATTCATGATTCATGAAAGAGAATGAGTTTTAATC
This sequence comes from Somniosus microcephalus, assembly GCF_052327205.1. NCBI lineage: Eukaryota > Metazoa > Chordata > Chondrichthyes > Squaliformes > Somniosidae > Somniosus > Somniosus microcephalus. The sequence goes on from NC_140998.1 coordinate 186,457,759, forward strand.
TAAAGTCTGTTCAACTCTTTATACAGCATTTACAGGAGACATTATGCTAGTGATGCATCTAGAATGAAACTGAAACCAAACTAAACTGCCTTGCTTGTCTCGGTCACATGCCCTCTGCTGGTCAGGCACAAGCAATCAATACATGCAATTATGCTGGTAAGGCATGATAATCAAACAGGCAAATAACATCACTATTTGCTGATATCATTACATCTCCCTTTCTTAAAACAAAAGTATTTTACTTTCAACTAACAACATGTTTTCTTTGTATTAATCTGCATTTCAACTGTAACACTTAATGAACTTGTGAGGGTGCCAGTCGGTTCCTTTTGTAACCTCTAGATGGCACCTTCACTTGCTTCTTTTGTGAGACAAATGAGTTAAACAAATAAACTGTAAACGAAACTCTAATAAACCTTTAAATAAACCTTAACAAATCAAATTAAAATTTGGTCATTTAAACTAATTATGCACTCCAGTCCCCGCGGCACCCACCGGTCACGAAATTGCTCGAGCGCGCCGGCGGACTCCGCGTGCTCCATCTCTAGGGCCACCCGGGCGCGAACATGACCACGGAAGACAGGGAGGCAATCCGGTCGGACGACCCCCTCGACCGCCCGCTGCCTGGACCAATTAATGGCTTTCTTGGCCAGGCCCAGGAGCAGACCCAAGAGGAGGTCCTCCAACCTGCCCGCTCCCCTCCGCACCGGGTGACCGTAGATCAAGTGCGTGGGACTGAAGTGCAACCAAAACTTGAGGAGCAGCCCCTTCAAATACTGAAAGAGGGGCTGCAACCTCTCACACTCAACATATACATGAAATACGGACTCCTCCAGACCGCAGAACAAACAGGCGGTCTGGGAGTCCGTAAACCTATTTAAGAATCTATTGCACGGGACTGCTCTGTGCAACACCCTCCAGGCCAAGTCCCCAATAGAACAAGGGAGGACTCCCGCATAGAGAGCCCCCCATTGGGGACCTCCGCCTCCGTCGGGAGGTAAAACGGCACGCCACGGCATGTCCGGACGGCAGGCGAAGATGGCAAAGTGGAAGGTGTGCAGGAGCAGCCCGTACAGGAAACCCCTCCGTGCGGAATGAAAAAGCACGGAGGGTATTTCCTCGAGACGGCTCAAGTTGTGAGGCGCCGATCCCCGAGGGGAGTTTCGGGGCAGGGCGCCGATAAGGAATTCCGTCCGAACAGGGGTAAGCTCGGACGGGATCGCCCCACGCACCTGAGCCGCCTGGATACACATCGTGGCGCCGGGGGGCAGCATCGCTTTCACCGCCCCGATGGCATTGACCGCGAGCCGGACGTTGTCCCAGGACATGCACCGCGCCAACTCCTCCGGCGCCATCCAGCCCGCTCCTCCACCATCGAGTAGGTCCCCGACTCTAGTCACCCTGCCAGGCACAGCCCTGCGTTCCGCCAGCCACCCGAACTCGCGGACGTGGAGGTGCGGATTCCTGAACAGCGGCTCCCGGAGGACAGCGGCCAATCCTGACGGGGGAGAGCTCCGCCTGGAGGCGACGTAGTTCCAAACCCATAGTAGTTCCTGGTAGAAGACAGGCAGCTCCCGCAGGCTCTCACGCCTGCCGCTCACTTCCAAAAACAGGAGCTGCATGTCGTAATTGAGGCCGTGCAGCTGGCGGAAAAAATACGTCGCCAGCGCACACCATCTCGGAGGATTCTCAACGTACAGGTATCTCTGCAGCGTCTGAAGACGGAAAGTCGCAGCCTGGGTGCGGAGGCACACCAACGCCTGACCGCCCTCCCTAAGCGGGAGACTCAGAACCGTGGCAGAGACCCAGTGCTTCCTTTTGTCCCAGAAGAAGTCGACGAGCTTCTTCTGTATCTTGGCGACAAACGCAGGGGGAGGGATCAAAGTGACGAACCGGTACCACAACATGGCGGCCACCAGCTGGTTTATGACCATCGCTCGACCCCTGTAGGACAACACTCGGAGCAATCCTGTCCAGCGTCCTAAGCGTGCGGCGACTTTGGCCTCCAACTCTTGCCAGTTCGCCGGCCAGGCGTCCTCGGCAGGGCTGAGGTAGACTCCCAAGTAGAGGAGGTGCGTAGTGCTCCAGGCAAAGGGCCTGAACTCCTCCGGCAGGGAGTCCACACGCCACTGACCCACCAGGAGTCCGGAACATTTCTCCCAGTTGATCCTGGCGGAGGATGCGTCCGAGTAAATCTGCTGGCATTCCCGCATCCTCCGCAAGTCAACGGGATCCGTGACCATGAGGAGCACGTCATCGGCGTAAGCCGAGAGGACCACCTCCACGCCCGGCCCTTGCAGAGCCAGTCCGGCCAACCTCTTCCGCAAAAGGCGCAGGAAAGGCTCTACGCAAATGGTATATAACTGGCCGGACATGGGGCATCCCTGACGCACCCACCTCCCGAAGCGAAGAGGCGCCGTCAAGGACCCGTTAACTTTAATCAGACACTCCGCGGCAGCGTACAGAAGTCGGATCCGGGAGACAAAATGCGTCCCAAACCCGAATGCGCGCAGGGTCCCGAAAAGATACTCGTGATCCACCCTGTCAAACGCCTTCTCCTGATCCAAGGAAAGGAAGGCGACCGACAGACCAGCCCTCTGGGAATGGTGGATCAGGTCCCGGACCAGATGGATGTTATCATGGATAGACCGGTCCGGGACCGTGTAGGACTGGTCGGAGTGGATCATGTGGGCCAGCACGGTGCCAAGGCGAACAGACATAGCCCTGGCAAAGATTTTGTAATCCGTGCTGAGGAGGGAGACCGGGCGCCAGTTCTTAAGGAGGCGGAGATCGCCCCTCTTAGGCAGCAGGACAATTAGTGCCCTGCGCCATGAGAGGGGCATCTCCCCGGTCGCCAAACATTCCCCCAGGACCCGCGCGTAGTCACCTCCCAGGATGCCCCAGAACGCCCTGTGGAACTCCACGGTCAGCCCGTTCAGCCCCGGGGACCTCCCCCTAGAGAGCTGGCGGAGGGCGCCGGACAGCTCCTCCAAACTCAGAGGAGCGTCCAATTTTTCGGCGCCCTCCAGGCCGATCTTTGGCAGGTCCTCCCACAAAACTCTGCGCGCGTCCTCGTTGGACGGATCCGGAGAGAACAGAGCCCCGTAATAGGCGCGGGTCTCCGCGCGGATTCCCTCCGGATCCGAGACCAGAGATCCGTCGTCGGCCAGCAGCTCCAAGAGCTGCTTACGGACCCCCCGTCTTTTTTCCAGCGAGTAGAAGAAGGGGGAGCCGTGGTCCAGGTCCCGCAGGAGCTGGATCCGCGACCTCACGTATGCGCCTCGGGACCCGACGAGCTGCAGGTCCTTCAGCGCGCCCTTCTTCTCTTCGTACACCAACCGCAGGGCCGGGTCCTCGACGACTTGACCGAGACGGGACTCCAGGCCGAGCACCTCCTTCTCCAACTGCCCGACCCGGGCCTCACGCCTCTTGGTCGACCCCTTCGCGTACTCCTGGCAGAAGAGACGGATGTGAGCCTTGCCCACATCCCACCATAGCCTCAAGGAGGGGAAGCCCCCCTGCTTCCTTCTCCAGCCGGCCCAGAACCGACTGAACGAATCCCGGAACCGCGCGTCCTCCAGCAGCAGGTAGTTAAAGTGCCAATACGCGGACACACCCATGCGCGCAGCGGAACGAGCTCCACCCACACCAGGTGGTGGTCCGTGCACGGCACCGGCTGCATTGAAGCCACCGGAATGCAGGAGACGTATGCCCGGGAAATGTAGAGGCAGTCGATCCTGGACGCTCCTCCCCCAGACCTCGCAAAAGTGAAGGCGCTGGAGTCGGGATGGAGATTTCGCCAGACGTCCACCAAGTCGAGGGACCCGACCAGGTCCCTCAACTTCTCTGTCGCCGCCGGGCAACGCAGGGTGCCCGTGCGGTCCCTCGCCTCGAGGGTACAATTAAAATCCCCCCCGAGGATGATGCACTCGCCCGCGTCGACGGAGCTCAGAAGAGTGGACACTTCTTCAAAGAAGCGCGCTTGCTGCGCACCGGTCTGAGGGGCGTACACGTTCACTAGATGGAGCGGCACGCCCCCCAGGCGAACAGTGACCTGGAGCAAGTGGCCCGGCACGAGCTCCTTGACCCCCAAGATCTCCGGCTGAAAATGCGGGGCCAGCAAGATAGCCACCCCACTGGAAACACTGGAGAGGTGACTCATGCTGACCCCTCCTTGCCACTCCAGGAGCCACGTGGCTTCGTCTCCCGGAACGGTGTGCGTTTCTTGCAGGAAGCACACCGCATACTTCCCATCCCGAATGACCGAAAAGTTATTAAACCTACGGCTAGCTTCCCTGCTGCCATTGATGTTGAGGCTGGCTATGGTTATCTTCATTTCAGAAGCACAAACCAACCCCTACTTATGACTAACGGGGGAAGGGAGGGCAGCCGCTAGTCGACCGCCACTCCCTTAGCAGCCCAGTGAGGAATGACCGGAACTGACGCAGCTCGGACGGGCCCATGCCCGCGCCCGCACTCATGCTCTTGTAGGCGACGCGGGCCGACTCGATGAGCAGCACCAGCCCCGACCATCTGTCGAGGGACTGCCGGGTCCTGCGACGACCCAGGCACATGGCCACAAAGTCCCGGAGTTCCTTAATGGGAATGAGGGGGGTCCCGGCGAGGGGCACGAGGTCATCCATCGCCTCATCGGCGATGGAATCCAAGTCCTCCTCCGCCCCCACCACCGAGTCCCCGTCCTCCTCCGGGGGGTCGCCACCGGCGGCCGACCCATCCGCCATGCAATGCGCAGCGAGCGGCTCGGCCGCGACGGCCGACCCCGCCTCCACCCGGATCCCACCCCCAGGATCGGTAGCGGAGGATTCCTCCCTGGGCTCCTCTAGGGGGGCCGTGCCAGAAGACGGCGGTGGTTCGGAGACCCCCTCCGCCCCAGGCGCCGGAACGACCGGAGAAACCGGAGAGACGGGAGAGTACGTAGACCCGATCTCCTCCAAGTCTCCCGGCGCTGGAGACACAGACAGAGGGCCCTCCTCTACTACGCCACCGGCCTCCGACCCAGCAGATGGGGTAAATTTTTTACAAACCTCGACAAAGTCGAGCAGCACCTGGGAAAAGTCCGGGCCGCTCTGGGCAAGCTCATCTTCCGCGAGCTCGCCCGACCCAGACCCCAAGCCGCCCGACTCGTCGAGGGGTAAAGCCACTGATAGGGGGTCAATTTCTGCCGCGGGTTGTTCCGCAACCCCCCCCACGGGCAGGGGTCTGTCCCCATTCCCGGGAGGCACGAGCTGGGCGGACACCTCTGCCTCAGCCTCCCCAGGGACAGGCGACCCCTGACGATTGCTAACGATGTTAACAGCGGTGGGGTGGGGCGCAGTACCCGCGGCGGGCGACGACTCCCCCTGACCGGAGGGACCTTCCTCCTCCCTGTCCTCCTCCTCATCCAGGGGGTCGCGCCTTCTTTTGAGTGCGGAGGGGTAGAGGGAGACCTCCATTTCTGCAGAGGCCTCCCCTGCTCCCTCCGGTGGAGCGAGTTCTTCGGGTCCCCCGGGCCCAAGCCCGGCCGCAGGTTCTGGCGCTACCGCCTCGGTGGCCGCGGCCGCAGGCTCGGGCACGAGGGCCCCCCCCTCCGCACTCCGCGATTAACGTGGCGACGCTCTCGGGCGTCAGGGGCTCCATATTATGAGGCACGCCCTCCACGGGGGGACCTGCCCTACGGTTTTTAGTTTTGTACCGCGCCTTTTTCCCGACCGGACGCTCCTCCTCTCCCCCGCCGGAGGCCTGGATGGCGATGGCCTCCGACGACGACCGTACCCCGGTAGCATTTGTTTGGGGGGTGGCACAGCTAGACCCGGGGGGAGGAGCGGCGGCGGCGCCAGCCTCGGCCACGCCTGTCGCCCTGGCGGCCTTGGAGGCGGGGCAGTTTTTCCGAACGTGCCCCACCTCCTTACAGGCGTGGCACCGCACGCCGTCCGTCGTCCAGAAGACGCGGTATGGGGTCCCCTCGTGGAGGACTGTAAAGGCCCCGTCCGTCTCCCCCTCCCGCGCCAGCTGAAAAAAGGCCTGGCGCCAGAAGGAGAAGACATGGCGAAGGCTGGCCTCCCGGAATTCGAGCGGGATTGGCGAGATACCCGACCTCACCTCCCCAAGTTGGTGTAAGTGGGGGAGGAGGAGCTCACTGGCGATAAAAGGTGGGATGTTGGATAATACGACCCTCTGCGCGGTGGCCTCAAGAGGGTCCACCGGCAGGAAGGTCCCGCCCACGGTGAGCCCCTAGGCGATGGCCAGGGCCACCGCCCGCTCGGACTCCAGGAAGAACACAGCCTTCCCATACATCTTCGAGGCGGCGGCTATGGCTGGAGGGCCGACAACCCCAGCCATAGCCTTAACACATGTCTCGATGGTCATGTTGGGGTGGGTGTAGCTCTTCACCCCAAGCTTCTTGGGTAATAGGCGGAACGGCGACGGGGCAGCAGCGGAAGCGGGAGTGGCCGCGGCTTTACTCGCCACTGCCGCGTATATTCTCGCCGGCCCCGCCACCGCCGCAGATGTAGACACCATAGTGGGGTGGGTTTTCAAAGAGCTACACACACCCCAAAATTCACAGGCCTGAAAGTGTTAATGGCCTAGGTAATAAGGGTCTTCCCCTGAGCAGAGGGAGTGTAAATTAACTGGCCCGCCTCTCCCCTTGATGGTGTTAATTGGGAGGGGAGCCCCTTCTTCCCTCTGCTCAATGGGTAATTAGTTAATTAAAAAAGAGGTGCCTTTTGGAGAGGCAGAGAGAGAACAAGGAGAGAGAGGGGGGGTGAGAAGGAGGGGGGGCCGCAAAGGCAGGGTCCCCACTCACGATGTTGTTCGGTGGGTGGGTGTCAGCAGGGTGCACTCCCCCGATGGTTAAATAAAGTCTTAAGTTGCTCTTCGGGCAGGGGGAGAAGATGTCTTCACCTGGGCAGGCTGGAGACAGCCCAGGCTCAGCCCCACACCAGGTCTTCTTAATGCAGAGGAAACAAGCTTCACCTAGGCAGGCTCCAGCCAACCCAGGCCAGGCTTTCGGCCCGTCTTCTTTCCTCCCCCCGCCTGGAATGTAAAGTCTTTAGGGGGAATGCACAGAGACACCCACCTGCAGATGGTAAAGTTGCAGCTCCTCCCCTCCCTCCAAGTGGAGCTGTGTGGTATCCTCTCTCCCTCTCCTGGGCTGGAGGCCGAATTGGGAGGCAGTGCTGGAAAAGGCCTCTCCCGATATAATGCTGGCCTCCTCCTCTGTCCTCTACTCCTCCCTCTCCAGGCACCTCTGTAGATGATGGTGGTTGGGTGTGTTAAATCTGTGAATTATTTAGTTAATTAAGACACAGACTAATGAGTAACAATAAAAACAGGTCTTTACTGGTTGGAGGTAGGGACTATACTGAATACAAGATTACTGCACAGTGCTTATATACCGGTGTGTTCACCCCCGGTATTACGTCTACAGCAGCCTGAGAAAGTAGTACATCTCTTAAGGTGGAACAGGCTTAAGCTCTCTTAAGGTGGAACAGGTTACATACACAACAGGGTGGTTGTAGGTAGGCCTCCTACACCACTAGCAGCAGCTCAGTAGCACAACCTTCTCCTCTGACAGCAAGGAACAGACTGAGCACCTTCACTTGTTTGTCCTCTTTTTGCGAGACAAATAAGTTAAACAAATAAACTGTAAACAGAACTCTAATAACCCTTTAAATAAACCTTAACAAATCAAATTAAAATTTGGTTGTTTGAACTAATTATGCACTCCGGTCCCTGCGGCGCCCACTGGTCACGAAATTGCTCGAGCGCGCCGGTGGACACCGCATGCTCCATCTCTAGGGCCACCCGGGCGCGAACATGGCCACGGAAGAGAGGGAGGCAATCCGGTCGGATGACCCCCTCAACCGCCCGCTGCCTGGACCAATTAATGGCCTTCTTGGCCAGGCCCAGGAGCAGACCCACGAGGAGGTACTCCAACCTGCCCGCTCCCCTCCGCACCGGGTGACCGTAGATCAAGAGCGTGGGACTGAAGTGCAACCAAAACTTGAGGAGCAGCCCCTTCAAATAATGAAAGAGGGGCTGCAACCTCTCACACTCACTATATGCATGAAACACTGACTCCTCCAGACCGCAAAACAAACAGGTGGCCTGGGAGTCCGTAAACAAACTTAAGAGTCTATTGCACGGGACTGCTCTGTGCAACACCCTCCAGGCCAAGTCCCCAATAGAACAAGGGAGGACTCCCGCATAGAGAGCCCCCCATTGGGGACCTCCGCCTCCGTCGGAAGGTAAAACAGCACGCCACGGCGTGTCCGGACGGCAGGCGAAGATGGCAAAGTGGAAGGTGTGCAGGAGCAGCCTGTACAGGAAACCCCTCCGTGCGGAATGAAAAGGCACGGAGGGCATTTCCTCGAGACGGCTCAGGTTGTGAGGCGCCGATCCCCGAGGGGAGTTTCGGGGCAGGGCGCCGATAAGGAACTCCGTCCGAACGGGGGTAAGCTCAGACGGAATCGCCCCATGCGCCTGAGCCGCCTCGATACACCTCGTGGCACCGGGGGGCAGCATCGCTTTCACCGCCCCGATGGCATTGGCCACGAGCCGGACGCTGTTCCAGGACATGCGCCACGCCAACTCCTCTGGCGCCATCCAGCCCGCTCCTCCGCCATCGAGTAGGTCCCCGACTCTAGTCAACCTGGCAGGCACAGCCCTGCGCTCCGCCAGCCACCCGAACCCGCGAACGTGGAGGTGCGGATTCCTGAACAGCGGCTCCTGGAGGACAGCCGCCATTCCTGACGGGGGAGAGCTCCGCCTGGAGGCGATGCAGCTCCAAACCCATAGTAGTTCCTGGTAGAAGACAGGCAGCTCCCGCAGGCTGGCATGCCTGCCGCTCAGTTCCAAAAACAGGAGCTGCATGTCGTAATTGAGGCCGTGCAGCTGGCGGAAAAAATACTTCGCCAGCGCACACCATCTCGGAGGATTCTCGACGTACAGGTATCTCTGCAGCGTCTGAAGACGGAAAGTCGCAGCCTGGGTGCGGAGGCACACCAACGCCTGACTGCCCTCCCTAAGCGGGAGACTCAGAACTGCGGCAGAGACCCACTGCTTCCTTTTGTCCCAGAAGAAGTCGACGAGCTTCTTCTGTATCTTGGCGACAAACGCAGGGGGAGGGATCAAAGTGACGAACCGGTACCACAACATGGCGGCCACCAGTTGGTTTATGACCATCACTCGACCCCTGTAGGACAATACTCGGAGCAATCCTGTCCAGCGTCCTAAGCGAGCGGCGACTTTGGCCTCCAACTCTTGCCAGTTAGCCGGCCAGGCGTCCTCGGCAGGGCTGAGGTAGACTCCCAAGTAGAGGAGGTGCATTGTGCTCCAGGCGAAGGGCCTGAACTCCTCCGGCAGGGAGTCCACCCGCCACTGACCCACCAGGAGTCCGGAACATTTCCCCCAGTTGATCCTGGCGGAGGATGCGTCCGAGTAAATCTGCTGGCATTCCCGCATCCTCCGCAAGTCAACGGGATCCATGACCATGAGGAGCACGTCATCGGCGTAAGCCGAGAGGACCACCTCCACGCCCGGCCCTTGCAGAGCCAGTCCCGCCAATCTCTTCCGCAAGAGGCGCAGGAAAGGCTCTACGCAAATGGTATATAACTGGCCGGACATGGGGCTTCCCTGACGCACCCCCCTCCCGAAGCGAAGGGGCGCCGTCAAGGACCCGTTAACTTTAATCAGACACTCCGCGGCAGCGTACAGAAGTCAGATCCGGGCGACAAAATGCGTCCCGAACCCGAATCCGCGCAGAGTCCCGAAAAGATACTCGTGATCCACCCTGTCGAACGCCTTCTCCTGATCCAAGGAAAGGAAGGCGACCGACAGACCAGCCCTCTGGGAATGGTGGATCAGGTCCCGGACCAGATGGATGTTATCATGGATAGACCGGCCCGGGACTGTGTAGGACTGGTCGGAGTGGATCATGTGGGCCAGCACGGTGCCAAGGCGAACAGACATAGCTCTGGCAAAGATTTTGTAATCCGTGCTGAGGAGGGAGACCGGGCGCCAGTTCTTAAGGAGGCGGAGATCGCCCCTCTTAGGCAGCAGGACAATTAGTGCCCTGCGCCACGAGAGGGGCATCTCCCCGGTCACCAAACATTACCCCAGGATCCGCGCGTAGTCGCCCCCCAGGACGCCCCAGAATGCCCTGTGGAACTCCACGGTCAGCCCGTCCAGCCCCGGGGACTTCCCCCTAGAGAGCTGGCGGAGGGCGCCGGACAGCTCCTCCAAACTCAGAGGAGCGTCCAATTTTTCGGCGCCCTCCAGGCCGACCTTCGGCAGGTCCTCCCACAAAACTCTGCGCGCGTCCTCGCTGGACGGATCCGGAGAGAACAGAGCCCCGTAATAGGCGCGGGTCTCCGCGCGGATTCCCTCCGGATCCGAGACCAGAGATCCATCGTCGGCCAGCAGCTCCAAGAGCTGCTTACGGACCCCCCGTCTTTTTTCCAGCGAGTAGAAGAAGGGGGAGCCGCGGTCCAGGTCCCGCAGGAACTGGATCCGCGACCTCACGTACGTGCCTCGGGACCCGACGAGCTGCAGGTCCTTCAGCGCGCCCTTCTTCTCTTCGTACACCAACCGCAGGGCCGGGTCCTCGACGACTTGACCGAGACGGGACTCCAGGCCGAACACCTCCTTCTCCAACTGCCCGACCCGGGCCTCCCGCCTCTTGGTCGACCCCTTCGCGTACTCCTGGCAGAAGAGACGGATGTGAGCCTTGCCCACATCCCACCATAGCCTCAAGGAGGGGAAGCCCCCCTGCTTCCTTCTCCAGCCGGCCCAGAACCGACTGAACGAATCCCGGAACCGCGCGTCCTCCAGCAGCAGGTAGTTAAAGTGCCAATACGCGGACACACCCGTGCGTGCAGCGGAACGAGCTCCACCCACACCAGGTGGTGGTCCGTGCACGGCACCGGCTGCATGGAAGCCGCCGGAATGCAGGAGACGTATGCCCGGGAAATGTAGAGGCAGTCGATCCTGGACGCTCCTCCCCCAGACCTCACAAAAGTGAAGGCGCTGGAGTCGGGATGGAGATTTCGCCAGACGTCCACCAAGTCGAGGGACCCGACCAGGTCCCTCAACTTCTCCGTCACCGCCGGGCAAGGCAGGGTGCCCGTGCGGTCCCTCGCCTCGAGGGTACAATTAAAATCCCCCCCGAGGATGATGCACTCGCCCGCGTCGACGGAGCTCAGAAGAGTGGACACTTCTTCAAAGAAGCGCGCTTGCTGCGCACCGGTCTGAGGGGCGTACATGTTCACTAGATGGAGCGGCACGCCCCCCAGGCGAACAGTGACCTGGAGCAAGCGGCCCGGCACGAGCTCCTTGACACCCAAGATCTCCGGCTGAAAATGCGGGGCCAGCAAGATAGCCACCCCACTGGAAACACTGGAGAGGTGACTCATGCTGACCCCTCCTTGCCACTCCAGGAGCCACGTGGCTTCGTCTCCCGGAACGGTGTGGGTTTCTTGCAGGAAGCACACCGCATACTTCCCATCCCGAATGACCGAAAAGTTATTAAACCTGCGGCTAGCTTCCCTGCTGCCATTGATGTTGAGGCTGGCTATGGTTATCTTCATTTCAGAAGCACAAACCAACCCCTACTTATGACTAGCGGGGGAAGGGAGGGCGGCCGCTAGTCGACCGGTATTCCCTTAGCAGCCCAGTGAGGAATGACCGGAACTGACGCAGCTCGGACGGGCCCACGCCCGCGCCCGCACTCATGCTCTTGTAGGCGACGCGGGCCGACTCGATGAGCAGTGCCAGCCCCGACCATCTGTCGAGGGCCTGCCGGGTCCTGCGACGACCCAGGCACGTGGCCACAAAGTCCTGGAGTTCCTTAATGGGAATGAGGGGGGTCCCGGCGAGGGGTGCGAGGTCATCCATCGCCTCATCGGCGATGGAATCCAAGTCCTCCTCCGCCCCCACCACCGAGTCCCCGTCCTCCTCCGGGGGGTCGCCACCGGTGGCTGACCCATCCGCCACGCAATGCGCAGCGAGCGGCTCGGCCGCGACGGCCGGCCCCGCCTCCGCCCGGATCCCACCCCCAGGATCGGTAGCGGAGGTTTCCTCCCTGGGCTCCTCTAGGGGGGCCGGGCCAGAAGACGGCGGCGGTTCAGAGACCCCCTCCGCCCCAGGCGCCGGAACGACCGGAGAAACCGGAGAGACGGGAGAGTACGTAGACCCGATCTCCTCCAAGTCTCCCGGCACTGGAGACACAGACGGAGGGCCCTCCTCTACTACGCCACCGGCCTCCGACCCAGCAGATGGGGTAAATTTTTCACAAACCTCGACGAAGTCGATCAGCACCTGGGAAAAGTCCGGGCCGCTCTGGGCGAGCTCATCTTCCGCGAGCTCGCCCGACCCAGACCCCAAGCCGCCCGACTCGTCGAGGGGTAAAGCCACTGATAGGGGGTCAATTTCTGCCGCGGGTTGTTCCGCAACCCCCCCCACGGGCAGGGTCGTGTCCCCATTCCCGGGAGGCACGAGCTGGGCAGACACCTCTGCCTCAGCCTCCCCAGGGACAGGCGACCCCTGCCGATCGCTAACGATGTTAACAGCGGTGGGGTGGGGTGCAGTACCCGTGGCGGGCGACGACTCCCGCTGACCGGAGGGACCTTCCTCCTCCCTGTCCTCCTCCTCATCCAGGGGGTCGCGCCTTCTTTTGAGTGCGTAGGGGTAGAGGGAGACCTCCATTTCTGCAGAGGCCTCCCCTGCTCCCTCCAGTGGAGCGAGTTCTTCGGGTCCCCAGGGCCCAAGCCCGGCCACAGGTTCTGGCGCTACCGCCTCGGCGGCCGCGGCCACAGGCTCGGGCACGAGGGCCCACCCTTCCGCACTCCGCGATTAACGCGGCGACGCTCTCGGGCGTCAGTGGCTCCATATTATTGGGCACGCCCTCCACGGGGGGACCTGCCCTATGGTTTTTAGTTTTGTACCGCGCCTTCTTCCCGACCGGACGCTCCTCCTCCCCCCCGCCGGAGGCCTGGATGGCGATGGCCTCTGACGACGACCGTACCCCGGTAGCATTTGTTTGGGGGGTGGCACGGCTAGACCCGGGGGGAGGAGCGGCGGCGGCGCCAGCCTCGGCCACGCCTGTCGCCCTGGCGGCCTTGGAGGCGGGGCAGTTTTTCCGAACGTGCCCCACCTCCTTACAGGCATGGCACCGCATGCCGTCCGTCATCCAGAAGACGCGGTATGGGGTCCCTTCGTGGAGGACTGTAAAGGCCCCGTCCATCTCCCCCTCCCGCGCCAGCTGAATAAAGGCCTGGCGCCGGAAGGAGAAGACATGGTGAAGGCTGGCCTCCCGGAATCCGAGCGGGATCGGCGAGATACCCGACCTCACCTCCCCAAGTTGGTGTAAGTGGGGGAGGAGGAGCTCACCGGCGATAAAGGGTGGGATGTTGGATAATACGACCCTCTGCGCGGTGGCCTCAAGAGGGTCCACCGGCAGGAAGGTCCCGCCCACGGTGAGCCCCTAGGCGATGGCCAGGGCCACTGCCCGCTCGGACTCCAGGAAGAACACAGCCTTCCCATACATCTTCGAGGCGGCGACGATGGCCGGAGGGCCGACAACCCCAGCCATAGCCTTAACACACGCCTCGATGGTCATGTTGGGGTGGGTGTAGCTCTTCACCCCAAGCTTCTTGGTCAATAGGCGGAACGGCGACGGGGCAGCAGCGGAAGCGGGAGTGGCCGCGGCTTTACTCGCCACTGCCGCGTATGTTCTCGCCGGCCCCGCCGCCGCCGCAGATGTAGACGCCATAGTGGGGTGGGTTTTCAAAGAGCTACACACACCCCAAAAGTCACAGGCCTGAAAGTGTTAATGGCCTAGGTAATAAGGGTCTTCCCCTGAGCAGAGGGAGTGTAAATTAACTGGCCCGCCTCTCCCCTTGATGGTGTTAATTGGGAGGGGAGCCCCTTCTTCCCTCTGCTCAATGGGTAATTAGTTAATTAAAAAAGAGGTGCCTTTTGGAGAGGCAGAGAGAGAACAAGGAGAGAGAGAGAGGGGGGGTGAGAAGGAGGGGGGGCCGCAAAAGCAGGGTCCCCACTCACGATGTTGTTCGGTGGGTGGGTGTCGGCAGGGTGCACTCCCCCGATGGTTAAATAAAGTCTTAAGTTGCTCTTCGGGCAGGGGGAGAAGATGTCTTCACCTGGGCAGGCTGGAGACAGCCCAGGCTCAGCCCAACACCAGGTCTTCTTAATGCAGAGGAAACAAGCTTCACCTGGGCAGGCTCCAGCCAACCCAGGCCAGGCTTTCGGCCCGTCTTCTTTCCTCCCCCCGCCTAGAATGTAAAGTCTTTAGGGGGAATGCACAGAGACACCCACCTGCAGATGGTAAAGTTGCAGCTCCTCCCCTCCCTCCAAGTGGAGCTGTGTGGTATCCGCTCTCCCTCTCTCCCTCTCCTGGGCTGGAGGCCGAATTGGGAGGCAGTGCTGGAAAAGGCCTCTCCCGATATAATGCTGGCCTCCTCCTCTGTCCTCTACTCCTCCCTCTCCAGGCACCTCTGTAGATGATGGTGGTTGGGTGTGTTAAGTCTGTGAATTATTTAGTTAATTAAGACACAGACTAATGAGTAACAATAAAAAAAGGTCTTTACTGGTTGGAGGTAGGGACTATACTGAATACAAGATTACTGCACAGTGCTTATATACCGGTGTGTTCACCCCCGGTATTACGTCTACAGCAGCCTGAGAAAGTAGTACATCTCTTAAGGTGGAACAGGCTTAAGCTCTCTTAAGGTGGAACAGGTTACATACACAACACTCCTCCCTTCTTAGCTTTATAGTCATCCCCCCATTTAACATAACATAATAATATACATACATATATAACTTCATGTTTAACGTAACATATCACAGATTCAGTCTCTGCGGAAAACAGTTCACAGTTTCAATCTCTGTGGTGTAGTCGGTTCACGTTACTCATTCAATAGTCCTTTCATGGATTTAACAGCTTGAACTTCCGAACTGATTTGGCTCCGTTCGGAGGGACCACGTGTGTGATCTGGTAGAGGTGATAATGGTTCAGATGGGTCATCTTCTGTTTTTACTTTTCCTTTTCTGCTTCTTGGAGACTCTCTGGGCTCCATTGTCAGCTGCCACAGCTGCCAGCTGCATGCGCAGTTCCTCTTGTTTCCGTCGTAGAGCCAGCTTCTCCCGATGTTCCGTAGACTTTTGGTGCTCCTCCATGATTTCTGCACTTTGGGAGTCGAAGTTACAAGCTGGGCAGGACAGGACATCGTAATATTCAGTGTCGTCCACCAGTTCATGGTAATATTCGGTGTCGTCCTGAGCTAGACCAGTGAGAGGGTCGTCTATTTCCTCCATACCCAGCTGGACGTTAGCCAGCTCTTGTTCCAAATCCAGACATCTTTCCTGAAGAGACTTCTTCATGTGTACCTCTGCATCCAGCTTTTTCTGGGCTTTCAGCAAGTCGTTTACTAGTGACCTCATTTGTGATTTTAATACTTCAACTTCCTTTGGAGATTGATTGATCGGAGTATGCAATCCCTCTACCGGAGCAGCTGTTTCAGCGGCCTGTTGTTCTACATTGACGTGAGTCAGCGTACTTTTGGCATCCAATGGCTGCTCTGTTGCAGTCGTTTCAGTCTGTGTCGTAACATCAGCCATCTCAATGACTTTTGAGAGCTCCGAACCCTTTTCCTTTGAAGATCGCAGCTCGTGTTCAAGTTTTTCCCATTTCAGAGTCTTGTCCCTCAGCATATGAAGGAGTTGGCTGACCGTTAACTCTTCTGACACCAGATTATGGCACGCACCTTCAGAACTTGAATCAGCTTTGATTCTTTCGGCCTCCTCGCGCAGATGTTTGGTGTGCTCCTGCTCCATTTTCTCCATCAGTTGCTTCTGTTGCCTTTCTAGATTCTCCCACTCTGTAACAAATAACTTTTTTATTTCATTCATCTCTTGCTCAAAACGGTGAATCATTTGTTCTAATTGCTGTTGTAGTTTGAAATGGAGTTGAGTTCGAGCCCAGTGTCCCTCAAAAATGTGCATATCAGTAGACTTGACAGACTCAGAATTCTCTGTTAAAATATGTTGTTGCTCAGTGGAATTCTGTGCTGAAACTTTGTCTTTTGCACATGGGTTGGTCTTACCATCATCAGTTCTAGAGTCTGGGCTGATTATCTGCGCCGAGTTCTCACTCTTTATGGCTTTTAGCGAATGCCAGTCCATATTTATGTTTCTAAACCACTCCCGGCCTAGTAGTGGTGGACCTCCCTCCGGTAGCACATATAAGTCCATTATTTGACTTCCTTCGCCCTTGTTGGCCACTGCAACCTTTATTGTCCCGATGGGGTACACTCTCTGCCCCGTGTAGGCTGTCAATATAATCTCCGTATCCTGTAAGGGAATATGTTGGAATAACCTTCTGTAATCTTTCTTATTCATGACCGACAATGCCGATCCAGTGTCCAATTCCATTTTTACTTGGACTCCTTCTATCTGAAGAGTAACCCAAATTGTCTGGAGGTCTGCACCCTTACCAACGTTGAGTACCCTTAAGCTAGCCAGTTCAATACTGCTTAAGCCAGCCAGTTCATTACTGCTAGCGTCTGAATCGGACTCCTGTTCGGCCACCTTGTGTACCTTTGCATATTTCCCTTGCGGTTACTTCTTATTGCTGGTCTTCTTCCCTGACCTGCATACTCTAGCTATATGTCCAAGCCTACCACATGTTCTGCATTCTTGGTTTTTAAACCAACACTGGTTCTGATCATGCATTGTCTTTCCACAACGATAACATTTAACAGAACTCACACCCAATTTGTGTGCACTGAGCTCCGGTGACCGTAGCTGCATTACTGCCGTGCCTCTCGCTGCGGCTTCGTGTGCTGCTGCCATAGTGACCGCCTTCTCAAGCGTCAGCTCATTCTCCTCGAGCAGTCGCTTTTGTGTATCTTGTTTAAATAAACCACACACAAATTTGTCTCGTAGTGCATCTGTCAGTCCCGTTCCAAACTGACAATATTTCGCTAATTTACGCAATTCCAGCAAATATTCAGCATTGCTTTCATTCTGTAGTTGCCTTCTGTCATAAAATTTAAATCGTTCCGCTAGCATCAGCGGCGTGGGGTTTAGATGATCTTTCAGGACAGTAACAATCTCATCGAACGTCTTATCCGCCGGTTCATCTGGTGATAACAGGTGTTTCAATTGCCCGTATGTCTTCGCACCCATTAAATTTAATAATGTTAGTGCTTTATCTTGCTCACGAATTTTATTGGCCTTACAATAATTTTTTACTCGTTCTACATATATGGCCCAATCCTCGATGTCACTATCAAAGATGCCAATATTCCCGTGTTTAGGCATTGTTACAATTTTGTTGGAATTTTATGTTACACAAGATGGCGGCTTCCCGCTCTTTGTCATCGTCCTCCGCTCCCAAGATGGCGGTTTTCCCGCGTTTGGCGGTCTTCACCCGTCCCCCGACGCTGTCTGTAAGCCCGAGTGCGGCCCTTATCTTTTATGCGATCGCTGATCGCGAAGCGGCTCCCGACCGAAGCGGCTCTCGGCCCTTATCTGGAGTGCGATCGCTGGCTTGAAACGCCTCCCGCTCGAAGCGGCTCTCGCGCCCTTATCGCAGATGCGATCGATTTGAAAGCGGCCCGGCCATTATCTGCCGATCGCTATCGCCCTGTACCTCTGTCTTCCCCAGCCCTGTCTTCTACTCCGGTTCACAAGCTGATGGAGGCTTCAGGGTCCTAATGCCTGTCGCTTCCAGTGGGGTGGTGGGGTTTGAAACCTCTCTTCAACCGCCGTAGAATAACTGCCGCAGGGTAAGAACCTGACTCGTCGCCAGTGTTAAGTCTGTGAATTATTTAGTTAATTAAGACACAGACTAATGAGTAACAATAAAAACAGGTCTTTACTGGTTGGAGGTAGGGACTATACTGAATACAAGATTACTGCACAGTGCTTATATACCGGTGTGTTCACCCCCGGTATTACGTCTACAGCAGCCTGAGAAAGTAGTACATCTCTTAAGGTGGAACAGGCTTAAGCTCTCTTAAGGTGGAACAGGTTACATACACAACAGGGTGGTTGTAGGTAGGCCTCCTACACCACTAGCAGCAGCTCAGTAGCACAACCTTCTCCTCTGACAGCAAGGAAGAGACTGAGCACCTTCACTTGTTTGTCCTCTTTTTGCGAGACAAATAAGTTAAACAAATAAACTGTAAACAGAACTCTAATAACCCTTTAAATAAACATTAACAAATCAAATTAAAATTTGGTTGTTTGAACTAATTATGCACTCCAGTCCCCGCGGCGCCCACCGGTCACGAAATTGTTCGAGCGCGCCGGTGGACACCGCGTGCTCCATCTCTAGGGCCACCCGGGCGCGAACATGGCCATGGAAGAGAGGGAGGCAATCCGGTCGGATGACCCCCTCGACCGCCCGCTGCCTGGACCAATTAATGGCCTTATTGGCCAGGCCCAGGAGCAGACCCACGAGGAGGTCCTCCAACCTGCCCGCTCCCCTCCGCACCGGGTGACCGTAGATCAAGAGCGTGGGACTGAAGTGCAACCAAAACTTGAGGAGCAGCCCCTTCAAATAATGAAAGAGGGGCTGCAACCTCTCACACTCACTATATGCATGAAACACGGACTCCTCCAGACCGCAAAACAAACAGGTGGCCTGGGAGTCCGTAAACAAACTTAAGAGTCTATTGCACGGGACTGCTCTGTGCAACACCCTCCAGGCCAAGTCCCCAATAGAACAAGGGAGGACTCCCGCATAGAGAGCCCCCCATTGGGGACCTCCGCCTCCGTTGGAAGGTAAAACAGCACGCCACGGCGTGTCCGGACGGCAGGCGAAGATGGCAAAGTGGAAGGTGTGCAGGAGCAGCCCGTACAGGAAACCCCTCCGTGCGGAATGAAAAGGCATGGAGGGCATTTCCTCGAGATGGCTCAGGTTGTGAGGCGCCGATCCCCGAGGGGAGTTTCGGGGCAGGGCGCCGATAAGGAACTCCGTCCGAACGGGGGTAAGCTCAGACGGAATCGCCTGAGCCGCCTCGATACACCTCATGGCGCCGGGGGGCAGCATCGCTTTCACCGCCCCGATGGCATTGGCTGCGAGCCGGACGCTGTTCCAGGACATGCGCCACGCCAACTCCTCTGGCGCCATCCAGCCCGCTCCTCCGCCATCGAGTAGGTCCCCGACTCTAGTCAACCTGGCAGGCACAGCCCTGCGCTCCGCCAGCCACCCGAACCCGCGAACGTGGAGGTGCGGATTCCTGAACAGCGGCTCCTGGAGGACAGCCGCCATTCCTGACGGGGGAGAGCTCCGCCTGGAGGCGACGCAGCTCCAAACCCATAGTAGTTCCTGGTAGAAGACAGGCAGCTCCCGCAGGCTGGCATGCCTGCCGCTCAGTTCCAAAAACAGGAGCTGCATGTCGTAATTGAGGCCATGCAGCTGGTGGAAAAAATACTTCGCCAGCGCACACCATCTCGGAGGATTCTCGACGTACAGGTATCTCTGCAGCGTCTGAAGATGGAAAGTCGCAGCCTGGGTGCGGAGGCACACCAACGCCTGACCGCCCTCCCTAAGCGGGAGACTCAGAACCGCGGCAGAGACCCACTGCTTCCTTTTGTCCCAGAAGAAGTCGACGAGCTTCTTCTGTATCTTGGCGACAAACGAAGGGGGAGGGATCAAAGTGACGAACCGGTACCACAACATGGCGGCCACCAGTTGGTTTATGACCATCGCTCGACCCCTGTAGGACAACACTCGGAGCAATCCTGTCCAGCGTCCTAAGCGAGCGGTGACTTTGGCCTCCAACTCTTGCCAGTTCGCCGGCCAGGCGTCCTTGGCAGGGCTGAGGTAGACTCCCAAGTAGAGGAGGTGCGTTGTGCTCCAGGCGAAGGGACTGAACTCCTCCGGCAGGGAGCCCACCCGCCACTGACCCACCAGGAGTCCGGAACATTTCCCCCAGTTGATCCTGGTGGAGGATGCGTCCGAGTAAATCTGCTGGCATTCCCGCATCCTCCGCAAGTCAACGGGATCCATGACCATGAGGAGCACGTCATCGGCGTAAGCCGAGAGGACCACCTCCATGCCCGGCCCTTGCAGAGCCAGTCCCGCCAATCTCTTCTGCAAGAGGCGCAGGAAAGGCTCTACGCAAATGGTATATAACTGGCCGGACATGGGGCATCCCTGACGCACCCCCCTCCCGAAGCGAAGGGGCGCCGTCAAGGACCCGTTAACTTTAATCAGACACTCCGCGGCAGCGTACAGAAGTCAGATCCGGGTGACGAAATGCGTCCCGAACCCGAATCCGCACAGAGTCCCGAAAAGATACTCGTGATCCACCCTGTCGAACGCCTTCTCCTGATCCAAGGAAAGGAAGGCGACCGACAGACCAGCCCTCTGGGAATGGTGGATCAGGTCCCGGACCAGATGGATGTTATCATGGATAGACCGGCCCGGGACTGTGTAGGACTGGTCGGAGTGGATCATGTGGGCCAGCACGGTGCCAAGGCGAACAGACATAGCCCTGGCAAAGATTTTGTAATCCGTGCTGAGGAGGGAGACCGGGCACCAGTTCTTAAGGAGGCGGAGATCGCCCCTCTTAGGCAGCAGGACAATTAGCGCCCTGCGCCACGAGAGGGGCATCTCCGCAGTCGCCAAACATTCCCCCAGGACCCGCGCGTAGTCGCCCCCCAGGATGCCCCAGAACGCCCTGTGGAACTCCACGGTCAGCCCGTCCAGCCCCGGGGACTTCCCCCTAGAGAGCTGGCGGAGGGCGCCGGACAGCTCCTCCAAACTCAGAGGAGCATCCAATTTTTCGGCGCCCTCCAGGCCGACCTTCGGCAGGTCCTCCCACAAAACTCTGCGCGCGTCCTCGCTGGTCGGATCCGGAGAGAACAGAGCCCCGTAATAGGCGCGGGTCTCCGCGCGGATTCCCTCCGGATCCGAGACCAGAGATCCGTCGTCGGCCAGCAGCTCCAAGAGCTGCTTACGGACCCCCCGTCTTTTTTCCAGCGAGTAGAAGAAGGGGGAGCCGCGGTCCAGGTCCCGCAGGAACTGGATCCGCGACCTCACGTACGCGCCTCAGGACCTGACGAGCTGCAGGTCCTTCAGCGCGCCCTTCTTCTCTTCGTACACCAACCGCAGGGCCGGGTCCTCGACGACTTGACCGAGACGGGACTCCAGGCCGAGCACCTCCTTCTCCAACTGCCCGACCCGGGCCTCCCGCCTCTTGGTCGACCCCTTCGCGTACTCCTGGCAGAAGAGATGGATGTGAGCCTTGCCCACATCCCACCATAGCCTCAAGGAGGGGAAGCCCCCCTGCCTCCTTCTCCAGTCGGCCCAGAACCGACTGAACGAATCACGGAACAGTGCGTCCTCCAGCAGCAGGTTGTTAAAGTGCCAATACGCGGACCCCCCGGTGTGCGCAGCGGAACGAGCTCCACCCACACCAGGTGGTGGTCCATGCACAGCACCGGCCGCATGGAAGCCGCCGGAACGCAGGAGACGTATGCCCGGGAAATGTAGAGGCAGTCGATCCTGGACGCTCCTCCCCCAGACCTCACAAAAGTGAAGGCGCTGGAGTCGGGATGGAGATTTCGCCAGACATCCACCAAGTCGAGGGACCCGACCAGGTCCCTCAACTTCTCCGTCGCTGCCGGGCAAGGCAGGGTGCCCGTGCGGTCCCTCGCCTCGAGGGTACAATTAAAATGCCCCCCGAGGATGATGCACTCGCCCGCGTCGACGGAGCTCAGAAGAGTGGACACTTCTTCAAAGAAGCGCGCTTGCTGCGCACCGGTCTGAGGGGCATACACATTCACTAGATGGAGCGGCACGCCCCCCAGGCGAACAGTGACCTGGAGCAAGCGGCCCGGCACGAGCTCCTTGACCCCCAAGATCTCCGGCTGAAAATGCGGGGCCAGCAAGATAGCCACCCCACTGGAAACACTGGAGAGGTGACTCATGCTGACCCTCCTTGCCACTCCAGGAGCCACGTGGCTTCGTCTCCCGGAACGGTGTGGGTTTCTTGCAGGAAGCACACCGCATACTTCCCGTCCCGAAGGACCGAAAAGTTATTAAACCTGCGGCTAGCTTCCCTGCTGCCGTTGATGTTGAGGCTGGCTATGGTTATCTTCATTTCAGAAGCACAAACCAACCCCTACTTATGACTAACGGGGGAAGGGAGGGCGGCCGCTAGTCGACCGCCACTCCCTTAGCAGCCCAGTGAGGAATGACCGGAACTGACGCAGCTCGGACGGGCCCACGCCCGCGCCCGCACTCATGCTCTTGTAGGCGACGCGGGCTGACCCGATGAGCAGCGCCAGCTCCGACCATCTGTCGAGGGCCCGCCGGGTGCTGTGGTGACCCTGGCACATGGCCACAAAGTCCCGGAGCTCCCTGATGGGAATAAGAATGCGGGGGGTCCCGGTGAGGGGTGCGAGGTCATCCATCGCCTCATCGGCGAAGGAATCTATATCCTCCTCCGCCCCTACCACCGAGTCCCCGTCCTCCTCCGGGGGGTCGCCACTGGTGGCCGAACCGTCCGCCACGCAGTGCGCATCGGGCGGCTCGGCCGCGAGGGCCGGCCCCGCCTCCGCCCGGATCCCACCCCCAGGATCGGTAGCGGAGGATTCCTCCCTGGGCTCCTCTTGGGGGGCCGGGCCAGAAGACGGCGGCAGTTCGGAGACCCCCTCCGCCCCAGGCGCCGGAACAACGGGAGAAACCGGAGAGACAGGAGAGTACGTGGACCCGATCTCCTCCAAGACGCCCGGCGCCGGAGACACAGACAGAGGGCCCTCCTCTGCTACGCCACCGGCCTCCGACCCAGCAGATGGGGTAAATTTTTTACAAACCTCGACGAAGTCGAGCAGCACCTGGGAAAAGTCCGGGCCGCTCTGGGCGAGCTCATCTTCCGCGAGCTCGTCTGACCCAGACCCCAAGCCGCCCGACTCGTCGAGGGGCAAAGCCACCGTTAAGGGGTCAATCCCCGCCGTGGGTTGTCCCGCGACCCCCCCCACGGGCAGGGTCTTGTCCCCATCCCCGGGAGGCACAAACTGGGCAGACGCCTCTGCCTCAGCCTCCCCAGGGACAGGCGACCCCTGCCGTTCGCCCGCGATGGTGTCAGCAGTGGGGTGGGACGCAGTATCCACGGCGGGCGACGACTCCCACCGACTGGAGGGACCTTCCTCCTCCCGGTCCTCCTCCTCGTCCAGGGGGTCGCGCCTTCTTTTGAGTGCGGAGGGGTAGAGGGAGGCCTCCATTTCTTCAGGGGCCTCCCCTGCTCCCTCCGGTGGAGCGAGTTCTTCGGGTCCCCCGGGCCCGGGCCCGGCCGCAGGTTCTGGTGTACCCGCCTCGGCGGTCGCGGCCACGGGCTCAGGCACGAGGTCCCCCTCACCTCCGCACTCCACGATCAACGCGATGATGCGCTCGGGCATCAGGGGCTCCAAATTAAGGGGGACGCCCTCCGCGGGGGGACCCACCCTACGGTTTTTGATTTTGCACCGCGCCTTCTTTCCGACCGGACCTCCCTCCTCCCCCCCGCCGGAGGCCTGGATGGCGTCGGCCTCCGACGACGACCGGGCCCCAGTAGCATTTGTTTGGGAGGGGGCACGGCTGGACCCAGAGGGAGGAGCGGTGGCGGCGCCAGCCTTGGCCACGCCAGTCACCCTGGCGGCTTTGGAGGTGGGGCAGTTTTTCCGAACATGCCCCACCTCCTTACAGGCGTGGCACCGCACGCCGTCCATCATCCAGAATATGCGGTATGGGGTCCCCTCGTGGAGGACTGTAAAGGCCCCGTCCGTCTCCCCCTCCCGCGCCAGCTGAATAAAGGCCTGGCGCCGGAAGGAGAAGACATGGCGAAGGCTGCTCTCCCGGAATCCGAGCGGGATCGGAGAAATCCCCGACCTCACCTCCCCAAGTTGGTATAAGTGGGGGAGGAGGAGCTCACCGGCGATAAAGGGTGGGACGTTTGATAGAACGACCCTCTGCGCGGTGGCCTCAAGAGGGTCCACCGGCAGGAAGGTCCCGCCCACGGTGAGCCCCTTGGCGATGGCCAGGGCCACCGCCCGCTCGGACTCCAAGAAGAATACAGCCTTCCCATACATCTTCGAGGCGGCCACTATGGCCGGAGGGCTGACAACCCCAGCCATAGCCTTGACACACGCCTCGATGGTCATGTTGGGGTGTGTGTAGCTCTTCACCCCAAGCTTCTTAGTTATTAGCCGGAACGGCGACGGGGCAGCAGCAGCAGCGGGAGCAGCTGTGGCTTTGGACGTCGCTGCCGCATAAGTCATCGCTGGCCCCGTCACCGCCGAAGAAGTACTGGCCATCATGGGGTGGTTCTTAAAAAAGAGCTACACACACCCCAACTTCGTCACAGGCCTGGAGATTTTTAATGGCCTCGGTAAAAGAGTCCTGAGCAGAGGGAGTGTAAATGTACTGGGCCGCCTCTCCCCTTGATGGTATAAATTGGGAGGGGGCCCTTTCTTCCCTCTGCTCAATTGGTAAATAATAAATAAGAAAGGAGGTGCCTTTTGGAGAGGCAGAGAGAGGACAAAGAGAGAGAGAGAGGGGGGGTGGGAAGGAGGGGGGTGCCGCAAAGGCAGGGTCCCCACTCAAAGATGGTAGACGGTGGGTGGGTGTCGGCAGGGTGCACTCCCCCGTTGGTAACACACAAAGTCTTTAAGCTGGTCTTCGGGCAGGGGGAGAAGATGTCTTCGCCTGGGCAGGCTGGAGAACGCCCAAGGTCAGCCCACACCAGGTCTTCTCGATGTACAGGAACAAGCTTCACCTGGGCAGGCTCCAGCCAACCCAGGCCAGGCTTTCGGCCCGTCTTCTTTTCCTCCCCCCGCCTAGAACGCAAAGTCTTTAGGGGGAATGCACAGAGACACCCCCCTGCAGATGTTAGAGTTGCAGCTCCTCCCCTCCTTCCAAGTGGAGCTGTTTGGTATCCTCTCTCCCTCTCTCCCTCTCCTGGGCTGGAGGCCGAATTGGGAGGCAGTGCTGGAAAAGGCCTCTCCCGATATAATGCTGGCCTCCTCCTCTGTCCTCCACTCCTTCCTCTCCAGGCACCTCTGTAGATGATGTAGATGGCTGTAGGCTGCTAGTAGTGGTGGCCTGGGGTCCCAGGCCAAGGCAACCACACACTCACCCCACAGCAGCAGGAGCAGCTCAGTAGCACATCCTTCTCCTCTGACAACAAGGAACAGACTGAGCACCTTCACTTGTTTGTTCCCTTGTTAATTGTCCTAGTCTCCCTCTTTGTATGTAAACCAATAAACATTAAACAATTAAACCGTAACTAAAAGTCTAATAACACTTTAAATAAAACTTGACAAATCAAATTAAAATTTGGTCACTTAAATCAATTATGCACTCCAGTCCCCGCGGCGCCCACCGGTCACGAAAGAGCTCGAGCTCGCCGGCGGACACCGCGTGCTCCATCTCCAGGGCCACCCGGCCGCGAACATGGCCGCGGAAGAGAGGGAGGCAATCCGGCCGCACGACCCCCTCGACCGCCCGCTGCCTGGACCAATTAATGGCTTTCTTGGCAAGGCCCAGGAGCAGACCCACGAGGAGGTCCTCCAACCTGCCCGCTCCCCTCCGCACCGGGTGACCGTAGATCAAGAGCGTGGGACTGAAGTGCAACCAAAATTTGAGGAGCAGCCCCTTCAAATAATGGAAGAGGGGCTGCACCCTCCCACACCCGATATAAACATGGAACACGGACTCCTCCAGACCGCAGAACAAACAGGCGGCCTGGGAGTCCGTGAACCTACTAAAAAGCCTATTGCACGGGACTGCTCTGTGCAACACCCTCCAGGCCAAGTCCCCAATAGAACAAGGGAGGACTCCCACATAGAGAGCCCCCCATTGGGGACCTCCGCCTCCGCCGGAAGGTAAAACGGCACGCCACGGCGTGTCCGGACGGCAGGCGAAGATGACAAAGTGGAAGGTGTGCAGGAGCAGCCCGTACAGGAAACCCCTCCGTGCAGAATGAAAAGGCACGGAGGGCATCTCCTCGAGACGGCTCAAGTTGTGAGGCACCAATCCCCGAGGGGAGCTTTGGGGCAGGGCGCCGATAAGGAATTCCGTCCGAACGGGGGAAACCTCGGTCGGGATCGCCCCACGCGCCCGAGCCGCCTTGATACACCTCGTGGCGCCGGGGTGCAACCTCGCCTTCAACGCCTCGATGGCATCGACCGGGAGCCGGACGTTGTCCCAAGTCATGCGCCGCGCCAACTCCTCCGGCGCCATCCAGCCCGCTCCTCCGCCATCGAGTAGGTCCCCGACTCTAGTCACCCTGCCAGGCACAGCCCTCCATTCCGCCAGCCACCCGAACTCGCGGACGCGGAGGTGCGGATTCCTGAACAGCGGCTCTCGAAGGACAGCCGCCATTCCTGACGGGGGAGAGCTCCGCCTGGAGGCGACGGAATTCCAAACCCATAGCAGTTCCTGGTAGAAGACAGCCAGCTCCTGCAGGCTGGCACGCCTGCTGCCCGCTTCCAAAAACAGGAGCTGCATGTCGTAATTGAGGCCGTGCAGCTGGCGGAAGAAATACGTCGCCAGCGCACACCATCTCGGAGGATTCTCAACGTACAGGTATCTCTGCAGCGTCTGAAGATGGAAAGTCGCAGCCTGGGTGCGAAGGCACACCAGCGCCTGACCGCCCTCCCTAAGTGGGAGACTCAGAACCGCGGCGGGGACCCAGTGCATCCTGTTGTTCCAGAAGAAGTCGACGAGCTTCTTCTGTATCTTGGCGACAAACGCGGGGGGGGATCAGAGTAACCAACCGGTACCACAACATGGTGGCCACCAGCTGGTTTATGACCAACGCCCGAACCCTGTAGGACAACAATCCTGTCCAGCGTCCTAAGCGAGCGGTGACTTTGGCCTCCAACTCGTGCCAGTTCGCCGGCCAGGCGTCCTCGGCCGGGCTGAGGTAGACTCCCAGGTAGAGGAGGTGCGTAGTGCTCCAGGCAAAGGGCCTGAACTCCTCCGGCAGGGAGTCCACCCGCCACTGACCCACCAGGAGTCCAGAACATTTCCCCCAGTTGATCCTGGCAGAGGATGCGTCCGAGTAAATCTGCTGGCATTCCCGTATCCTCCGCATGTCAACGGGGTCCGTGACCATGAGGAGCACGTCATCAGCATAAGCCGAGAGGACCACCTCCACGCCCGGCCCTTGCAGAGCCAGTCCCGCCAACCTGTTCCGCAAGAGGTGCAGGAAAGGCTCTACGCAAATGGTATATAACTGTCCGGACATGGGGCATCCCTGACGCACCCCCCTTCCCGAAGCGACGGGGCGCCGTCAAGGACCCGTTAACTTTACTCAGACACTCCGCGGCATCGTACAGAAGTCGGATCCGGGCGACAAAATGCGTCCCGAACCCAAATGCGCGCAGAGTCCTGAAAAGATACTCGTGATCCACACTGTCGAACGCCTTCTCCTGATCCAAGGAAAGGAAGGCGACCGACAGACCAGCCCTCTGGGAATGGTGGACCTGGTCCCGGACCAGATGGATGTTATCATGGATGGTCTGGCCCGGGACCGTGTAGGACTTGTCGGGGTGGATCATGTGGGCCAGCACGATGCCAAGGCGAACAGACATGGCCCTGGCAAAGATTTTGTAATCCGTGCTGAGGAGGGAGACCGGGCGCCAGTTCTTAAGGAGGCGGAGATCACCCCTCTTAGGCAGCAGGACAATCACCGCCCTGCGCCAAGAGAGGGGCATCTCCCCGGTCGCCAAACATTCCCCCAGGACCCGCGCGTAGTCGCCCCCCAGGACGCCCCAGAATGCCCCAGAATGCCCTGTGGAACTCCACGGTCAGCCCGTCCAGCCCCGGGGACTTCCCCCTGGAGAGCTGGTGGAGGGCGCTGGACAGCTCCTCCAAACTCAGAGGAGCGTCCAATTTTTCGGCGCCCTCCAGGCCGACCTTCGGCAGGTCCTCCCACAAAACTCTGCACGCGTCCTTGCTGGACGGATGCGGAGAGAACAGAGTCCCGTAATAGGCGCGGGTCTCCGCGCGGATTCCCTCCGGATCCGAGACCAGAGATCCGTCATCGGCCAGCAGCTCCAAGAGCATCTTACGGACCCCCCGTCTTTTTTCCAGCGAGTAGAAGAAGGGGGAGCCGCGGTCCAGGTCCCGCAGGAACTGGATCCGCGACCTCACGTACGCGCCTCGGGACCGGACGAGCTGCAGGTCCTTCAGCGCGCCCTTCTTCTCTTCGTACACCAGCCGCAGGGCCGGGTCCTTGACGACTTGACCGAGACGGGACTCCAGGTCGAGCACCTCCTTCTCCAACTGCCCGACCCGGGCCTCCCGCCTCTTGGTCGACCCCTTCGCGTACACCTGGCGGAAGAGATGGATGTGAGCCTTGCACACATCCCACCATAGCCTCAAGGAGGGGAAGGCCCCCTGCTTCCTTCTCCAGCCGGCCCAGAACCGACCGAACGAATCCCGGAACCGTGCGTCCTCCAGCAGCAGGTTGTTAAAGTGCCAATACGCGGACCCCCCCCGCATGCGCAGCGGAACGAGCTCCGCCCACACCAGGTGGTGGTCCGTGCACGGCACCGGCCGCATGGAAGCCGCCGGAACGCAGGAGACGTATGCCCGGGAAATGTAGAGGCGGTCGATCCTGGACGCTCCTCCCCCAGACCTCACGTAAGTGAAGGCGCTGGAGTCGGGATGGAGATTACGCCAGACATCCACCAAGTCGAGGGACCCGACCAGATCCCTCAACTTCCCCATCGCCGCCGGGCACGGCTGGTTGCCCGTGCGGTCCCCCGCCTCGAGGGTACAATTAAAATCCCCCCCCGAGGATAACGCACTCGCCCGCGTCGATGGAGCCCAAAAGAGTGGACACTTCTTCAAAGAAGCGCGCTTGCTGTGCAGCGGCCTGAGGGGCGTACACGTTCACTAGATGGAGCGGCACACCCCCCAGGCGAACAATGTCCTGGAGCAAGCGGCCCGGCACGAGCTCCTTGACCCCCAAGATCTCCGGCTGAAAATGCGGGGCCAACAAGATAGCCACCCCACTGGAAACACTGGAGAGGTGACTCATGTTGACCCCTCCTTGCCACTCCAGGAGCCACGTGGCCTCGTCTCCCGGAACGGTGTGGGTTTCTTGCAGGAAGCACACCGCATACTTCCCGTCCCGAAGGACCGAAAAGTTATTAAATCTGCGGTTAGCTTCCCTGCTGCCGTAGACGTTGAGGCTGGCTATGGTTATCTTCATTTCAGAAGCATAAACCAACCCCTACTTATCACTAACGGGGGAAGGAAAGGTGGCCGCTAGCCGACCGCCACTTCCTTAGCAGCCCAGTGAGAGACAACTGGAACTGACGCAGCTCGAGCGGGTTCACGCCCGCGTCCTCGCCCATGGTCTTATAGGCGGCGCAGGCCGACCCGATGAGCAGCGCCAGCTCCGACCATCTGTCGAGGGCCCGCTGGGTGGTGTGGCGACCCTGCCACGTGGCCACAAAGTCCCGGAGCTCCCTGATGGGAATAAGAATGAGGGGGGCCTGGCGAGGGGCGCGAGGTCATCCATCGCCTCGTCGGCGATGGAATCTAAGTCCTACTCCGCCCCCACCACCGAGTCCCCGTCCTCCTCCGGGGGGTCGCCTCTGTCGGCCGAACCGTCCGCCACGCAGTGCGCATCGGGCGGCTCGGCCGCGACGTCCGGCCCCGCCTCCGCCCGGATCCCACCCCCAGGATCGGTAGCGGAGGATTTCTCCCTGGGCTCCTCTAGGGGGGCCGGGCCAGAAGACGGCGGTGGTTCGGAGACCCCCTCCACCCCAGGCGCCGGAACGACCGGAGAGACCGGAGAGACCGGAGAGTACGAAAGCCCGACCTCCTCCAAGTCGTCCGGCGCCGGAGACACAGACAGAGGGCCCTCCTCTGCTACGCCACCGGCCTACGACCCAGCAGATGGGGTAAAATTTTTGCAAACCTCGCCGAGGTCGAGCAGCACCTGGGAAAAGTCCAGGTCATTCTGGGCGAGCTCATCCTCAGACGACTCGCCCGACCCGGTCCCCTGGCCGCCCGACCCGTCGAGGGGTAATGCCACCATTGCAGGATCTATCTCCGCCGCGGGTTGTTCCGCGACCCCCCCCCGGGCAGGGTCTCGTCCCCATCCCCGGGAGGCACAAACTGGGCAGACGCCTCTGCCTCAGCCTCCCCAGGGACAGGCGACCCCTGCCGTTCGCCCGTGATGGTGTCAGCGGTGGGGTGGGGCGCAGTATCCGCGGCGGGCGACGACTCCCCCCGACTGGAGGGACCTTCCTCCTCCCGGTCCTCCTCCTCGTCCAGGGGGTCGCGCCTTCTTTTGAGTGCGGAGGGGTAGAGGGAGGCCTCCATTTCTTCAGGGGCCTCCCCTGCTCCCTCCAGTGGAGCGAGTTCTTCGGGTCCCCCGGGCCCGAGCCTGGCCGCAGGTTCTGGTGTACCCGCCTCGGCGGTCACGGCCACGGGCTCAGGCACGAGGTCCCCCTCACCTCCGCACTCCGCGATCAACGCGATGATGCGCTCGGGCGTCAGGGGCTCCAAATTAAGGGGGACGCCCTCCGCGGGGGGACCCACCCTACGGTTTTTGGTTTTGCACCGCGCCTTCTTTCTGACCGGACCTCCCTCCTTCCCCCCGCCAGAGGTCTGGATGGCGTCGGCCTCCGACGACGACCGCGCCCCGGTAGCATTTGTTTGGGCGGGGGCACGGCTGGACCCAGAGGGAGGAGCGGCGGCGGCGCCAGCCTTGGCCATGCCAGTCACCCTGGCGGCTTTGGAGGTGGGGCAGTTTTTCCGAACATGCCCCACCTCCTTACAGGCGTGGCACCGCACGCCGTCCGTCGTCCAGAAGACGCGGTATGGGGTCCCCTCGTGGAGGACTGTAAAGGCCCCGTCCGTCTCCCCCTCCCGCGCCAGCTGAATAAAGGCCTGGTGCCGGAAGGAGAAGACATGGCGAAGGCTGCTCTCCCGGAATCCGAGCGGGATCGGAGAAATCCCCGACCTCACCTCCCCAAGTTGGTATAAGTGGGGGAGGAGGAGCTCACCGGCGATAAAGGGCGGGACGTTTGATAGAACGACCCTCTGCGCGGTGGCCTCAAGAGGGTCCACCGGCAGGAAGGTCCCGCCCACGGTGAGCCCCTTGGCGATGGCCAGGGCCACCGCCCGCTCAGAATCCAAGAAGAATACAGCCTTCCCATACATCTTCGAGGCGGCCACTATGGCCGGAGGGCCGACAACCCCAGCCATAGCCTTGACACACGCCTCGATGGTCCTGTTGGGGTGGGTGTAGCTCTTCACCCCAAGCTTCTTAGTTATTAGCCGGAACGGCAACGGGGCAGCAGCAGCAGCGGGAGCACCCGTGGCTTTGGCCGTCGCTGCCGCATAAGTCATCGCTGGCTCTGTCACCGCCGAAGAAGTACTGGCCATCATGGGGTGGTTCTTAAAAAAGAGCTACACACACCCCAACTTCGTCACAGGCCTGGAGATTTTTAATGGCCTCGGTAAAAGAGTCCTGAGCAGAGGGAGTGTAAATGTACTGGGCCGCCTCTCCCCTGGATGGTATAAATTGGGAGGGGGCCCTTTCTTCCCTCTGCTCAATTGGTAAATAATAAATAAGAAAGGAGGTGCCTTTTGGAGAGGCAGAGAGAGGACAAAGAGAGAGAGACAGGGGGGGTGGGAAGGAGGGGGGGGCCGCAAAGGCAGGGTCCCCACTCAAAGATGGTAGACGGTGGGTGGGTGTCGGCAGGGTGGACTCCCCCGATGGTAACACACAAAGTCTTTAAGCTGGTCTTCGGGCAGGGGGAGAAGATGTCTTCGCCTGGGCAGGCTGGAGAACACCCAAGGTCAGCCCACACCAGGTCTTCTCGATGTACAGGAACAAGCTTCACCTGGGCAGGCTCCAGCCAACCCAGGCCAGGCTTTCGGCCCGTCTTCTTTTCCTCCCCCCGCCTAGAACGCAAAGTCTTTAGGGGGAATGCACAGAGACACCCCCCTGCAGATGTTAGAGTTGCAGCTCCTCCCCTCCTTCCAAGTGGAGCTGTTTGGTATCCTCTCTCCCTCTCTCCCTCTCCTGGGCTGGAGGCCGAATTGGGAGGCAGTGCTGGAAAAGGCCTCTCCCGATATAATGCTGGCCTCCTCCTCTGTCCTCCACTCCTTCCTCTCCAGGCACCTCTGTAGATGATGTAGATGGCTGTAGGCTGCTAGTAGTGGTGGCCTGGGGTCCCAGGCCAAGACAACCACACTCTCCCCACAACAGCAGGAGCAACTCAGTAGCACAACCTTCTCCTCTGACAACAAGGAACAGATTGAGCACCTTCACTTGTTTGTTCTCTTGTTAATTGTCCTAGTCTCCTCTTTGTGTGAAACCAAAACAAATTAACAAATAAACTGTAACTAAAAATCTAATAACCCTTTAAATAAACCTTAACAAATCAAATTAAAATTTGGTTATTTAAACTAATTACGCACTCCAGTCCCCGCAGCACCCACCGGTCACGAAATTGCACGAGCGCGCAGGCGGACACCGCGTGCTCCATCTCTAGGGCCACCCGGGCGCGAACATGGCCATGGAAGAGGGGGAGGCAATCCGGTCAGACGACCCCCCCGACTGCCCGCTGCCTGGACCAATTAATGGCTTTCTTGGCCAGGCCCAGGAGCAGACCCACGAGGAGGTCCTCCAACCTGCTCGCTCCCCTCCGCACAGGGTGACCGTAGATCAGGAGCGTGGGACTGAAGTGCAACCAAAACTTGAGGAGCAGCCCCTTCAAAAAATGGAAGAGGGGCTGCAACCTCTCACACCCCATATATACGTGAAATACGGACTCCTCCAGACCGCAAAACAAACAGGCGGCCTGGGAGTCCGTAAACCTATATAAAAATTTATTGCACGGGACTGCTCTGTGCAACACCCTCCAGGCCAAGTCCCCAATAGAACAAGGGAGGACTCCCGCATAGAGAGCCCCCCATTGGGGACCTCCGCCTCCGCCGGAAGGTAAAACGGCACGCCACGGCGTGTCCGGATGGCAGGCGAAGATGGCAAAGTGGAAGGTGTGCAGGAGCAGCCTGTACAGGAAACCCCTCCGTGCAGAATGAAAAGGCACGGAGGGCATCTCCTCGAGATGGCTCAAGTTGTGAGGCGCCAATCCCCGAGGGGAGTTTTGGGGCAGGGCGCCGATAAGGAATTCCGTCCGAACGGGGGTAAGCTGGGGCGGGATCGCCCCACGCGCTTGAGCCACCTCGATACACCTCGTGGCGCCGGGGTGCAGCCTCGCCTTCACCGCCTCGATGGCATCGACCGCGAGCCGGACGTTGTCCCAAGACATGCGCCGCGCCAACTCATCCGGCGCCATCCAGCCCACTCCTCCGCCATTGAGTAGGTCCCTGACTCTAGTCACCCTGCCAGGCACAGCCCTCCGTTCCGCCAGCCACCCGAACTCACGGACGTGGAGGTGCGGATTACTGATCAGCGGCTCTCGAAGGACAGCCGCCATTCCTGACGGGGAGAGCTCCGCCTGGAAGCGACGGAGTTCCAAACCTATACCAGTTCCTGGTAGAAGACAGGCAGCTCCTGCAGGCTGGCACGCCTGCTGCCCACTTCCAAAAACAGGAGCTGCATGTCATAATTGAGGCCGTGCAGCTGGCGGAAGAAATACGTCGCCAGCGCACACCATCTCGGAGGATCCTCAACGTACAGGTATCTCTGCAGCGTCTGAAGACGGAAAGTCGCAGCCTGGGTGCGAAGGCACACCAACGCCTGACCGCCCTCCCTAAGCGGGAGACTCAGAACCGCGGCAGAGACCCAGTTTATCCTGTTGTTCCAGAAGAAGTCGATGAGCTTCTTCTGTATCTTGGTGACAAACGCAGGGGGGGGGATCAGAGTAACCAACCGGTACCACAACATGGCGGCCACCAGTTGGTTTATGACCAACGCCCGACCCCTGTAGGACAACACTCGGAGCAATCCTGTCCAGCGTCCTAAGCGAGCGGTGACTTTGGCCTCCAACTCGTGCCAGTTCGCCGGCCAGGCGTCCTCGGCCGGGCTGAGGTAGACTCCCAAGTAGAGGAGGTGCGTTGTGCTCCAGGCGAAGGGCCTGAACTCCTCCGGCAGGGAGTCCACCTGCCACTGACCCACCAGGAGTCCAGAACATTTCCCCCAGTTGATCCTGGCGGAGGATGCGTCCGACTAAATCTGCTGGCATTCCCGTATCCTCCGCAGGTCAACGGGATCCGTGACCATGAGGAGCACGTCATCGGCGTAAGCCGAGAGGACCACCTCCACGCCCGGCCCTTGCAGAGCCAGTCCCGCCAACCTCTTCCGCAAGAGGCGCAGGAAAGGCTCCACGCAAATGGCATATAACTGGCCGGACATGGGGCATCCCTGACGCACCCCCCTCCCGAAGCGAAGGGGCGCCGTCAAGGACCCGTTAACTTTAATCAGACACTCCGCGGCAGCGTACAGAAGTCGGATCCGGGTGACAAAATGCGCCCCGAACCCGAATGCGCGCAGAGTCCCGAAAAAATACTCGTGATCCACCCTGTCGAACGCCTTCTCCTGATCCAAGGAAAGGAAGGCGACCGACAGACCAGCCCTCTTGGAATGGTGGACCAGGTCCCGGACCAGATGGATGTTATCATGAAT
The DNA here is from genome assembly GCF_052327205.1 of Somniosus microcephalus. Classification (NCBI taxonomy): domain Eukaryota; kingdom Metazoa; phylum Chordata; class Chondrichthyes; order Squaliformes; family Somniosidae; genus Somniosus; species Somniosus microcephalus. Next base: position 186,492,399 of record NC_140998.1, read on the forward strand.
GGTCCGGCCCGAGACCGTGTAGGACTGGTCGGGGTGGATCATGTGGGCCAGCACGGCGCCAAGGCGAACAGACATGGCCCTGGCAAAGATTTTGTAATCCGTGCTGAGGAGGGAGACCGGGCGCCAGTTCTTAAGGAGGCGGAGATCACCCCTCTTAGGCAGCAGGACGATCACCGCCCTGTGCCAAGAGAGGGGCATCTCCCCGGTCGCCAAACATTCCCCCAGGACCCGCGCGTAGTCACCCCCCTGGACGCCCCAGAACGCCCTGTGGAACTCCACGGTCAGCCCGTCCAGCCCCGGGGACTTCCCCCTAGAGAGCTGGCGGAGGGCACCGGACAGATCCTCCAAACTCAGAGGAGCGTCCAATTTTTCGGCGCCCTCCAGGCCGACCTTTGGCAGGTCCTCCCACAAAACTCTGCGCGCGTCCTCGCTGGACGGATCCGGAGAGAACAGAGCCCCGTAATAGGCGCGGGTCTCCGCGCGGATTCCCTCCGGATCCGAGACCAGAGATCCGTTGTCGGCCAGCAGCTCCAAGAGCTGCTTACGGATCCCCCGTCTTTTTTCCAGCGAGTAGAAGAAGGGGGAGCCGCGGTCCAGGTCCCGCAGGAACTGGATCCGCGACCTCACGTACGCGCCTCGGGACCCGACGAGCTGCAGGTCCTTCAGCGTGCCCTTCTTCTCTTCGTACACCAGCCGCAGGGCCGGGTCCTCGACGACTTGACCGAGACGGGACTCCAGGTCGAGCACCTCCTTCTCCAACTGCCCGACCCGGGCCTCCCGCCTCTTGGTCGACCCCTTCGCGTACTCCTGGCAGAAGAGACGGATGTGAGCCTTGCCCACATCCCACCATAGCCTCAAGGAGGGGAAGCCCCCCTGCTTCCTTCTCCAGCCGGCCCAGAACCGACCGAACGAATCCCGGAACCGTGCGTCCTCCAGCAGCAGGTTGTTAAAGTGCCAATACGCGGACCCCCCCTGCGCGCGCAGCGGAACGAGCTCCGCCCACACCAGGTGGTGGTCCATGCATGGCACCGGCCGCATGGAAGCCGCCGGAACGCAGGAGACGTATGCCCGGGAAATGTAGAGGCGGTCGATCCTGGACGCTCCTCCCCCAGACCTCACGTAAGTAAAGGCGCTGGATTCGGGATGGAGATTACGCCAGACGTCCACCAAGTCGAGGGACCCGACCAGGTCCCTCAACTTCCCCATCGCCGCCGGGCACGGCTGGGTGCCCGTGCGGTCCCCCGCCTCGAGGGTACAATTAAGATCCCCCCCGAGGATAACGCACTCGCCCGCGTCGATGGAGCCCAAAAGAGTGGACACTTCTTCAAAGAAGCGCGCTTGCTGCGCACCGGCCTGAGGGGCGTACACGTTCACTAGATGGAGCGGCACCCCCCCCAGGTGAACAGTGACCTGGAGCAAGCGGCCCGGCACGAGCTCCTTGACCCCCAAGATCTCCGGCTGAAAATGCGGGGCCAACAAGATAGCCACCCCACTGGAAACACTGGAGAGGTGACTCATGTTGACCCCTCCTTGCCACTCCAGGAGCCACGTGGCCTCGTCTCCCGGAACGGTGTGGGTTTCTTGCAGGAAGCACACCGCATACTTCCCGTCCCGAAGGACCGAAAAGTTATTAATCTGCGGCTAGCTTCCCTGCTGCTGTTGACGTTGAGGCTGGCTATGGTTATCTTCATTTCAGAAGCATAGACCAACCCCTACTTATCACTAACGGGGGAAGGAAAGGCGGCCGCTAGCCGACCGGCACTTCCTTAGCAGCCCAGTGAGAAACAACCGGAACTGACGCAGCTCGAGCGGGTTCACGCCCGCGTCCTCGCCCATGGTCTTATAGGCGGCGCGGGCCGACCCGATGAGCAGCGCCAGCTCCGACCATCTGTTGAGGGCCCGCCGGGTGTTGTGGCGACCCTGGCACGTGGCCACAAAGTCCCGGAGCTCCCTGATGGGAATAAGAATGAGGGGGGGCCCGGCGAGGGGGGCGAGGTCATCCATCGCCTCGTCGGCGATGGAATCTAAGTCCTCCTCCGCCCCCACCACCGAGTCCCCGTCCTCCTCCGGGGGGTCGCCACTGGCGGCCAAACGGTTTGTGTCCGTTCTTTCTCACTGCATGCACGTTGCAGCTACTGTCACTGAACAGCTCCTTTGCCTGCGACTTCACAGTCTCTGTAGCCCTACACAGTGCGATGGCTTTTCCCAGGTCTAGATCTTGCTCTCTTAGCAGTCTTTCCCTTAGACCATTATCTGGAATACCACACACCATTCTGTCTTTTATCAGCGAGTCTGTCAGTCCCCCAAATTCACACGATTTGCTTCTGTTTCTCAGTTCAGTCACATACTGATCAATAGTCTCACCCGTTTTCTGTAGACATGTGAAAAATCTGTGCCTCTCAAACGTCACGTTACGTTTAGGTATGCAGTCGGCCTCAAACTGTTCCATTATTTTATCTAACTTCATTCTGTCTCCATCAGCAGCGAATGTGAAGTTATTATACACCTCCAGCACTTCATCACACATGACATGTAAGAACACTGACGATTTCTTATTATCACTTTTCTCGTCAGCTTCGATTGCCACTAAATACAACTCTACATGTTGTTTGAATCTCCTCCAATTTTCAGCCACATTACCTGTCATCTGAAGCGTCGCCGGTGGGTGTAAACCTTCCATTTTTTCACTTCGTTAGCTATTCTCCAATGGTAAGCAACGATGTTCTCTTTTGGCTTGCTAATTTGTGGAGAGCTGATTTAACTTCAGATTTTTTCTCTTCATCTCTTTCAATCACTTCTGACACCATGTATTGATTTCTTTGTGGGTTCAATGACGACACATTCATGAAAGAGAATGAGTTTTAATCTAAAGTCTGTTCAACTCTTTATACAGCATTTACAGGAGACATTATGCTAGTGATGCATCTAGAACAAAACTGAAACCAAACTAAACTGCCTTGCTTGTCTCGGTCACATGCCCTCTGCTGGTCAGGCACAAGCAATCAATACATGCAATTATGCTGGTAAGGCATGATAATCAAACAGGCAAATAACATCACTATTTGCTGATATCATTACACACCCTTCCTGTCATCAATTCATAAGGGGTCAAGCCTGTCGTTCGGTTTTCAGTGCCTCGCAGCTTCATTAGGATAATGGGCAATACTTCAGTCCAGGTTTTCCCCGACGTCTGCATTGCCTTTGCCAATGCATTTTTAAGGGTTCGGTTCATTCATTCCACCATGCCCGAACTTTGAGGGTGGTATGGGATGTGGAATTTTTGTTTAATTCCCATTAATTGGCATACCGTTTTTATGACACTCCCGGTAAAGTGGGTACCTTGATCAGAGTCCATTTGAATTGTTATTCCCCACCTGGGGATTACTTCTTCATGTTCGAGACGGATCTTAACTTCCCCGTATTCAGCATCTCTACCAGAGTGTGTTTAGTGTGCAATATAATATTTCCTGTCATTACTATCGGCTCACTAACCTTTACTGCCCAAGCCGCACAATCCAATGCACCGGGAGAGCCCTGTGACTACCGGTCCCTCCGCTGTGGAATGGTAGGCGATGGGCCTTCTTTTATCCCCATGATCCTGTGTAACTACTGCTGTGTAAAACCCCTCTTCATTGTTGCAATGTATGTGGAAGTCCTTACTCATATCTGGCAGTCCTAGCCCTGGGGCTGATACTAGCTCAGACTTTAGTTGAGTATAAGCCTCCTCTTTTTCCGGTCCCCAATCTATCAGTTCCAACGCGGGTTTACCCCCTTTCACTAATCTTTGTACAGGTTCTGCTAATTTAGCGAACTCCGGGATAAAATTTCGACTGTAATTAAAGAGCCCCAGTACCTTCCTGACTCCGCGTACTGTTACGGGCCTCAGCATGCCCTGGACAGCGTGTTTCCTGTCCTGTGGCATTTCTTTAAGTCCTTGGGAGATTAGATGTCCCAGGTATAGGACCTGAGTTTTTCCTATCTGTGCTTTTTTAGGGCTTACCTTGAGGCCAGCCGTCTCTAGGGCCCTTAGTACTAAATATAGGGTTGCCAGATGGTCTGCCTTCGTTTCCGAGGCTATTAGTATGTCGTCGACGTACTGCAAAATAGTGCTTCCTTTAGGTACTTCTATCTGTTTTAGGATATCACTCATGACGCGGTGAAAAATAGCTGGGCTATTATGGAATCCCTGTGGCAATCGGGTCCACGTATATTGTTTATCCCCTACTGTGAATGCAAATTTCTCTTGTGATTCCGGATCTAATGGGAGTGCCCAGAATCTGTTAGCTATGTCTAAAACGGTGAATATCTTCTGTTCAGGGGATAGCCCATTCAAAATTGTTGAGGGGCTGGCAACGATGGGGTGTAATTTAGGAGTGACCCTGTTGAGGGCCATATAGTCTATAGTCAACCTATAGCTCCCATCAGGTTTCTCTACTGGCCATGTGGGGGAATTAGTAGTGCTCGTGGTTTCCCTCAGGATACCCCTTTCTACTAGCCCCTTCACTATGTCCACGACTGCCTTCCTGGCCTCCGCCTTTATTGGGTACTGGCGGTGGGATTAGCCAATGTCCCGCCCCGACTCACAGGAGCCATCTCGACTATTTCAACGTCCCCCTCGCCTGCAGGGGCTGTTGGTTCTGCACTGTAATATGGGGGAAGGGAGGTGGTGTCTGGACAAGTCCCCATTCGCCCCCCCTTGTATACCTTACACTCTAATTCCTTTATAATCTTTGCTTGACATTTCGTTTTTGTCTCTAGTTCCGTAACCATCTGTACTTTGTCTTGTGCAACTTTCTTTATTACGTTTACTTGTTCAATGAGTCCTGCTAGTTGGTGTACTAATAACACTCCTGCCTTCTTGGTTTTATCCTTTGTCTGTTTAGTCAACCAGCTTCTCTGGAGTTCTAAAGTCTGTGACACACCCCACCCGTCTTTCTGCATCTTCTTAATTAACGACTGTCGGTTTGTCATATAAGAATATGTGAGGGAGCCCGAAGGTCCCCTCTTAACTTCCTCACCTGACATCGCCGCTGCTTCACCGATCGTTCCTTCGTGTCTGGAGATCTGTTCCTTAGAGAGCCCCCCTATTCTTTCCTTCCGAAAATACCCGAGCTTCTTGTCGCACTCTATGCCAGCATTCTCAGAGGTCCGGGTTTGTCTTTCTCTCAAAACTGCCCGGACGTGTAATGCTTCCTTGTTGGACGGGGTTTCTACCCCTCCCCGGTGTCTGTTTACCTGATCAGGGTCCTACAACACCGACACTAATAATCTCCTAGTTCACTTAGCAACATGATATAATGCAGAAAAATGTTAACCGTACTCGACTAGTATCACGACTTTAGAATATCTTGGAGTCTCGGCACCTACTTCATGGCCCTGGCCTTCGCGTGGGGCATTTGCCCTCTTAACAACCAGCCTGAGGCTAGGTGTCTGAGACAAGTGTCCTCCTGATCCGAGGTTTTTCTTAGTTACTTAGTTACTATTACACAAATACAAATACACACATACAAATCAAGTAGTGTCTCTTACCCAATCAGTCTGGGTCCCAGATTCGTTTTGGTGCCGCTTCGCCGTTCAGTCGCCTTGTCGAGTGTCTCTGATTTATGGGTGGTCAAAAATCTGACGACTCACCCTGGTCACTGACTCCAGCGACTGTTCAGCTCCGTGGCACCCTGCTCGCAGCGCCAATTTGTTGTAGGAAAAATGATCCCTCGGAAACTAGACTTTGAGTAAGAGAGACAACTTTATTAAATGACAGAGCTCTGGGAGAAGCGTCTGCAACCACGCGGTCTGCGAGAGCACCTTCTCCCTGATTGTAGTACGTGCCGAGCTTATATACAATTCCAAGAAGTTGGTTTTAGATCATTTACATTCATCCAATCAATTTGTTTATTAGCGCATATCATTATTTTCCTCCAGTCAGGAGTTTACACACTTGTGTTGCCAATTCTGCCTCTTCAGGTCTTCGTTCCGTCTTGTTCCCCGGCTGAATGTGATTAGTTCGATAATAGGATACAAGTGATTAGTTCGATGATAGGATACCAGTGAACCTTGTTAGTCCTCAGTGATTCAATTAGTCCCAGTCAGGACACGAGATGAACTTTGTTCCAGCCATGCGTAAGCATGGCATGTCTCACTGTGCAGTGATTCAATTAGTCCCAGTCAGCAAATTTGTTGTTTGTGTCTTTTCCAGCAAAATCTTGTCCAGCAATCTTGTCCAGCAAAATTTTATTCTAACACAGGGAACTAAACATACAAGGGTATTTGACAATTAGGAAGGACAGACAGGAAGGAAAGGGAGGTGGGGTTGCTATGTTAATCAAGGATGGAATCACTGCAATAGTCAGAAATGATATTGGGTCAAAGGATCAGGATAGTGAAATAGTTTGGGTGGAGATAAGGAATAATAAGGGGAAAAAGTCACTAGTGGGCATAGTCTATACGCCTCCTAACAGTTGCAACTCTGTTGGTCGGAGTATAAATCAGGAAATAGTTGGGGCTTGTAATAAGGGAACAGCTTTAATCATGGGGAATTTTAGCTTTCATATTGACTGGACTAATCAAATTGGGCATGGCAGCCTTGAGGAAGAGTTCATAGAGTGTATTAGGGATGGGTTCCTTGAGCAGTATGTAACTGAACCAACCAGGGGCAGGCAATCTTAGATCTGGTCCTGTGTAATGAGACAGGATTAATAAAAAATGTCCTAGTAAAGGATCCCTTGGAATGAGTGACCATAATATGGTTGAATTCCAAATTCAGTTTGAGGGTGAGAGAGTTGGATCTCAAACCAGCGTACTGAGCTTAAATAAAGGAGACTATGAAGGTATGAGAGTAGAGTTGACTAAAGTGGACTGGGAAAACAGATTAAAGTGTAAGACGGTACAAGAGCAGTGGTCTACATTCAAGGAGATATTTCACATCTTTCAAGATAAATATATTCCACTGAGGAAAAAGGGGAGTAAAGAAAAGACAGCCATCCGTGGCTTAGTAAAGTAATAAAGGATAGTATCCGACTGAAAACAAGGGCATATAAAGTAGCCAAATCTAGTGGGAGGATAGAAGATTGGGAAGCATTTAAAAGCCAGCAAACAATAACTAAAAGATTAATTAAGAAAGGGAAGATAGATTATGAAAGTAAACTAGCAAAAAATATAAAAACAGATAGCAAGAGTTTCTACAGCTATGTAAAAAGTAAAAGGGTGGCTAAAGTGAACATTGGTCCCTTAGAGGATGGGACCGGGAAACTAGTGGTGGGGAACATGGAGATGGCAAAGACGCTGAACAAATATTTTGTATCAGTCTTTATAGTAGAGGACACTAAAAATATCCCAACACTGGACAAACAGGGGGCAATGGGGGGGGGGGAGGAGCTAAACACGATTAAAATCACTAAGGAGATGGTACTCAGTAAAATAATGGGACTTAAGGCAGATAAATCCCCCGGACCTGATGGCCTACATCCTAGGGTCTTGAGAGAAGTGGCAGTAGGGATTGTGGATGCATTGGTGATTATTTTCCAGAACTCCCTGGACTCAGGAAAGGTCCCGGCAGATTGGAAAACTGCTAATGTAACACCCTTATTTAAGAAGGGAAGTAGACAAAAAGCTGGAAACTATAGACCAGTTAGCCTAACATCTGTGGTTGGCAAAATGTTGGAGTCCATTATTAAGGAAACAGTAACAGAGCATTTGGATAAACATAATTTAATAGGACAGAGTCAGCATGGTTTTATGAAGGGGAAGTCATGTTTGACAAATTTGGTCGAATTCTTTGAGGATGTAACACACAGGGTGGATAAAGGGGAACCAGTGGATGTAGGGATGTAGTGTATTTGGACTTCCAAAAGGCATTTGACAAGGTTCCACACAAAAGATTACTGATCAAGATAAGAAATCACGGGATTGGGGGTAATATACTGGCATGGGTGGAAGATTGGCTATCTAACAGAAAACAAAGAGTTGGGATAAGTGGTTCATTCTTGGGCTGGCAATCAGTAACTAGTGGTGTTCCGCAGGGGTCAGTGCTGGGACCCCAACTCTCTGCAATCTATATTAATGATTTGGAGGAAGGGACCGAGTGCAACATATCCAAGTTTGCCGACGATACAAAGATGGGAGGGAAAGCAGTGAGTGAGGAGGACATAAAAAACCTGCAAAAGGACATAGACAGGCTAAGTGAGCGGGCAGAGATTTGGCAGATGCAATATAATGTTGGAAAGTGTGAGGTTATGCACTTTGGCAGAAAAAATCAAAGAGCAAGTTATTATCTAAATGGAGAGAAACTGCAAAGTGCTACAGTACAAAGGGATCTGGGGGTCCTGGTGCATGAAACACAAAAAGTTAGTATGCAGGTGCAACAGGTGATCAGGAAGGCCAATGGAATCTTGGCTTTTATTGCAAGGGGGATGGAGTATAAAAACAGGGAAGTCTTGCTGCAGTTATACAGGGTATTGGTGAGGCCACACCTGGAATACTGCGTGCAGTTTTGGTTTCCATATTTAAGAAAAGATACACTTGCTCTCGAGGTGGTTCAGAGAAGGTTCACTTGGTTGATTCCGGAGATGAGGGGGTTGACGTATGAGGAAAGGTTGAGTAGGTTGGGACTCTACTCATTGGAGTTCAGAAGAATGAGAGGCGATCTTATCGAAACATATAAGATTGTGAGGGGGCTTGATTGGGTGGATGCGGTGAGGATGTTTCCACTGATGGGTGAGACTAGAACTAGGGGGCATAATCTAAGAATAAGGGGCTGCCCTTTCAAAACTGAGATGAGGAGAAATGTCTTCACTCAGAGGGTAGTAAATCAATGGAATTTGCTACCCCAGAGAGCTGCGGAAGCTGCAACATTAAATAAATTTAAAATGGAGATAGACAGTTTCCTAGCAGATAAGGGAATTAGAGGTTACGGGGAGAGGGCAGGGAAGTGGACGTGAGTCTATATTCGGATCAGCCACGATCCTATTGAATGGCGGAGCAGGCCTGAGGGGCCATATGGCCTACTCCTGCTCCTACTTCTTATGTTCTTATGTTCTTATGCACACTGTCCCATCAAACACTCCCAGGGCAGGTCCAGCACGGGGTTAGATACAGAGTAAAACTCCCTCTACACTGTCCCATCAAACACTCCCAGGGCAGGTACAGCATGGGTTAGATACAGAGTAAAGCTCCCTCTACACTGTCCCATCAAACAGTCCCAGGGCAGGTACAGCACGGGTTAGATACAGAGTAAAGCTCCCTCTACACTGTCCCATCAAACACTTCCAGGGCAGGTACAGCACGGGTTAGATACAGAGAAAAGCTCCCTCTACACTGTCTCATCAATCACTCCCAGGGCAGGTACAACACGGGTTAGATACAGAGTAAAGCTTCCTCTACACTGTCCCATCAAACACTCCCAGGGCAGGTACAGCACGGGGTTAGATACAGAGTAAAGCTCCCTCTACACTGTCCCATCAAACACTCCCAGGGCAGGTACAGCATGGGTTAGATACAGAGTAAAGCTCCCTCTACACTGTCCCATCAAACACTCCCAGGGCAGGTACAGCACGGGTTAGATACAGAGTAAAGCTCCCTCTACACTGTCCCATCAAACACTCCCAGGGCAGGTACAGCACGGGGTTAGATACAGAGTAAAGCTCCCTCTACACTGTCCCATCAAACACTCCCAGGGCAGGTACAGCATGGGTTAGATACAGAGTAAAGCTCCCTCTACACTGTCCCATCAAACGGTCTGTGGGTCTGATGCAAAGTAAGTCCGCTTCCAATCTGCCTGAACAAACCCGTTCAACTGAGATATCCTGAACGGTCAGAGTGCTGACACTCTGGGACACCTGTGTTATCTCAGTACCTTTCTGAATGTGTTATTAGGCACTTGCAGCGGTTTCCTGTTCCCATTTCCTGCGATTCCCAACTCTTCTCCCAGCCTCATTCCACCCCCGAACACCTTGTCCTCAGACACACTGATCCTGAAGAGAAACTAGACACGGATGTGAAGCTGTGATGAATGCAATAAGTTTTATTTCTGAGTACAGCCCATTATTCAGACAGCAGTAATACAGGGTCAGGGGTTACAGGACCTAAACAATCAAACAGAGCCTGCTTCCTGTGAAGCAAGATTTCATTCAGTGAGAACGTGGAGAGCTCGGGCTGGTGGGAATCTGTCAGCCGTTCCTCCACCATACAAGTAGGCAACAATCCTTTCCATTGTAGCAGCGAAGAAGTCTGACTCTCCCCTCGTTGCTATTACAGCCACCCGCACGACATGTATATCATTCGGTATATCCATCGCAGTCCGCTAAAATCCAAATGAAGAATGAATTGATTGATGGTTTTGGACACAGAGGGAGGGAGGACAATGAGAAAACATGAAGCTGAGACTGTCTATACTTCATGAAAGCCCACACTGCTACCCCTCCCCAACCTGGGGTCAGAGTCTAAGGATAAGGAGTAAGCCATTTATGACTGAGATGAAGAGGAATTTATGCACCCAGAGAGTGGTGAACCTGTGGAATTCTCTACCACACAAGGCAGTAGAGGCCAATTCATTAAATTTTGCAGCCTTCATAGAGATTGGGATGTGAGAACACGGACTGTGTAGAGGAGGCCAGCGGTGAAATGATCAATTGTCAGTAGCTGGGTGTCAGTTTGGCTCAGTTGGGAGTTGAGTGAACAAGTTGTGAGTTGATGCCCCAGTCCAGGGGAGTGCTGCACTGTTGGAGGTGTCATGTTGTGGATGAAACGTTAAACGGAGACCCTGTCTACTTGTCCATGGGGCAGGAAACATCTGCTGGCGTTATTTGAAGAGCTGGGATTTCTCCTGGTGTCTTGGACCCACATCACTCTCTCAACCAACATGAGCAGCGACTCCACATCCTGTCAAATCTCATTTGCTGTTTGTGGGACTTTGCTGTGAGCAAATTGGCTGCCGCGTTTCCTACAAAACAGTGTCGGCACTTCAGAAACAATCTATGGTCTGTGAAACTTTTTGGGTCCTTCTGGTGCTGGGGAAGGTTTTCTATCAATGTCAGATCTTTCCTCTCTGTGTCCCTTGTCTCAGATAACGGGTGTTGTGGGCTCCATTCTGAGGAAAACCCCTTGGGCTGCCCTTCAGGACAAAGAATGAGTCTGTACAAACATAGAAACATAGAAGATAGGAGCAGGAGTAGGACATTCGGCCCCTCGAGCCTGTTCCACCATTTAATGAGATCATGGCTGATCATCCACATTCAGTACCTGGTCACTGCTTTCTCCCCATACCCCTTGATCCCTTTAGCCTTAAGAAATATATCCAACTCCTTCTTGAATATATTTAATAAATTGGCCTCTACTGCCTTGTGTGGTAGAGAATTTTTTTGCAGCGGGTTACAGTGATGATGAGCAGCAGCTGGGATTTTCCCCTCCATAGTACCTGGGTACTGAGGCCAATTACAGACTCTCCCAACCGGGTCAATGCTCCGGCTGAGATCCGCCCACTCGGCACCGGACAGTAATTTGTGCTTATATTTCTGGTCTGTTTGGATCAGCAAACACCCAGCATTCCCTTGACCCACCGAGGTACCCGCTGAACAATCGGGGGACTTAGCTGTGTAACTGGTTCAAACACCCACCATTCCCTCGACCCACCGAGGTACCCGCTGAACAATCGGGGGATTTACCCGTGGAACTGGTTCAAACACCCACCATTCCCTCGACCCAACGAGGTACCCGCTGAACAATCGGGGGATTTACACATGGAACTGGTTCAAACACCCACCATTCCCTCGACCCACCGAGGTACCAGCTGAACAATCGGGGGATTTACACGTGGAACTGGTTCAAACACCCACCATTCCCTTGACCCACCGAGGTACCCGCTGAACAATTGGGGGATTTACCCGTGGAACTGGTTCAAACAGCCACCATTCCCTCGACCCACCGAGGCACCCGCTGAACAATCGGGGGATTTACCCATGTAACTGGTTCAAACACCCACCATTCCCTCGACCCACCGAGGTACCCGCTGAACAATCGGGGGATTTACCCGTGGAACTGGTTCAAACACCCACCATTCCCTCGACCCACCGAGGTACCCGCTGTACAATCGGTGGATTTACCCGTGGTACTGGTTCAAACACCCACCATTCCCTCGACCCACCGAGGTACCCGCTGAACAATCGGGGGATTTACCCGTGGAACTGGTTCAAACACCCACCATTCCCTCGACCCACCGAGGTACCCGCTGAACAATCGGGGGATTTACCTGTGGAACTGGTTCAAACACCCACCATTCCCTCGACCCACGGAGGTACCCGCTGAACAATCGGGATTTACCTGTGGAACTGGTTCAAACACCCACCATTCCCTCGACCCACCGAGGTACCTGCTGAACAATCGGGGGATTTACCCGTGGAACTGGTTCAAACACCCACCATTCCCTCGACCCACCAAGGTACCCGCTGAACAATCGTGGGATTTACCCATGGAACTGGTTCAAACACCCACCATTCCCCCGACCCACCGAGGTGCCCGCTGAACAATCATGGGATTTACCTGTGGAACTGGCCCAAACACCCACCATTCCCTCGACCCACCGAGGTACCCGCTGAACAATCGAGGGATTTACCCGTGGAACTGGTTCAAACACCCACCATTCCCTCGACCCACCGAGGTACCCGCTGAACAATCGGGGGATTTACCTGTGGAACTGGTTCAAAAACCCACGATTCCCTCGACCCACCGATGTACCCGCTGAAAAATCGAGAGATTTACCCGTGGAACTGGTTCAAACACTCACCATTCCCTCGACCCACCGAGGTATCCGCTGAACAATCGAGGGATTTACCTGTGGAACTGATTCAAACACCCACCATTCCCTCGACCCACCGAGGTACCCGCTAAACAATCGGGATTTACCTGTGGAACTGGTTCCAACACCCACCATTCCCTCGACCCACCGAGGTACCCGCTGAACAATCGGGGGATTTACCTGTGGAACTGGTTCAAACACCCACCAATCCCTCGAACCACCGAGGTACCCGCTGAACAATCCGGGGATTTACCTGTGGAACTGGTTCAAACACCCACCATTCCCTCGACCCACTGAGGTACCCGCTGAACAATCGGGGGATTTACCCGTGGAAATGGTTCAAACACCCACCATTCCCTCGAACCACCGAGGTACCCGCTGAACAATCGGGGGATATACCCATGGAACTGGTTCAAACACCCACCATTCCCTCGACCCACCGAGGTACCCGCTGAACAATAAGTGGATTTACCTCTGGAACTGGTTCAAACACCCACCATTCCCTCGACCCACCGAGGTACCAGCTGAACAATCGGGGGATTTACCTGTGCAACTGGTTCAAACACCCACCATTCCCTCGACCCACCGAGGTACCCGCTGAACAATCGGGGGATTTACCAGTGGAACTGGTTCAAACACCCACGATTCCCTCGACCCACCGAAGTACCCGCTGAACAATCGGGGGATTTACCCGTGGAACTGGTTCAAACACCCACCATTCCCTCGACCCACCGAGGTACCCGCTGAACAATCGTGGGATTTACCTGTGGAACTGGTTCAAACACCCACCATTCCCTCGACCCACCGAGGTGCCCGCTGAACAATCGTGGGATTTACCTGTGGAACTGGTTCAAACACCCACCATTCCCTCGACCCACCAATGTACCCGCTGAACAATCGAGGGATTTACCCGTGGAACTGGTTCAAACACCCACCATTCCCTCGACCCACCGAGGTACCCGCTGAACAATCGGGGGATTTACCCGTGGAACTGGTTCAAACAACCACGATTCCCTCGACCCACAGATGTACCCGCTGAAAAATCGAGAGATTTACCCGTGGAACTGGTTCAAACACCCACCATTCCCTCGACCCACCGAGGTATCCGCTGAACAATCGAGGGATTTACCTGTGGAACTGATTCAAACACCCACCATTCCCTCGAACCACCGAGGTACCCGCTGAACAATCGGGATTTACCTGTGGAACTGGTTCAAAAACCCACCATTCCCTCGACCCACCGAGGTACCCGCTGAACAATCGGGGGATTTACCTGTGGAACTGGTTCAAACACACACCATTCCCTCGAACCACCGAGGTACCCGCTGAACAATCCGGGGATTTCCTGTGGAACTGGTTCAAACACCCACCATTCCCTCGACCCACCGAGGTACCCGCTGAACAATCGGGGGATTTACCCTTGGAAATGGATCTAACACACACCATTCCCTCGAACCACCGAGGTACCCGCTGAACAATCGGGGGATTTACCCATGGAACTGGTTCAAACACCCACCATTCCCTCGACCCACCGAGGTACCCGCTGAACAATCAGGGGATTTACCTGTGGAACTGGTTCAAACACCCACCATTCCCTCGACCCACCGAGGTACCAGCTGAACAATCGGGGGATTTACCTGTGCAACTGGTTCAAACAGCCACCATTCCCTCGACCAACCGAGGTACCCGCTGAACAATCGGGGGATTTACCCGTGGAACTGGTTCAAACACCCACGATTCCCTCGACCCACCGAGGTACCCACTGAACAATCGGGGGATTTACCCGTGGAACTGGTTCAAACACCCACCATTCCCTCGACCCACTGTTGTACCCGCTGAACAATCGTGGGATTTACCTGTGGAACTGGTTCAAACACCCACCATTCCCTCGAACCACCGAGGTCCCCGCTGAACAATCGGGGGATTTACCTGTGGAACTGGTTCAAACAACCACCATTCCCTCGACCCACCGAGGTACCCGCTGAACAATCGGGGGATTTACCCGTGGAACTGGTTCAAACACCCATCATTCCCTCGACCCACCGAGGTACCAGCTGAACAATCGGGGGATTTACCTGTGCAACTGGTTCAAACACCCACCATTCCCTCGACCCACCGAGGTACCCGCTGAACAATCGGGGGATTTACTCGTGGAACTGGTTCAAACACGCACCATTCCCTCGACTCACCGAGTTACCCGCTGAACAATCGGGGGATTTACCCGTAGAACTGGTTCAAACACCCACCATTCCCTCGACCCACTGAGGTACCCGCTGAACAATCGTGGGATTTACCTGTGGAACTGGTTCAAACACTCACCATTCTCTCGACCCACCGAGGTACCCGCTGAACAAGCGGTGGATTTACCTGTGGAACTGGTTCAAACACTCACCATTCTCTCGACCCACCGAGGTACCCGCTGAACAAGCGGTGGATTTACCTGTGGAACTGGTTCAAACACCCACCATTCCCTCGACCCACCGAGGTACCCGCTGAACAATCGTGGGATTTACCTGTGGAACTGGTTCAAACACTTACCATTCCCTCGACCCACCGAGGTACCCGCTGAACAATCGGTGGATTTACCTGTGGAACTGGTTCAAACACCCACCATTCGCTCGACCCACCGAGGTACCCGCTGAACAATCGGGGGATTTACCCGTGGAACTGGTTCAAACACCCACCATTCCCTCGACACACCGAGGTACCCGCTGAACAATCGGGATTTACCTGTGGTACTGATTCAAACACCCACCAGTCCCTCGACCCACCGAGGTACCCGCTGAACAATCGGGGGATTTACCCGTGGAACTGGTTCAAACACCCACCATTCCCTCGACCCACCGAGGTATCCACTGAACAATCGAGGGATTTACCCGTGGAACTGGTTCAAACACCCACCATTCCCTCGACCCACCGAGGTACCCGCTGAACAATCGGGATTTACCTGTGGAACTGGTTCAAACACCCACCATTCCCTCGATCAACCGAGGTACCCGCTGAACAATCGGGGGATTTACCTGTGGAACTGGTTCAAACACCCACCAATCCCTTGACCCACCGAGGTACCCACTGAACAATCGGGGGATTTACCCGTGGAACTGATTCATACACCCACCATTCCCTCGAACCACTGAGGTACCCGCTGAAGAATCGGGATTTACCTGTGGAACTGGTTCAAACACCCACCATTCCCTCGACCCACCGAGGTACCCGATGAACAATCGGGATTTACCCGTGGAACTGGTTCAAACACCCACCATTCCCTCGACCCACCGAGGTACCCGCTGAACAATCGGGGGATTTCCCTGTGGAACTGGTTCAAACACCCACCATTCCCTCGACCCACTGAGGTACCCGCTGAACAATCGGGGGATTTACCCGTGGAACTGGTTCAAACACCCACCATTCCCTCGACCCACCGAGGTACCCGCTGAACAATCGGGGGATTTACCCTTGGAACTGGTTCAAACACCCACCATTCCCTCGACCCACCGAGGTACCCACTGAACAATCGGGGGATTTACCCGTGGAACTGGTTCAAACACCTAACATTCCCTCGACCCAACGAGGTACCCGCTGAACAATCGGGGGATTTACCCGTGGAACTGGTTCAAACACCCACCATTCCCTCGACCCAACGAGGTACCCGCTGAACAATCGGGGGATTTACCCGTGGAACTGGTTCAAACACCCACCATTCCCTCGACCCACCGAGGTACCCGCTGAACAATCGGGGGATTTACACGTGGAACTGGTTCAAACACCCACCATTCCCTTGACCCACCGAGGTACCCGCTGAACAATTGGGGGATTTACCCGTGGAACTGGTTCAAACAGCCACCATTCCCTCGACCCACCGAGGCACCCGCTGAACAATCGGGGGATTTACCCGTGTAACTGGTTCAAACACCCACCATTCCCTCGACCCACCGAGGTACCCGCTGAACAATCGGGGGATTTACCCGTGGAACTGGTTCAAACACCCACCATTCCCTCGACCCACCGAGGTACCCGCTGTACAATCGTTGGATTTACCCGT
Organism: Somniosus microcephalus; assembly: GCF_052327205.1. Taxonomy (NCBI): domain Eukaryota; kingdom Metazoa; phylum Chordata; class Chondrichthyes; order Squaliformes; family Somniosidae; genus Somniosus; species Somniosus microcephalus. The sequence continues at coordinate 186,509,225 of NC_140998.1, forward strand.
GGTACTGGTTCAAACACCCACCATTCCCTCGACCCACCGAGGTACCCGCTGAACAATCGGGGGATTTACCCGTGGAACTGGTTCAAACACCCACCATACCCTCAACCCACCGAGGTACCCGCTGAACAATCGGGGGATTTACCTGTGGAACTGGTTCAAACACCCACCATTCCCTCGACCCACGGAGGTACCCGCTGAACAATCGGGATTTACCTGTGGAACTGGTTCAAACACCCACCATTCCCTCGACCCACCGAGGTACCTGCTGAACAGTCGGGGGATTTACCCGTGGAACTGGTTCAAACACCCACCATTCCCTCGACCCACCAAGGTACCCGCTGAACAATCGTGGGATTTACCCATGGAACTGGTTCAAACACCCACCATTCCCCCGACCCACCGAGGTGCCCGCTGAACAATCATGGGATTTACCTGTGGAACTGGTTCAAACACCCACCATTCCCTCGACCCACCGAGGTACCCGCTGAACAATCGAGGGATTTACCCGTGGAACTGGTTCAAACACCCACCATTCCCTCGACCCACCGAGGTACCCGCTGAACAATCGGGGGATTTACCTGTGGAACTGGTTCAAACACCCACCATTCCCTCGACCCACCGAGGTACCCGCTGAACAATCGGGATTTACCTGTGGAACTGGTTCCAACACCCACCATTCCCTCGACCCACCGAGGTACCCGCTGAACAATCGGGGGATTTACCTGTGGAACTGGTTCAAACACCCACCAATCCCTCGAACCACCGAGGTACCCGCTGAACAATCCGGGGATTTACCTGTGGAACTGGTTCAAACACCCACCATTCCCTCGACCCACCGAGGTACCCGCTGAACAATCGGGGGATTTACCCGTGGAAATGGTTCAAACACCCACCATTCCCTCGAACCACCGAGGTACCCGCTGAACAATCGGGGGATATACCCATGGAACTGGTTCAAACACCCACCATTCCCTCGACCCACCGAGGTACCCGCTGAACAATAAGGGGATTTACCTGTGGAACTGGTTCAAACACCCACCATTCCCTCGACCCACCGAGGTACCAGCTGAACAATCGGGGGATTTACCTGTGCAACTGGTTCAAACACCCACCATTCCCTCGACCCACCGAGGTACCCGCTGAACAATCGGGGGATTTACCAGTGGAACTGCTTCAAACACCCACGATTCCCTCGACCCACCGAGGTACCCGCTGAACAATCGGGGGATTTACCCGTGGAACTGGATCAAACACCCACCATTCCCTCGACCCACCGAGGTACCCGCTGAACAATCGTGGGATTTACCTGTGGAACTGGTTCAAACACCCACCATTCCCTCGACCCACCGAGGTGCCCGCTGAACAATCGTGGGATTTACCTGTGGAACTGGTTCAAACACCCACCATTCCCTCGACCCACCAAGGTACCCGCTGAACAATCGGTGGATTTACCCGTGGAACTGGTTCAAACACCCACCATTCCCTCGACCCACCGAGGTACCCGCTGAACAATCGGGGGATTTACCTGTGGAACTGGTTCAAACACCCACGATTCCCTCGACCCATCGATGTACCCGCTGAAAAATCGAGAGATTTACCCGTGGAACTGGTTCAAACACCCACCATTCCCTCGACCCACCGAGGTATCCGCTGAACAATCGAGGGATTTACCTGTGGAACTGATTCAAACACCTACCATTCCCTCGACCCACCGAGGTACCCGCTGAACAATCGGGATTTACCTGTGGAACTGGTTCAAAAACCCACCATTCCCTCGACCCACCGAGGTACCCGCTGAACAATCGGGGGATTTACCTGTGGAACTGGTTCAAACACACACCATTCCCTCGAACCACCGAGGTACCCGCTGAACAATCCGGGGATTTCCTGTGGAACTGGTTCAAACACCCACCATTCCCTCGACCCACCGAGGTACCCGCTGAACAATCGGGGGATTTACCCGTGGAAATGGTTCTAACACACACCATTCCCTCGAACCACCGAGGTACCCGCTGAACAATCGGGGGATTTACCCATGGAACTGGTTCAAACACCCACCATTCCCTCGACCCACCGAGGTACCCGCTGAACAATCAGGGGATTTACCTGTGGAACTGGTTCAAACACCCACCATTCCCTCGACCCACCGAGGTACCAGCTGAACAATCGGGGGATTTACCTGTGCAACTGGTTCAAACAGCCACCATTCCCTCGACCCACCGAGGTACCCGCTGAACAATCGGGGGATTTACCCGTGGAACTGGTTCAAACACCCACGATTCCCTCGACCCACTGAGGTACCCGCTGAACAATCGGGGGATTTACCCGTGGAACTGGTTCAAACACCCACCATTCCCTCGACCCACTGAGGTACCCGCTGAACAATCGTGGGATTTACCTGTGGAACTGGTTCAAACACCCACCATTCCCTCGACCCACCGAGGTACCCGCTGAACAATCGGGGGATTTACCTGTGGAACTGGTTCAAACAACCACCATTCCCTCGACCCACCGAGGTACCCGCTGAACAATCGGGGGATTTACCCGTGGAACTGGTTCAAACACCCATCATTCCCTCGACCCACCGAGGAACCCGCTGAACAATCAGGATTTACCTGTGGTACTGGTTCAAACACCCACCATTCCCTCGACCCACCGAGGTACCCGCTGAACAATCAGGGGATTTACCTGTGGAACTGGTTCAAACACCCACCATTCCCTCGACCCCCCGAGGTACCAGCTGAACAATCGGGGGATTTACCTGTGCATCTGGTTCAAACACCCACCATTCCCTCGACCCACCGAGGTACCCGCTGAACAATCGGGGGATTTACTCGTGGAACTGGTTCAAACACGCACCATTCCCTCGACCCACCGAGGTACCCGCTGAACAATCGGGGGATTTACCCGTGGAACTGGTTCAAACACCCACCATTCCCTCGACCCACCGAGGTACCCGCTGAACAATCGTGGGATTTACCTGTGGAACTGGTTCAAACACTCACCATTCTCTCGACCCACCGAGGTACCCGCTGAACAAGTGGTGGATTTACCTGTGGAACTGGTTCAAACACCCACCATTCCCTCGACCCACCGAGGTACCCGCTGAACAATCGGGGGATTTACCCGTGGAACTGGTTCAAACACCCACCATTCCCTCGACACACCGAGGTACCCGCTGAACAATTGGGATTTACCTGCGGTACTGATTCAAACACCCACCAGTCCCTCGACCCACCGAGGTACCCGCTGAACAATCGGGGGATTTACCCGTGGAACTGGTTCAAACACCCACCATTCCCTCGACCCACTGAGGTACCCGCTGAACAATCGTGGGATTTACCTGTGGAACTGGTTCAAACACCCACCATTCCCTCGACCCACCGAGGTACCCGCTGAACAATCGGGGGATTTACCTGTGGAACTGGTTCAAACAACCACCATTCCCTCGACCCACCGAGGTACCCGCTGAACAATCGGGGGATTTACCCGTGGAACTGGTTCAAACACCCATCATTCCCTCGACCCACCGAGGAACCCGCTGAACAATCAGGATTTACCTGTGGTACTGGTTCAAACACCCACCATTCCCTCGACCCACCGAGGTACCCGCTGAACAATCAGGGGATTTACCTGTGGAACTGGTTCAAACACCCACCATTCCCTCGACCCCCCGAGGTACCAGCTGAACAATCGGGGGATTTACCTGTGCATCTGGTTCAAACACCCACCATTCCCTCGACCCACCGAGGTACCCGCTGAACAATCGGGGGATTTACTCGTGGAACTGGTTCAAACACGCACCATTCCCTCGACCCACCGAGGTACCCGCTGAACAATCGGGGGATTTACCCGTGGAACTGGTTCAAACACCCACCATTCCCTCGACCCACCGAGGTACCCGCTGAACAATCGTGGGATTTACCTGTGGAACTGGTTCAAACACTCACCATTCTCTCGACCCACCGAGGTACCCGCTGAACAAGTGGTGGATTTACCTGTGGAACTGGTTCAAACACCCACCATTCCCTCGACCCACCGAGGTACCCGCTGAACAATCGGGGGATTTACCCGTGGAACTGGTTCAAACACCCACCATTCCCTCGACACACCGAGGTACCCGCTGAACAATTGGGATTTACCTGCGGTACTGATTCAAACACCCACCAGTCCCTCGACCCACCGAGGTACCCGCTGAACAATCGGGGGATTTACCCGTGGAACTGGTTCAAACACCCACCATTCCCTCGACCCACCGAGGTATCCACTGAACAATCGAGGGATTTACCCGTGGAACTGGTTCAAACACCCACCATTCCCTCGACCCACCGAGGTACCCGCTGAACAATCGGGATTTACCTGTGGAACTGGTTCAAACACCCACCATTCCCTCGATCAACCGAGGTACCCGCTGAACAATCGGGGGATTTACCTGTGGAACTGGTTCAAACACCCACCATTCCCTTGACCCACCGAGGTACCCACTGAACAATCGGGGGATTTACCCGTGGAACTGATTCATACACCCACCATTCCCTCGACCCAAAGAGGTACCCGCTGAAGAATCGGGATTTACCTGTGGAACTGGTTCAAACACCCACCATTCCCTCGACCCACCGAGGTACCCGATGAACAATCGGGATTTACCCGTGGAACTGGTTCAAACACCCACCATTCCCTCGACCCACCGAGGTACCCGCTGAACAATCGGGGGATTTACCTGTGGAACTGGTTCAAACACCCACCATTCCCTCGACCCACTGAGGTACCCGCTGAACAATCGGGGGATTTACCCGTGGAACTGGTTCAAACACCCACCATTCCCTCGACCCACCGAGGTACCCGCTGAACAATCGGGGGATTTACCCTTGGAAATGGTTCAAACACCCACCATTCCCTCGACCCACCGAGGTACCCACTGAACAATCGGGGGATTTACCCGTGGAACTGGTTCAAACACCTAACATTCCCTCGACCCAACGAGGTACCCGCTGAACAATCGGGGGATTCACCCGTGGAACTGGTTCAAACACCCACCATTCCCTCGACCCAACGAGGTACCCGCTGAACAATCGGGGGATTTACTCATGGAACTGGTTCAAACACCCACCATTCCCTCGACCCACCGAGGTACCAGCTGAACAATCGGTGGATTTACACGTGGAACTGGTTCAAACACCCACCATTCCCTCGACCCACCGAGGTACCCGCTGAACAATTGGGGGATTTACCCGTGGAACTGGTTCTAACAGCCACCATTCCCTCGACGCACCGAGGCACCCGCTGAACAATCGGGGGATTTACCCGTGTAACTGGTTCAAACACCCACCATTCCCTCGACCCACCGAGGTACCCGCTGAACAATCGGGGGATTTACCCGTGGAACTGGTTCAAACACCCACCATTCCCTCGACCCACCGAGGTACCCGCTGTACAATCGGTGGATTTACCCGTGGAACTGGTTCAAACACCCACCATTCCCTCGACCCACCGAGGTACCCGCTGAACAATCGGGGGATTTACCCGTGGAACTGGTTCAAACACCCACCATTCCCTCGACCCACCGAGGTACCCGCTGAACAATCGGGGGATCTACCTGTGGAACTGGTTCAAACACCCACCATTCCCTCGACCCACGGAGGTACCCGCTGAACAATCGGGATTTACCTGTGGAACTGGTTCATACACCCACCATTCCCTCGACCCACCGAGGTACCTGCTGAACAATCGGGGGATTTACCCGTGGAACTGGTTCAAACACCCACCATTCCCTCGACCCACCGAGGTTCCCGCTGAACAATCGTGGGATTTACCCATGGAACTGGTTCAAACACCCACCATTCCCTCGACCCACCGAGGTGCCCGCTGAACAATCATGGGATTTACCTGTGGAACTGGTTCAAACACCCACCATTCCCTCGACCCACCGAGGTACCCGCTGAACAATCGAGGGATTTACCCGTGGAACTGGTTCAAACACCCACCATTCCCTCGACCCACCGAGGTACCCGCTGAACAATCGGGGGATTTACCTGTGGAACTGGTTCAAACACCCACGATTCCCTCGACCCACCGATGTACCCGCTGAAAAATCGAGAAATTTACCCGTGGAACTGGTTCAAACACCCACCATTCCCTCGACCCACCGAGGTATCCGCTGAACAATCGAGGGATTTACCTGTGGAACTGATTCAAACACCCACCATTCCCTCGACCCACCGAGGTACCCGCTGAACAATCGGGATTTACCTGTGGAACTGGTTCCAACACCCACCATTCCCTCGACCCACCGAGGTACCCGCTGAACAATCGGGGGATTTACCTGTGGAACTGGTTCAAACACCCACCAATCCCTCGAACCACCGAGGTACCCGCTGAACAATCCGGGGATTTACCTGTGGAACTGGTTCAAACACCCACCATTCCCTCGACCCACCGAGATACCCGCTGAACAATCGGGGGATTTACCCGTGGAAATGGTTCAAACACCCACCATTCCCTCGAACCACCGAGGTACCCGCTGAACAATCGGGGGATTTACCCATGGAACTGTTTCAAACACCCACCATTCCCTCGACCCACCGAGGTACCCGCTGAACAATAAGGGGATTTACCTGTGGAACTGGTTCAAACACCCACCATTCCCTCGACCCACCGAGGTACCAGCTGAACAATCGGGGGATTTACCTGTGCAACTGGTTCAAACACCCACCATTCCCTCGACCCACCGAGGTACCCGCTGAACAATCGGGGGATTTACCAGTGGAACTGGTTCAAACACCCACGATTCCCTCGACCCACCGAGGTACCCGCTGAACAATCGGGGGATTTACCCGTGGAACTGGTTCAAACACCCACCATTCCCTCGACCCACCGAGGTACCCGCTGAACAATCGTGGGATTTACCTGTGGAACTGGTTCAAACACCCACCATTCCCTCGACCCACCGAGGTACCCGCTGAACAATCGGGGGATTTACCTGTGGAACTGGTTCAAACACCCACCATTCCCTCGACCCACCGAGGTACCCGCTGAACAATCGGTGGATTTACCCGTGCAACTGGTTCAAACACCCACCATTCCCTCGACCCACCGAGGTACCTGCTGAACAATCAGGATTTACCTGTGGTACTGGTTCAAACACCCACCATTCCCTCGAGCCACCGAGGTACCCGCTGAACAATCAGGGGATTTACCTGTGGAACTGGTTCAAACACCCACCATTCCCTCGACCCACCGAGGTACCAGCTGAACAATCGGGGGATTTACCTGTGCAACTGGTTCAAACACCCACCATTCCCTCGACCCACCGAGGTACCCGCTGAACAATCGGGGGATTTACCCGTGGAACTGGTTCAAACACGCACCATTCCCTCGACCCACCGAGGTACCCGCTGAACAATCGGGGGATTTACCCGTGGAACTGGTTCAAACACCCACCATTCCCTCGACCCACCGAGGTACCCGCTGAACAATCGTGGGATTTACCTGTTGAACTGGTTCAAACACCCACCATTCCCTCGACCCACCGAGGTACCCGCTGAACAATCGGGGGATTTACCTGTGGAACTGGTTCAAACACCCACCATTCCCTCGACCCACCGAGGTACCCGCTGAACAATCGGGGGATTTACCCGTGGAACTGGTTCAAACACCCACCATTCCCTCGACCCACCGAGGTACCCGCTGAACAATCGGGATTTAACTGTGGTACTGGTTCAAACACCCACCATTCCCTCGACCCACCGAGGTACCCGCTGAACAATCGGGGGATTTACCCGTGGAACTGGTTCAAACACCCACCATTCCCTCGACCCACCGAGGTATCCACTGAACAATCGAGGGATTTACCCGTGGAACTGGTTCAAACACCCACCATTCCCTCGACCCACCGAGGTACCCGCTGAACAATCGGGATTTACCTGTGGAACTGGTTCAAACACCCACCATTCCCTCGACCAACCGAGGTACCCGCTGAACAATCGCGGGATTTACCTGTGGAACTGGTTCAAACACCCACTATTCCCTCGACCCACCGAGGTACCCACTGAACAATCGGGGGATTTACCCGTGGAACTGGTTCATACACCCACCATTCCCTCGACCCACTGAGGTACCCGCTGAAGAATCGGGATTTACCTGTGGAACTGGTTCAAACACCCACCATTCCCTCGACCCACCGAGGTACCCGATGAACAATCGGGATTTACCCGTGGAACTGGTTCAAACACCCACCATTCCCTCGACCCACCGAGGTACCCGCTGAAAAATCGGGGGATTTACTTGTGGAACTGGTTCAAACACCCACCATTCCCTCGACCCACTGAGGTATCCGCTGAACAATCAGGGGATTTACCTGTGGAACTGGTTCAAACACCCACCATTCCCTTGACCCACCGAGGTACCCGCTGAACAATCGGGGGATTTACCCGTGGAACTGGTTCAAACACCCACCATTCCCTCGACCCACCGAGGTACCCGCTGAACAATCGGGTGATTTACCCTTGGAACTGGTTCAAACACCCACCATTCCCTCGACCCACCGAGGTACCCGCTGAACAATCGGGGGATTTACCCGTGGAACTGGTTCAAACACCTACCATTCCCTCGACCCAACGAGGTACCCGCTGAACAATCGGGGGATTTACCCGTGGAACTGGTTCAAACACCCACCATTCCCTCGACCCAATGAGGTACCCGCTGAACAATCGGGGGATTTACCCGTGGAACTGGTTCAAACACCCACCATTCCCTCGACCCAACGAGGTACCCGCTGAACAATCAAGGGATTTACCCGTGGAACTGGTTCAAACACCCACCATTCCCTCGACCCAACGAGGTACCCGCTGAACAATCGGGGGATTTACACGTGGAACTGGTTCAAACACCCACCATTCCCTCGACCCACCGAGGTACCAGTTGAACAATCGGGGGATTTACCTGTGGAACTGGTTCAAACACCCACCATTCCCTCGACCCACCGAGGTACCCGCTGAACAATTGGGGGATTTACCCGTGGAACTTGTTCAAACAGCCACCATTCCCTTGACCCACCGAGGCACCCGCTGAACAATCGGGGGATTTACCCGTGGAACTGGTTCAAACACCCACCATTCCCTCGACCCACCGAGGTACCCGCTGAACAATCGGGGGATTTACCCGTGGAACTGGTTCAAACACCCACCATTCCCTCAACCCACCGAGGTACACGCTGTACAATCGGGGGATTTACCCGTGGAACTGGTACAAACACCCACCATTCCCTCGACAGACCGAGGTACCCGCTGAACAATCGAGGGATTTACCCGTGGAACTGGTTCAAAAACCCACCATTCCCTCGACCCACCGAGGTACCCGCTGAACAATCAGGGGATTTACCTGTGGAACTGGTTCAAACACCCACCATTCCCTCGAACCACCGAGGTACCCACTGAACAATCAGGGGATTTACCTGTGGAACTGGTTCAAACACCCACCATTCCCTTGACCCACCGAGGTACCCGCTGAACAATCGGGGGATTTACCCGTGGAACTGGTTCAAACACCCAACATTCCCTCGACCCACCGAGGTACCCGCTGAACAATCGGGGGATTTACCTGTGGAACTGGTTCAAGCATCCACAATTCCCTCGACCCACCGAGGTACCCGCTGAACAATCGGGATTTACCCGTGGAACTGGTTCAAACACCCACCATTCTCTCGACCCACCGAGGTACCAGCTGAACAATCGGGGGATTTACCAGTGGAACTGGTTCAAACACCCACCATTCCCTCGACCCACCGAGGTACCCGCTGAACAATCGGGATTTACCTGTGGAACTGGTTCAAACACCCACCATTCCCTCGACCCACCGAGGTACCCGCTGAACAATCAGGGGATTTACCTGTGGAACTGGTTCAAACACCCACCATTCCCTTGACCCACCGAGGTACCCGCTGAACAATCGGGGGATTTACCCGTGGAACTGGTTCAAACACCCAACATTCCCTCGACCCACCGAGGTACCCGCTGAACAATCGGGGGATTTACCTGTGGAACTGGTTCAAGCATCCACCATTCCCTCGACCCACCGAGGTACCCGCTGAACAATCGGGATTTACCCGTGGAACTGGTTCAAACACCCACCATTCTCTCGACCCACCGAGGTACCAGCTGAACAATCGGGTGATTTACCAGTGTAACTGGTTCAAACACCCACCATTCCCTCGACCCACCGAGGTACCCGCTGAACAATCGGGATTTACCTGTGGAACTGGTTCAAACACCCACCATTCCCTCGACCCACCGAGGTACCCGCTGAACAATCGGGGGATTTACCTGTGGAACTGGTTCAAACACCCACCATTCCCTCGACCCACGGAGGTACCCGCTGAACAATCGGGGGATTTACCCGTGGAACTGGTTCAAACACCCACCATTCCCTCGACCCACCGAAGTGCCCACTGAACAATCGTGGGATTTACCTGTCGAACTGGTTCAAACACCCACCATTCCCTCGACCCACCGAAATGCCCGCTGAACAATCGTGGGATTTACCTGTGGAACTGGTTCAAACACCGACCATTCCCTCGACCCACCGAGGTCCCCGCTGAACAATCGAGGGATTTACCCGTGAAACTGGTTCAAACACCCACCATTCCCTCGACCCACCGAGGTATCCGCTGAATAATCGAGGGATTTACCCGTGGAACTGTTTCAAACACCCACCATTCCCTCGACCCACCGAGGTACCCGCTGAGCAATCGGGATTTATCTGTGGAACTGGTTCAAACACCCACCATTCCCTCGACCCACCGAGGTACCCGCTGAACAATCGGGGGATTTACCTGTGTAACTGGTTCAAACACCCACCATTCCCTCTACCCACCGAGGTACCCACTGAACAATGGGGGATTTACCTGTGGAACTGGTTCAAACACCCACCATTCCCTCGACCCACTGAGGTACCCACTGAAGAATCAGGATTTACCTGTGGATCTGGTTCAAACACCCACCATTCCCTCGACCCACCGAGGTTCCCGATGAGCAATCGGGATTTACCCGTGGAACTGGTTCAAACACCCACCATTCCCTCGACCCACCGAGGTACCCGCTGAACAATCGGGGGATTTACCCGTGGAACTGGTTCAAACACCCACCATTCCCTCGACCCACCGAGGTACCCGCTGTACAATCGGTGGATTTACCCGTGGAACTGGTTCAAACACCCACCATTCCCTCGACCCACCGAGGTACCCGCTGAACAATCGGGGGATTTACCCGTGGAACTGGTTCAAACACCCACCATTCCCTCGACCCACCGAGGTACCCGCTGAACAATCGGGGGATCTACCTGTGGAACTGGTTCAAACACCCACCATTCCCTCGACCCACGGAGGTACCCGCTGAACAATCGGGATTTACCTGTGGAACTGGTTCATACACCCACCATTCCCTCGACCCACCGAGGTACCTGCTGAACAATCGGGGGATTTACCCGTGGAACTGGTTCAAACACCCACCATTCCCTCGACCCACCGAGGTTCCCGCTGAACAATCGTGGGATTTACCCATGGAACTGGTTCAAACACCCACCATTCCCTCGACCCACCGAGGTGCCCGCTGAACAATCATGGGATTTACCTGTGGAACTGGTTCAAACACCCACCATTCCCTCGACCCACCGAGGTACCCGCTGAACAATCGAGGGATTTACCCGTGGAACTGGTTCAAACACCCACCATTCCCTCGACCCACCGAGGTACCCGCTGAACAATCGGGGGATTTACCTGTGGAACTGGTTCAAACACCCACGATTCCCTCGACCCACCGATGTACCCGCTGAAAAATCGAGAAATTTACCCGTGGAACTGGTTCAAACACCCACCATTCCCTCGACCCACCGAGGTATCCGCTGAACAATCGAGGGATTTACCTGTGGAACTGATTCAAACACCCACCATTCCCTCGACCCACCGAGGTACCCGCTGAACAATCGGGATTTACCTGTGGAACTGGTTCCAACACCCACCATTCCCTCGACCCACCGAGGTACCCGCTGAACAATCGGGGGATTTACCTGTGGAACTGGTTCAAACACCCACCAATCCCTCGAACCACCGAGGTACCCGCTGAACAATCCGGGGATTTACCTGTGGAACTGGTTCAAACACCCACCATTCCCTCGACCCACCGAGGTACCCGCTGAACAATCGGGGGATTTACCCGTGGAAATGGTTCAAACACCCACCATTCCCTCGAACCACCGAGGTACCCGCTAAACAATCGGGGGATTTACCCATGGAACTGTTTCAAACACCCACCATTCCCTCGACCCACCGAGGTACCCGCTGAACAATAAGGGGATTTACCTGTGGAACTGGTTCAAACACCCACCATTCCCTCGACCCACCGAGGTACCAGCTGAACAATCGGGGGATTTACCTGTGCAACTGGTTCAAACACCCACCATTCCCTCGACCCACCGAGGTACCCGCTGAACAATCGGGGGATTTACCAGTGGAACTGGTTCAAACACCCACGATTCCCTCGACCCACCGAGGTACCCGCTGAACAATCGGGGGATTTACCCGTGGAACTGGTTCAAACACCCACCATTCCCTCGACCCTCCGAGGTACCCGCTGAACAATCGTGGGATTTACCTGTGGAACTGGTTCAAACACCCACCATTCCCTCGACCCACCGAGGTACCCGCTGAACAATTGGGGGATTTACCTGTGGAACTGGTTCAAACACCCACCATTCCCTCGACCCACCGAGGTACCCGCTGAACAATCGGTGGATTTACCCGTGGAACTGGTTCAAGCACCCACCATTCCCTCGACCCACCGAGGTACCTGCTGAACAATCAGGATTTACCTGTGGTACTGGTTCAAACACCCACCATTCCCTCGAGCCACCGAGGTACCCGCTGAACAATCAGGGGATTTACCTGTGGAACTGGTTCAAACACCCACCATTCCCTCGACCCACCGAGGTACCAGCTGAACAATCGGGGGATTTACCTGTGCAACTGGTTCAAACACCCACCATTCCCTCGACCCACCGAGGTACCCGCTGAACAATCGGGGGATTTACCCGTGGAACTGGTTCAAACACGCACCATTCCCTCGACCCACCGAGGTACCCGCTGAACAATCGGGGGATTTACCCGTGGAACTGGTTCAAACACCCACCATTCCCTCGACCCACCGAGGTACCCGCTGAACAATCGTGGGATTTACCTGTTGAACTGGTTCAAACACCCACCATTCCCTCGACACACCGAGGTACCCGCTGAACAATCGGGGGATTTACCTGTGGAACTGGTTCAAACACCCACCATTCCCTCGACCCACCGAGGTACCCGCTGAACAATCGGGGGATTTACCCGTGGAACTGGTTCAAACACCCACCATTCCCTCGACCCACCGAGGTACCCGCTGAACAATCGGGATTTAACTGTGGTACTGGTTCAAACACCCACCATTCCCTCGACCCACCGAGGTACCCGCTGAACAATCGGGGGATTTACCCGTGGAACTGGTTCAAACACCCACCATTCCCTCGACCCACCGAGGTATCCACTGAACAATCGAGGGATTTACCCGTGGAACTGGTTCAAACACCCACCATTCCCTCGACCCACCGAGGTACCCGCTGAACAATCGGGATTTACCTGTGGAACTGGTTCAAACACCCACCATTCACTCGACCAACCGAGGTACCCGCTGAACAATCGCGGGATTTACCTGTGGAACTGGTTCAAACACCCACCATTCCCTCGACCCACCGAGGTACCCACTGAACAATCGGGGGATTTACCCGTGGAACTGGTTCATACACCCACCATTCCCTCGACCCACTGAGGTACCCGCTGAAGAATCGGGATTTACCTGTGGAACTGGTTCAAACACCCACCATTCCCTCGACCCACCGAGGTACCCGATGAACAATCGGGATTTACCCGTGGAACTGGTTCAAACACCCACCATTCCCTCGACCCACCGAGGTACCCGCTGAAAAATCGGGGGATTTACTTGTGGAACTGGTTCAAACACCCACCATTCCCTCGACCCACTGAGGTACCCGCTGAACAATCAGGGGATTTACCTGTGGAACTGGTTCAAACACCCACCATTCCCTTGACCCACCGAGGTACCCGCTGAACAATCGGGGGATTTACCCGTGGAACTGGTTCAAACACCCACCATTCCCTCGACCCACCGAGGTACCCGCTGAACAATCGGGTGATTTACCCTTGGAACTGGTTCAAACACCCACCATTCCCTCGACCCACCGAGGTACCCGCTGAACAATCGGGGGATTTACCCGTGGAACTGGTTCAAACACCTACCATTCCCTCGACCCAACGAGGTACCCGCTGAACAATCGGGGGATTTACCCGTGGAACTGGTTCAAACACCCACCATTCCCTCGACCCAATGAGGTACCCGCTGAACAATCGGGGGATTTACCCGTGGAACTGGTTCAAACACCCACCATTCCCTCGACCCAACGAGGTACCCGCTGAACAATCAAGGGATTTACCCGTGGAACTGGTTCAAACACCCACCATTCCCTCGACCCAACGAGGTACCCGCTGAACAATCGGGGGATTTACACGTGGAACTGGTTCAAACACCCACCATTCCCTCGACCCACCGAGGTACCAGCTGAACAATCGGGGGATTTACCTGTGGAACTGGTTCAAACACCCACCATTCCCTCGACCCACCGAGGTACCCGCTGAACAATTGGGGGATTTACCCGTGGAACTTGTTCAAACAGCCACCATTCCCTTGACCCACCGAGGCACCCGCTGAACAATCGAGGGATTTACCCGTGGAACTGGTTCAAACACCCACCATTCCCTCGACCCACCGAGGTACCCGCTGAACAATCGGGGGATTTACCCGTGGAACTGGTTCAAACACCCACCATTCCCTCGACCCACCGAGGTACACGCTGTACAATCGGGGGATTTACCCGTGGAACTGGTACAAACACCCACCATTCCCTCGACAGACCGAGGTACCCGCTGAACAATCGAGGGATTTACCCGTGGAACTGGTTCAAAAACCCACCATTCCCTCGACCCACCGAGGTACCCGCTGAACAATCAGGGGATTTACCTGTGGAACTGGTTCAAACACCCACCATTCCCTCGAACCACCGAGGTACCCGCTGAACAATCAGGGGATTTACCTGTGGAACTGGTTCAAACACCCACCATTCCCTTGACCCACCGAGGTACCCGCTGAACAATCGGGGGATTTACCCGTGGAACTGGTTCAAACACACAACATTCCCTCGACCCACCGAGGTACCCGCTGAACAATCGGGGGATTTACCTGTGGAACTGGTTCAAGCATCCACCATTCCCTCGACCCACCGAGGTACCCGCTGAACAATCGGGATTTACCCGTGGAACTGGTTCAAACACCCACCATTCTCTCGACCCACCGAGGTACCAGCTGAACAATCGGGGGATTTACCAGTGGAACTGGTTCAAACACCCACCATTCCCTCGACCCACCGAGGTACCCGCTGAACAATCGGGATTTACCTGTGGAACTTGTTCAAACACCCACCATTCCCTCGACCCACCGAGGTACCCGCTGAACAATCAGGGGATTTACCTGTGGAACTGGTTCAAACACCCACCATTCCCTTGACCCACCGAGGTACCCGCTGAACAATCGGGGGATTTACCCGTGGAACTGGTTCAAACACCCAACATTCCCTCGACCCACCGAGGTACCCGCTGAACAATCGGGGGATTTACCTGTGGAACTGGTTCAAGCATCCACCATTCCCTCGACCCACCGAGGTACCCGCTGAACAATCGGGATTTACCCGTGGAACTGGTTCAAACACCCACCATTCTCTCGACCCACCGAGGTACCAGCTGAACAATCGGGTGATTTACCAGTGTAACTGGTTCAAACACCCACCATTCCCTCGACCCACCGAGGTACCCGCTGAACAATCGGGATTTACCTGTGGAACTGGTTCAAACACCCACCATTCCCTCGACCCACCGAGGTACCCGCTGAACAATCGGGGGATTTACCTGTGGAACTGGTTCAAACACCCACCATTCCCTCGACCCACGGAGGTACCCGCTGAACAATCGGGGGATTTACCCGTGGAACTGGTTCAAACACCCACCATTCCCTCGACCCACCGAAGTGCCCACTGAACAATCGTGGGATTTACCTGTCGAACTGGTTCAAACACCCACCATTCCCTCGACCCACCGAAATGCCCGCTGAACAATCGTGGGATTTACCTGTGGAACTGGTTCAAACACCGACCATTCCCTCGACCCACCGAGGTCCCCGCTGAACAATCGAGGGATTTACCCGTGAAACTGGTTCAAACACCCACCATTCCCTCGACCCACCGAGGTATCCGCTGAATAATCGAGGGATTTACCCGTGGAACTGTTTCAAACACCCACCATTCCCTCGACCCACCGAGGTACCCGCTGAGCAATCGGGATTTATCTGTGGAACTGGTTCAAACACCCACCATTCCCTCGACCCACCGAGGTACCCGCTGAACAATCGGGGGATTTACCTGTGTAACTGGTTCAAACACCCACCATTCCCTCTACCCACCGAGGTACCCACTGAACAATGGGGGATTTACCTGTGGAACTGGTTCAAACACCCACCATTCCCTCGACCCACTGAGGTACCCGCTGAAGAATCAGGATTTACCTGTGGATCTGGTTCAAACACCCACCATTCCCTCGACCCACCGAGGTACCCGATGAGCAATCGGGATTTACCCGTGGAACTGGTTCAAACACCCACCATTCCCTCGACCCACCGAGGTACCCGCTGAACAATCGGGGGATTTACCCGTGGAACTGGTTCAAACACGCACCATTCCCTCGACCCACCGAGGTACCCGCTGAACAATCGGGGGATTTACCCGTGGAACTGGTTCAAACACCCACCATTCCCTCGACCCACCGAGGTACCCGCTGAACAATCGTGGGATTTACCTGTGGAACTGGTTCAAACACCCACCATTCCCTCGACCCACGAGGTACCCGCTGAACAATCGGGGGATTTACCTGTGGAACTGGTTCAAACACCCACCATTCCCTCGACCCACCGAGGTACCCGCTGAACAATCGGGGGATTTACCCGTGGAACTGGTTCAAACACCCACCATTCCCTCGACCCACCGAGGTACCCGCTGAACAATCGGGATTTACCTGTGGTACTGGTTCAAACACCCAACATTCCCTCGACCCACCGAGGTATCCACTGAACAATCGAGGGATTTACCCGTGGAACTGGTTCAAACACCCACCATTCCCTCGACCCACCGAGGTACCCGCTGAACAATCGGGATTTACCTGTGGAACTGGTTCAAACACCCACCATTCCCTCGACCAACCGAGGTACCCGCTGAACAATCGGGGTATTTACCTGTGGAACTGGTTCAAACACCCACCATTCCCTCGACCCACCGAGGTACCCACTGAACAATCGGTGGATTTACCCGTGGAACTGGTTCATACACCCACCATTCCCTCGCCCCACTGAGGTACCCGCTGAACAATCGGGGGATTTACCTGTGGAACTGGTTCAAACAACCACCATTCCCTCGACCCACCGAGGTACCCGCTGAACAATCGGGGGATTTACCCGTGGAACTGGTTCAAACACCCACGATTCCCTCGACCCACCGAGGTACCCGCTGAACAATCGGGGGATTTACCCGTGGAACTGGTTCAAACACCCATCATTCCCTCGACCCACCGAGGAATCCGCTGAACAATCAGGATTTACCTGTGGTACTGGTTCAAACACCCACCATTCCCTCGACCCACCGAGGTACCCGCTGAACAATCAGGGGATTTACCTGTGGAACTGGTTCAAACACCCACCATTCCCTCGACCCACCGAGGTACCAGCTGAACAATCGGCGGATTTACCTGTGCAACTGGTTCAAACACCCACCATTCCCTCGACCCACCGAGGTACCCGCTGAACAATCGGGGGATTTACTCGTGGAACTGGTTCAAACACGCACCATTCCCTCGACCCACCGAGGTACCCGCTGAACAATCGGGGGATTTACCCGTGGAACTGGTTCAAACACCCACCATTCCCTCGACCCACCGAGGTACCCGCTGAACAATCGTGGGATTTACCTGTGGCACTGGTTCAAACACACACCATTCCCTCGACCCACCGAGGTACCCGCTGAACAATCGGTGGATTTACCTGTGGAACTGGTTCAAACACCCACCATTCCCTCGACCCACCGAGGTACCCGCTGAACAATCGGGGGATTTACCCGTGGAACTGGTTCAAACACCCACCATTCCCTCGACACACCGAGGTACCCGCTGAACAATCGGGATTTACCTGTGGTACTGATTCAAACACCCACCATTCCCTCGACCCACCGAGGTACCCGCTGAACAATCGGGGGATTTACCCGTGGAACTGGTTCAAACACCCACCATTCCCTCGACCCACCGAGGTATCCACTGAACAATCGAGGGATTTACCCGTGGAACTGGTTCAAACACCCACCATTCCCTCGACCCACCGAGGTACCCGCTGAACAATCGGGATTTACCTGTGGAACTGGTTCAAACACCCACCATTCCCTCGATCAACCGAGGTACCCGCTGAACAATCGGGGGATTTACCTGTGGAACTGGTTCAAACACCCACCATTCCCTCGACCCACCGAGGTACCCACTGAACAATCGGGGGATTTACCCGTGGAACTGATTCATACACCCACCATTCCCTCGACCCACTGAGGTACCCGCTGAAGAATCGGGATTTACCTGTGGAACTGGTTCAAACACCCACCATTCCCTCGACCCACCGAGGTACCCGATGAACAATCGGGATTTACCCGTGGAACTGGTTCAAACACCCACCATTCCCTCGACCCACCGAGGTACCCGCTGAACAATCGGGGGATTTACCTGTGGAACTGGTTCAAACACCCACCATTCCCTCGACCCACTGAGGTACCCGCTGAACAATCGGGGGATTTACCCGTGGAACTGGTTCAAACACCCACCATTCCCTCGACCCACCGAGGTACCCGCTGAACAATCGGTGGATTTACCCTTGGAACTGGTTCAAACACCCACCATTCCCTCGACCCACCGAGGTACCCACTGAACAATCGGGGGATTTACCCGTGGAACTGGTTCAAACACCTAACATTCCCTCGACCCAACGAGGTACCCGCTGAACAATCGGGGGATTTACCCGTGGAACTGGTTCAAACACCCACCATTCCCTCGACCCACCGAGGTACCCGCTGAACAATCGGGATTTACCTGTGGAACTGGTTCAAACACCCACCATTCCCTCGACCCACCGAGGTACCCGCTGAACAATCGGGGGATTTACCTGTGGAACTGGTTCAAACACCCACCATTCCCTCGACCCACCGAAGTGCCCGCTGAACAATCGTGGGATTTACCTGTGGAACTGGTTCAAACACCGACCATTCCCTCGACCCACCGAGGTCCCCGCTGAACAATCGAGGGATTTACCCGTGAAACTGGTTAAACACCCACCATTCCCTCGACCCACCGAGGTATCCGCTGAATAATCGAGGGATTTACCCGTGGAACTGGTTCAAACACCCACCATTCCCTCGACCCACCGAGGTACCCGCTGAGCAATCGGGATTTATCTGTGGAACTGGTTCAAACACCCACCATTCCCTCGACCCACCGAGGTACCCGCTGAACAATCGGGGGATTTACCTGTGTAACTGGTTCAAACACCCATCATTCCCTCTACCCACCGAGGTAACCACTGAACAATGGGGGATTTACCTGTGGAACTGGTTCAAACACTCACCATTCCCTCAACCCACCGAGGTACCCGATGAGCAATCGGGATTTACCCGTGGAACTGGTTCAAACACCCACCATTCCCTCGACCCACCGAGGTACCCGATGAGCAATCGGGATTTACCCGTGGAACTGGTTCAAACACCCACCATTCCCTCGACCCACCGAGGTACCCGCTGAACAATCGGGGGATTTACCCGTGGAACTGGTTCAAACACGCACCATTCCCTCGACCCACCGAGGTACCCGCTGAACAATCGGGGGATTTACTCGTGGAACTGGTTCAAACACCCACCATTCCCTCGACCCACCGAGGTACCCGCTGAACAATCGTGGGATTTACCTGTGGAACTGATTCAAACACCCACCATTCCCTCGACCCACCGAGGTACCCGCTGAACAATCGGGGGATTTACCTGTGGAACTGGTTCAAACACCCACCATTCCCTCGACCCACCGAGGTACCCGCTGAACAATCGGGGGATTTACCCGTGGAACTGGTTCAAACACCCACCATTCCCTCGACCCACCGAGGTACCCGCTGAACAATCGGGATTTACCTGTGGTACTGGTTCAAACACCCAACATTCCCTCGACCCACCGAGGTATCCACTGAACAATCGAGGGATTTACCCGTGGAACTGGTTCAAACACCCACCATTCCCTCGACCCACCGAGGTACCCGCTGAACAATCGGGATTTACCTGCGGAACTGGTTCAAACACCCACCATTCCCTCGACCAACCGAGGTACCCGCTGAACAATCGGGGTATTTACCTGTGGAACTGGTTCAAACACCCACCATTCCCTCGACCCACCGAGGTACCCACTGAACAATCGGTGGATTTACCCGTGGAACTGGTTCATACACCCACCATTCCCTCGCCCCACTGAGGTACCCGCTGAACAATCGGGGGATTTACCTGTGGAACTGGTTCAAACAACCACCATTCCCTCGACCCACCGAGGTACCCGCTGAACAATCGGTGGATTTACCCGTGGAACTGGTTCAAACACCCACGATTCCCTCGAACCACCGAGGTTCCCGCTGAACAATCGGGGGATTTACCCGTGGAACTGGTTCAAACACCCACCATTCCCTCGACCCACCGAGGTACCCGCTGAACAATCGGGGGATTTACCTGTGGAACTGGTTCAAACAACCACCATTCCCTCGACCCACCGAGGTACCTGCTGAACAATCGGGGGATTTACCCGTGGAACTGGTTCAAACACCCATCATTCCCTCGACCCACCGAGGAATCCGCTGAACAATCAGGATTTACCTGTGGTACTGGTTCAAACACCCAGCATTCCCTCGACCCACCGAGGTACCCGCTGAACAATCAGGGGATTTACCTGTGGAACTGGTTCAAACACCCACCATTCCCTCGACCCACCGAGGTACCAGCTGAACAATCGGGGGATTTACCTGTGCAACTGGTTCAAACACCCACCATTCCCTCGACCCACCGAGGTACCCGCTGAACAATCGGGGGATTTACTCGTGGAACTGGTTCAAACACGCACCATTCCCTCGACCCACCGAGGTACCCGCTGAACAATCGGGGGATTTACCCGTGGAACTGGTTCAAACACCCACCATTCCCTCGACCCACCGAGGTACCCGCTGAACAATCGTGGGATTTACCTGTGGAACTGGTTCAAACACTCACCATTCCCTCGACCCACCGAGGTACCCGCTGAACAATCGGTGGATTTACCTGTGGAACTGGTTCAAACACCCACCATTCCCTCGACCCACCGAGGTACCCGCTGAACAATCGGGGGATTTACCCGTGGAACTGGTTCAAACACCCACCATTCCCTCGACACACCGAGGTACCCGCTGAACAATCGGGATTTACCTGTGGTACTGATTCAAACACCCACCAGTCCCTTGACCCACCGAGGTACCCGCTGAACAATCGGGGGATTTACCCGTGGAACTGGTTCAAACACCCACCATTCCCTCGACCCACCGAGGTATCCACTGAACAATCGAGGGATTTACCCGTGGAACTGGTTCAAACACCCACCATTCCCTCGACCCACCGAGGTACCCGCTGAACAATCGGGATTTACCTGTGGAACTGGTTCAAACACCCACCATTCCCTCGATCAACCGAGGTACCCGCTGAACAATCGGGGGATTTACCTGTGGAACTGGTTCAAACACCCACCATTCCCTCGACCCACCGAGGTACCCACTGAACAATCGGGGGATTTACCCGTGGAACTGATTCATACACCCACCATTCCCTCGACCCACTGAGGTACCCGCTGAAGAATCGGGATTTACCTGTGGAACTGGTTCAAACACCCACCATTCCCTCGACCCACCGAGGTACCCGATGAACAATCGGGATTTACCCGTGGAACTGGTTCAAACACCCACCATTCCCTCGACCCACCGAGGTACCCGCTGAACAATCGGGGGATTTACCTGTGGAACTGGTTCAAACACCCACCATTCCCTCGACCCACTGAGGTACCCGCTGAACAATCGGGGGATTTACCCGTGGAACTGGTTCAAACACCCACCATTCCCTCGACCCACCGAGGTACCCGCTGAACAATCGGGGGATTTACCCTTGGAACTGGTTCAAACACCCACCATTCCCTCGACCCAACGAGGTACCCACTGAACAATCGGGGGATTTACCCGTGGAACTGGTTCAAACACCTAACATTCCCTCGACCCAACGAGGTACCCGCTGAACAATCGGGGGATTTACCCGTGGAACTGGTTCAAACACCCACCATTCCCTCGACCCACCGAGGTACCCGCTGAACAATCGGGATTTACCTGTGGAACTGGTTCAAACACCCACCATTCCCTCGACCCACCGAGGTACCCGCTGAACAATCGGGGGATTTACCAGTGGAACTGGTTCAAACACCCACCATTCCCTCGACCCACGGAGGTACCCGCTGAACAATCGTGGGATTTACCCGTGGAACTGGTTCAAACACCCACCATTCCCTCGACCCACCGAAGTGCCCGCTGAACAATCGTGGGATTTACCTGTGGAACTGGTTCAAACACCGACCATTCCCTCCACCCACCGAGGTCCCCGCTGAACAATCGAGGGATTTACCCGTGAAACTGGTTCAAACACCCACCATTCCCTCGACCCACCGAGGTATCCGCTGAATAATCGAGGGATTTAAACGTGGAACTGTTTCAATCACCCACCATTCCCTCGACCCACCGAGGTACCCGCTGAGCAATCGGGATTTATCTGTGGAACTGGTTCAAACACCCACAATTCCCTCGACCCACCGAGGTACCCGCTGAACAATCGGGGGATTTACCTGTGTAACTGGTTCAAACACCCACCATTCCCTCTACCCACCGAGGTACCCACTGAACAATGGGGGATTTACCTGTGGAACTGGTTCAAACACCCACCATTCCCTCGACCCACTGAGGTACCCGCTGAAGAATCAGGATTTACCTGTGGAACTGGTTCAAACACCCACCATTCCCTCGACCCACCGAGGTACCCGCTGAACAATCGGGATTTACCCGTGGAACTGGTTCAAACACCCACCATTCCCTCGACCCACCGAGGTACCCGCTGAACAATCGGGGGATTTACCCGTGGAACTGGTTCAAACACCCATCATTCCCTCGACCCACCGAGGAATCCGCTGAACAATCAGGATTTACCTGTGGTACTGGTTCAAACACCCACCATTCCCTTGACCCACCGAGGTACCCGCTGAACAATCAGGGGATTTACCTGTGGAACTGGTTCAAACACCCACCATTCCCTCGACCCACCGAGGTACCAGCTGAACAATCGGGGGATTTACCTGTGCAACTGGTTCAAACACCCACCATTCCCTCGACCCACCGAGGTACCCGCTGAACAATCGGGGGATTTACTCGTGGAACTGGTTCAAACACGCACCATTCCCTCGACCCACCGAGGTACCCGCTGAACAATCGGGGGATTTACCCGTGGAACTGGTTCAAACACCCACCATTCCCTCGACCCACCGAGGTACCCGCTGAACAATCGTGGGATTTACCTGTGGAACTGGTTCAAACACTCACCATTCCCTCGACCCACCGAGGTACCCGCTGAACAATCGGTGGATTTACCTGTGGAACTGGTTCAAACACCCACCATTCCCTCGACCCACCGAGGTACCCGCTGAACAATCGGGGGATTTACCCGTGGAACTGGTTCAAACACCCACCATTCCCTCGACACACCGAGGTACCCGCTGAACAATCGGGATTTACCTGTGGTACTGATTCAAACACCCACCAGTCCCTCGACCCACCGAGGTACCCGCTGAACAATCGGGGGATTTACCCGTGGAACTGGTTCAAACACCCACCATTCCCTCGACCCACCGAGGTATCCACTGAACTATCGAGGGATTTACCCGTGGAACTGGTTCAAACACCCACCATTCCCTCGAACCACCGAGGTACCCGCTGAACAATCGGGATTTACCTGTGGAACTGGTTCAAACACCCACCATTCCCTCGATCAACCGAGGTACCCGCTGAACAATCGGGGGATTTACCTGTGGAACTGGTTCAAACACCCACCATTCCCTCGACCCACCGAGGTACCCACTGAACAATCGGGGGATTTACCCGTGGAACTGATTCATACACCCACCATTCCCTCGACCCACTGAGGTACCCGCTGAAGAATCGGGATTTACCTGTGGAACTGGTTCAAACCCCCACCATTCCCTCGACCCACCGAGGTACCCGATGAACAATCGGGATTTACCCGTGGAACTGGTTCAAACACCCACCATTCCCTCGACCCACCGAGGTACCCACTGAACAATCGGGGGATTTACCTGTGGAACTGGTTCAAACACCCACCATTCCCTCGACCCACTGAGGTACCCGCTGAACAATCGGGGGATTTACCCGTGGAACTGGTTCAAACACCCACCATTCCCTCGACCCACCGAGGTACCCGCTGAACAATCGGGGGATTTACCCTTGGAACTGGTTCAAACACCCACCATTCCCTCGACCCACCGAGGTACCCACTGAACAATCGGGGGATTTACCCGTGGAACTGGTTCAAACACCTAACATTCCCTCGACCCAACGAGGTACCCGCTGAACAATCGGGGGATTTACCCGTGGAACTGGTTCAAACACCCACCATTCCCTCGATCAACGAGGTACCCGCTGAACAATCGGGGGATTTACCCGTGGAACTGGTTCAAACACCCACCATTCCCTCGACCCACCGAGGTACCCGCTGAACAATCAGGGGATTTACCCGTGGAACTGGTTCAAACACCCACCATTCCCTCGACCCAACGAGGTACCCGCTGAACAATCGGGGGATTTACACATGGAACTGGTTCAAACACCCACCATTCCCTCGACCCACCGAGGTACCAGCTGAACAATCGGGGGATTTACACGTGGAACTGGTTCAAACACCCACCATTCCCTCGACCCACCGAGGTACCCGCTGAACAATTGGGGGATTTACCCGTGGAACTGGTACAAACAGCCACCATTCCCTCGACCCACCGAGGCACCCGCTGAACAATCGGGGGATTTACCCGTGTAACTGGTTCAAACTCCCACCATTCCCTCGACCCACTGAGGTACCCGCTGAACAATCGGGGGATTTACCCGTGGAACTGGTTCAAACACCCACCATTCCCTCGACCCACCGAGGTACCCGCTGTACAATCGGTGGATTTACCTGTGGAACTGGTTCAAACACCCACCATTCCCTCGACCCACCGAGGTACCCGCTGAACAATCGGGGGATTTACCCGTGGAACTGGTTCAAACACCCACCATTCCCTCGACCCACCGAGGTACCCGCTGAACAATCGGGGGATTTACCTGTGGAACTGGTTCAAACACCCACCATTCCCTCGACCCACGGAGGTACCCGCTGAACAATCGGGATTTACCTGTGGAACTGGTTCAAACACCCACCATTCCCTCGACCCACCGAGGTACCTGCTGAACAATCGGGGGATTTACCCGTGGAACTGGTTCAAACACCCACCATTCCCTCGACCCACCGAGGTACCCGCTGAAAAATCGTGGGATTTACCCATGGAACTGGTTCAAACACCCACCATTCCCTCGACCCACCGAGGTGCCCGCTGAACAATCATGGGATTTACCTGTGGAACTGGTTCAAACACCCACCATTCCCTCGACCCACCGAGGTACCCGCTGAACAATCGAGGGATTTACCCGTGGAACTGGTTCAAACACCCACCATTCCCTCGACCCACCGAGGTACCCGCTGAACAATCGGGGGATTTACCTGTGGAACTGGTTCAAACACCCACGATTCCCTCGACCCACCGATGTGCCCGCTGAAAAATCGAGAGATTTACCCGTGGAACTGGTTCAAACACCCACCATTCCCTCGACCCACCGAGGTATCCGCTGAACAATCGAGGGATTTACCTGTGGAACTGATTCAAACACCCACCATTCCCTCGACCCACCGAGGTACCCGCTGAACAATCGGGGTTTACCTGTGGAACTGGTTCCAACACCCACCATTCCCTCGACCCACCGAGGTACCCGCTGAACAATCGGGGGATTTACCTGTGGAACTGGTTCAAACACCCACCAATACCTCGAACCACCGAGGTACCCGCTGAACAATCGGTGGATTTACCCGTGGAAATGGTTCAAACACCCACCATTCCCTCGAACCACCGAGGTACCCGCTGAACAATCGGGAGATTTACCCATGGAACTGGTTCAAACACCCACCATTCCCTCGACCCACCGAGGTACCCGCTGAAAAATAAAGGGATTTACCTGTGGAACTGGTTCAAACACCCACCATTCCCTCGACCCACCGAGGTACCAGCTGAACAATCGGGGGATTTACCTGTGCAACTGGTTCAAACACCCACCATTCCCTCGACCCACCGAGGTACCCGCTGAACAATCGGGGGATTTACCCGTGGAACTGGTTCAAACACCCACCATTCCCTCAACCCACCGAGGTACCCGCTGAACAATTGTGGGATTTACCTGTGGTACTGGTTCAAACACACACCATTCCCTCGACCCACCGAGGTACCCGCTGAACAATCGGGGGATTTACCTGTGGAACTGGTTCAAACACCCACCATTCCCTCGACCCACCGAGGTACCCGCTGAACAATCGATGGATTTACCCGTGGAACTGGTTCAAACACCCACCATTCCCTCGACCAACTGAGGTACCTGCTGAACAATCAGGATTTACCTGTGGTACTGGTTCAAACACCCACCATTCCCTCGAGCCACCGAGGTACCCGCTGAACAATCAGGGGATTTACCTGTGGAACTGGTTCAAACACCCACCATTCCCTCGACCCACCGAGGTACCAGCTGAACAATCGGGGGATTTACCTGTGCAACTGGTTCAAACACCCACCATTCCCTCGACCCACCGAGGTACCCGCTGAACAATCGGGGGATTTACCCGTGGAACTGGTTCAAACACGCACCATTCCCTCGACCCACCGAGGTACCCGCTGAACAATCGGGGGATTTACCCGTGGAACTGGTTCAAACACCCACCATTCCCTCGACCCACCGAGGTACCCGCTGAACAATCGTGGGATTTACCTGTTGAACTGGTTCAAACACGCACCATTCCCTTCGACCCACCGAGATACCCGCTGAACAATCGGGGGATTTACCTGTGGAACTGGTTCAAACACCCACCATTCCCTCGACCCACCGAGGTACCCGCTGAACAATCGGGGGATTTACCCGTGGAACTGGTTCAAACACCCACCATTCCCTCGACCCACCGAGGTACCCGCTGAACAATCGGGATTTAACTGTGGTACTGGTTCAAACACCCACCATTCCCTCGACCCACCGAGGTATCCACTGAACAATCGAGGGATTTACCCGTGGAACTGGTTCAAACAACCACCATTCCCTCGACCCACCGAGCTACCCGCTGAACAATCGGGATTTACCTGTGGAACTGGTTCAAACACCCACCATTCCCTCGACCAACCGAGGTACCCGCTGAACAATCGGGGGATTTACCTGTGGAACTGGTTCAAACACCCACCATTCCCTCGACCCACCGAGGTACCCACTGAACAATCGGGGGATTTACCCGTGGAACTGGTTCATACACCCACCATTCCCTCGACCCACTGAGGTACCCGCTGAAGAATCGGGATTTACCTGTGGAACTGGTTCAAACACCCACCATTCCCTCGACCCACTGAGGTACCCGATGAACAATCGGGATTTACCCGTGGAACTGGTTCAAACACCCACCATTCCCTCGACCCACCGAGGTACCCGCTGAAAAATCGGGGGATTTACCTGTGGAACAGGTTCAAACACCCACCATTCCCTCGACCCACTGAGGTACCCGCTGAACAATCAGGGGATTTACCTGTGGAACTGGTTCAAACACTCACCATTCCCTTGACCCACCGAGGTACCCGCTGAACAATCGGGGGATTTACCCGTGGAACTGGTTCAAACACCCACCATTCCCTCGACCCACCGAGGTACCCGCTGAACAATCGGGGGATTTACCCTTGGAACTGGTTCAAACACCCACCATTCCCTCGACCCACCGAGGTACCCGCTGAACAATCGGGGGATTTACCCGTGGAACTGGTTCAAACACCTACCATTCCCTCGACCCAACGAGGTACCCGCTGAACAATCGGGGGATTTAACCGTGGAACTGGTTCAAACACCCACCATTTCCTCGACCCAACGAGGTACCCGCTGAACAATCGGGGGATTTACCCGTGGAACTGGTTCAAACACCCACCATTCCCTCGACCCAACGAGGTACCCGCTGAACAATCAGGGGATTTACCCGTGGAACTGGTTCAAACACCCACCATTCCCTCGGCCCAACGAGGTACCCGCTGAACAATCGGGGGATTTACACGTGGAACTGGTTCAATCACCCACCATTCCCTCGAACCACCGAGGTACCAGCTGAACAATCGGGGGATTTACCTGTGGAACTGGTTCAAACACCCACCATTCCCTCGACCCACCGAGGTACCCGCTGAACAATTGGGGGATTTACCCGTGGAACTGGTTGAAACAGCCATCATTCCCTTGACCCACCGAGGCACCCGCTGAACAATCGGGGGATTTACCCGTGGAACTGGTTCAAACACCCACCATTCCCTCGACCCACCGAGGTACCCGCTGAACAATCGGGGGATTTACCTGTGGAACTGGTTCAAACACCCACCATTCCCTCGACCCAACGAGGTACCCGCTGAACAATCGGGGGATTTACCCGTGGAACTGATTCAAACACCCACCATTCCCTCGACCCAACGAGGTACCCGCTGAACAATCAGGGGATTTACCCGTGGAACTGGTTCAAACACCCACCATTCCCTCGGCCCAACGAGGTACCCGCTGAACAATCGGGGGATTTACACGTGGAACTGGTTCAAACACCCACCATTCCCTCGAACCACCGAGGTACCAGCTGAACAATCGGGGGATTTACCTGTGGAACTGGTTCAAACACCCACCATTCCCTCGACCCACCGAGGTACCCGCTGAACAATTGGGGGATTTACCCGTGGAACTGGTTGAAACAGCCACCATTCCCTTGACCCACCGAGGCACCCGCTGAACAATCGGGGAATTAACCCGTGGAACTGGTTCAAGCACCCACCATTCCCTCGACCCACCGAGGTACACGCTGTACAATCAGGGGATTTACCTGTGGAACTGGTTCAAACACCCACCATTCCCTCGAACCACCGAGGTACCCGCTGAACAATCAGGGGATTTACCTGTGGAACTGGTTCAAACACCCACCATTCCCTTGACCCACCGAGGTACCCGCTGAACAATCGGGGGATTTACACGTGGAACTGGTTCAAACACCCAACATTCCCTCGACCCACCGAGGTACCCGCTGAACAATCGGGGGATTTACCTGTGGAACTGGTTCAAGCATCCACCATTCCCTCGACCCACCGAGGTACCCGCTGAACAATCGGGATTTACCCGTGGAACTGGTTCAAACACCCACCATTCTCTCGACCCACCGAGGTACCAGCTGAACAATCGGGGGATTTACCCGTGGAACGGGTTCAAACACCCACCATTCCCTCGACCCACCGAGGTACCCGCTGAACAATCGGGGGATTTACCTGTGGAACTGGTTCAAACACCCACCATTCCCTCGACCCACCGAGGTACCCGCTGAACAATCGGGATTTACCTGTGGAACTCGTTCAAACACCTACCATTCCCTCGACCCACCGAGGTACCCGCTGAACAATCGGGGGATTTACCCGTGGAACTGGTTCAAACACCCACCATTCCCTCGACCCACGGAGGTACCCACTGAACAATCGGGATTTACCTGTGGAACTGGTTCAAACACCCACCATTCCCTAGACCCACCGATGTACCTGCTGAACCATCGGGGGATTTACCCGTGGGACTGGTTCAAACACCCACCATTCCCTCCACCCACCGAGGTACCCGCTGAACAATCGTGGGATTTACCCGTGGAACTGGTTCAAACACCCACCATTCCCTCGACCCACCGAAGTGCCCGCTGAACAATCGTGGGATTTACCTGTGGAACTGGTTCAAACACCGACCATTCCCTCGACCCACCGAGGTCCCCGCTGAACAATCGAGGGATTTACCCGTGAAACTGGTTCAAACACCCACCATTCCCTCGACGCACCGAGGTACCCGCTGAACAATCGGGGGATTTACCTGTGGAACTGGTTCAAACACCCACGATTCCCTTGACCCACCGATGTACCCGCTGAAAAATCGAGAGATTTACACGTGGAACTGGTTCAAACACCCACCATTCCCTCGACCCACCAAGGCATCCGCTGAATAATCGAGGGATTTACCCGTGGAACTGTTTCAAACACCCACCATTCCCTCGACCCACCGAGGTACCCGCTGAGCAATCGGGATTTATCTGTGGAACTGGTTCAAACACCCACCATTCCCTCGACCCACCGAGGTACCCACTGAACAATCGGGATTTACCTGTGGAACTGGTTCAAACACCCACCATTCCCTCGACCCACCGAGGTACCCGCTGAACAATCGGGGGATTTACCTGTGTAACTGGTTCAAACACCCACCATTCCCTCTACCCACCGAGGTACCCACTGAACAATGGGGGATTTCCTGTGGAACTAGTTCAAACACCCACCATTCCCTCGACCCACCGAGGTACCCGCTGAACAATCGGGATTTACCCGTGGAACTGGTTCAAACACCCACCATTCCCTCGACCCACCGAGGTACCCGCTGAACAATCGGGGGATTTACCCGTGGAACTGGTTCAAACAGCCACCATTCCCTCGACCCACCGAAGTGCCCGCTGAACAATCGTGGGATTTACCTGTGGAACTGGTTCAAACACCCACCATTCCCTCGACCCACCGAGGTACCCGCTGAACAATCGAGGGATTTACCCGTGAAACTGGTTCAAACACCCACCATTCCCTCGACCCACCGAGGTACCCGCTGAACAATCGGGGGATTTACCTGTGGAACTGGTTCAAACACCCACGATTCCCTTGACCCACCGATGTACCCGCTGAAAAATCGAGAGATTTACACGTGGAACTGGTTCAAACACCCACCATTCCCTCGACCCACCGAGGTATCCGCTGAACAATCGGGTGATTTACCCGTGGAACTGGTCCAAACACGCACCATTCCCTCGACCCACCGAGGTACCCGCTGAACAATCGGGGGATTTACCCGTGGAACTGGTTCAAACACCCACCATTCCCTCGACCCACCGAGGTACCCGCTGAACAATCGTGGGATTTACCTGTGGAACTGGTTCAAACACCCACCATTCCCTCGACCCACCGAGGTACCCGCTGAACAATCGGGGGATTTACCTGTGGAACTGGTTCAAACACCCACCATTCCCTCGACCCACCGAGGTACCCGCTGAACAATCGGGGGATTTACCCGTGGAACTGGTTCAAACACCCACCATTCCCTCGACCCACCGAGGTACCCGCTGAACAATCGGGATTTACCTGTGGTACTGGTTCAAACACCCACCATTCCCTCGACCCACCGAGGTATCCACTGAACAATCGAGGGATTTACCCGTGGAACTGGTTCAAACACCCACCATTCCCTCGACCCACCGAGGTACCCGCTGAACAATCGGGATTTACCTGTGGAACTGGTTCAAACACCCACCATTCCCTCGACCAACCGAGGTACCCGCTGAACAATCGGGGGATTTACCTGTGGAACTGCTTCAAACACCCACCATTCCCTCGACCCACTGAGGTACCCGCTGAAGAATCGGGATTTACCTGTGGAACTGGTTCAGACACCCACCATTCCCTCGACCCACCGAGGTACCCGATGAACAATCGGGATTTACCCGTGGAACTGGTTCAAACACCCACCATTTCCTCGACCAACCGAGGTACCCGCTGAACAATCAGGGGATTTACCTGTGGAACTGGTTCAAACACCCACCATTCCCTCGACCCACTGAGGTACCCGCTGAACAATCAGGGGATTTACCTGTGGAACTGGTTCAAACACTCACCATTCCCTTGACCCACCGAGGTACCCGCTGAAAAATCGGGGGATTTACCCGTGGAACTGGTTCAAACACCCACCATTCCCTTGACCCACCGAGGTACCCGCTGAACAATCGGGATTTACCCTTGGAACTGGTTCAAACACCCACCATTCCCTCGACCCACCGAGGTACCCGCTGAACAATCGGGGGATTTACCCGTGGAACTGGTTCAAACACCTACCATTCCCTCGACCCAATGAGGTACCCGCTGAACAATCGGTGGATTTACCCGTGGAACTGGTTCAAACACCCACCATTCCCTCGACGCAACGAGGTACCCGCTGAACAATCGGGGGATTTACCCGTGGAACTGGTTCAAACACCCACCATTCCCTCGACCCACCGAGGTACCCGCTGTACAATCAGGGGATTTACCCGTAGAACTGGTTCAAACACCCACCATTCCCTCGACCCAACGAGGTACCCGCTGAGCAATCGGGTGATTTACACGTGGAACTGGTTCAAACACCCACCATTCCCTTGACCCACCGAGGTACCAGCTGAACAATCGGGGGATTTACCTGTGGAACTGGTTCAAACACCCACCATTCCCTCGACCCACCGAGGTACCCGCTGAACAATTGGGGGATTTACCCGTGGAACTGGTTCAAACAGCCACCATTCCCTCAACCCACCGAGGCACCCGCTGAACAATCGGGGGATTTACTCGTGGAACTGGTTCAAACACCCACCATTCCCTCGACCCACCGAGGTACCCGCTGAACAATCGGGGGATTTACCCGTTGAACTGGTTCAAACACCCACCATTCCCTCGACCCACCGAGGTACACGCTGTACAATCGGTGGATTTACCCGTGGAACTGGTTCAAACACCCACCATTCCCTCGACCCACCGAGGTACCCGCTGAACAATCGGGGGATTTACCCGTGGAACTGGTTCAAACACCCACCATTCCCTCGACCCACCGAGGTACCCGCTGAACAATCGGGGGATTTACCCGTGGAACTGATACAAACACCCACCATTCCCTCGACCCACCGAGGTACCCGCTGAACAATCGAGGGATTTACCCGTGGAACTGGTTCAAAAACCCACCATTCCCTCGACCCACCGAGGTACCCGCTGAACAATCAGGGGATTTACCTGTGGAACTGGTTCAAACACCCACCATTCCCTCGACCCACCGAGGTACCCGCTGAACAATCAGGGGATTTACCTGTGGAACTGGTTCAAGCACCCACCATTCCCTCGTCCCACCGAGGTACCCGCTGAACAATCGGGGGATTTACCCGTGGAACTGGTTCAAGCACCCACCATTCCCTCGACCCACCGAGGTACCCGCTGAACAATCGGGGGATTTACCTGTGGAACTGGTTCAAACATCCACCATTCCCTCGACCCACCGAGGTACCCGCTGAACAATCAGGATATACCCGTGGAACTGGTTCAAACACCCACCATTCTCTCGACCCAACGAGGTACCCGCTGAACAATCGGGGGATTTACCCGTGGAACTGGTTCAAACACCCACCATTCCCTCGATCAACGAGGTACCCGCTGAACAATCGGGGGATTTACCCGTGGAACTGGTTCAAACACCCACCATTCCCTCGACCCACCGAGGTACCCGCTGAACAATCAGGGGATTTACCCGTGGAACTGGTTCAAACACCCACCATTCCCTCGACCCAACGAGGTCCCCGCTGAACAATCGGGGGATTTACACATGGAACTGGTTCAAACACCCACCATTCCCTCGACCCACCGAGGTACCAGCTGAACAATCGGGGGATTTACACGTGGAACTGGTTCAAACACCCACCATTCCCTCGACCCACCGAGGTACCCGCTGAACAATTGGGGGATTTACCCGTGGAACTGGTACAAACAGCCACCATTCCCTCGACCCACCGAGGCACCCGCTGAACAATCGGGGGATTTACCCGTGTAACTGGTTCAAACTCCCACCATTCCCTCGACCCACTGAGGTACCCGCTGAACAATCGGGGGATTTACCCGTGGAACTGGTTCAAACACCCACCATTCCCTCGACCCACCGAGGTACCCGCTGTACAATCGGTGGATTTACCCGTGGAACTGGTTCAAACACCCACCATTCCCTCGACCCACCGAGGTACCCGCTGAACAATCGGGGGATTTACCTGTGGAACTGGTTCAAACACCCACCATTCCCTCGACCCACGGAGGTACCCGCTGAACAATCGGGATTTACCTGTGGAACTGGTTCAAACACCCACCATTCCCTCGACCCACCGAGGTACCTGCTGAACAATCGGGGGATTTACCCGTGGAACTGGTTCAAACACCCAGCATTCCCTCGACCCACCGAGGTACCCGCTGAAAAATCGTGGGATTTACCCATGGAACTGGTTCAAACACCCACCATTCCCTCGACCCACCGAGGTGCCCGCTGAACAATCATGGGATTTACCTGTGGAACTGGTTCAAACACCCACCATTCCCTCGACCCACCGAGGTACCCGCTGAACAATCGAGGGATTTACCCGTGGAACTGGTTCAAACACCCACCATTCCCTCGACCCACCGAGGTACCCGCTGAACAATCGGGGGATTTACCTGTGGAACTGGTTCAAACACCCACGATTCCCTCGACCCACCGATGTACCCGCTGAAAAATCGAGAGATTTACCCGTGGAACTGGTTCAAACACCCACCATTCCCTCGACCCACCGAGGTATCCGCTGAACAATCGAGGGATTTACCTGTGGAACTGATTCAAACACCCACCATTCCCTCGACCCACCGAGGTACCCGCTGAACAATCGGGGTTTACCTGTGGAACTGGTTCCAACACCCACCATTCCCTCGACCCACCGAGGTACCCGCTGAACAATCGGGGGATTTACCTGTGGAACTGGTTCAAACACCCACCAATACCTCGAACCACCGAGGTACCCGCTGAACAATCCGGGGATTTACCTGTGGAACTGGTGCAAACACCCACCATTCCCTCGACCCACCGAGGTACCCGCTGAACAATCGGTGGATTTACCCGTGGAAATGGTTCAAACACCCACCATTCCCTCGAACCACCGAGGTACCCGCTGAACAATCGGGAGATTTACCCATGGAACTGTTTCAAACACCCACCATTCCCTCGACCCACCGAGGTACCCGCTGAAAAATAAAGGGATTTACCTGTGGAACTGGTTCAAACACCCACCATTCCCTCGACCCACCGAGGTACCAGCTGAACAATCGGGGGATTTACCTGTGCAACTGGTTCAAACACCCACCATTCCCTCGACCCACCGAGGTACCCGCTGAACAATCGGGGGATTTACCCGTGGAACTGGTTCAAACACCCACCATTCCCTCAACCCACCGAGGTACCCACTGAACAATTGTGGGATTTACCTGTGGTACTGGTTCAAACACACACCATTCCCTCGACCCACCGAGGTACCCGCTGAACAATCGGGGGATTTACCTGTGGAACTGGTTCAAACACCCACCATTCCCTCGACCCACCGAGGTACCCGCTGAACAATCGATGGATTTACCCGTGGAACTGGTTCAAACACCCACCATTCCCTCGACCAACCGAGGTACCTGCTGAACAATCAGGATTTACCTGTGGTACTGGTTCAAACACCCACCATTCCCTCGAGCCACCGAGGTACCCGCTGAACAATCAGGGGATTTACCTGTGGAACTGGTTCAAACACCCACCATTCCCTCGACCCACCGAGGTACCAGCTGAACAATCGGGGGATTTACCTGTGCAACTGGTTCAAACACCCACCATTCCCTCGACCCACCGAGGTACCCGCTGAACAATCGGGGAATTTACCCGTGGAACTGGTTCAAACACGCACCATTCCCTCGACCCACCGAGGTACCCGCTGAACAATCGGGGGATTTACCCGTGGAACTGGTTCAAACACCCACCATTCCCTCGACCCACCGAGGTACACGCTGAACAATCGTGGGATTTACCTGTTGAACTGGTTCAAACACGCACCATTCCCTTCGACCCACCGAGATACCCGCTGAACAATCGGGGGATTTACCTGTGGAACTGGTTCAAACACCCACCATTCCCTCGACCCACCGAGGTACCCGCTGAACAATCGGGGGATTTACCCGTGGAACTGGTTCAAACACCCACCATTCCCTCGACCCACCGAGGTACCCGCTGAACAATCGGGATTTAACTGTGGTACTGGTTCAAACACCCACCATTCCCTCGACCCACCGAGGTATCCACTGAACAATCGAGGGATTTACCCGTGGAACTGGTTCAAACAACCACCATTCCCTCGACCCACCGAGCTACCCGCTGAACAATCGGGATTTACCTGTGGAACTGGTTCAAACACCCACCATTCCCTCGACCAACCGAGGTACCCGCTGAACAATCGGGGGATTTACCTGTGGAACTGGTTCAAACACCCACCATTCCCTCGACCCACCGAGGTACCCACTGAACAATCGGGGGATTTACCCGTGGAACTGGTTCATACACCCACCATTCCCTCGACCCACTGAGGTACCCGCTGAAGAATCGGGATTTACCTGTGGAACTGGTTCAAACACCCACCATTCCCTCGACCCACTGAGGTACCCGATGAACAATCGGGATTTACCCGTGGAACTGGTTCAAACACCCACCATTCCCTCGACCCACCGAGGTACCCGCTGAAAAATCGGGGGATTTACCTGTGGAACTGGTTCAAACACCCACCATTCCCTCGACCCACTGAGGTACCCGCTGAACAATCAGGGGATTTACCTGTGGAACTGGTTCAAACACTCACCATTCCCTTGACCCACCGAGGTACCCGCTGAACAATCGGGGGATTTACCCGTGGAACTGGTTCAAACACCCACCATTCCCTCGACCCACCGAGGTACCCGCTGAACAATCGGGGGATTTACCCTTGGAACTGGTTCAAACACCCACCATTCCCTCGACCCACCGAGGTACCCGCTGAACAATCGGGGGATTTACCCGTGGAACTGGTTCAAACACCTACCATTCCCTCGACCCAACGAGGTACCCGCTGAACAATCGGGGGATTTAACCGTGGAACTGGTTCAAACACCCACCATTTCCTCGACCCAACGAGGTACCCGCTGAACAATCGGGGGATTTACCCGTGGAACTGGTTCAAACACCCACCATTCCCTCGAGCCAACGAGGTACCCGCTGAACAATCAGGGGATTTACCCGTGGAACTGGTTCAAACACCCACCATTCCCTCGGCCCAACGAGGTACCCGCTGAACAATCGGGGGATTTACACGTGGAACTGGTTCAAACACCCACCATTCCCTCGAACCACCGAGGTACCAGCTGAACAATCGGGGGATTTACCTGTGGAACTGGTTCAAACACCCACCATTCCCTCGACCCACCGAGGTACCCGCTGAACAATTGGGGGATTTACCCGTGGAACTGGTTGAAACAGCCACCATTCCCTTGACCCACCGAGGCACCCGCTGAACAATCAGGGGATTTACCCGTGGAACTGGTTCAAACACCCACCATTCCCTCGACCCACCGAGGTACCCGCTGAACAATCGGGGGATTTACCTGTGGAACTGGTTCAAACACCCACCATTCCCTCGACCCAACGAGGTACCCGCTGAACAATCGGGGGATTTACCCGTGGAACTGATTCAAACACCCACCATTCCCTCGACCCAACGAGGTACCCGCTGAACAATCAGGGGATTTATCCGTGGAACTGGTTCAAACACCCACCATTCCCTCGGCCCAACGAGGTACCCGCTGAACAATCGGGGGATTTACACGTGGAACTGGTTCAAACACCCACCATTCCCTCGAACCACCGAGGTACCAGCTGAACAATCGGGGGATTTACCTGTGGAACTGGTTCAAACACCCACCATTCCCTCGACCCACCGAGGTACCCGCTGAACAATTGGGGGATTTACCCGTGGAACTGGTTGAAACAGCCACCATTCCCTTGACCCACCGAGGCACCCGCTGAACAATCGGGGGATTTACCCGTGGAACTGGTTCAAACACCCACCATTCCCTCGACCCACCGAGGTACACGCTGTACAATCAGGGGATTTACCTGTGGAACTGATTCAAACACCCACCATTCCCTCGAACCACCGAGGTACCCGCTGAACAATCAGGGGATTTACCTGTGGAACTGGTTCAAACACCCACCATTCCCTTGACCCACCGAGGTACCCGCTGAACAATCGGGGGATTTACCCGTGGAACTGGTTCAAACACCCAACATTCCCTCGACCCACCGAGGTACCCGCTGAACAATCGGGGGATTTACCTGTGGAACTGGTTCAAGCATCCACCATTCCCTCGACCCACCGAGGTACCCGCTGAACAATCGGGATTTACCCGTGGAACAGGTTCAAACACCCACCATTCTCTCGACCCACCGAGGTACCAGCTGAACAATCGGGGGATTTACCCGTGGAATGGGTTCAAACACCCACCATTCCCTCGACCCACCGAGGTACCCGCTGAACAATCGGGATTTACCTGTGGAACTCGTTCAAACACCTACCATTCCCTCGACCCACCGAGGTACCCGCTGAACAATCGGGGGATTTACCCGTGGAACTGGTTCAAACACCCACCATTCCCTCGACCCACGGAGGTACCCGCTGAACAATCGGGATTTACCTGTGGAACTGGTTCAAACACCCACCATTCCCTAGACCCACCGATGTACCTGCTGAACCATCGGGGGATTTACCCGTGGGACTGGTTCAAACACCCACCATTCCCTCCACCCACCGAGGTACCCGCTGAACAATCGTGGGATTTAACCGTGGAACTGGTTCAAACACCCACCATTCCCTCGACCCACCGAAGTGCCCGCTGAACAATCGTGGGATTTACCTGTGGAACTGGTTCAAACACCGACCATTCCCTCGACCCACCGAGGTCCCCGCTGAACAATCGAGGGATTTACCCGTGAAACTGGTTCAAACACCCACCATTCCCTCGACGCACCGAGGTACCCGCTGAACAATCGGGGGATTTACCTGTGGAACTGGTTCAAACACCCACGATTCCCTTGACCCACCGATGTACCCGCTGAAAAATCGAGAGATTTACACGTGGAACTGGTTCAAACACCCACCATTCCCTCGACCCACCAAGGCATCCGCTGAATAATCGAGGGATTTACCCGTGGAACTGTTTCAAACACCCACCATTCCCTCGACCCACCGAGGTACCCGCTGAGCAATCGGGATTTATCTGTGGAACTGGTTCAAACACCCACCATTCCCTCGACCCACCGAGGTACCCACTGAACAATCGGGATTTACCTGTGGAACTGGTTCAAACACCCACCATTCCCTCGACCCACCGAGGTACCCGCTGAACAATCGGGGGATTTACCTGTGTAACTGGTTCAAACACCCACCATTCCCTCTACCCACCGAGGTACCCACTGAACAATGGGGGATTTCCTGTGGAACTAGTTCAAACACCCACCATTCCCTCGACCCACCGAGGTACCCGCTGAACAATCGGGATTTACCCGTGGAACTGGTTCAAACACCCACCATTCCCTCGACCCACCGAGGTACCCGCTGAACAATCGGGGGATTTACCCGTGGAACTGGTTCAAACAGCCACCATTCCCTCGACCCACCGAAGTGCCCGCTGAACAATCGTGGGATTTACCTGTGGAACTGGTTCAAACACCCACCATTCCCTCGACCCACCGAGGTACCCGCTGAACAATCGAGGGATTTACCCGTGAAACTGGTTCAAACACCCACCATTCCCTCGACCCACCGAGGTACCCGCTGAACAATCGGGGGATTTACCTGTGGAACTGGTTCAAACACCCACGATTCCCTTGACCCACCGATGTACCCGCTGAAAAATCGAGAGATTTACACGTGGAACTGGTTCAAACACCCACCATTCCCTCGACCCACCGAGGTATCCGCTGAACAATCGGGTGATTTACCCGTGGAACTGGTCCAAACACGCACCATTCCCTCGACCCACCGAGGTACCCGCTGAACAATCGGGGGATTTACCCGTGGAACTGGTTCAAACACCCACCATTCCCTCGACCCACCGAGGTACCCGCTGAACAATCGTGGGATTTACCTGTGGAACTGGTTCAAACACCCACCATTCCCTCGACCCACCGAGGTACCCGCTGAACAATCGGGGGATTTACCTGTGGAACTGGTTCAAACACCCACCATTCCCTCGACCCACCGAGGTACCCGCTGAACAATCGGGGGATTTACCCGTGGAACTGGTTCAAACACCCACCATTCCCTCGACCCACCGAGGTACCCGCTGAACAATCGGGATTTACCTGTGGTACTGGTTCAAACACCCACCATTCCCTCGACCCACCGAGGTATCCACTGAACAATCGAGGGATTTACCCGTGGAACTGGTTCAAACACCCACCATTCCCTCGACCCACCGAGGTACCCGCTGAACAATCGGGATTTACCTGTGGAACTGGTTCAAACACCCACCATTCCCTCGACCAACCGAGGTACCCGCTGAACAATCGGGGGATTTACCTGTGGAACTGCTTCAAACACCCACCATTCCCTCGACCCACTGAGGTACCCGCTGAAGAATCGGGATTTACCTGTGGAACTGGTTCAGACACCCACCATTCCCTCGACCCACCGAGGTACCCGATGAACAATCGGGATTTACCCGTGGAACTGGTTCAAACACCCACCATTCCCTCGACCAACCGAGGTACCCGCTGAACAATCAGGGGATTTACCTGTGGAACTGGTTCAAACACCCACCATTCCCTCGACCCACTGAGGTACCCGCTGAACAATCAGGGGATTTACCTGTGGAACTGGTTCAAACACTCACCATTCCCTTGACCCACCGAGGTACCCGCTGAAAAATCGGGGGATTTACCCGTGGAACTGGTTCAAACACCCACCATTCCCTTGACCCACCGAGGTACCCGCTGAACAATCGGGATTTACCCTTGGAACTGGTTCAAACACCCACCATTCCCTCGACCCACCGAGGTACCCGCTGAACAATCGGGGGATTTACCCGTGGAACTGGTTCAAACACCTACCATTCCCTCGACCCAATGAGGTACCCGCTGAACAATCGGTGGATTTACCCGTGGAACTGGTTCAAAAACCCACCATTCCCTCGACCCAACGAGGTACCCGCTGAACAATCGGGGGATTTACCCGTGGAACTGGTTCAAACACCCACCATTCCCTCGACCCACCGAGGTACCCGCTGTACAATCAGGGGATTTACCCGTGGAACTGGTTCAAACACCCACCATTCCCTCGACCCAACGAGGTACCCGCTGAGCAATCGGGTGATTTACACGTGGAACTGGTTCAAACACCCACCATTCCCTTGACCCACCGAGGTACCAGCTGAACAATCGGGGGATTTACCTGTGGAACTGGTTCAAACACCCACCATTCCCTCGACCCACCGAGGTACCCGCTGAACAATTGGGGGATTTACCCGTGGAACTGGTTCAAACAGCCACCAATCCCTCAACCCACCGAGGCACCCGCTGAACAATCGGGGGATTTACTCGTGGAACTGGTTCAAACACCCACCATTCCCTCGACCCACCGAGGTACCCGCTGAACAATCGGGGGATTTACCCGTTGAACTGGTTCAAACACCCACCATTCCCTCGACCCACCGAGGTACACGCTGTACAATCGGTGGATTTACCCGTGGAACTGGTTCAAACACCCACCATTCCCTCGACCCACCGAGGTACCCGCTGAACAATCGGGGGATTTACCCGTGGAACTGGTTCAAACACCCACCATTCCCTCGACCCACCGAGGTACCCGCTGAACAATCGGGGGATTTACCCGTGGAACTGGTACAAACACCCACCATTCCCTCGACCCACCGAGGTACCCGCTGAACAATCGAGGGATTTACCCGTGGAACTGGTTCAAAAACCCACCATTCCCTCGACCCACCGAGGTTCCCGCTGAACAATCAGGGGATTTACCTGTGGAACTGGTTCAAACACCCACCATTCCCTCGACCCACCGAGGTACCCGCTGAACAATCAGGGGATTTACCTGTGGAACTGGTTCAAGCACCCACCATTCCCTCGTCCCACCGAGGTACCCGCTGAACAATCGGGGGATTTACCCGTGGAACTGGTTCAAGCACCCACCATTCCCTCGACCCACCGAGGTACCCGCTGAACAATCGGGGGATTTACCTGTGGAACTGGTTCAAACATCCACCATTCCCTCGACCCACCGAGGTACCCGCTGAACAATCGGGATATACCCGTGGAACTGGTTCAAACACCCACCATTCTCTCGACCCACCGAGGTACCCGCTGAACAATCGGGGGATTTACCTGTGGAACTGGTTCAAACACCCACCATTCCCTCGACCCACGGAGGTACGCGCTGAACAATCGGGATTTACCTGTGGAACTGGTTCAAACACCCACCATTCCCTCGACCCACCGAGGTACCCGCTGAACAATCGTGGGATTTACCTGTGGAACTGGTTCAAACACCCACC
Organism: Somniosus microcephalus; assembly: GCF_052327205.1. Taxonomy (NCBI): domain Eukaryota; kingdom Metazoa; phylum Chordata; class Chondrichthyes; order Squaliformes; family Somniosidae; genus Somniosus; species Somniosus microcephalus. Next base: position 186,552,171 of record NC_140998.1, read on the forward strand.
ATTCCCTCGACCCACCGAGGTACCTGCTGAACAATCGGGGGATTTACCCGTGGGATTGGTTCAAACACGCACCATTCCCTCAACCCACAGAGGTACCCGCTGAACAATCGTGGGATTTACCCGTGGAACTGGTTCAAACACCCACCATTCCCTCGACCCACCGAAGTGCCCGCTGAACAATCGTGGGATTTACCTGTGGAACTGGTTCAAACACCGACCATTCCCTCGACCCACCGATGTACCCGCTGAAAAATCGAGAGATTTACAGGTGGAACTGATTCAAACTCCCACCATTCCCTCGACCCACCGAGGTATCCGTTGAATAATCGAGGGATTTACCCGTGGAACTGTTTCAAACAACCACCATTCCCTCGACCCACCGAGGTACCCGCTGAGCAATCGGGATTTACCTGTGGAACTGGTTCAAACACCCACCATTCCCTCGACCCACCGAGGTACCCGCTGAACAATCGGGATTTACCTGTGGAACTGGTTCAAACACCCACCATTCCCTCGACCCACCGAGGTACCCACTGAACAATCGGGATTTACCTGTGGAACTGGTTCAAACACCCACCATTCCCTCGACCCACCGAGGTCCCCGCTGAACAATCGAGGGATTTACCTGTGGAACTGGTTCCAACACCCACCATTCCCTCGACCCACCGAGGTGCCCGCTGAACAATCGGGGGATTTACCTGTGGAACTGGTTCAAACACCCATCTTTCCCTCGAACCACCGAGGTACCCGCTCAACAATCTGGGGATTTACCTGTGGAACTGGTTCAAACACCCACCATTCCCTCGACCCACCGAGGTACCCGCTGAACAATCGGGGGATTTACCCATGGAAATCGTTCAAACACCCACCATTCCCTCGAACCACCGAGGTACCCGCTGAACAATCGGGGGATTTACCCATGGAACTGGTTCAAACACCCACCATTCCCTCGACCCACCGAGGTACCCGCTGAACAAAAAGGGGATTTACCTGTGGAACTGGTTCAAACACCCACCATTCCCTCGACCCACCGAGGTACCAGCTGAACAATCGGGGGATTTACCTGTGCAACTGGTTCAAACACCCACCATTCCCTCGACCCACCGAGGTACCCGCTGAACAATCGGGGGATTTACCTGTGGAACTGGTTCAAACACCCACGATTCCCTCGACCCACCGAGGTACCCGCTGAACAATCGGGGGATTTACCCGTGGAACTGGTTCAAACATCCACCATTCCCTCGACCCACCGAGGCACCCGCTGAACAATCGTGGGATTTACCTGTGGAACTGGTTCAAACACCCACCATTCCCTCGACCCACCGAGGTACCCGCTGAACAATCGGGGGATTTACCTGTGGAACTGGTTCAAACACCCACCATTCCCTCGACCCACCGAGGTACTCGCTGAACAATCGGTGGATTTACCCGTGGAACTGGTTCAAACACCCACCATTCCCTCGACCCACCGAGGTACCTGCTGAACAATCAGGATTTACCTGTGGTACTGGTTCAAACACCCACCATTCCCTCGAGCCACCGAGGTACCCGCTGAACAATCAGGGGATTTACCTGTGGAACTGGTTCAAACACCCACCATTCCCTCGACCCACCGAGGTGCCAGCTGAACAATCGGGGGATTTACCTGTGCAACTGGTTCAAACACCCACCATTCCCTCGACCCACCGAGGTACCCGCTGAACAATCGGGATTTACAGGTGGAACTGGTTCAAACACGCACAATTCCCTCGACCCACCGAGGTACCCGCTGAACAATCGGGGGATTTACCCGTGGAACTGGTTCAAACACCCACCATTCCCTCGACCCACCGAGGTACCCGCTGAACAATCGTGGGATTTACCTGTGGAACTGGTTCAAACACTCACCATTCCCTCGACCCACTGAGGTACCCGCTGAACAATCGGTGGATTTACCTGTGGAACTGGTTCAAACACCCACCATTCCCTCGACCCACCGAGGTACCCGCTGAACAATCGGGGGATTTACCCGTGGAACTGGTTCAAACACCCACCATTCCCTCGACACACCGAGGTACCCGCTGAACAATCGGGATTTACCTGTGGTACTGATTCAAACACCCACCAGTCCCTCGACCCACCGAGGTACCCGCTGAACAATCGGGGGATTTACCCGTGGAACTGGTTCAAACACCCACCATTCCCTCGACCCACCGAGGTATCCACTGAACAATCGAGGGATTTACCCGTGGAACTGGTTCAAACACCCACCATTCCCTCGACCCACCGAGGTACCCGCTGAACAATCGGGATTTACCTGTGGAACTGGTTCAAACACCCACCATTCCCTCGATCAACCGATGTACCCGCTGAACAATCGGGGGATTTACCTGTGGAACTGGTTCAAACACCCACCATTCCCTCGACCCACCGAGGTACCCACCGAACAATCGGGGGATTTACCCGTGGAACTGATTCATACACCCACCATTCCCTCGACCCACTGAGGTACCCGCTGAAGAATCGGGATTTACCAGTGGAACTGGTTCAAACACCCACCATTCCCTCGACCCACCGAGGTACCCGATGAACAATCGGGATTTATCCGTGGAACTGGTTCAAACACCCACCATTCCCTCGACCCACCGAGGTACCCGCTGAACAATCGGGGGATTTACCTGTGGAACTGGTTCAAACACCCACCATTCCCTCGACCCACTGAGGTACCCGCTGAACAATCGGGGGATTTACCCGTGGAACTGGTTCAAACACCCACCATTCCCTCGACCCACCGAGGTACCCGCTGAACAATCGGGGGATTTACCCTTGGAACTGGTTCAAACACCCACCATTCCCTCGACCCACCGAGGTACCCACTGAACAATCGGGGGATTTACCCGTGGAACTGGTTCAAACACCTAACATTCCCTCGACCCAACGAGGTACCCGCTGAACAATCGGGGGATTTACCCGTGGAACTGGTTCAAACACCCACCATTCCCTCGACCCAACGAGGTACCCGCTGAACAATCGGGGGATTTACCCGTGGAACTGGTTCAAACACCCACCATTCCCTCGACCCACCGAGGTACCCGCTGAACAATCAGGGGATTTACCCGTGGAACTGGTTCAAACACTCACCATTCCCTCGACCCAACGAGGTACCCGCTGAACAATCGGGGGATTTACACATGGAACTGGTTCAAACACCCAACATTCCCTCGACCCACCGAGGTACCAGCTGAACAATCGGGGGATTTACACGTGGAACTGGTTCAAACACACACCATTCCCTCGACCCACCGAGGTACCCGCTGAACAATTGGGGGATTTACCCGTGGAACTGGTTCAAACAGCCACCATTCCCTCGACCCACCGAGGCACCCGCTGAACAATCGGGGGATTTACCCGTGTAACTGGTTCAAACACCCACCATTCCCTCGACCCACCGAGGTACCCGCTGAACAATCGGGGGATTTACCCGTGGAACTGGTTCAAACACCCACCATTCCCTCGACCCACCGAGGTACCCGCTGTACAATCGGTGGATTTACCCGTGGAACTGGTTCAAACACCCACCATTCCCTCGACCCACCGAGGTACCCGCTGAACAATCGGGGGATTTACCCGTGGAACTGGTTCAAACACCCACCATTCCCTCGACCCACCGAGGTACCCGCTGAACAATCGGGGGATTTACCTGTGGAACTGGTTCAAACACCCACCATTCCCTCGACCCACGGAGGTACCCGCTGAACAATCGGGATTTACCTGTGGAACTGGTTCAAACACCCACCATTCCCTCGACCCACCGAGGTACCTGCTGAACAATCGGGGGATTTACCCGTGGAACTGGTTCAAACACCCACCATTCCCTCGACCCACCGAGGTACCCGCTGAAAAATCGTGGGATTTACCCATGGAACTGGTTCAAACACCCACCATTCCCTCGACCCACCGAGGTGCCCGCTGAACAATCATGGGATTTACCTGTGGAACTGGTTCAAACACCCACCATTCCCTCGACCCACCGAGGTACCCGCTGAACAATCGAGGGATTTACCCGTGGAACTGGTTCAAACACCCACCATTCCCTCGACCCACCGAGGTACCCGCTGAACAATCGGGGGATTTACCTGTGGAACTGGTTCAAACACCCACGATTCCCTCGACCCACCGATGTACCCGCTGAAAAATCGAGAGATTTACCCGTGGAACTGGTTCAAACACCCACCATTCCCTCGACCCACTGAGGTATCCGCTGAACAATCGAGGGATTTACCTGTGGAACTGATTCAAACACCCACCATTCCCTCGACCCACCGAGGTACCCGCTGAACAATCGGGATTTACCTGTGGAACTGGTTCCAACACCCTCCATTCCCTCGACCCACCGAGGTACCCGCTGAACAATCGGGGGAAATACCTGTGGAACTGGTTCAAACACCCACCAATCCCTCGAACCACCGAGGTACCCGCTGAACAATCCGGGGGTTTACCTGTGGAACTGGTGCAAACACCCACCATTCCCTCGACCCACCGAGGTACCCGCTGAACAATCGGGGGATTTACCCGTGGAAATGGTTCAAACACCCACCATTCCCTCGAACCACCGAGGTACCCGCTGAACAATCGGGAGATTTACCCATGGAACTGGTTCAAACACCCACCATTCCCTCGACCCACCGAGGTACCCGCTGAACAATAAAGGGATTTACCTGTGGAACTGGTTCAAACACCCACCATTCCCTCGACCCACCGAGGTACCAGCTGAACAATCGGGGGATTTACCTGTGCAACTGGTTCAAACACCCACCATTCCCTCGACCCACCGAGGTACCCGCTGAACAATCGGGGGATTTACCAGTGGAACTGGTTCAAGCACCCACGATTCCCTCGACCCACCGAGGTACCCGCTGAACAATCGAGGGATTTACCTGTGGAACTGGTTCAAACACCCACCATTCCCTCGACCCACCGAGGTACCCGCTGAACAATCGTGGGATTTACCTGTGGAACTGGTTCAAACACACACCATTCCCTCGACCCACCGAGGTACCCGCTGAACAATCGGGGGATTTACCTGTGGAACTGGTTCAAACACCCACCATTCCCTCGACCCACCGAGGTACCCGCTGAACAATCGGTGGACTTACCCGTGGAACTGGTTCAAACACCCACCATTCCCTCGACCAACCGAGGTACCTGCTGAACAATCAGGATTTACCTGTGGTACTGGTTCAAACACCCACCATTCCCTCGAGCCACCGAGGTACCCGCTGAACAATCAGGGGATTTACCTGTGGAACTGGTTCAAACACCCACCATTCCCTCGACCCACCGAGGTACCAGCTGAACAATCGGGGGATTTACCTGTGCAACTGGTTCAAACACCCACCATTCCCTCGACCCACCGAGGTACCCGCTGAACAATCAGGGGATTTACCCGTGGAACTGGTTCAAACACCCACCATTCCCTCGACCCAACGAGGTACCCGCTGAGCAATCGGGTGATTTACACGTGGAACTGGTTCAAACACCCACCATTCCCTTGACCCACCGAGGTACCAGCTGAACAATCGGGGGATTTACCTGTGGAACTGGTTCAAACACCCACCATTCCCTCGACCCACCGAGGTACCCGCTGAACAATTGGGGGATTTACCCGTGGAACTGGTTCAAACAGCCACCATTCCCTCAACCCACCGAGGCACCCGCTGAACAATCGGGGGATTTACTCGTGGAACTGGTTCAAACACCCACCATTCCCTCAACCCACCGAGGTACCCGCTGAACAATCGGGGGATTTACCCGTGGAACTGGTTCAAACACCCACCATTCCCTCGACCCACCGAGGTACACGCTGTACAATCGGTGGATTTACCCGTGGAACTGGTTCAAACACCCACCATTCCCTCGACCCACCGAGGTACCCGCTGAACAATCGGGGGATTTACCCGTGGAACTGGTTCAAACACCCACCATTCCCTCGACCCACCGAGGTACCCGCTGAACAATCGGGGGATTTACCCGTGGAACTGGTACAAACACCCACCATTCCCTCGACCCACCGAGGTACCCGCTGAACAATCGAGGGATTTACCCGTGGAACTGGTTCAAAAACCCACCATTCCCTCGACCCACCGAGGTACCCGCTGAACAATCAGGGGATTTACCTGTGGAACTGGTTCAAACACCCACCATTCCCTCGACCCACCGAGGTACCCGCTGAACAATCAGGGGATTTACCTGTGGAACTGGTTCAAGCACCCACCATTCCCTCGACCCACCGAGGTACCCGCTGAACAATCGGGGGATTTACCCGTGGAACTGGTTCAAGCACCCACCATTCCCTCGACCCACCGAGGTACCCGCTGAACAATCGGGGGATTTATCTGTGGAACTGGTTCAAACACCCACCAGTCCCTCGACCCACCGAGGTACCCGCTGAACAATCGGGAATTTACCCTTGGAACTGGTTCAAACACCCACCATTCCCTCGACCCACCGAGGTACCCGCTGAACAATCGGGGGATTTACCCGTGGAACTGGTTCAAACACCTACCATTCCCTCGACCCAACGAGGTACCCGCTGAACAATCGGGGGATTTAACCGTGGAACTGGTTCAAACACCCACCATTTCCTCGACCCAACGAGGTACCCGCTGAACAATCGGGGGATTTACCCGTGGAACTGGTTCAAACACCCACCATTCCCTCGACCCAACGAGGTACCCGCTGAACAATCACGGGATTTACCCGTGGAACTGGTTCAAACACCCACCATTCCCTCGGCCCAACGAGGTACCCGCTGAACAATCGGGGGATTTACCCGTGGAACTGGTTCAAACACCCACCATTCCCTCGACCCAACGAGGTACCCGCTGAACAATCACGGGATTTACCCGTGGAACTGGTTCAAACACCCACGATTCCCTTGACCCACCGATGTACCCGCTGAAAAATCGAGAGATTTACACGTGGAACTGGTTCAAACACCCACCATTCCCTCGACCCACCGAGGTATCCGCTGAACAATCGGGTGATTTACCCGTGGAACTGGTCCAAACACGCACCATTCCCTCGACCCACCGAGGTACCCGCTGAACAATCGGGGGATTTACCCGTGGAACTGGTTCAAACACCCACCATTCCCTCGACCCACCGAGGTACCCGCTGAACAATCGTGGGATTTACCTGTGGAACTGGTTCAAACACCCACCATTCCCTCGACCCACCGAGGTACCCGCTGAACAATCGGGGGATTTACCTGTGGAACTGGTTCAAACACCCACCATTCCCTCGACCCACCGAGGTACCCGCTGAACAATCGGGGGATTTACCCGTGGAACTGGTTCAAACACCCACCATTCCCTCGACCCACCGAGGTACCCGCTGAACAATCGGGATTTACCTGTGGTACTGGTTCAAACACCCACCATTCCCTCGACCCACCGAGGTATCCACTGAACAATCGAGGGATTTACCCGTGGAACTGGTTCAAACACCCACCATTCCCTCGACCCACCGAGGTACCCGCTGAACAATCGGGATTTACCTGTGGAACTGGTTCAAACACCCACCATTCCCTCGACCAACCGAGGTACCCGCTGAACAATCGGGGGATTTACCTGTGGAACTGCTTCAAACACCCACCATTCCCTCGACCCACTGAGGTACCCGCTGAAGAATCGGGATTTACCTGTGGAACTGGTTCAGACACCCACCATTCCCTCGACCCACCGAGGTACCCGATGAACAATCGGGATTTACCCGTGGAACTGGTTCAAACACCCACCATTCCCTCGACCAACCGAGGTACCCGCTGAACAATCAGGGGATTTACCTGTGGAACTGGTTCAAACACCCACCATTCCCTCGACCCACTGAGGTACCCGCTGAACAATCAGGGGATTTACCTGTGGAACTGGTTCAAACACTCACCATTCCCTTGACCCACCGAGGTACCCGCTGAAAAATCGGGGGATTTACCCGTGGAACTGGTTCAAACACCCACCATTCCCTTGACCCACCGAGGTACCCGCTGAACAATCGGGATTTACCCTTGGAACTGGTTCAAACACCCACCATTCCCTCGACCCACCGAGGTACCCGCTGAACAATCGGGGGATTTACCCGTGGAACTGGTTCAAACACCTACCATTCCCTCGACCCAATGAGGTACCCGCTGAACAATCGGTGGATTTACCCGTGGAACTGGTTCAAAAACCCACCATTCCCTCGACCCAACGAGGTACCCGCTGAACAATCGGGGGATTTACCCGTGGAACTGGTTCAAACACCCACCATTCCCTCGACCCACCGAGGTACCCGCTGTACAATCAGGGGATTTACCCGTGGAACTGGTTCAAACACCCACCATTCCCTCGACCCAACGAGGTACCCGCTGAGCAATCGGGTGATTTACACGTGGAACTGGTTCAAACACCCACCATTCCCTTGACCCACCGAGGTACCAGCTGAACAATCGGGGGATTTACCTGTGGAACTGGTTCAAACACCCACCATTCCCTCGACCCACCGAGGTACCCGCTGAACAATTGGGGGATTTACCCGTGGAACTGGTTCAAACAGCCACCAATCCCTCAACCCACCGAGGCACCCGCTGAACAATCGGGGGATTTACTCGTGGAACTGGTTCAAACACCCACCATTCCCTCGACCCACCGAGGTACCCGCTGAACAATCGGGGGATTTACCCGTTGAACTGGTTCAAACACCCACCATTCCCTCGACCCACCGAGGTACACGCTGTACAATCGGTGGATTTACCCGTGGAACTGGTTCAAACACCCACCATTCCCTCGACCCACCGAGGTACCCGCTGAACAATCGGGGGATTTACCCGTGGAACTGGTTCAAACACCCACCATTCCCTCGACCCACCGAGGTACCCGCTGAACAATCGGGGGATTTACCCGTGGAACTGGTACAAACACCCACCATTCCCTCGACCCACCGAGGTACCCGCTGAACAATCGAGGGATTTACCCGTGGAACTGGTTCAAAAACCCACCATTCCCTCGACCCACCGAGGTTCCCGCTGAACAATCAGGGGATTTACCTGTGGAACTGGTTCAAACACCCACCATTCCCTCGACCCACCGAGGTACCCGCTGAACAATCAGGGGATTTACCTGTGGAACTGGTTCAAGCACCCACCATTCCCTCGTCCCACCGAGGTACCCGCTGAACAATCGGGGGATTTACCCGTGGAACTGGTTCAAGCACCCACCATTCCCTCGACCCACCGAGGTACCCGCTGAACAATCGGGGGATTTACCTGTGGAACTGGTTCAAACATCCACCATTCCCTCGACCCACCGAGGTACCCGCTGAACAATCGGGATATACCCGTGGAACTGGTTCAAACACCCACCATTCTCTCGACCCACCGAGGTACCCGCTGAACAATCGGGGGATTTACCTGTGGAACTGGTTCAAACACCCACCATTCCCTCGACCCACGGAGGTACGCGCTGAACAATCGGGATTTACCTGTGGAACTGGTTCAAACACCCACCATTCCCTCGACCCACCGAGGTACCCGCTGAACAATCGTGGGATTTACCTGTGGAACTGGTTCAAACACCCACCATTCCCTCGACCCACCGAGGTACCTGCTGAACAATCGGGGGATTTACCCGTGGGATTGGTTCAAACACGCACCATTCCCTCAACCCACAGAGGTACCCGCTGAACAATCGTGGGATTTACCCGTGGAACTGGTTCAAACACCCACCATTCCCTCGACCCACCGAAGTGCCCGCTGAACAATCGTGGGATTTACCTGTGGAACTGGTTCAAACACCGACCATTCCCTCGACCCACCGATGTACCCGCTGAAAAATCGAGAGATTTACAGGTGGAACTGATTCAAACTCCCACCATTCCCTCGACCCACCGAGGTATCCGTTGAATAATCGAGGGATTTACCCGTGGAACTGTTTCAAACAACCACCATTCCCTCGACCCACCGAGGTACCCGCTGAGCAATCGGGATTTACCTGTGGAACTGGTTCAAACACCCACCATTCCCTCGACCCACCGAGGTACCCGCTGAACAATCGGGATTTACCTGTGGAACTGGTTCAAACACCCACCATTCCCTCGACCCACCGAGGTACCCACTGAACAATCGGGATTTACCTGTGGAACTGGTTCAAACACCCACCATTCCCTCGACCCACCGAGGTCCCCGCTGAACAATCGAGGGATTTACCTGTGGAACTGGTTCCAACACCCACCATTCCCTCGACCCACCGAGGTGCCCGCTGAACAATCGGGGGATTTACCTGTGGAACTGGTTCAAACACCCATCTTTCCCTCGAACCACCGAGGTACCCGCTCAACAATCTGGGGATTTACCTGTGGAACTGGTTCAAACACCCACCATTCCCTCGACCCACCGAGGTACCCGCTGAACAATCGGGGGATTTACCCATGGAAATCGTTCAAACACCCACCATTCCCTCGAACCACCGAGGTACCCGCTGAACAATCGGGGGATTTACCCATGGAACTGGTTCAAACACCCACCATTCCCTCGACCCACCGAGGTACCCGCTGAACAAAAAGGGGATTTACCTGTGGAACTGGTTCAAACACCCACCATTCCCTCGACCCACCGAGGTACCAGCTGAACAATCGGGGGATTTACCTGTGCAACTGGTTCAAACACCCACCATTCCCTCGACCCACCGAGGTACCCGCTGAACAATCGGGGGATTTACCTGTGGAACTGGTTCAAACACCCACGATTCCCTCGACCCACCGAGGTACCCGCTGAACAATCGGGGGATTTACCCGTGGAACTGGTTCAAACATCCACCATTCCCTCGACCCACCGAGGCACCCGCTGAACAATCGTGGGATTTACCTGTGGAACTGGTTCAAACACCCACCATTCCCTCGACCCACCGAGGTACCCGCTGAACAATCGGGGGATTTACCTGTGGAACTGGTTCAAACACCCACCATTCCCTCGACCCACCGAGGTACTCGCTGAACAATCGGTGGATTTACCCGTGGAACTGGTTCAAACACCCACCATTCCCTCGACCCACCGAGGTACCTGCTGAACAATCAGGATTTACCTGTGGTACTGGTTCAAACACCCACCATTCCCTCGAGCCACCGAGGTACCCGCTGAACAATCAGGGGATTTACCTGTGGAACTGGTTCAAACACCCACCATTCCCTCGACCCACCGAGGTGCCAGCTGAACAATCGGGGGATTTACCTGTGCAACTGGTTCAAACACCCACCATTCCCTCGACCCACCGAGGTACCCGCTGAACAATCGGGATTTACAGGTGGAACTGGTTCAAACACGCACAATTCCCTCGACCCACCGAGGTACCCGCTGAACAATCGGGGGATTTACCCGTGGAACTGGTTCAAACACCCACCATTCCCTCGACCCACCGAGGTACCCGCTGAACAATCGTGGGATTTACCTGTGGAACTGGTTCAAACACTCACCATTCCCTCGACCCACTGAGGTACCCGCTGAACAATCGGTGGATTTACCTGTGGAACTGGTTCAAACACCCACCATTCCCTCGAGCCACCGAGGTACCCGCTGAACAATCGGGGGATTTACCCGTGGAACTGGTTCAAACACCCACCATTCCCTCGACACACCGAGGTACCCGCTGAACAATCGGGATTTACCTGTGGTACTGATTCAAACACCCACCAGTCCCTCGACCCACCGAGGTACCCGCTGAACAATCGGGGGATTTACCCGTGGAACTGGTTCAAACACCCACCATTCCCTCGACCCACCGAGGTATCCACTGAACAATCGAGGGATTTACCCGTGGAACTGGTTCAAACACCCACCATTCCCTCGACCCACCGAGGTACCCGCTGAACAATCGGGATTTACCTGTGGAACTGGTTCAAACACCCACCATTCCCTCGATCAACCGATGTACCCGCTGAACAATCGGGGGATTTACCTGTGGAACTGGTTCAAACACCCACCATTCCCTCGACCCACCGAGGTACCCACCGAACAATCGGGGGATTTACCCGTGGAACTGATTCATACACCCACCATTCCCTCGACCCACTGAGGTACCCGCTGAAGAATCGGGATTTACCAGTGGAACTGGTTCAAACACCCACCATTCCCTCGACCCACCGAGGTACCCGATGAACAATCGGGATTTATCCGTGGAACTGGTTCAAACACCCACCATTCCCTCGACCCACCGAGGTACCCGCTGAACAATCGGGGGATTTACCTGTGGAACTGGTTCAAACACCCACCATTCCCTCGACCCACTGAGGTACCCGCTGAACAATCGGGGGATTTACCCGTGGAACTGGTTCAAACACCCACCATTCCCTCGACCCACCGAGGTACCCGCTGAACAATCGGGGGATTTACCCTTGGAACTGGTTCAAACACCCACCATTCCCTCGACCCACCGAGGTACCCACTGAACAATCGGGGGATTTACCCGTGGAACTGGTTCAAACACCTAACATTCCCTCGACCCAACGAGGTACCCGCTGAACAATCGGGGGATTTACCCGTGGAACTGGTTCAAACACCCACCATTCCCTCGACCCAACGAGGTACCCGCTGAACAATCGGGGGATTTACCCGTGGAACTGGTTCAAACACCCACCATTCCCTCGACCCACCGAGGTACCCGCTGAACAATCAGGGGATTTACCCGTGGAACTGGTTCAAACACTCACCATTCCCTCGACCCAACGAGGTACCCGCTGAACAATCGGGGGATTTACACATGGAACTGGTTCAAACACCCAACATTCCCTCGACCCACCGAGGTACCAGCTGAACAATCGGGGGATTTACACGTGGAACTGGTTCAAACACACACCATTCCCTCGACCCACCGAGGTACCCGCTGAACAATTGGGGGATTTACCCGTGGAACTGGTTCAAACAGCCACCATTCCCTCGACCCACCGAGGCACCCGCTGAACAATCGGGGGATTTACCCGTGTAACTGGTTCAAACACCCACCATTCCCTCGACCCACCGAGGTACCCGCTGAACAATCGGGGGATTTACCCGTGGAACTGGTTCAAACACCCACCATTCCCTCGACCCACCGAGGTACCCGCTGTACAATCGGTGGATTTACCCGTGGAACTGGTTCAAACACCCACCATTCCCTCGACCCACCGAGGTACCCGCTGAACAATCGGGGGATTTACCCGTGGAACTGGTTCAAACACCCACCATTCCCTCGACCCACCGAGGTACCCGCTGAACAATCGGGGGATTTACCTGTGGAACTGGTTCAAACACCCACCATTCCCTCGACCCACGGAGGTACCCGCTGAACAATCGGGATTTACCTGTGGAACTGGTTCAAACACCCACCATTCCCTCGACCCACCGAGGTACCTGCTGAACAATCGGGGGATTTACCCGTGGAACTGGTTCAAACACCCACCATTCCCTCGACCCACCGAGGTACCCGCTGAAAAATCGTGGGATTTACCCATGGAACTGGTTCAAACACCCACCATTCCCTCGACCCACCGAGGTGCCCGCTGAACAATCATGGGATTTACCTGTGGAACTGGTTCAAACACCCACCATTCCCTCGACCCACCGAGGTACCCGCTGAACAATCGAGGGATTTACCCGTGGAACTGGTTCAAACACCCACCATTCCCTCGACCCACCGAGGTACCCGCTGAACAATCGGGGGATTTACCTGTGGAACTGGTTCAAACACCCACGATTCCCTCGACCCACCGATGTACCCGCTGAAAAATCGAGAGATTTACCCGTGGAACTGGTTCAAACACCCACCATTCCCTCGACCCACTGAGGTATCCGCTGAACAATCGAGGGATTTACCTGTGGAACTGATTCAAACACCCACCATTCCCTCGACCCACCGAGGTACCCGCTGAACAATCGGGATTTACCTGTGGAACTGGTTCCAACACCCTCCATTCCCTCGACCCACCGAGGTACCCGCTGAACAATCGGGGGAAATACCTGTGGAACTGGTTCAAACACCCACCAATCCCTCGAACCACCGAGGTACCCGCTGAACAATCCGGGGGTTTACCTGTGGAACTGGTGCAAACACCCACCATTCCCTCGACCCACCGAGGTACCCGCTGAACAATCGGGGGATTTACCCGTGGAAATGGTTCAAACACCCACCATTCCCTCGAACCACCGAGGTACCCGCTGAACAATCGGGAGATTTACCCATGGAACTGGTTCAAACACCCACCATTCCCTCGACCCACCGAGGTACCCGCTGAACAATAAAGGGATTTACCTGTGGAACTGGTTCAAACACCCACCATTCCCTCGACCCACCGAGGTACCAGCTGAACAATCGGGGGATTTACCTGTGCAACTGGTTCAAACACCCACCATTCCCTCGACCCACCGAGGTACCCGCTGAACAATCGGGGGATTTACCAGTGGAACTGGTTCAAGCACCCACGATTCCCTCGACCCACCGAGGTACCCGCTGAACAATCGAGGGATTTACCTGTGGAACTGGTTCAAACACCCACCATTCCCTCGACCCACCGAGGTACCCGCTGAACAATCGTGGGATTTACCTGTGGAACTGGTTCAAACACACACCATTCCCTCGACCCACCGAGGTACCCGCTGAACAATCGGGGGATTTACCTGTGGAACTGGTTCAAACACCCACCATTCCCTCGACCCACCGAGGTACCCGCTGAACAATCGGTGGACTTACCCGTGGAACTGGTTCAAACACCCACCATTCCCTCGACCAACCGAGGTACCTGCTGAACAATCAGGATTTACCTGTGGTACTGGTTCAAACACCCACCATTCCCTCGAGCCACCGAGGTACCCGCTGAACAATCAGGGGATTTACCTGTGGAACTGGTTCAAACACCCACCATTCCCTCGACCCACCGAGGTACCAGCTGAACAATCGGGGGATTTACCTGTGCAACTGGTTCAAACACCCACCATTCCCTCGACCCACCGAGGTACCCGCTGAACAATCAGGGGATTTACCCGTGGAACTGGTTCAAACACCCACCATTCCCTCGACCCAACGAGGTACCCGCTGAGCAATCGGGTGATTTACACGTGGAACTGGTTCAAACACCCACCATTCCCTTGACCCACCGAGGTACCAGCTGAACAATCGGGGGATTTACCTGTGGAACTGGTTCAAACACCCACCATTCCCTCGACCCACCGAGGTACCCGCTGAACAATTGGGGGATTTACCCGTGGAACTGGTTCAAACAGCCACCATTCCCTCAACCCACCGAGGCACCCGCTGAACAATCGGGGGATTTACTCGTGGAACTGGTTCAAACACCCACCATTCCCTCAACCCACCGAGGTACCCGCTGAACAATCGGGGGATTTACCCGTGGAACTGGTTCAAACACCCACCATTCCCTCGACCCACCGAGGTACACGCTGTACAATCGGTGGATTTACCCGTGGAACTGGTTCAAACACCCACCATTCCCTCGACCCACCGAGGTACCCGCTGAACAATCGGGGGATTTACCCGTGGAACTGGTTCAAACACCCACCATTCCCTCGACCCACCGAGGTACCCGCTGAACAATCGGGGGATTTACCCGTGGAACTGGTACAAACACCCACCATTCCCTCGACCCACCGAGGTACCCGCTGAACAATCGAGGGATTTACCCGTGGAACTGGTTCAAAAACCCACCATTCCCTCGACCCACCGAGGTACCCGCTGAACAATCAGGGGATTTACCTGTGGAACTGGTTCAAACACCCACCATTCCCTCGACCCACCGAGGTACCCGCTGAACAATCAGGGGATTTACCTGTGGAACTGGTTCAAGCACCCACCATTCCCTCGACCCACCGAGGTACCCGCTGAACAATCGGGGGATTTACCCGTGGAACTGGTTCAAGCACCCACCATTCCCTCGACCCACCGAGGTACCCGCTGAACAATCGGGGGATTTATCTGTGGAACTGGTTCAAACACCCACCAGTCCCTCGACCCACCGAGGTACCCGCTGAACAATCGGGAATTTACCCTTGGAACTGGTTCAAACACCCACCATTCCCTCGACCCACCGAGGTACCCGCTGAACAATCGGGGGATTTACCCGTGGAACTGGTTCAAACACCTACCATTCCCTCGACCCAACGAGGTACCCGCTGAACAATCGGGGGATTTAACCGTGGAACTGGTTCAAACACCCACCATTTCCTCGACCCAACGAGGTACCCGCTGAACAATCGGGGGATTTACCCGTGGAACTGGTTCAAACACCCACCATTCCCTCGACCCAACGAGGTACCCGCTGAACAATCACGGGATTTACCCGTGGAACTGGTTCAAACACCCACCATTCCCTCGGCCCAACGAGGTACCCGCTGAACAATCGGGGGATTTACACGTGGAACTGGTTCAAACACCCACCATTCCCTCGAACCACCGAGGTACCAGCTGAACAATCGGGGGATTTACCTGTGGAACTGGTTCAAACACCCACCATTCCCTCGACCCACAGAGGTACCCGCTGAACAATTGGGGGATTTACCCCTGGAACTGGTTGAAACAGCCACCATTCCCTTGACCCACCGAGGCACCCGCTGAACAATCGGGGGATTTACCCGTGGAACTGGTTCAAACACCCACCATTCCCTCGACCCACCGAGGTACCCGCTGAACAATCGGGGGATTTACCCGTGGAACTGGTTCAAACACCCACCATTCCCTCGACCCAACGAGGTACCCGCTGAACAATCGGGGGATTTACCCGTGGAACTGGTTCAAACACCCACCATTCCCTCGACCCAACGAGGTACCCGCTGAACAATCAGGGGATTTACCCGTGGAACTGGTTCAAACACCCACCATTCCCTCGGCCCAACGAGGTACCCGCTGAACAATCGGGGGATTTACACGTGGAACTGGTTCAAACACCCACCATTCCCTCGAACCACCGAGGTACCAGCTGAACAATCGGGGGATTTACCTGTGGAACTGGTTCAAACACCCACCATTCCCTCGACCCACCGAGGTACCCGCTGAACAATTGGGGGATTTACCCGTGGAACTGGTTGAAATAGCCACCATTCCCTTGACCCACCGAGGCACCCGCTGAACAATTGGGGGATTTACCCGTGGAACTGGTTCAAACACCCACCATTCCCTCGACCCACCGAGGTACCCGCTGAACAATCGGGGGATTTACCCGTGGAACTGGTTCAAACACCCACCATTCCCTCGACCCACCGAGGTACACGCTGTACAATCGGGGGATTTACCCGTGGAACTGGTACAAACACCCACCATTCCCTCGACCCACCGAGGTACCCGCTGAACAATCGAGGGATTTACCCGTGGAACTGGTTCAAAAACCCACCATTCCCTCGACCCACCGAGGTACCCGCTGAACAATCAGGGGATTTACCTGTGGAACTGGTTCAAACACCCACCATTCCCTCGAACCACCGAGGTACCCGCTGAACAATCAGGGGATTTACCTGTGGAACTGGTTCAAACACCCACCATTCCCTTGACCCACCGAGGTACCCGCTGAACAATCGGGGGATTTACCCGTGGAACTGGTTCAAACACCCAACATTCCCTCGACCCACCGAGGTACCCGCTGAACAATCGGGGGATTTACCTGTGGAACTGGTTCAAGCATCCACCATTCCCTCGACCCACCGAGGTACCCGCTGAACAATCGGGATTTACCCGTGGAACTGGTTCAAACACCCACCATTCTCTCGACCCACCGAGGTACCAGCTGAACAATCGGGGCATTTACCCGTGGAACTGGTTCAAACACCCACCATTCCCTCGACCCACCGAGGTACCCGCTGAACAATCGGGGGATTTACCTGTGGAACTGGTTCAAACACCCACCATTCCCTCGACCCACCGAGGTACCCGCTGAACAATCGGGATTTACCTGTGGAACTCGTTCAAACACCTACCATTCCCTCGACCCACCGAGGCACCCGCTGAACAATCGTGGGATTTACCTGTGGAACTGGTTCAAACACCCACCATTCCCTCGACCCACCGAGGTACCCGCTGAACAATCGGGGGATTTACCTGTGGAACTGGTTCAAACACCCACCATTCCCTCGACCCACCGAGGTACTCGCTGAACAATCGGTGGATTTACCCGTGGAACTGGTTCAAACACCCACCATTCCCTCGACCCACCGAGGTACCTGCTGAACAATCAGGATTTACCTGTGGTACTGGTTCAAACACCCACCATTCCCTCGAGCCACCGAGGTACCCGCTGAACAATTGGGGGATTTACCCGTGGAACTGGTTGAAATAGCCACCATTCCCTTGACCCACCGAGGCACCCGCTGAACAATTGGGGGATTTACCCGTGGAACTGGTTCAAACACCCACCATTCCCTCGAGCCACCGAGGTACCCGCTGAACAATCAGGGGATTTACCTGTGGAACTGGTTCAAACACCCACCATTCCCTCGACCCACCGAGGTGCCAGCTGAACAATCGGGGGATTTACCTGTGCAACTGGTTCAAACACCCACCATTCCCTCGACCCACCGAGGTACCCGCTGAACAATCGGGATTTACAGGTGGAACTGGTTCAAACACGCACAATTCCCTCGACCCACCGAGGTACCCGCTGAACAATCGGGGGATTTACCCGTGGAACTGGTTCAAACACCCACCATTCCCTCGACCCACCGAGGTACCCGCTGAACAATCGTGGGATTTACCTGTGGAACTGGTTCAAACACTCACCATTCCCTCGACCCACTGAGGTACCCGCTGAACAATCGGTGGATTTACCTGTGGAACTGGTTCAAACACCCACCATTCCCTCGACCCACCGAGGTACCCGCTGAACAATCGGGGGATTTACCCGTGGAACTGGTTCAAACACCCACCATTCCCTCGACACACCGAGGTACCCGCTGAACAATCGGGATTTACCTGTGGTACTGATTCAAACACCCACCAGTCCCTCGACCCACCGAGGTACCCGCTGAACAATCGGGGGATTTACCCGTGGAACTGGTTCAAACACCCACCATTCCCTCGACCCACCGAGGTATCCACTGAACAATCGAGGGATTTACCCGTGGAACTGGTTCAAACACCCACCATTCCCTCGACCCACCGAGGTACCCGCTGAACAATCGGGATTTACCTGTGGAACTGGTTCAAACACCCACCATTCCCTCGATCAACCGATGTACCCGCTGAACAATCGGGGGATTTACCTGTGGAACTGGTTCAAACACCCACCATTCCCTCGACCCACCGAGGTACCCACTGAACAATCGGGGGATTTACCCGTGGAACTGATTCATACACCCACCATTCCCTCGACCCACTGAGGTACCCGCTGAAGAATCGGGATTTACCAGTGGAACTGGTTCAAACACCCACCATTCCCTCGACCCACCGAGATACCCGATGAACAATCGGGATTTATCCGTGGAACTGGTTCAAACACCCACCATTCCCTCGACCCACCGAGGTACCCGCTGAACAATCGGGGGATTTACCTGTGGAACTGGTTCAAACACCCACCATTCCCTCGACCCACTGAGGTACCCGCTGAACAATCGGGGGATTTACCCGTGGAACTGGTTCAAACACCCACCATTCCCTCGACCCACCGAGGTACCCGCTGAACAATCGGGGGATTTACCCTTGGAACTGGTTCAAACACCCACCATTCCCTCGACCCACCGAGGTACCCACTGAACAATCGGGGGATTTACCCGTGGAACTGGTTCAAACACCTAACATTCCCTCGACCCAACGAGGTACCCGCTGAACAATCGGGGGATTTACCCGTGGAACTGGTTCAAACACCCACCATTCCCTCGACCCAACGAGGTACCCGCTGAACAATCGGGGGATTTACCCGTGGAACTGGTTCAAACACCCACCATTCCCTCGACCCACCGAGGTACCCGCTGAACAATCAGGGGATTTACCCGTGGAACTGGTTCAAACACCCACCATTCCCTCGACCCAACGAGGTACCCGCTGAACAATCGGGGGATTTACACATGGAACTGGTTCAAACACCCAACATTCCCTCGACCCACCGAGGTACCAGCTGAACAATCGGGGGATTTACACGTGGAACTGGTTCAAACACACACCATTCCCTCGACCCACCGAGGTACCCGCTGAACAATTGGGGGATTTACCCGTGGAACTGGTTCAAACAGCCACCATTCCCTCGACCCACCGAGGCACCCGCTGAACAATCGGGGGATTTACCCGTGTAACTGGTTCAAACACCCACCATTCCCTCGACCCACCGAGGTACCCGCTGAACAATCGGGGGATTTACCCGTGGAACTGGTTCAAACACCCACCATTCCCTCGACCCACCGAGGTACCCGCTGTACAATCGGTGGATTTACCCGTGGAACTGGTTCAAACACCCACCATTCCCTCGACCCACCGAGGTACCCGCTGAACAATCGGGGGATTTACCCGTGGAACTGGTTCAAACACCCACCATTCCCTCGACCCACCGAGGTACCCGCTGAACAATCGGGGGATTTACCTGTGGAACTGGTTCAAACACCCACCATTCCCTCGACCCACGGAGGTACCCGCTGAACAATCGGGATTTACCTGTGGAACTGGTTCAAACACCCACCATTCCCTCGACCCACCGAGGTACCTGCTGAACAATCGGGGGATTTACCCGTGGAACTGGTTCAAACACCCACCATTCCCTCGACCCACCGAGGTACCCGCTGAAAAATCGTGGGATTTACCCATGGAACTGGTTCAAACACCCACCATTCCCTCGACCCACCGAGGTGCCCGCTGAACAATCATGGGATTTACCTGTGGAACTGGTTCAAACACCCACCATTCCCTCGACCCACCGAGGTACCCGCTGAACAATCGAGGGATTTACCCGTGGAACTGGTTCAAACACCCACCATTCCCTCGACCCACCGAGGTACCCGCTGAACAATCGGGGGATTTACCTGTGGAACTGGTTCAAACACCCACGATTCCCTCGACCCACCGATGTACCCGCTGAAAAATCGAGAGATTTACCCGTGGAACTGGTTCAAACACCCACCATTCCCTCGACCCACTGAGGTATCCGCTGAACAATCGAGGGATTTACCTGTGGAACTGATTCAAACACCCACCATTCCCTCGACCCACCGAGGTACCCGCTGAACAATCGGGATTTACCTGTGGAACTGGTTCCAACACCCTCCATTCCCTCGACCCACCGAGGTACCCGCTGAACAATCGGGGGAAATACCTGTGGAACTGGTTCAAACACCCACCAATCCCTCGAACCACCGAGGTACCCGCTGAACAATCCGGGGGTTTACCTGTGGAACTGGTGCAAACACCCACCATTCCCTCGACCCACCGAGGTACCCGCTGAACAATCGGGGGATTTACCCGTGGAAATGGTTCAAACACCCACCATTCCCTCGAACCACCGAGGTACCCGCTGAACAATCGGGAGATTTACCCATGGAACTGGTTCAAACACCCACCATTCCCTCGACCCACCGAGGTACCCGCTGAACAATAAAGGGATTTACCTGTGGAACTGGTTCAAACACCCACCATTCCCTCGACCCACCGAGGTACCAGCTGAACAATCGGGGGATTTACCTGTGCAACTGGTTCAAACACCCACCATTCCCTCGACCCACCGAGGTACCCGCTGAACAATCGGGGGATTTACCAGTGGAACTGGTTCAAGCACCCACGATTCCCTCGACCCACCGAGGTACCCGCTGAACAATCGAGGGATTTACCTGTGGAACTGGTTCAAACACCCACCATTCCCTCGACCCACCGAGGTACCCGCTGAACAATCGTGGGATTTACCTGTGGAACTGGTTCAAACACACACCATTCCCTCGACCCACCGAGGTACCCGCTGAACAATCGGGGGATTTACCTGTGGAACTGGTTCAAACACCCACCATTCCCTCGACCCACCGAGGTACCCGCTGAACAATCGGTGGACTTACCCGTGGAACTGGTTCAAACACCCACCATTCCCTCGACCAACCGAGGTACCTGCTGAACAATCAGGATTTACCTGTGGTACTGGTTCAAACACCCACCATTCCCTCGAGCCACCGAGGTACCCGCTGAACAATCAGGGGATTTACCTGTGGAACTGGTTCAAACACCCACCATTCCCTCGACCCACCGAGGTACCAGCTGAACAATCGGGGGATTTACCTGTGCAACTGGTTCAAACACCCACCATTCCCTCGACCCACCGAGGTACCCGCTGAACAATCAGGGGATTTACCCGTGGAACTGGTTCAAACACCCACCATTCCCTCGACCCAACGAGGTACCCGCTGAGCAATCGGGTGATTTACACGTGGAACTGGTTCAAACACCCACCATTCCCTTGACCCACCGAGGTACCAGCTGAACAATCGGGGGATTTACCTGTGGAACTGGTTCAAAGACCCACCATTCCCTCGACCCACCGAGGTACCCGCTGAACAATTGGGGGATTTACCCGTGGAACTGGTTCAAACAGCCACCATTCCCTCAACCCACCGAGGCACCCGCTGAACAATCGGGGGATTTACTCGTGGAACTGGTTCAAACACCCACCATTCCCTCAACCCACCGAGGTACCCGCTGAACAATCGGGGGATTTACCCGTGGAACTGGTTCAAACACCCACCATTCCCTCGACCCACCGAGGTACACGCTGTACAATCGGTGGATTTACCCGTGGAACTGGTTCAAACACCCACCATTCCCTCGACCCACCGAGGTACCCGCTGAACAATCGGGGGATTTACCCGTGGAACTGGTTCAAACACCCACCATTCCCTCGACCCACCGAGGTACCCGCTGAACAATCGGGGGATTTACCCGTGGAACTGGTACAAACACCCACCATTCCCTCGACCCACCGAGGTACCCGCTGAACAATCGAGGGATTTACCCGTGGAACTGGTTCAAAAACCCACCATTCCCTCGACCCACCGAGGTACCCGCTGAACAATCAGGGGATTTACCTGTGGAACTGGTTCAAACACCCACCATTCCCTCGACCCACCGAGGTACCCGCTGAACAATCAGGGGATTTACCTGTGGAACTGGTTCAAGCACCCACCATTCCCTCGACCCACCGAGGTACCCGCTGAACAATCGGGGGATTTACCCGTGGAACTGGTTCAAGCACCCACCATTCCCTCGACCCACCGAGGTACCCGCTGAACAATCGGGGGATTTATCTGTGGAACTGGTTCAAACACCCACCAGTCCCTCGACCCACCGAGGTACCCGCTGAACAATCGGGAATTTACCCTTGGAACTGGTTCAAACACCCACCATTCCCTCGACCCACCGAGGTACCCGCTGAACAATCGGGGGATTTACCCGTGGAACTGGTTCAAACACCTACCATTCCCTCGACCCAACGAGGTACCCGCTGAACAATCGGGGGATTTAACCGTGGAACTGGTTCAAACACCCACCATTTCCTCGACCCAACGAGGTACCCGCTGAACAATCGGGGGATTTACCCGTGGAACTGGTTCAAACACCCACCATTCCCTCGACCCAACGAGGTACCCGCTGAACAATCACGGGATTTACCCGTGGAACTGGTTCAAACACCCACCATTCCCTCGGCCCAACGAGGTACCCGCTGAACAATCGGGGGATTTACACGTGGAACTGGTTCAAACACCCACCATTCCCTCGAACCACCGAGGTACCAGCTGAACAATCGGGGGATTTACCTGTGGAACTGGTTCAAACACCCACCATTCCCTCGACCCACAGAGGTACCCGCTGAACAATTGGGGGATTTACCCCTGGAACTGGTTGAAACAGCCACCATTCCCTTGACCCACCGAGGCACCCGCTGAACAATCGGGGGATTTACCCGTGGAACTGGTTCAAACACCCACCATTCCCTCGACCCACCGAGGTACCCGCTGAACAATCGGGGGATTTACCCGTGGAACTGGTTCAAACACCCACCATTCCCTCGACCCAACGAGGTACCCGCTGAACAATCGGGGGATTTACCCGTGGAACTGGTTCAAACACCCACCATTCCCTCGACCCAACGAGGTACCCGCTGAACAATCAGGGGATTTACCCGTGGAACTGGTTCAAACACCCACCATTCCCTCGGCCCAACGAGGTACCCGCTGAACAATCGGGGGATTTACACGTGGAACTGGTTCAAACACCCACCATTCCCTCGAACCACCGAGGTACCAGCTGAACAATCGGGGGATTTACCTGTGGAACTGGTTCAAACACCCACCATTCCCTCGACCCACCGAGGTACCCGCTGAACAATTGGGGGATTTACCCGTGGAACTGGTTGAAATAGCCACCATTCCCTTGACCCACCGAGGCACCCGCTGAACAATTGGGGGATTTACCCGTGGAACTGGTTCAAACACCCACCATTCCCTCGACCCACCGAGGTACCCGCTGAACAATCGGGGGATTTACCCGTGGAACTGGTTCAAACACCCACCATTCCCTCGACCCACCGAGGTACACGCTGTACAATCGGGGGATTTACCCGTGGAACTGGTACAAACACCCACCATTCCCTCGACCCACCGAGGTACCCGCTGAACAATCGAGGGATTTACCCGTGGAACTGGTTCAAAAACCCACCATTCCCTCGACCCACCGAGGTACCCGCTGAACAATCAGGGGATTTACCTGTGGAACTGGTTCAAACACCCACCATTCCCTCGAACCACCGAGGTACCCGCTGAACAATCAGGGGATTTACCTGTGGAACTGGTTCAAACACCCACCATTCCCTTGACCCACCGAGGTATACGCTGAACAATCGGGGGATTTACCCGTGGAACTGGTTCAAACACTCAACATTCCCTCGACCCACCGAGGTACCCGCTGAACAATCGGGGGATTTACCTGTGGAACTGGTTCAAGCATCCACCATTCCCTCGACCCACCGAGGTACCCGCTGAACAATCGGGATTTACCCGTGGAACTGGTTCAAACACCCACCATTCTCTCGACCCACCGAGGTACCAGCTGAACAATCGGGGCATTTACCCGTGGAACTGGTTCAAACACCCACCATTCCCTCGACCCACCGAGGTACCCGCTGAACAATCGGGGGATTTACCTGTGGAACTGGTTCAAACACCCACCATTCCCTCGACCCACCGAGGTACCCGCTGAACAATCGGGATTTACCTGTGGAACTCGTTCAAACACCTACCATTCCCTCGACCCACCGAGGTACCTGCTGAACAATCGGGGGATTTACCCGTGGAACTGGTTCAAACACCCACCATTCCCTCGACCCACGGAGGTACCCGCTGAACAATCGGGATTTACCTGTGGAACTGTTCAAACACCCACCATTCCCTAGACCCACCGATGTACCTGCTGAACCATCGGGGGATTTACCCGTGGGACTGGTTCAAACACCCACCATTCCCTCGACCCACCGAGGTACCCGCTGAACAATCGTGGGATTTACCCGTGGAACTGGTTCAAACACCCACCATTCCCTCGACCCACCGAAGTGCCCGCTGAACAATCGTGGGATTTACCTGTGGAACTGGTTCAAACACCGACCATTCCCTCGACCCACCGAGGTCCCCGCTGAACAATCGAGGGATTTACCCGTGAAACTGGTTCAAACACCCACCATTCCCTCGACGCACCGAGGTACCCGCTGAACAATCGGGGGATTTACCTGTGGAACTGGTTCAAACACCCACGATTCCCTTGACCCACCGATGTACCCGCTGATAAATCGAGAGATTTACACGTGGAACTGGTTCAAACACCCACCATTCCCTCGACCCACCAAGGCATCCGCTGAATAATCGAGGGATTTACCCGTGGAACTGTTTCAAACACCCACCATTCCCTCGACCCACCGAGGTACCCGCTGAGCAATCGGGATTTATCTGTGGAACTGGTTCAAACACCCACCATTCCCTCGACCCACCGAGGTACCCACTGAACAATCGGGATTTACCTGTGGAACTGGTTCAAACACCCACCATTCCCTCGACCCACCGAGGTACCCGCTGAACAATCGGGGGATTTACCTGTGTAACTGGTTCAAACACCCACCATTCCCTCTACCCACCGAGGTACCCACTGAACAATGGGGGATTTCCTGTGGAACTAGTTCAAACACCCACCATTCCCTCGACCCACCGAGGTACCCGCTGAACAATCGGGATTTACCCGTGGAGCTGGTTCAAACACCCACCATTCCCTCGACCCACCGAGGTACCCGCTGAACAATCGGGGATTTACCCGTGGAACTGGTTCAAACAGCCACCATTCCCTCGACCCACCGAAGTGCCCGCTGAACAATCGTGGGATTTACCTGTGGAACTGGTTCAAACACCCACCATTCCCTCGACCCACCGAGGTACCCGCTGAACAATCGAGGGATTTACCCGTGTAACTGGTTCAAACACCCACCATTCCCTCGACCCACCGAGGTACCCGCTGAACAATCGGGGGATTTACCTGTGGAACTGGTTCATACACCCACGATTCCCTTGACCCACCGATGTACCCGCTGAAAAATCGAGAGATTTACACGTGGAACTGGTTCAAACACCCACCATTCCCTCGACCCACCGAGGTATCCGCTGAACAATCGGGGGATTTACCCGTGGAACTGGTTCAAACACGCACCATTCCCTCGACCCACCGAGGTACCCGCTGAACAATCGTGGGATTTACCTGTGGAACTGGTTCAAACACCCACCATTCCCTCGACCCACCGAGGTACCCGCTGAACAATCGGGGGATTTACCTGTGGAACTGGTTCAAACACCCACCATTCCCTCGACCCACCGAGGTACCCGCTGAACAATCGGGGGATTTACCCGTGGAACTGGTTCAAACACCCACCATTCCCTCGACGCACCGAGGTACCCGCTGAACAATCGGGATTTACCTGTGGTACTGGTTCAAACACCCACCATTCCCTCGACCCACCGAGGTATCCACTGAACAATCGAGGGATTTACCCGTGGAACTGGTTCAAACACCCACCATTCCCTCGACCCACCGAGGTACCCGCTGAACAATCGGGATTTACCTGTGGAACTGGTTCAAACACCCACCATTCCCTCGACCAACCGAGGTACCCGCTGAACAATCGGGGGATTTACCTGTGGAACTGGTTCAAACACCCACCATTCCCTCGACCCACTGAGGTACCCGCTGAAGAATCGGGATTTACCTGTGGAACTGGTTCAGACACCCACCATTCCCTCGACCCACCGAGGTACCCGATGAACAATCGGGATTTACCCGTGGAACTGGTTCAAACACCCACCATTCCCTCGACCAACCGAGGTACCCGCTGAACAATCAGGGGATTTACCTGTGGAACTGGTTCAAACACCCACCATTCCCTCGACCCACTGAGGTACCCGCTGAACAATCAGGGGATTTACCTGTGGAACTGGTTCAAACACTCACCATTCCCTTGACCCACCGAGGAACCCGCTGAAAAATCGGGGGATTTACCCGTGGAACTGGTTCAAACACCCACCATTCCCTTGACCCACCGAGGTACCCGCTGAACAATCGGGATTTACCCTTGGAACTGGTTCAAACACCCACCATTCCCTCGACCCACCGAGGTACCCGCTGAACAATCGGGGGATTTACCCGTGGAACTGGTTCAAACACCTACCATTCCCTCGACCCAATGAGGTACCCGCTGAACAATCGGTGGATTTACCCGTGGAACTGGTTCAAACACCCACCATTCCCTCGACCCAACGAGGTACCCGCTGAACAATCGGGGGATTTACCCGTGGAATTGGTTCAAACACCCACCATTCCCTCGACCCACCGAGGTACCCACTGTATAATCAGGGGATTTACCCGTGGAACTGGTTCAAACACCCACCATTCCCTCGACCCAACGAGGTACCCGCTGAGCAATCGGGTGATTTACACGTGGAACTGGTTCAAACACCCACCATTCCCTTGACCCACCGAGGTACCAGCTGAACAATCGGGAGATTTACCTGTGGAACTGGTTCAAACACCCACCATTCCCTCGACCCACCGAGGTACCCGCTGAACAATTGGGGGATTTACCCGTGGAACTGGTTCAAACAGCCACCATTCCCTCAACCCACCGAGGCACCCGCTGAACAATCGGGGGATTTACTCGTGGAACTGGTTCAAACACCCACCATTCCCTCGACCCACCGAGGTACCCGCTGAACAATCGGGGGATTTACCCGTGGAACTGGTTCAAACATCCACCATTCCCTCGACCCACCGAGGTACACGCTGTACAATCGGGGGATTTACCCGTGGAACTGGTTCAAACACCCACCATTCCCTCGACCCACCGAGGTACCCGCTGAACAATCGAGGGATTTACCCGTGGAACTGGTTCAAAAACCCACCATTCCCTCGACCCACCGAGGTACCCGCTGAACAATCAGGGGATTTACCTGTGGAACTGGTTCAAACACCCACCATTCCCTCGAACCACCGAGGTACCCGCTGAACAATCAGGGGATTTACCTGTGGAACTGGTTCAAACACCCACCATTCCCTTGACCCACCGAGGTACCCGCTGAACTATCGGGGGATTTACCCGTGGAACTGGTTCAAACACCCAACATTCCCTCGACCCACCGAGGTACCCGCTGAACAATCGGGGGATTTACCTGTGGAACTGGTTCAAGCATCCACCATTCCCTCGACCCACCGAGGTACCCGCTGAACAATCGGGATTTACCCGTGGAACTGGTTCAAACACCCACCATTCTCTCGACCCACCGAGGTACCAGCTGAACAATCGGGGGATTTACCCGTGGAACTGGTTCAAACACCCACCATTCCCTCGACCCACCGAGGTACCCGCTGAACAATCGGGGGATTTACCTGTGGAACTGGTTCAAACACCCACCATTCCCTCGACCCACCGAGGTACCCGCTGAACAATCGGGATTTACCTGTGGAACTCGTTCAAACACCTACCATTCCCTCGACCCACCGAGGTACCCGCTGAACAATCGGGGGATTTACCCGTGGAACTGGTTCAAACACCCACCATTCCCTCGACCCACGGAGGTACCCGCTGAACAATCGGGATTTACCTGTGGAACTGGTTCAATCACCCACCATTCCCTAGACCCACCGATGTACCTGCTGAACCATCGGGGGATTTACCCGTGGGACTGGTTCAAACACCCACCATTCCCTCGACCCACCGAGGTACCCGCTGAACAATCGGGGGATTTACCCGTGGAACTGGTTCAAACACCCACCATTCCCTCGACCCACCGAAGTGCCCGCTGAACAATCGTGGGATTTACCTGTGGAACTGGTTCAAACGCCGACCATTCCCTCGACCCACCGAGGTCCCCGCTGAACAATCGAGGGATTTACCCGTGAAACTGGTTCAAACACCCACCATTCCCTCGACGCACCGAGGTACCCGCTGAACAATCGGGGGATTTACCTGTGGAACTGGTTCAAACACCCACGATTCCCTTGACCCACCGATGTACCCGCTGAAAAATCGAGAGATTTACACGTGGAACTGGTTCAAACACCCACCATTCCCTCGACCCACCAAGGCATCCGCTGAATAATCGAGGGATTTACCCGTGGAACTGTTTCAAACACCCACCATTCCCTCGACCCACCGAGGTACCCGCTGAGCAATCGGGATTTATCTGTGGAACTGGTTCAAACACCCACCATTCCCTCGACCCACCGAGGTACCCACTGAACAATCGGGATTTACCTGTGGAACTGGTTCAAACACCCACCATTCCCTCGACCCACCGAGGTACCCGCTGAACAATCGGGGGATTTACCTGTGTAACTGGTTCAAACACCCACCATTCCCTCTACCCACCGAGGTACCCACTGAACAATGGGGGATTTCCTGTGGAACTAGTTCAAACACCCACCATTCCCTCGACCCACCGAGGTACCCGCTGAACAATCGGGATTTACCCGTGGAACTGGTTCAAACACCCACCATTCCCTCGACCCACCGAGGTACCCGCTGAACAATCGGGGGATTTACCCGTGGAACTGGTTCAAACAGCCACCATTCCCTCGACCCACCGAAGTGCCCGCTGAACAATCGTGGGATTTACCTGTGGAACTGGTTCAAACACCCACCATTCCCTCGACCCACCGAGGTACCCGCTGAACAATCGAGGGATTTACCCGTGAAACTGGTTCAAACACCCACCATTCCCTCGACCCACCGAGGTACCCGCTGAACAATCGGGGGATTTACCTGTGGAACTGGTTCAAACACCCACGATTCCCTTGACCCACCGATGTACCCGCTGAAAAATCGAGAGATTTACACGTGGAACTGGTTCAAACACCCACCATTCCCTCGACCCACCGAGGTATCCGCTGAACAATCGGGGGATTTACCCGTGGAACTGGTTCAAACACGCACCATTCCCTCGACCCACCGAGGTACCCGCTGAACAATCGGGGGATTTACCCGTGGAACTGGTTCAAACACCCACCATTCCCTCGACCCACCGAGGTACCCGCTGAACAATCGTGGGATTTACTTGTGGAACTGGTTCAAACACCCACCATTCCCTCGACCCACCGAGGTACCCGCTGAACAATCGGGTGATTTACCTGTGGAACTGGTTCAAACACCCACCATTCCCTCGACCCACCGAGGTACCCGCTGAACAATCGGGGGATTTACCCGTGGAACTGGTTCAAACACCCACCATTCCCTCGACCCACCGAGGTACCCGCTGAACAATCGGGATTTACCTGTGGTACTGGTTCAAACACCCACCATTCCCTCGACCCACCGAGGTATCCACTGAACAATCGAGGGATTTACCCGTGGAACTGGTTCAAACACCCACCATTCCCTCGACCCACCGAGGTACCCGCTGAACAATCGGGATTTACCTGTGGAACTGGTTCAAACACCCACCATTCCCTCGACCAACCGAGGTACCCGCTGAACAATCGGGGGATTTACCTGTGGAACTGGTTCAAACACCCACCATTCCCTCGACCCACTGAGGTACCCGCTGAAGAATCGGGATTTACCTGTGGAACTGGTTCAGACACCCACCATTCCCTCGACCCACCGAGGTACCCGATGAACAATCGGGATTTACCCGTGGAACTGGTTCAAACACCCACCATTCCCTAGACCAACCGAGGTACCCGCTGAACAATCAGGGGATTTACCTGTGGAACTGGTTCAAACACCCACCATTCCCTCGACCCACTGAGGTACCCGCTGAACAATCAGGGGATTTACCTGTGGAACTGGTTCAAACACTCACCATTCCCTTGACCCACCGAGGTACCCGCTGAAAAATCGGGGGATTTACCCGTGGAACTGGTTCAAACACCCACCATTCCCTTGACCCACCGAGGTACCCGCTGAACAATCGGGATTTACCCTTGGAACTGGTTCAAACACCCACCATTCCCTCGACCCACCGAGGCACCCGCTGAACAATCGGGGGATTTACCCGTGGAACTGGTTCAAACACCTACCATTCCCTCGACCCAATGAGGTACCCGCTGAACAATCGGTGGATTTACCCGTGGAACTGGTTCAAACACCCACCATTCCCTCGACCCAACGAGGTACCCGCTGAACAATCGGGGGATTTACCCGTGGAATTGGTTCAAACACCCACCATTCCCTCGACCCACCGAGGTACCCACTGTACAATCAGGGGATTTACCCGTGGAACTGGTTCAAACACCCACCATTCCCTCGACCCAACGAGGTACCCGCTGAGCAATCGGGTGATTTACACGTGGAACTGGTTCAAACACCCACCATTCCCTTGACCCACCGAGGTACCAGCTGAACAATCGGGGGATTTACCTGTGGAACTGGTTCAAACACCCACCATTCCCTCGACCCACCGAGGTACCCGCTGAACAATTGGGGGATTTACCCGTGGAACTGGTTCAAACAGCCACCATTCCCTCAACCCACCGAGGCACCCGCTGAACAATCGGGGGATTTACTCGTGGAACTGGTTCAAACACCCACCATTCCCTCGACCCACCGAGGTACCCGCTGAACAATCGGGGGATTTACCCGTGGAACTGGTTCAAACACCCACCATTCCCTCGACCCACCGAGGTACACGCTGTACAATCGGTGGATTTACCCATGGAACTGGTTCAAACACCCACCATTCCCTCGACCCACCGAGGTACCCGCTGAACAATCGGGGGATTTACCCGTGGAACTGGTTCAAACACCCACCATTCCCTCGACCCACCGAGGTACCCGCTGAACAATCGGGGGATTTACCCGTGGAACTGGTACAAACACCCACCATTCCCTCGACCCACCGAGGTACCCGCTGAACAATCGGGGGATTTACCTGTGGAACTGGTTCAAACACCCACCATTCCCTCGACCCACCGAGGTACCCGCTGAACAATCGGGATTTACCTGTGGAACTCGTTCAAACACCTACCATTCCCTCGACCCACCGAGGTACCCGCTGAACAATCGGGGGATTTACCCGTGGAACTGGTTCAAACACCCACCATTCCCTCGACCCACGGAGGTACCCGCTGAACAATCGGGATTTACCTGTGGAACTGGTTCAATCACCCACCATTCCCTAGACCCACCGATGTACCTGCTGAACCATCGGGGGATTTACCCGTGGGACTGGTTCAAACACCCACCATTCCCTCGACCCACCGAGGTACCCGCTGAACAATCGGGGGATTTACCCGTGGAACTGGTTCAAACACCCACCATTCCCTCGACCCACCGAAGTGCCCGCTGAACAATCGTGGGATTTACCTGTGGAACTGGTTCAAACGCCGACCATTCCCTCGACCCACCGAGGTCCCCGCTGAACAATCGAGGGATTTACCCGTGAAACTGGTTCAAACACCCACCATTCCCTCGACGCACCGAGGTACCCGCTGAACAATCGGGGGATTTACCTGTGGAACTGGTTCAAACACCCACGATTCCCTTGACCCACCGATGTACCCGCTGAAAAATCGAGAGATTTACACGTGGAACTGGTTCAAACACCCACCATTCCCTCGACCCACCAAGGCATCCGCTGAATAATCGAGGGATTTACCCGTGGAACTGTTTCAAACACCCACCATTCCCTCGACCCACCGAGGTACCCGCTGAGCAATCGGGATTTATCTGTGGAACTGGTTCAAACACCCACCATTCCCTCGACCCACCGAGGTACCCACTGAACAATCGGGATTTACCTGTGGAACTGGTTCAAACACCCACCATTCCCTCGACCCACCGAGGTACCCGCTGAACAATCGGGGGATTTACCTGTGTAACTGGTTCAAACACCCACCATTCCCTCTACCCACCGAGGTACCCACTGAACAATGGGGGATTTCCTGTGGAACTAGTTCAAACACCCACCATTCCCTCGACCCACCGAGGTACCCGCTGAACAATCGGGATTTACCCGTGGAACTGGTTCAAACACCCACCATTCCCTCGACCCACCGAGGTACCCGCTGAACAATCGGGGGATTTACCCGTGGAACTGGTTCAAACAGCCACCATTCCCTCGACCCACCGAAGTGCCCGCTGAACAATCGTGGGATTTACCTGTGGAACTGGTTCAAACACCCACCATTCCCTCGACCCACCGAGGTACCCGCTGAACAATCGAGGGATTTACCCGTGAAACTGGTTCAAACACCCACCATTCCCTCGACCCACCGAGGTACCCGCTGAACAATCGGGGGATTTACCTGTGGAACTGGTTCAAACACCCACGATTCCCTTGACCCACCGATGTACCCGCTGAAAAATCGAGAGATTTACACGTGGAACTGGTTCAAACACCCACCATTCCCTCGACCCACCGAGGTATCCGCTGAACAATCGGGGGATTTACCCGTGGAACTGGTTCAAACACGCACCATTCCCTCGACCCACCGAGGTACCCGCTGAACAATCGGGGGATTTACCCGTGGAACTGGTTCAAACACCCACCATTCCCTCGACCCACCGAGGTACCCGCTGAACAATCGTGGGATTTACTTGTGGAACTGGTTCAAACACCCACCATTCCCTCGACCCACCGAGGTACCCGCTGAACAATCGGGTGATTTACCTGTGGAACTGGTTCAAACACCCACCATTCCCTCGACCCAC
Source organism: Somniosus microcephalus (assembly GCF_052327205.1). Lineage (NCBI taxonomy): Eukaryota > Metazoa > Chordata > Chondrichthyes > Squaliformes > Somniosidae > Somniosus > Somniosus microcephalus. The sequence continues at coordinate 186,586,347 of NC_140998.1, forward strand.
CGAGGTACCCGCTGAACAATCGGGGGATTTACCCGTGGAACTGGTTCAAACACCCACCATTCCCTCGACCCACCGAGGTACCCGCTGAACAATCGGGATTTACCTGTGGTACTGGTTCAAACACCCACCATTCCCTCGACCCACCGAGGTATCCACTGAACAATCGAGGGATTTACCCGTGGAACTGGTTCAAACACCCACCATTCCCTCGACCCACCGAGGTACCCGCTGAACAATCGGGATTTACCTGTGGAACTGGTTCAAACACCCACCATTCCCTCGACCAACCGAGGTACCCGCTGAACAATCGGGGGATTTACCTGTGGAACTGGTTCAAACACCCACCATTCCCTCGACCCACTGAGGTACCCGCTGAAGAATCGGGATTTACCTGTGGAACTGGTTCAGACACCCACCATTCCCTCGACCCACCGAGGTACCCGATGAACAATCGGGATTTACCCGTGGAACTGGTTCAAACACCCACCATTCCCTAGACCAACCGAGGTACCCGCTGAACAATCAGGGGATTTACCTGTGGAACTGGTTCAAACACCCACCATTCCCTCGACCCACTGAGGTACCCGCTGAACAATCAGGGGATTTACCTGTGGAACTGGTTCAGACACTCACCATTCCCTTGACCCACCGAGGTACCCGCTGAAAAATCGGGGGATTTACCCGTGGAACTGGTTCAAACACCCACCATTCCCTTGACCCACCGAGGTACCCGCTGAACAATCGGGATTTACCCTTGGAACTGGTTCAAACACCCACCATTCCCTCGACCCACCGAGGCACCCGCTGAACAATCGGGGGATTTACCCGTGGAACTGGTTCAAACACCTACCATTCCCTCGACCCAATGAGGTACCCGCTGAACAATCGGTGGATTTACCCGTGGAACTGGTTCAAACACCCACCATTCCCTCGACCCAACGAGGTACCCGCTGAACAATCGGGGGATTTACCCGTGGAATTGGTTCAAACACCCACCATTCCCTCGACCCACCGAGGTACCCACTGTACAATCAGGGGATTTACCCGTGGAACTGGTTCAAACACCCACCATTCCCTCGACCCAACGAGGTACCCGCTGAACAATCAGGGGATTTACCTGTGGAACTGGTTCAAACACCCACCATTCCCTCGACCCACCGAGGTACCCGCTGAACAATCAGGGGATTTACCTGTGGAACTGGTTCAAGCACCCACCATTCCCTCGACCCACCGAGGTACCCGCTGAACAATCGGGGGATTTACCCGTGGAACTGGTTCAAGCACCCACCATTCCCTCGACCCACCGAGGTACCCGCTGAACAATCGGGGGATTTACCTGTGGAACTGGTTCAAACATCCACCATTCCCTCGACCCACCGAGGTACCCGCTGAACAATCGGGATATACCCGTGGAACTGGTTCAAACACCCACCATTCTCTCGACCCACCGAGGTACCCGCTGAACAATCGGGGGATTTACCTGTGGAACTGGTTCAAACACCCACCATTCCCTCGACCCACGGAGGTACGCGCTGAACAATCGGGATTTACCTGTGGAACTGGTTCAAACACCCACCATTCCCTCGACCCACCGAGGTACCCGCTGAACAATCGTGGGATTTACCTGTGGAACTGGTTCAAACACCCACCATTCCCTCGACCCACCGAGGTACCTGCTGAACAATCGGGGGATTTACCCGTGGGAATGGTTCAAACACGCACCTTTCCCTCGACCCACAGAGGTACCCGCTGAACAATCGTGGGATTTACCCGTGGAACTGGTTCAAACACCCACCATTCCCTCGACCCACCGAAGTGCCCGCTGAACAATCGTGGGATTTACCTGTGGAACTGGTTCAAACACCGACCATTCCCTCGACCCACCGAGGTCCCCTCTGAACAATCGAGGGATTTACCCGTGAAACTGGTTCAAACACCCACCATTCCCTCGACCCACCGAGGTACCCGCTGAACAATCGGGGGATTTACCTGTGTAACTGGTTCAAACACCCACCATTCCCTCTACCCACCGAGGTACCCACTGAACAGTGGGGGATTTCCTGTGGAACTAGTTCAAACACCCACCATTCCCTCGACCCACCGAGGTACCCGCTGAACAATCGGGATTTACCCGTGGAACTGGTTCAAACACCCACCATTCCCTCGACCCACCGAGGTACCCGCTGAACAATCGGGGGATTTACCCGTGGAACTGGTTCAAACAGCCACCATTCCCTCGACCCACCGAAGTGCCCGCTGAACAATCGTGGGATTTACCTGTGGAACTGGTTCAAACACCCACCATTCCCTCGACCCACCGAGGTACCCGCTGAACAATCGAGGGATTTACCCGTGAAACTGGTTCAAACACCCACCATTCCCTCGACCCACCGAGGTACCCGCTGAACAATCGGGGGATTTACCTGTGGAACTGGTTCAAACACCCACGATTCCCTTGACCCACCGATGTACCCGCTGAAAAATCGAGAGATTTACACGTGGAACTGGTTCAAACACCCACCATTCCCTCGACCCACCGAGGTATCCGCTGAACAATCGGGGGATTTACCCGTGGAACTGGTTCAAACACGCACCATTCCCTCGACCCACCGAGGTACCCGCTGAACAATCGGGGGATTTACCCGTGGAACTGGTTCAAACACCCACCATTCCCTCGACCCACCGAGGTACCCGCTGAACAATCGTGGGATTTACTTGTGGAACTGGTTCAAACACCCACCATTCCCTCGACCCACCGAGGTACCCGCTGAACAATCGGGTGATTTACCTGTGGAACTGGTTCAAACACCCACCATTCCCTCGACCCACCGAGGTACCCGCTGAACAATCGGGGGATTTACCCGTGGAACTGGTTCAAACACCCACCATTCCCTCGACCCACCGAGGTACCCGCTGAACAATCGGGATTTACCTGTGGTACTGGTTCAAACACCCACCATTCCCTCGACCCACCGAGGTATCCACTGAACAATCGAGGGATTTACCCGTGGAACTGGTTCAAACACCCACCATTCCCTCGACCCACCGAGGTACCCGCTGAACAATCGGGATTTACCTGTGGAACTGGTTCAAACACCCACCATTCCCTCGACCAACCGAGGTACCCGCTGAACAATCGGGGGATTTACCTGTGGAACTGGTTCAAACACCCACCATTCCCTCGACCCACTGAGGTACCCGCTGAAGAATCGGGATTTACCTGTGGAACTGGTTCAGACACCCACCATTCCCTCGACCCACCGAGGTACCCGATGAACAATCGGGATTTACCCGTGGAACTGGTTCAAACACCCACCATTCCCTAGACCAACCGAGGTACCCGCTGAACAATCAGGGGATTTACCTGTGGAACTGGTTCAAACACCCACCATTCCCTCGACCCACTGAGGTACCCGCTGAACAATCAGGGGATTTACCTGTGGAACTGGTTCAAACACTCACCATTCCCTTGACCCACCGAGGTACCCGCTGAAAAATCGGGGGATTTACCCGTGGAACTGGTTCAAACACCCACCATTCCCTTGACCCACCGAGGTACCCGCTGAACAATCGGGATTTACCCTTGGAACTGGTTCAAACACCCACCATTCCCTCGACCCACCGAGGCACCCGCTGAACAATCGGGGGATTTACCCGTGGAACTGGTTCAAACACCTACCATTCCCTCGACCCAATGAGGTACCCGCTGAACAATCGGTGGATTTACCCGTGGAACTGGTTCAAACACCCACCATTCCCTCGACCCAACGAGGTACCCGCTGAACAATCGGGGGATTTACCCGTGGAATTGGTTCAAACACCCACCATTCCCTCGACCCACCGAGGTACCCACTGTACAATCAGGGGATTTACCCGTGGAACTGGTTCAAACACCCACCATTCCCTCGACCCAACGAGGTACCCGCTGAACAATCAGGGGATTTACCTGTGGAACTGGTTCAAACACCCACCATTCCCTCGACCCACCGAGGTACCCGCTGAACAATCAGGGGATTTACCTGTGGAACTGGTTCAAGCACCCACCATTCCCTCGACCCACCGAGGTACCCGCTGAACAATCGGGGGATTTACCCGTGGAACTGGTTCAAGCACCCACCATTCCCTCGACCCACCGAGGTACCCGCTGAACAATCGGGGGATTTACCTGTGGAACTGGTTCAAACATCCACCATTCCCTCGACCCACCGAGGTACCCGCTGAACAATCGGGATATACCCGTGGAACTGGTTCAAACACCCACCATTCTCTCGACCCACCGAGGTACCCGCTGAACAATCGGGGGATTTACCTGTGGAACTGGTTCAAACACCCACCATTCCCTCGACCCACGGAGGTACGCGCTGAACAATCGGGATTTACCTGTGGAACTGGTTCAAACACCCACCATTCCCTCGACCCACCGAGGTACCCGCTGAACAATCGTGGGATTTACCTGTGGAACTGGTTCAAACACCCACCATTCCCTCGACCCACCGAGGTACCTGCTGAACAATCGGGGGATTTACCCGTGGGAATGGTTCAAACACGCACCTTTCCCTCGACCCACAGAGGTACCCGCTGAACAATCGTGGGATTTACCCGTGGAACTGGTTCAAACACCCACCATTCCCTCGACCCACCGAAGTGCCCGCTGAACAATCGTGGGATTTACCTGTGGAACTGGTTCAAACACCGACCATTCCCTCGACCCACCGAGGTCCCCTCTGAACAATCGAGGGATTTACCCGTGAAACTGGTTCAAACACCCACCATTCCCTCGACCCACCGAGGTACCCGCTGAACAATCGGGGGATTTACCTGTGGAACTGGTTCAAACACCCACGATTCCCTCGACCCACCGATGTACCCGCTGAAAAATCGAGAGATTTACAGGTGGAACTGATTCAAACTCCCACCATTCCCTCGACCCACCGAGGTATCCGTTGAATAATCGAGGGATTTACCCGTGGAACTGTTTCAAACAACCACCATTCCCTCGACCCACCGAGGTACCCGCTGAGCAATCGGGATTTACCTGTGGAACTGGTTCAAACACCCACCATTCCCTCGACCCACCGAGGTACCCACTGAACAATCGGGATTTACCTGTGGAACTGGTTCAAACACCCACCATTCCCTCGACCCACCGAGGTCCCCGCTGAACAATCGAGGGATTTACCTGTGGAACTGGTTCCAACACCCACCATTCCCTCGACCCACCGAGGTGCCCGCTGAACAATCGGGGGATTTACCTGTGGAACTGGTTCAAACACCCATCTTTCCCTCGAACCACCGAGGTACCCGCTCAACAATCTGGGGATTTACCTGTGGAACTGGTTCAAACACCCACCATTCCCTCGACCCACCGAGGTACCCGCTGAACAATCGGGGGATTTACCCATGGAAATCGTTCAAACACCCACCATTCCCTCGAACCACCGAGGTACCCGCTGAACAATCGGGGGATTTACCCATGGAACTGGTTCAAACACCCACCATTCCCTCGACCCACCGAGGTACCCGCTGAACAAAAAGGGGATTTACCTGTGGAACTGGTTCAAACACCCACCATTCCCTCGACCCACCGAGGTACCAGCTGAACAATCGGGGGATTTACCTGTGCAACTGGTTCAAACACCCACCATTCCCTCGACCCACCGAGGTACCCGCTGAACAATCGGGGGATTTACCTGTGGAACTGGTTCAAACACCCACGATTCCCTCGACCCACCGAGGTACCCGCTGAACAATCGGGGGATTTACCCGTGGAACTGGTTCAAACACCCACCATTCCCGCGACCCACCGAGGTACCCGCTGAACAATCGTGGGATTTACCTGTGGAACTGCTTCAAACACCCACCATTCCCTCGACCCACCGAGGTACCCGCTGAACAATCGGGGGATTTACCTGTGGAACTGGTTCAAACACCCACCATTCCCTCGACCCACCGAGGTACTCGCTGAACAATCGGTGGATTTACCCGTGGAACTGGTTCAAACACCCACCATTCCCTCGACCCACCGAGGTACCTGCTGAACAATCAGGATTTACCTGTGGTACTGGTTCAAACACCCACCATTCCCTCGAGCCACCGAGGTACCCGCTGAACAATCAGGGGATTTACCTGTGGAACTGGTTCAAACACCCACCATTCCCTCGACCCACCGAGGTGCCAGCTGAACAATCGGGGGATTTACCTGTGCAACTGGTTCAAACACCCACCATTCCCTCGACCCACCGAGGTACCCGCTGAACAATCGGGATTTACAGGTGGAACTGGTTCAAACACGCACAATTCCCTCGACCCACCGAGGTACCCGCTGAACAATCGGGGGATTTACCCGTGGAACTGGTTCAAACACCCACCATTCCCTCGACCCACCGAGGTACCCGCTGAACAATCGTGGGATTTACCTGTGGAACTGGTTCAAACACTCACCATTCCCTCGACCCACTGAGGTACCCGCTGAACAATCGGTGGATTTACCTGTGGAACTGGTTCAAACACCCACCATTCCCTCGACCCACCGAGGTACCCGCTGAACAAGCGGGGGATTTACCCGTGGAACTGGTTCAAACACCCACCATTCCCTCGACACACCGAGGTACCCGCTGAACAATCGGGATTTACCTGTGGTACTGATTCAAACACCCACCAGTCCCTCGACCCACCGAGGTACCCGCTGAACAATCGGGGGATTTACCCGTGGAACTGGTTCAAACACCCACCATTCCCTCGACCCACCGAGGTATCCACTGAACAATCGAGGGATTTACCCGTGGAACTGGTTCAAACACCCACCATTCCCTCGACCCACCGAGGTACCCGCTGAACAATCGGGATTTACCTGTGGAACTGGTTCAAACACCCACCATTCCCTCGATCAACCGATGTACCCGCTGAACAATCGGGGATTTACCTGTGGAACTGGTTCAAACACCCACCATTCCCTCGACCCAACGAGGTACCCGCTGAACAATCGGGGGATTTACCCTTGGAACTGGTTCAAACACCCACCATTCCCTCGACCCACCGAGGTACCCACTGAACAATCGGGGGATTTACCCGTGGAACTGGTTCAAACACCCACCATTCCCTCGACCCACCGAGGTACCCGATGAACAATCGGGATTTACCCGTGGAACTGGTTCAAACACCCACCATTCCCTCGACCCACCGAGGTACCCGCTGAACAATCGGGGGATTTACCTGTGGAACTGGTTCAAACACCCACCATTCCCTCGACCCACTGAGGTACCCGCTGAACAATCGGGGGATTTACCCGTGGAACTGGTTCAAACACCCACCATTCCCTCGACCCACCGAGGTACCCGCTGAACAATCGGGGGATTTACCCTTGGAACTGGTTCAAACACCCACCATTCCCTCGACCCACCGAGGTACCCACTGAACAATCGGGGGATTTACCCGTGGAACTGGTTCAAACACCTAACATTCCCTCGACCCAACGAGGTACCCGCTGAACAATCGGGGGATTTACCCGTGGAACTGGTTCAAACACCCACCATTCCCTCGACCCAACGAGGTACCCGCTGAACAATCGGGGGATTTACCCGTGGAACTGGTTCAAACACCCACCATTCCCTCGACCCACCGAGGTACCCGCTGAACAATCAGGGGATTTACCCGTGGAACTGGTTCAAACACCCACCATTCCCTCGACCCAACGAGGTACCCGCTGAACAATCGGGGGATTTACACATGGAACTGGTTCAAACACCCAACATTCCCTTGACCCACCGAGGTACCAGCTGAACAATCGGGGGATTTACACGTGGAACTGGTTCAAACACACACCATTCCCTCGACCCACCGAGCTACCCGCTGAACAATTGGGGGATTTACCCGTGGAACTGGTTCAAACAGCCACCATTCCCTCGACCCACCGAGGCACCCGCTGAACAATCGGGAGATTTACCCGTGTAACTGGTTCAAACACCCACCATTCCCTTGACCCACCGAGGTACCCGCTGAACAATCGGGGGATTTACCCGTGGAACTGGTTCAAACACCCACCATTCCCTCGACCCACCGAGGTACCCGCTGTACAATCGGTGGATTTACCCGTGGAACTGGTTCAAACACCCACCATTCCCTCGACCCACCGAGGTACCCGCTGAACAATCGGGGGATTTACCCGTGGAACTGGTTCAAACACCCACCATTCCCTCGACCCACCGAGGTACCCGCTGAACAATCGTGGGATTTACCTGTGGAACTGGTTCAAACACTCACCATTCCCTCGACCCACTGAGGTACCCGCTGAACAATCGGTGGATTTACCTGTGGAACTGGTTCAAACACCCACCATTCCCTCGACCCACCGAGGTACCCGCTGAACAAGCGGGGGATTTACCCGTGGAACTGGTTCAAACACCCACCATTCCCTCGACACACCGAGGTACCCGCTGAACAATCGGGATTTACCTGTGGTACTGATTCAAACACCCACCAGTCCCTCGACCCACCGAGGTACCCGCTGAACAATCGGGGGATTTACCCGTGGAACTGGTTCAAACACCCACCATTCCCTCGACCCACCGAGGTATCCACTGAACAATCGAGGGATTTACCCGTGGAACTGGTTCAAACACCCACCATTCCCTCGACCCACCGAGGTACCCGCTGAACAATCGGGATTTACCTGTGGAACTGGTTCAAACACCCACCATTCCCTCGATCAACCGATGTACCCGCTGAACAATCGGGGATTTACCTGTGGAACTGGTTCAAACACCCACCATTCCCTCGACCCAACGAGGTACCTGCTGAACAATCGGGGGATTTACCCTTGGAACTGGTTCAAACACCCACCATTCCCTCGACCCACCGAGGTACCCACTGAACAATCGGGGGATTTACCCGTGGAACTGGTTCAAACACCCACCATTCCCTCGACCCACCGAGGTACCCGATGAACAATCGGGATTTACCCGTGGAACTGGTTCAAACACCCACCATTCCCTCGACCCACCGAGGTACCCGCTGAACAATCGGGGGATTTACCTGTGGAACTGGTTCAAACACCCACCATTCCCTCGACCCACTGAGGTACCCGCTGAACAATCGGGGGATTTACCCGTGGAACTGGTTCAAACACCCACCATTCCCTCGACCCACCGAGGTACCCGCTGAACAATCGGGGGATTTACCCTTGGAACTGGTTCAAACACCCACCATTCCCTCGACCCACCGAGGTACCCACTGAACAATCGGGGGATTTACCCGTGGAACTGGTTCAAACACCTAACATTCCCTCGACCCAACGAGGTACCCGCTGAACAATCGGGGGATTTACCCGTGGAACTGGTTCAAACACCCACCATTCCCTCGACCCAACGAGGTACCCGCTGAACAATCGGGGGATTTACCCGTGGAACTGGTTCAAACACCCACCATTCCCTCGACCCACCGAGGTACCCGCTGAACAATCAGGGGATTTACCCGTGGAACTGGTTCAAACACCCACCATTCCCTCGACCCAACGAGGTTCCCGCTGAACAATCGGGGGATTTACACATGGAACTGGTTCAAACACCCAACATTCCCTTGACCCACCGAGGTACCAGCTGAACAATCGGGGGATTTACACGTGGAACTGGTTCAAACACACACCATTCCCTCGACCCACCGAGCTACCCGCTGAACAATTGGGGGATTTACCCGTGGAACTGGTTCAAACAGCCACCATTCCCTCGACCCACCGAGGCACCCGCTGAACAATCGGGGGATTTACCCGTGTAACTGGTTCAAACACCCACCATTCCCTTGACCCACCGAGGTACCCGCTGAACAATCGGGGGATTTACCCGTGGAACTGGTTCAAACACCCACCATTCCCTCGACCCACCGAGGTACCCGCTGTACAATCGGTGGATTTACCCGTGGAACTGGTTCAAACACCCACCATTCCCTCGACCCACCGAGGTACCCGCTGAACAATCGGGGGATTTACCCGTGGAACTGGTTCAAACACCCACCATTCCCTCGACCCACCGAGGTACCCGCTGAACAATCGGGGGATTTACCTGTGGAACTGGTTCAAACACCCACCATTCCCTCGACCCACGGAGGTACCCGCTGAACAATCGGGATTTACCTGTGGAACTGGTTCAAACACCCACCATTCCCTCGACCCACCGAGGTACCTGCTGAACAATCGGGGGATTTACCCGTGGAACTGGTTCAAACACCCACCATTCCCTCGACCCACCGAGGTACCCGCTGAAAAATCGTGGGATTTACCCATGGAACTGGTTCAAACACCCACCATTCCCTCGACCCACCGAGGTGCCCGCTGAACAATCATGGGATTTACCTGTGGAACTGGTTCAAACACCCACCATTCCCTCGACCCACCGAGGTACCCGCTGAACAATCGAGGGATTTACCCGTGGAACTGGTTCAAACACCCACCATTCCCTCGACCCACCGAGGTACCCGCTGAACAATCGGGGGATTTACCTGTGGAACTGGTTCAAACACCCACGATTCCCTCGACCCACCGATGTACCCGCTGAAAAATCGAGAGATTTACCCGTGGAACTGGTTCAAACACCCACCATTCCCTCGACCCACTGAGGTATCCGCTGAACAATCGAGGGATTTACCTGTGGAACTGATTCAAACACCCACCATTCCCTCGACCCACCGAGGTACCCGCTGAACAATCGGGATTTACCTGTGGAACTGGTTCCAACACCCACCATTCCCTCGACCCACCGAGGTACCCGCTGAACAATCGGGGGAAATACCTGTGGAACTGGTTCAAACACCCACCAATCCCTCGAACCACCGAGGTACCCGCTGAACAATCCGGGGATTTACCTGTGGAACTGGTGCAAACACCCACCATTCCCTCGACCCACCGAGGTACCCGCTGAACAATCGGGGGATTTACCCGTGGAAATGGTTCAAACACCCACCATTCCCTCGAACCACCGAGGTACCCGCTGAACAATCGGGAGATTTACCCATGGAACTTGTTCAAACACCCACCATTCCCTCGACCCACCGAGGTACCCGCTGAACAATAAAGGGATTTACCTGTGGAATTGGTTCAAACACCCACCATTCCCTCGACCCACCGAGGTACCAGCTGAACAATCGGGGGATTTACCTTTGCAACTGGTTCAAACACCCACCATTCCCTCGACCCACCGAGGTACCCGCTGAACAATCGGGGGATTTACCAGTGGAACTGGTTCAAGCACCCACGATTCCCTCGACCCACCGAGGTACCCGCTGAACAATCGAGGGATTTACCCGTGGAACTGGTTCAAACACCCACCATTCCCTCGACCCACCGAGGTACCCGCTGAACAATCGTGGGATTTACCTGTGGAACTGGTTCAAACACACACCATTCCCTCGACCCACCGAGGTACCCGCTGAACAATCGGGGGATTTACCTGTGGAACTGGTTCAAACACCCACCATTCCCTCGACCCACCGAGGTACCCGCTGAACAATCCGTGGACTTACCCGTGGAACTGGTTCAAACACCCACCATTCCCTCGACCAACCGAGGTACCTGCTGAACAATCAGGATTTACCTGTGGTACTGGTTCAAACACACACCATTCCCTCGAGCCACCGAGGTACCCGCTGAACAATCAGGGGATTTACCTGTGGAACTGGTTCAAACACCCACCATTCCCTCGACCCACCGAGGTACCCGCTGAACAATCGGGGGATTTACCCGTGGAACTGGTTCAAACACCCACCATTCCCTCGACCCACCGAGGTACCCGCTGAACAATCGTGGGATTTACCTGTTGAACTGGTTCAAACACCCACCATTCCCTTCGACCCACCGAGGTACCCGCTGAACAATCGGGGGATTTACCCGTGGAACTGGTTCAAACACCCACCATTCCCTCGACCCACCGAGGTACCCGCTGAACAATCGGGATTTAACTGTGGTACTGGTTCAAACACCCACCATTCCCTCGACCCACCGAGGTACCCGCTGAACAATCGGGGGATTTACCCGTGGAACTGGTTCAAACACCCACCATTCCCTCGACCCACCGAGGTATCCACTGAACAATCGAGGGATTTACCCGTGGAACTGGTTCAAACACCCACCATTCCCTCGACCCACTGAGGTACCCGCTGAAGAATCGGGATTTACCTGTGGAACTGGTTCAAACACCCACCATTCCCTCGACCCACCGAGGTACCCGATGAACAATCGGGATTTACCCATGGAACTGGTTCAAACACCCACCATTCCCTCGACCCACCGAGGTACCCGCTGAAAAATCGGGGGATTTACCTGTGGAACTGGTTCAAACACCCACCATTCCCTCGACCCACTGAGGTACCCGCTGAACAATCAGGGGATTTACCTGTGGAACTGGTTCAAACACTCACCATTCCCTTGACCCACCGAGGTACCCGCTGAACAATCGGGGGATTTACCCGTGGAACTGGTTCAAACACCCACCATTCCCTCGACCCACCGAGGTACCCGCTGAACAATCGGGGGATTTACCCTTGGAACTGGTTCAAACACCCACCATTCCCTCGACCCACCGAGGTACCCGCTGAACAATCGGGGGATTTACCCGTGGAACTGGTTCAAACACCTACCATTCCCTCGACCCAACGAGGTACCCGCTGAACAATCGGGGGATTTACCCGTGGAACTGGTTCAAACACCCACCATTCCCTCGACCCAACGAGGTACCCGCTGAACAATCAGGGGATTTACCCGTGGAACTGGTTGAAACACCCACCATTCCCTCGACCCAACGAGGTACCCGCTGAACAATCGGGGGATTTACACGTGGAACTGGTTCAAACACCCACCATTCCCTCGACCCACCGAGGTACCAGCTGAACAATCGGGGGATTTACCTGTGGAACTGGTTCAAACACCCACCATTCCCTCGACCCACCGAGGTACCCGCTGAACAATTGGGGGATTTACCCGTGGAACTGCTTCAAACAGCCACCATTCCCTTGACCCACCGAGGCACACGCTGAACAATCGGGGGATTTACCCGTGGAACTGGTTCAAACACCCACCATTCCCTCGACCCACCGAGGTACCCGCTGAACAATCGGGGGATTTACCCGTGGAACTGGTTCAAACACCCACCATTCCCTCGACCCACCGACGTACACGCTGTACAATCGGGGGATTTACCCGTGGAACTGGTACAAACACCCACCATTCCCTCGACCCACTGAGGTACCCGCTGAACAATCGAGGGATTTACCCGTGGAACTGGTTCAAAAACCCACCATTCCCTCGACCCACCGAGGTACCCGCTGAACAATCAGGGGATTTACCTGTGGAACTGGTTCAAACACCCACCATTCCCTCGAACCACCGAGGTACCCGCTGAACAATCAGGGGATTTACCTGTGGAACTGGTTCAAACACCCACCATTCCCTTGACCCACCGAGGTACCCGCTGAACAATCGGGGGATTTACCCGTGGAACTGGTTCAAACACACAAAATTCCCTCGACCCACCGAGGTACCCGCTGAACAATCGGGGGATTTACCTGTGGAACTGGTTCAAGCATCCACCATTCCCTCGACCCACCGAGGTACCCGCTGAACAATCGGGATTTACCCGTGGAACTGGTTCAAACACCCACCATTCTCTCGACCCACCGAGGTACCAGCTGAACAATCAGGGGATTTACCCGTGGAACTGATTCAAACACCCACCATTCCCTCGACCCACCGAGGTACCCGCTGAACAATCGGGGGATTTACCTGTGGAACTGGTTCAAACACCCACCATTCCCTCGACCCACCGAGGTACCCGCTGAACAATCGGGATTTACCTGTGGAACTGGTTCAAACACCCACCATTCGCTCGACCCACCGAGGTACCCGCTGAACAATCGGGGGATTTACCTGTGGAACTGGTTCAAACACCCACCATTCCCTCGACCCACGGTGGTACCCGCTGAACAATCGGGATTTAGCTGTGGAACTGGTTCAAACACCCACCATTCCCTCGACCCACCGAGGTACCCGCTGAACAATCGGGGGATTTACCCGTGGGACTGGTTCAAACTCCCACCATTCCCTCGACCCACCGAGGTACCCGCTGAACAATCGAGGGATTTACCCGTGAAACTGGTTCAAACACCCACCATTCCCTCGACCCACTGAGGTACCCGCTGAACAATCGGGGGATTTACCTGTGGAACTGGTTCAAACACACACGATTCCCTTGACCCACCGATGTACCCGCTGAAAAATCGAGAGATTTACACGTGGAACTGGTTCAAACACCCACCATTCCCGCGACCCACCGAGGTATCCGCTGAATAATCGAGGGATTTACCCGTGGAACTGTTTCAAACAACCACCATTCCCTCGACCCACCGAGGTACCCGCTGAGCAATCGGGATTTATCTGTGGAACTGGTTCAAACACCCACCATTCCCTCGACCCACCGAGGTACCCGCTGAACAATCGGGGGATTTACCTGTGTAACTGGTTCAAACACCCACCATTCCCTCTACCCACCGAGGTACCCACTGAACAATGGGGGATTTACCTGTGGAACTGGTTCAAACACCCACCATTCCCTCGACCCACTGAGGTACCCGCTGAAGAATCAGGATTTACCTGTGGAACTGGTTCAAACACCCACCATTACCTCGACCCACCGAGGTACCCGATGAGCAATCGGGATTTACCCGTGGAACTGGTTCAAACACCCACCATTCCCTCGACCCACCGAGGTACCCGCTGAACAATCGGGGGATTTACCCATGGAACTGGTTCAAACACGCACCATTCCCTCGACCCACCGAGGTACCCGCTGAACAATCGGGGGATTTACCCGTGGAACTGGTTCAAACACCCACCATTCCCTCGACCCACCGAGGTACCCGCTGAACAATCGTGGGATTTACCTGTGGAACTGGTTCAAACACCCACCATTCCCTCGACCCACCGAGGTACCCGCTGAACAATCGGGGGATTTACCTGTGGAACTGGTTCAAACACCCACCATTCCCTCGACCCACCGAGGTACCCGCTGAACAATCGGGGGATTTACCCGTGGAACCGGTTCAAACACCCACCATTCCCTCGACCCACCGAGGTACCCGCTGAACAATCGGGATTTACCTGTGGTACTGGTTCAAACACCCACCATTCCCTCGACCCACCGAGGTATCCACTGAACAATCGAGGGATTTACCCGTGGAACTGGTTCAAACACCCACCATTCCCTCGACCCACCGAGGTACCCGCTGAACAATCGGGATTTACCTGTGGAACTGGTTCAAACACCCACCATTCCCTCGACCAACCGAGGTACCCGCTGAACAATCGGGGGATTTACCTGTGGAACTGGTTCAAACACCCACCATTCCCTCGACCAACCGAGGTACCCACTGAACAATCGGTGGATTTACCCGTGGAACTGGTTCATACACCCACCATTCCCTCGCCCCACTGAGGTACCCGCTGAAGAATCGGGATTCACCTGTGGAACTGGTTCAAACACCCACCATTCCCTCGACCCACCGAGGTACCCGATGAACAATCGGGATTTACCCGTGGAACTGGTTCAAACACCCACCATTCCCTCGACCAACCGAGGTACCCGCTGAACAATCGGGGGATTTACCTGTGGAACTGGTTCATACACCCACCATTCCCTCGACCCACTGAGGTACCCGCTGAACAATCGTGATTTACCCTTGGAACTGGTTCAAACACCCACCATTCCCTCGACCCACCGAGGTACCCGCTGAACAATCGGGGGATTTACCCGTGGAACTGGTTCAAACACCCACCATTCCCTCGACCCACCGAGGTACCCGCTGTACAATCAGGGGATTTACCCGTGGAACTGGTTCAAACACCCACCATTCCCTCGACCCAACGAGGTACCCGCTGAACAATCGGGGTATTTACACGTGGAACTGGTTCAAACACACACCATTCCCTCGACCCACCGAGGTACCAGCTGAACAATCGGGGGATTTACCTGTGGAACTGGTTCAAACACCCACCATTCCCTCGACCCACCGAGGTACCCGCTGAACAATTGGGGGATTTACCCGTGGAACTGGTTCAAACAGCCACCATTCCCTCGACCCACCGAGGCACCCGCTGAACAATCGGGGGATTTACCCGTGGAACTGGTTCAAACACCCACCATTCCCTCGACCCACCGAGGTACCCGCTGAACAATCGGGGGATTTACCCGTGGAACTGGTTCAAACACCCACTATTCCCTCGACCCACCGAGGTACACGCTGTACAATCGGTGGATTTACCCTTGGAACTGGTTCAAAGACCCACCATTCCCTCGACCCACCGAGGTACCCGCTGAACAATCGGGGGATTTACCCGTGGAACTGGTTCAAACACCCACCATTCCCTCGACCCACCGAGGTACCCGCTGAACAATCGGGGGATTTACCCGTGGAACTGGTACAAACACCCACCATTCCCTCGACCCACCGAGGTACCCACTGAACAATCGAGGGATTTACCCGTGGAACTGGTTCAAAAACCCACCATTCCCTCGACCCACCGAGGTACCCGCTGAACAATCAGGGGATTTACCTGTGGAACTGGTTCAAACACCCACCATTCCCTCGAACCACCGAGGTACCCGCTGAACAATCAGGGGATTTACCTGTGGAACTGGTTCAAACACCCACCATTCCCTTGACCCACCGAGGTACCCGCTGAACAATCGGGGGATTTACCCGTGGAACTGGTTCAAACACCCAACATTCCCTCGACCCACCGAGGTACCCGCTGAACAATCGGGGGATTTACCTGTGGAACTGGTTCAAGCATCCACCATTCCCTCGACCCACCGAGGTACCCGCTGAACAATCGGGATTTACCCGTGGAACTGGTTCAAACACCCACCATTCTCTCGACCCACCGAGGTACCAGCTGAACAATCGGCGGATTTACCCGTGGAACTGGTTCAAACACCCACCATTCCCTCGACCCACCGAGGTACCCGCTGAACAATCGGGGGATTTACCTGTGGAACTGGTTCAAACACCCACCATTCCCTCGACCCACCGAGGTACCCGCTGAACAATCGCGATTTACCTGTGGAACTGGTTCAAACACCCACCATTCCCTCGACCCACCGAGGTACCCGCTGAACAATCGGGGGATTTACCTGTGGAACTGGTTCAAACACCCACCATTCCCTCGACCCACGGAGGTACCCGCAGAACAATCGGGATTTACCTGTGGCACTGGCTCAAACACCCACCATTCCATAGACCCACCGAGGTACCTGCTGAACAATCGGGGGATTTACCCGTGGGACTGGTTCAAACACCCACCATTCCCTCGACCCACCGAGGTACCCGCTGAACAATCGTGGGATTTACCTGTGGAACTGGTTCAAACACCCACCATTCCCTCGACCCACCGAGGTACCCGCTGAACAATCGGGGGATTTACCTGTGGAACTGGTTCAAACACCCACCATTCCCTCGACCCACCGAGGTACCCGCTGAACAATCGGTGGATTTACCCGTGGAACTGGTTCAAACACCCACCATTCCCTCGACCCACCGAGGTACGTGCTGAACAATCAGGATTTACCTGTGGTACTGGTTCAAACACCCACCATTCCCTCGAGCCACCGAGGTACCCGCTGAACAATCAGGGGATTTACCTGTGGAACTGGTTCAAACACCCACCATTCCCTCGACCCACCGAGGTACCAGCTGAACAATCGGGGGATTTACCTGTGCAACTGATTCAAACACCCACCATTCCCTCGACCCACCGAGGTACCCGCTGAACAATCGGGGGATTTACCCGTGGAACTGGTTCAAACACGCACCATTCCCTCGACCCACCGAGGTACCCGCTGAACAATCGGGGGATTTTCCCGTGGAACTGGTTCAAACACCCACCATTCCCTCGACCCACCGAGGTACCCGCTGAACAATCGTGGGATTTACCTGTTGAACTGGTTCAAACACCCACCATTCCCTCGACCCACCGAGGTACCCGCTGAACAATCGGGGGATTTACCTGTGGAACTGGTTCCAACACCCACCATTCCCTCGACCCACCGAGGTACCCGCTGAACAATCGGGGGATTTACCCGTGGAACTGGTTCAAACACCCACCATTCCCTCGACCCACCGAGGTACCCGCTGAACAATCGGGATTTACCTGTGGTACTGGTTCAATCACCCACCATTCCCTCGACCCACCGAGGTACCCGCTGAACAATCGGGGGATTTACCCGTGGAACTGGTTCAAACACCCACCATTCCCTCGACCCACCGAGGTATCCACTGAACAATCGAGGGATTTACCCGTGGAACTGGTTCAAACACCCACCATTCCCTCGACCCACCGAGGTACCCGCTGAACAATCGGGATTTACCTGTGGAACTGGTTCAAACACCCACCATTCCCTCGACCAACCGAGGTACCCGCTGAACAATCGGGGGATTTACCTGTGGAACTGGTTCAAACACACACCATTCCCTCAACCCACCGAGGTACCCACTGAACAATCGGGGGATTTACCCGTGGAACTGGTTCATACACCCACCATTCCCTCGACCCACTGAGGTACCCGCTGAAGAATCGAGATTTACCTGTGGAACTGGTTCAAACACCCACCATTCCCTCGACCCACCGAGGTACCCGATGAACAATCGGGATTTACCCGTGGAACTGGTTCAAACACCCACCATTCCCTCGACCCACCGAGGTACCCGCTGAAAAATCGGGGGATTTACCTGTGGAACTGGTTCAAACACCCACCATTCCCTCGACCCACTGAGGTACCCGCTGAACAATCTGGGGATTTACCTGTGGTACTGGTTCAATCACCCACCATTCCCTCGACTCACCGAGGTACCCGCTGAACAATCGGGGGATTTACCCGTGGAAATGGTTCAAACACCCACCATTCCCTCGACCCACCGAGGTATCCACTGAACAATCGAGGGATTTACCCGTGGAACTGGTTCAAACACCCACCATTCCCTCGACCCACCGAGGTACCCGCTGAACAATCGGGATTTACCTGTGGAACTGGTTCAAACACCCACCATTCCCTCGACCAACCGAGGTACCCGCTGAACAATCGGGGGATTTACCTGTGGAACTGGTTCAAACACCCACCATTCCCACAACCCACCGAGGTACCCACTGAACAATCGGGGGATTTACCCGTGGAACTGGTTCATACACCCACCATTCCCTCGACCCACTGAGGTACCCGCTGAAGAATCGGGATTTACCTGTGGAACTGGTTCAAACACCCACCATTCCCTCGACCCACCGAGGTACCCGATGAACAATCGGGATTTACCCGTGGAACTGGTTCAAACACCCACCATTCCCTCGACCCACCGAGGTACCCGCTGAAAAATCGGGGGATTTACCTGTGGAACTGGTTCAAACACCCACCATTCCCTCGACCCACTGAGGTACCCGCTGAACAATCTGGGGATTTACCTGTGGAACTGGTTCAAACACCCACCATTCCCTTGACCCACCGAGGTACCCGCTGAACAATCGGGGGATTTACCCGTGGAACTGGTTCAAACACCCACCATTCCCTCGACCCACCGAGGTACCCGCTGAACAATCGGGGGATTTACCCTTGGAACTGGTTCAAACACCCTCCATTCCCTCGACCCACCGAGGTACCCGCTGAACAATCGGGGGATTTACCCGTGGAACTGGTTCAAACACCTCCCATTCCCTCGACCCAACGAGGTACCCGCTGAACAATCGGGGGATTTACCCGTGGAACTGGTTCAAACACCCACCACTCCCTCGACCCAACGAGGTACCCGCTGAACAATCAGGGGATTTACCCGTTGAACTGGTTGAAACACCCACCATTCCCTCGACCCAACGAGGTACCCGCTGAACAATCGGGGGATTTACACGTGGAACTGGTTCAAACACCGACCATTCCCTCGACCCACCGAGGTACCAGCTGAACAATCGGGGTATTTACCTGTGGAACTGTTTCAAACACCCACCATTCCCTCGAACCACCGAGGTACCCGCTGAACAATTGGGGGATTTACCCGTGGAACTGGTTCAAACAGCCACCATTCCCTTGACCCACCGAGGCACCCGCTGAACAATCGGGGGATTTACCCGTGGAACTGGTTCAAACACCCACCATTCCCTCGACCCACCGAGGTACCCGCTGAACAATCGGGGGATTTACCCGTGGAACTGGTTCAAACACCCACCATTCCCTCGACCCACCGACCTACACGCTGTACAATCGGGGGATTTACCCGTGGAACTGGTACAAACACCCACCATTCCCTCGACCCACCGAGGTACCCGCTGAACAATCGAGGGATTTACCCGTGGAACTGGTTCAAAAACCCACCATTCCCTCGACCCACCGAGGTACCCGCTGAACAATCAGGGGATTTACCTGTGGAACTGGTTCAAACACCCACCTTTCCCTCGAACCACCGAGGTACCCGCTGAACAATCAGGGGATTTACCTGTGGAACTGGTTCAAACACCCACCATTCCCTCGACCCACCGAGGTACCCGCTGAACAATCGGGATTTACCTGTGGAACTGGTTCAAACACCCACCATTCCCTCGACCCACCGAGGTACCCGCTGAACAATCGGGGGATTTACCTGTGGAACTGGTTCAAATACCCACCATTCCCTCGACCCACGGAGGTACCCGCTGAACAATCGGGATTTACCTGTGGAACTGGTTCAAACACCCACCATTCCCTAGACCCACCGAGGTACCTGCTGAACAATCGGGGGATTTACCCGTGGGACTGGTTCAAACACCCACCATTCCCTCGACCCACCGAGGTACCCGCTGAACAATCGTGGGATTTACCCGTGGAACTGGTTCAAACACCCACCATTCCCTCGACCCACCGAAGTGCCCGCTGAACAATCATGGGATTTACCTGTGGAACTGGTTCAAGCACCGACCATTCCCTCGACCCACCGAGGTCCCCGCTGAACAATCGAGGGATTTACCCGTGAAACTGGTTCAAACACCCACCATTCCCTCGACCCACCGAGGTACCCGCTGAACAATCGGGGGATTTACCTGTGGAACTGGTTCAAACACCCACGATTCCCTTGACCCACCGATGTACCCGCTGAAAAATCGAGAGATTTACACGTGGAACTGGTTCAAACACCCACCATTCCCTCGACCCACCGAGGTATCCGCTGAATAATCGAGGGATTTACCCGTGGAACTGTTTCAAACAACCACCATTCCCTCGACCCACCGAGGTACCCGCTGAGCAATCGGGATTTATCTGTGGAACTGGTTCAAACACCCACCATTCCCTCGACCCACCGAGGTACCCGCTGAACAATCGGGGGATTTACCTGTGTAACTGGTTCAAACACCCCCCATTCCCTCTACCCACCGAGGTACCCACTGAACAATGGGGGATTTACCTGTGGAACTGGTTCAAACACACACCATTCCCTCGACCCACTGAGGTACCCGCTGAAGAATCAGGATTTACCTGTGGAACTGGTTCAAACACCCACCATTCCCTCGACCCACCGAGGTACCCGATGAGCAATCGGGATTTACCCGTGGAACTGGTTCAAACACCGACCATTCCCTCGACCCACCGAGGTACCCGCTGAACAATCGGGGGATTTACCCGTGGAACTGGTTCAAACACGCACCATTCCCTCGACCCACCGAGGTACCCGCTGAACAATCGGGGGATTTACCCGTGGAACTGGTTCAAACACCCACCATTCCCTCGACCCACCGAGGTACCCGCTGAACAATCGTGGGATTTACCTGTGGAACTGGTTCAAACACCCACCATTCCCTCGACCCACCGAGGTAACCGCTGAACAATCGGGGGATTTACCTGTGGAACTGGTTCAAACACCCACCATTCCCTCGACCCACCGAGGTACCCGCTGAACAATCGGGGGATTTACCCGTGGAACTGGTTCAAACACCCACCATTCCCTCGACCCACCGAGGTACCCGCTGAACAATCGGGATTTACCTGTGGTACTGGTTCAAACACCCACCATTCCCTCGACCCACCGAGGTATCCACTGAACAATCGAGGGATTTAACCGTGGAACTGGTTCAAACACCCACCATTCCCTCGACCCACCGAGGTACCCGCTGAACAATCGGGATTTACCTGTGGAACTGGTTCAAACACCCACCATTCCCTCGACCAACCGAGGTACCCGCTGAACAATCGTGGGATTTACCTGTGGAACTGGTTCAAACACCCAGCATTCCCTCGACCCACCGAGGTACCCACTGAACAATCGGTGGATTTACCCGTGGAACTGGTTCATACACCCACCATTCCCTCGCCCCACTGAGGTACCCGCTGAAGAATCGGCATTTACCTGTGGAACTGGTTCAAACACCCACCATTCCCTCGACCCACCGAGGTACCCGATGAACAATCGGGATTTACCCGTGGAACTGGTTCAAACACCCACCATTCCCTCGACCAACCGAGGTACCCGCTGAACAATCGGGGGATTTACCTGTGGAACTGGTTCAAACACCCACCATTCCCTCGACCCACCGACCTACACGCTGTACAATCGGGGGATTTACCCGTGGAACTGGTACAAACACCCACCATTCCCTCGACCCACCGAGGTACCCGCTGAACAATCGAGGGATTTACCCGTGGAACTGGTTCAAAAACCCACCATTCCCTCGACCCACCGAGGTACCCGCTGAACAATCAGGGGATTTACCTGTGGAACTGGTTCAAACACCCACCTTTCCCTCGAACCACCGAGGGACCCGCTGAACAATCAGGGGATTTACCTGTGGAACTGGTTCAAACACCCACCATTCCCTCGACCCACCGAGGTACCCGCTGAACAATCGGGATTTACCTGTGGAACTGGTTCAAACACCCACCATTCCCTCGACCCACCGAGGTACCCGCTGAACAATCGGGGGATTTACCTGTGGAACTGGTTCAAATACCCACCATTCCCTCGACCCACGGAGGTACCCGCTGAACAATCGGGATTTTCCTGTGGAACTGGTTTAGACACCCACCATTCCCTAGACCCACCGAGGTACCTGCTGAACAATCGGGGGATTTACCCGTGGGACTGGTTCAAACACCCACCATTCCCTCGACCCACCGAGGTACCCGCTGAACAATCGTGGGATTTACCCGTGGAACTGGTTCAAACACCCACCATTCCCTCGACCCACCGAAGTGCCCGCTGAACAATCATGGGATTTACCTGTGGAACTGGTTCAAGCACCGACCATTCCCTCGACCCACCGAGGTCCCCGCTGAACAATCGAGGGATTTACCCGTGAAACTGGTTCAAACACCCACCATTCCCTCGACCCACCGAGGTACCCGCTGAACAATCGGGGGATTTACCTGTGGAACTGGTTCAAACACCCACGATTCCCTTGACCCACCGATGTACCCGCTGAAAAATCGAGAGATTTACACGTGGAACTGGTTCAAACACCCACCATTCCCTCGACCCACCGAGGTATCCGCTGAATAATCGAGGGATTTACCCGTGGAACTGTTTCAAACAACCACCATTCACTCGACCCACCGAGGTACCCGCTGAGCAATCGGAATTTATCTGTGGAACTGGTTCAAACACCCACCATTCCCTCGACCCACCGAGGTACCCGCTGAACAATCGGGGGATTTACCTGTGTAACTGGTTCAAACACCCCCCATTCCCTCTACCCACCGAGGTACCCACTGAACAATGGGGGATTTACCTGTGGAACTGGTTCAAACACCCACCATTCCCTCGACCCACTGAGGTACCCGCTGAAGAATCAGGATTTACCTGTGGAACTGGTTCAAACACCCACCATTCCCTCGACCCACCGAGGTACCCGATGAGCAATCGGGATTTACCCGTGGAACTGGTTCAAACACCGACCATTCCCTCGACCCACCGAGGTACCCGCTGAACAATCGGGGGATTTACCCGTGGAACTGGTTCAAACACGCACCATTCCCTCGACCCACCGAGGTACCCGCTGAACAATCGGGGGATTTACCCGTGGAACTGGTTCAAACACCCACCATTCCCTCGACCCACCGAGGTACCCGCTGAACAATCGTGGGATTTACCTGTGGAACTGGTTCAAACACCCACCATTCCCTCGACCCACCGAGGTACCCGCTGAACAATCGGGGGATTTACCTGTGGAACTGGTTCAAACACCCACCATTCCCTCGACCCACCGAGGTACCCGCTGAACAATCGGGGGATTTACCCGTGGAACTGGTTCAAACACCCACCATTCCCTCGACCCACCGAGGTACCCGCTGAACAATCGGGATTTACCTGTGGTACTGGTTCAAACACCCACCATTCCCTCGACCCACCGAGGTATCCACTGAACAATCGAGGGATTTAACCGTGGAACTGGTTCAAACACCCACCATTCCCTCGACCCACCGAGGTACCCGCTGAACAATCGGGATTTACCTGTGGAACTGGTTCAAACACCCACCATTCCCTCGACCAACCGAGGTACCCGCTGAACAATCGTGGGATTTACCTGTGGAACTGGTTCAAACACCCAGCATTCCCTCGACCCACCGAGGTACCCACTGAACAATCGGTGGATTTACCCGTGGAACTGGTTCATACACCCACCATTCCCTCGCCCCACTGAGGTACCCGCTGAAGAATCGGGATTTACCTGTGGAACTGGTTCAAACACCCACCATTCCCTCGACCCACCGAGGTACCCGATGAACAATCGGGATTTACCCGTGGAACTGGTTCAAACACCCACCATTCCCTCGACCAACCGAGGTACCCGCTGAACAATCGGGGGATTTACCTGTGGAACTGGTTCAAACACCCACCATTCCCTCGACCCACTGAGGTACCCGCTGAACAATCAGGGGATTTACCTGTGGAACTGGTTCAAACACCCACCATTCCCTTGACCCACCGAGGTACCCGCTGAACAATCGGGGGATTTACCCGTGGAACTGGTTCAAACACCCACCATTCGCTTGACCCACCGAGGTACCCGCTGAACAATCGTGATTTACCCTTGGAACTGGTTCAAACACCCACCATTCCCTCGACCCACCGAGGTACCCGCTGAACAATCGGGGGATTTACCCGTGGAACTGGTTCAAACACCTACCATTCCCTCGACCCAATGAGGTACCCGCTGAACAATCGGTGGATTTACCCGTGGAACTGGTTCAAACACCCACCATTCCCTCGACCCAACGAGGTACCCGCTGAACAATCGGGGGATTTACCCGTGGAACTGGTTCAAACACCCACCATTTGCCTCGACCCACCGAGGTACCCGCTGTACAATCAGGGGATTTACCCGTGGAACTGGTTCAAACACCCACCATTCCCTCGACCCAACGAGGTACCCGCTGAGCAATCGGGGGATTTACACGTGGAACTGGTTCAAACACCCACCATTCCCTCGACCCACCGAGGTACCAGCTGAACAATCGGGGGATTTACCTGTGGAACTGATTCAAACACCCACCATTCCCTCGACCCACCGAGGTACCCGCTGAACAATTGGGGGATTTACCCATGGAACTGGTTCAAACAGCCACCATTCCCTCGACCCACCGAGGCACCCGCTGAACAATCGGGGGATTTACCCGTGGAACTGGTTCAAACACCCACCATTCCCTCGACCCACCGAGGTACCCGCTGAACAATCGGGGGATTTACCCGTGGAACTGGTTCAAACACCCACTATTCCCTCGACCCACCGAGGTTCACGCTGTACAATCGGTGGATTTACCCTTGGAACTGGTTCAAACACCCACCATTCCCTCGACCCACCGAGGTACCCGCTGAACAATCGGGGGATTTACCCGTGGAACTGGTTCAAACACCCACCATTCCCTCGACCCACCGAGGTACCCGCTGAACAATCGGGGGATTTACCCGTGGAACTGGTACAAACACCCACCATTCCCTCGACCCACCGAGGTACCCGCTGAACAATCGAGGGATTTACCCGTGGAACTGGTTCAAAAACCCACCATTCCCTCGACGCACCGAGGTACCCGCTGAACAATCAGGGGATTTACTTGTGGAACTGTTTCATACACCCACCATTCCCTCGAACCACCGAGGTACCCGCTGAACAATCAGGGGAATTACCTGTGGAACTGGTTCAAACACCCACCATTCTCTCGACCCACCGAGGTACCAGCTGAACAATCGGGGGATTTACCCGTGGAACTGGTTCAAACACCCACCATTCCCTCGACCCACCGAGGTACCCGCTGAACAATCGGGGGATTTACCTGTGGAACTGGTTCAAACACCCAGCATTCCCTCGACCCACCGAGGAACCCGCTGAACAATCGGGATTTACCTGTGGAACTGGTTCAAACACCCACCATTCCCTCGACCCACCGAGGTACCCGCTGAACAATCGGGGGATTTACCTGTGGAACTGGTTCAAACACCCACCATTCCCTTGACCCACGGAGGTACCCGCTGAACAATCGGGATTTACCTGTGGCACTGGCTCAAACACCCACCATTCCCTAGACCCACCGAGGTACCTGCTGAACAATCGGGGGATTTACCCGTGGGACTGGTTCAAACACCCACCATTCCCTCTACCCACCGAGGTACCCACTGAACAATGGGGGATTTACCTGTGGAACTGGTTCAAACACCCACCATTCCCTCGACCCACTGAGGTACCCGCTGAAGAATCAGGATTTACCTGTGGAACTGGTTCAAACACCCACCATTCCCTCGACCCACCGAGGTACCCGATGAGCAATCGGGATTTACCCGTGGAACTGGTTCAAACACCGACCATTTCCTCGACCCACCGAGGTACCCGCTGAACAATCGGGGGATTTACCGGTGGAACTGGTTCAAACACGCACCATTCCCTCGATCCACCGAGGTACCCGCTGAACAATCGGGGGATTTACCCGTGGAACTGGTTCAAACACCCACCATTCCCTCGATCCACCGAGGTACCCGCTGAACAATCGTGGGATTTACCTGTGGAACTGGTTCAAACACCCACCATTCCCTCGACCCACCGAGGTACCCGCTGAACAATCGGGGGATTTACCTGTGGAACTGGTTCAAACACCCACCATTCCCTCGACCCACCGAGGTACCCGCTGAACAATCGGGGGATTTACCCGTGGAACTGGTTCAAACACCCACCATTCCCTCGACCCACCGAGGTACCCGCTGAACAATCGGGATTTACCTGTGGTACTGGTTCAAACACCCACCATTCCCTCGACCCACCGAGGTATCCACTGAACAATCGAGGGATTTACCCGTGGAACTGGTTCAAACACCCACCATTCCCTCGACCCACCGAGGTACCCGCTGAACAATCGGGATTTACCTGTGGAACTGGTTCAAACACCCACCATTCCCTCGACCAACCGAGGTACCCGCTGAACAATCGGGGGATTTACCTGTGGAACTGGTTCAAACACCCACCATTCCCTCGACCCACCGAGGTACCCACTGAACAATCGGTGGATTTACCCGTGGAACTGGTTCATACACCCACCATTCCCTCGCCCCACTGAGGTACCCGCTGACGAATCGGGATTTACCTGTGGAACTGGTTCAAACACCCACCATTCCCTCGACCCACCGAGGTACCCGATGAACAATCGGGATTTACCCGTGGAACTGGTTCAAACACCCACCATTCCCTCGACCAACCGAGGTACCCGCTGAACAATCGGGGGATTTACCTGTGGAACTGGTTCAAACACCCACCATTCCCTCGACCCACTGAGGTACCCGCTGAACAATCAGGGGATTTACCTGTGGAACTGGTTCAAACACCCACCATTCCCTTGACCCACCGAGGTACCCGCTGAACAATCGGGGGATTTACCCGTGGAACTGGTTCAAACACCCACCATTCGCTTGACCCACCGAGGTACCCGCTGAACAATCGTGATTTACCCTTGGAACTGGTTCAAACACCCACCATTCCCTCGACCCACCGAGGTACCCGCTGAACAATCGGGGGATTTACCCGTGGAACTGGTTCAAACACCTACCATTCCCTCGACCCAATGAGGTACCCACTGAACAATCGGTGGATTTACCCGTGGAACTGGTTCAAACACCCACCATTCCCTCGACCCAACGAGGTACCCGCTGAACAATCGGGGGATTTACCCGTGGAACTGGTTCAAACACCCACCATTCCCTCGACCCACCGAGGTACCCGCTGTACAATCAGGGGATTTACCCGTGGAACTGGTTCAAACACCCACCATTCCCTCGACCCAACGAGGTACCCGCTGAGCAATCGGGGGATTTACATGTGGAACTGGTTCAAACACCCACCATTCCCTCGACCCACCGAGGTACCAGCTGAACAATCGGGGGATTTACCTGTGGAACTGATTCAAACACCCACCATTCCCTCGACCCACCGAGGTACCCGCTGAACAATTGGGGGATTTACCCGTGGAACTGGTTCAAACAGCCACCATTCCCTCGACCCACCGAGGCACCCGCTGAACAATCGGGGGATTTACCCGTGGAACTGGTTCAAACACCCACTATTCCCTCGACCCACCGAGGTTCACGCTGTACAATCGGTGGATTTACCCTTGGAACTGCTTCAAACACCCACCATTCCCTCGACCCACCGAGGTACCCGCTGAACAATCGGGGGATTTACCCGTGGAACTGGTTCAAACACCCACCATTCCCTCGACCCACCGAGGTACCCGCTGAACAATCGGGGGATTTACCCGTGGAACTGGTTCAAACACCCACCATTCCCTCGACCCACCGAGGTACCCGCTGAACAATCGAGGGATTTACCCATGGAACTGGTTCAAAAACCCACCATTCCCTCGACCCACCGAGGTACCCGCTGAACAATCAGGGGATTTACTTGTGGAACTGTTTCATACACCCACCATTCCCTCGAACCACCGAGGTACCCGCTGAACAATCAGGGGATTTACCTGTGGAACTGGTTCAAACACCCACCATTCTCTCGACCCACCGAGGTACCAGCTGAACAATCGGGGGATTTACCCGTGGAACTGGTTCAAACACCCACCATTCCCTCGACCCACCGAGGTACCCGCTGAACAATCGGGGGATTTACCTGTGGAACTGGTTCAAACACCCACCATTCCCTCGACCCACCGAGGTACCCGCTGAACAATCGGGATTTACCTGTGGAACTGGTTCAAACACCCACCATTCCCTCGACCCACCGAGGTACCCGCTGAACAATCGGGGGATTTACCTGTGGAACTGGTTCAAACACCCACCATTCCCTTGACCCACGGAGGTACCCGCTGAACAATCGGGATTTACCTGTGGCACTGGCTCAAACACCCACCATTCCCTAGACCCACCGAGGTACCTGCTGAACAATCGGGGGATTTACCCGTGGGACTGGTTCAAACACCCACCATTCCCTCGACCCACCGAGGTACCCGCTGAACAATCGTGGGATTTACCTGTGGAACTGGTTCAAACACCCACCATTCCCTCGACCCACCGAGGTACCCGCTGAACAATCGGGGGATTTACCTGTGGAACTGGTTCAAACACCCACCATTCCCTCGACCCACCGAGGTACCAGCTGAACAATCGGTGGATTTACCCGTGGAACTGGTTCAAACACCCACCATTCCCTCGACCCACCGAGGTACCTGCTGAACAATCAGGATTTACCTGTGGTACTGGTTCAAACACCCACCATTCCCTCGAGCCACCGAGGTACCCGCTGAACAATCAGGGGATTTACCTGTGGAACTGGTTCAAACACCCACCATTCCCTCGACCCACCGAGGTACCAGCTGAACAATCGGGGGATTTACCTGTGCAACTGGTTCAAACACCCACCATTCCCTCGACCCACCGAGGTACCCGCTGAACAATCGGGGGATTTACCCGTGGAACTGTTTCAAACACGCACCATTCCCTCGACCCACCGAGGTACCCGCTGAACAATCGGGGGATTTACCCGTGGAACTGGTTCAAACACCCACCATTCCCTCGACCCACCGAGGAACCCGCTGAACAATCGTGGGATTTACCTCTTGAACTGGTTCAAACACCCACCATTCCCTCGACCCACCGAGGTACCCGCTGAACAATCGGGGGATTTACCTGTGGAACTGGTTCAAACACCCACCATTCCCTCAACCCACCGAGGTACCCGCTGAACAATCGGGGGATTTACCCGTGGAACTGGTTCAAACACCCACCATTCCCTCGACCCACCGAGGTACCCGCTGAACAATCGGGATTTACCTGTGGTACTGGTTCAAACACCCACCATTCCCTCGACCCACCGAGGTACACGCTGAACAATCGGGGGATTTACCCGTGGAACTGGTTCAAACACCCACCATTCCCTCGACCCACCGAGGTATCCACTGAACAATCGAGGGATTTACCTGTGGAACTAGTTCAAACACCCACCATTCCCTCGACCCACCGAGGTACCCGCTGAACAATCGGGATTTACCTGTGGAACTGGTTCAAACACCCACCATTCCCTCGACCAACCGAGGTACCCGCTGAACAATCGGGGGATTTACCTGTGGAACTGGTTCAAACACCCACCATTCCCTCGACCCACCGAGGTACCCACTGAACAATCGGGGGATTTACCCGTGGAACTGGTTCATACACCCACCATTCCCTCGACCCACTGAGGTACCCGCTGAAGAATCGGGATTTACCTGTGGAACTGGTTAAAACACCCACCATTCCCTCGACCCACCGAGGTACCCGATGAACAATCGGGATTTACCCGTGGAACTGGTTCAAACACCCACCATTCCCTCGACCCACCGAGGTACCCGCTGAAAAATCGGGGGATTTACCTGTGGAACTGGTTCAAACACCCACCATTCCCTCGACCCACTGAGGTACCCGCTGAACAATCTGGGGATTTACCTGTGGAACTGGTTCAAACACCCACCATTCCCTTGACCCACCGAGGTACCCGCGGAACAATCGGGGGATTTACCCGTGGAACTGGTTCAAACACCCACCATTCCCTCGACCCACTGAGGTACCCGCTGAACAATCGGGGGATTTACCCTTGGAACTGGTTCAAACACCCACCATTCCCTCGACCCACCGAGGTACCCGCTGAACAATCGGGGGATTTACCCGTGGAACTGTTTCAAACACCTACCATTCCCTCGACCCAACGAGGTACCCGCTGAACAATCGGGGGATTTACCCGTGGAACTGGTTCAAACACCCACCATTCCCTCGACCCAACGAGGTACCCGCTGAACAATCAGGGGATTTACCCGTGGAACTGGTTGAAACACCCACCATTCCCTCTACCCAACGAGGTACCCGCTGAACAATCGGGGGATTTACACGTGGAACTGGTTCAAACACCCACTATTCCCTCGACCCACCGAGGTACCAGCTGAACAATCAGGGGATTTACCTGTGGAACTGGTTCAAACACCCACCATTCCCTCGTCCCACCGAGGTACCCGCTGAACAATTGGGGGATTTACCCGTGGAACTGGTTCAAACAGCCACCATTCCCTTGACCCACCGAGGCACCCGCTGAACAATCGGGGGATTTACCCGTGGAACTGGTTCAAACACCCACCATTCCCTCGACCCACCGAGGTACCCGCTGAACAATCGGGGGATTTACCCGTGGAACTGGTTCAAACACCCACCATTCCCTCGACCCACCGACGTACACGCTGTACAATCGGGGGATTTACCCGTGGAACTGGTACAAACACCCACCATTCCCTCGACCCACCGAGGTACCCGCTGAACAATCGAGGGATTTACCCGTGGAACTGGTTCAAAAACCCACCATTCCCTCGACCCACCGAGGTACCCGCTGAACAATCAGGGGATTTACCTGTGGAACTGGTTCAAACACCCACCTTTCCCTCGAACCACCGAGGTACCCGCTGAACAATCAGGGGATTTACCTGTGGAACTGGTTCAAACACCCAACATTCCCTTGACCCACCGAGGTACCCGCTGAACAATCGGGGGATTTACCTGTGGAACTGGTTCAAGCATCCACCATTCCCTCGACCCACCGAGGTACCCGCTGAACAATCGGGATTTACCCGTGGAACTGGTTCAAACACCCACCATTCTCTCGACCCACCGAGGTACCAGCTGAACAATCGGGGGATTTACCTGTGGAACTGGTTCAAACACCCACCATTCCCTCGACCCACCGAGGAACCCGCTGAACAATCGGGGGATTTACCTGTGGAACTGGTTCAAACACCCACCATTCCCTTGACCCACCGAGGTACCCGCTGAACAATCGGGATTTACCTGTGGAACTGGTTCAAACACCCACCATTCCCTCGACCCACCGAGGTACCCGCTGAACAATCGGGGGATTTACCTGTGGAACTGGTTCAAACACCCACCATTCCCTCGACCCACGGAGGTACCCGCTGAACAATCGGGATTTACCTGTGGAACTGGTTCAAACACCCACCATTCCCTAGACCCACCGATGTACCTGCTGATCAATCGGGGGATTTACCCGTGGGACTGGCTCAAACACCCACCATTCCCTCGACCCACCGAGGTACCCGCTGAACAATCGTGGGATTTACCCGTGGAACTGGTTCAAACACCCACCATTCCCTCGACCCACCGAAGTGCCCGCTGAACAATCGTGGGATTTACCTGTGGAACTGGTTCAAACACCGACCATTCCCTCGACCCACCGAGGTCCCCGCTGAACAATCGAGGGATTTACCCGTGAAACTGGTTCAAACACCCACCATTCCCTCGACCCACCGAAGTACCCGCTGAACAATCGGGGGATTTACCTGTGGAACTGGTTCAAACACCCACGATTCCCTTGACCCACCGATGTACCCGCTGAAAAATCGAGAGATTTACACGTGGAACTGGTTCAAACACCCACCATTCCCTCGACCCACCGAGGTATCCGCTGAATAATCGAGGGATTTACCCGTGGAACTGTTTCAAACAACCACCATTCCCTCGACCCACCGAGGTACCCGCTGAGCAATCGGGATTTATCTGTGGAACTGGTTCAAACACCCACCATTCCCTCGACCCACCGAGGTACCCGCTGAACAATCGGGGGATTTACCTGTGTAACTGGTTCAAACACCCACCATTCCCTCTACCCACCGAGGTACCCACTGAACAATGGGGGATTTACCTGTGGAACTGGTTCAAACACCCACCATTCCCTCGACCCACTGAGGTACCCGCTGAAGAATCAGGATTTACCTGTGGAACTGGTTCAAACACCCACCATTCCCTCGAACCACCGAGGTACCCGATGAGCAATCGGGATTTACCCGTGGAACTGGTTCAAACACCCACCATTCCCTCGACCCACCGAGGTACCCGCTGAACAACCGGGGGATTTACCCGTGGAACTGGTTCAAACACGCACCATTCCCTCGACCCACCGAGGTACCCGCTGAACAATCGGGGGATTTACCCGTGGAACTGGTTCAAACACCCACCATTCCCTCGACCCACCGAGGTACCCGCTGAACAATCGTGGGATTTACCTGTGGAACTGGTTCAAACACCCACCATTCCCTCGACCCACCGAGGTACCCGCTGAACAATCGGGGGATTTACCTGTGGAACTGGTTCAAACACCCACCATTCCCTCGACCCACCGAGGTACCCGCTGAACAATCGGGGGATTTACCCGTGTAACTGGTTCAAACACCCACCATTCCCTTGACCCACCGAGGTACCCGCTTAACAATCGGGATTTACCTGTGGTACTGGTTCAAACACCCACCATTCCCTCGACCCACCGAGGTATCCACTGAACAATCGAGGGATTTACCCGTGGAACTGGTTCAAACACCCACCATTCCCTCGACCCAATGAGGTACCCGCTGAACAATCGGTGGATTTACCCGTGGAACTGGTTCAAACACCCACTATTCCCTCGACCCAACGAGGTACCCGCTGAACAATCGGGGGATTTACCCGTGGAACTGGTTCAAACACCCACCATTCCCTCGACCCACCGAGGTACCCGCTGTACAATCAGGGGATTTACCCGTGGAACTGTTTCAAACACCCACCATTCCCTCGACCCAACGAGGTACCCGCTGAGCAATCGGGGGATTTACACGTGGAACTGGTTCAAACACCCACCATTCCCTCGACCCACCGAGGTACCAGCTGAACAATCGGGGGATTTACCTGTGGAACTGGTTCAAACAGCCACCATTCCCTTGACCCACCGAGGTACCCGCTGAACAATCGGGATTTACCTGTGGAACTGGTTCAAACACCCACCATTCCCTCGACCCACCGAGGTACCCGCTGAACAATCGGGGGATTTACCTGTGGAACTGGTTCAAACACCCACCATTCCCTCGACCCACGGAGGTACCCGCTGAACAATCGGGATTTACCTGTGGAACTGGTTCAAACACCCACCATTCCCTAGACCCACCGATGTACCTGCTGATCAATCGGGGGATTTACCCGTGGGACTGGTTCAAACACCCACCATTCCCTCGACCCACCGAGGTACCCGCTGAACAATCGTGGGATTTACCCGTGGAACTGGTTCAAACACCCACCATTCCCTCGACCCACCGAAGTGCCCGCTGAACAATCGTGGGATTTACCTGTGGAACTGGTTCAAACACCGACCATTCCCTCGACCCACCGAGGTCCCCGCTGAACAATCGAGGGATTTACCCGTGAAACTGGTTCAAACACCCACCATTCCCTCGACCCACCGAAGTACCCGCTGAACAATCGGGGGATTTACCTGTGGAACTGGTTCAAACACCCACGATTCCCTTGACCCACCGATGTACCCGCTGAAAAATCGAGAGATTTACACGTGGAACTGGTTCAAACACCCACCATTCCCTCGACCCACCGAGGTATCCGCTGAATAATCGAGGGATTTACCCGTGGAACTGTTTCAAACAACCACCATTCCCTCGACCCACCGAGGTACCCGCTGAGCAATCGGGATTTATCTGTGGAACTGGTTCAAACACCCACCATTCCCTCGACCCACCGAGGTACCCGCTGAACAATCGGGGGATTTACCTGTGTAACTGGTTCAAACACCCACCATTCCCTCTACCCACCGAGGTACCCAATGAACAATGGGGGATTTACCTGTGGAACTGGTTCAAACACCCACCATTCCCTCGACCCACTGAGGTACCCGATGAAGAATCAGGATTTACCTGTGGAACTGGTTCAAACACCCACCATTCCCTCGAACCACCGAGGTACCCGATGAGCAATCGGGATTTACCCGTGGAACTGGTTCAAACACCCACCATTCCCTCGACCCACCGAGGTACCCGCTGAACAATCGGGGGATTTACCCGTGGAACTGGTTCAAACACGCACCATTCCCTCGACCCACCGAGGTACCCGCTGAACAATCGGGTGATTTACCCGTGGAACTGGTTCAAACACCCACCATTCCCTCGACCCACCGAGGTACCCGCTGAACAATCGTGGGATTTACCTGTGGAACTGGTTCAAACACCCACCATTCCCTCGACCCACCGAGGTACCCGCTGAACAATCGGGGGATTTACCTGTGGAACTGGTTCAAACACCCACCATTCCCTCGACCCACCGAGGTACCCGCTGAACAATCGGGGGATTTACCCGTGGAACTGGTTCAAACACCCACCATTCCCTTGACCCACCGAGGTACCCGCTTAACAATCGGGATTTACCTGTGGTACTGGTTCAAACACCCACCATTCCCTCGACCCACCGAGGTATCCACTGAACAATCGAGGGATTTACCCGTGGAACTGGTTCAAACACCCACCATTCCCTCGACCCAATGAGGTACCCGCTGAACAATCGGTGGATTTACCCGTGGAACTGGTTCAAACACCCACTATTCCCTCGACCCAACGAGGTACCCGCTGAACAATCGGGGGATTTACCCGTGGAACTGGTTCAAACACCCACCATTCCCTCGACCCACCGAGGTACCCGCTGTACAATCAGGGGATTTACCCGTGGAACTGTTTCAAACACCCACCATTCCCTCGACCCAACGAGGTACCCGCTGAGCAATCGGGGGATTTACACGTGGAACTGGTTCAAACACCCACCATTCCCTCGACCCACCGAGGTACCAGCTGAACAATCGGGGGATTTACCTGTGGAACTGGTTCAAACAGCCACCATTCCCTCGACCCACCGAGGCACCCGCTGAACAATCGGGGGATTTACCCGTGGAACTGGTTCAAACACCCACCATTCCCTCGACCCACCGAGGTACCCGCTGAACAATCGGGGGATTTACCCGTGGAACTGGTTCAAACACCCACTATTCCCTCGACCCACCGAGGTACACGCTGTACAATCGGTGGATTTACCCTTGGAACTGGTTCAAACACCCACAATTCCCTCGACCCGCCGAGGTACCCGCTGAACAATCGGGGGATTTACCCGTGGAACTGGTTCAAACACCCACCATTCCCTCGATCCACCGAGGTACCCGCTGAACAATCGGGGGATTTACCCGTGGAACTGGTACAAACACCCACCATTCCCTCGACCCACCGAGGTACCCGCTGAACAATCGAGGGATTTACCCGTGGAACTGGTTCAAAAACCCACCATTCCCTCGACCCACCGAGGTACCCGCTGAACAATCAGGGGATTTACCTGTGGAACTGGTTCAAACACCCACCATTCCCTCGACCCACCGAGGTACCCGCTGAACAATTAGGGGATTTACCTGTGGAACTGGTTCAAACACCCACCATTCCCTCGACCCACCGAGGTACCCGCTGAACAATCGGGGGATTTACCCGTGGAACTGGTTCAAACACCCAACATTCCCTCGACCCACCGAGGTACCCGCTGAACAATCGGGGGATTTACCTGTGGAACTGGTTCAAACATCCACCATTCCCTCGACCCACCGAGGTACCCGCTGAACAATCGGGATATACCCGTGGAACTGGTTCAAACACCCACCATTCCCTCGACCAACCGAGGTACCCGCTGAACAATCGGGGGATTTACCTGTGGAACTGGTTCAAACACCACCATTCCCTCGACCCACTGAGGTACCCGCTGAACAATCAGGGGATTTACCTGTGGAACTGTTTCAAACACCCACCATTCCCTTGACCCACCGAGGTACCCGCTGAACAATTGGGGGATTTACCCGTGGAACTGGGTCAAACACCCACCATTCCCTTGACCCACCGAGGTACCCGCTGAACAATCGTGATTTACCCTTGGAACTGGTTCAAACACCCACCATTCCCTCGACCCACCGAGGTACCCGCTGAACAATCGGGGGATTTACCCATGGAACTGGTTCAAACACCTACCATTCCCTCGACCCAATGAGGTACCCGCTGAACAATCGGTGGATTTACCCGTGGAACTGGTTCAAACACCCACCATTCCCTCGACCCAATGAGGTACCCGCTGAACAATCGTGGGATTTACCCGTGGAACTGGTTCAAACACCCACCATTCCCTCGACCCACCGAGGTACCCGCTGTACAATCAGGGGATTTACCCGTGGAACTGGTTCAAACACCCACCATTCCCTCGACCCAACGAGGTACCCGCTGAGCAATCGGGGGATTTACACGTGGAACTGGTTCAAACACCCACCATTCCCTCGACCCACCGAGGTACCAGCTGAACAATCGGGGGATTTACCTGTGGAACTGGTTCAAACACCCACCATTCCCTCGACCCACCGAGGTACCCGCTGAACAATTGGGGGATTTACCCGTGGAACTGGTTCAAACAGCCACCATTCCCTCGACCCACCGAGGCACCCGCTGAACAATCGGGGGATTTACCCGTGGAACTGGTTCAAACACCCACCATTCCCTCGACCCACCGAGGTACCCGCTGAACAATCGGGGGATTTACCCGTGGAACTGGTTCAAACACCCACTATTCCCTCGACCCACCGAGGTACACGCTGTACAATCGGTGGATTTACCCTTGGAACTGGTTCAAACACCCACCATTCCCTCGACCCACCGAGGTACCCGCTGAACAATCGGGGGATTTACCCGTGGAACTGGTTCAAACACCCACCATTCCCTCGACCCACCGAGGTACCCGCTGAACAATCGGGGGATTTACCCGTGGAACTGGTACAAACACCCACCATTCCCTCGACCCACCGAGGTACCCGCTGAACAATCGATGGATTTACCCGTGGAACTGGTTCAAAAACCCACCATTCCCTCGACCCACCGAGGTACCCGCTGAACAATCAGGGGATTTACCTGTGGAACTGGTTCAAACACCCACCATTCCCTCGAACCACCGAGGTACCCGCTGAACAATCAGGGGATTTACCTGTGGAACTGGTTCAAACACCCACCATTCCCTTGATCCACCGAGGTACCCGCTGAACAATCGGGGGATTTACCCGTGGAACTGGTTCAAACACCCAACATTCCCTCGACCCACCGAGGTACCCGCTGAACAATCGGGGGATTTACCCGTGGAACTTGTTCAAACACTTACCATTCCCTCGACCCAATGAGGTACCCGCTGAACATTCGGTGGATTTACCCGTGGAACTGGTTCAAACACCCACCATTCCCTCGACCCAACGAGGTACCCGCTGAACAATCGGGGGATTTACCCGTGGAACTGGTTCAAACACCCACCATTCCCTCGACCCACCGAGGTACCCGCTGTACAATCAGGGGATTTACCCGTGGAACTGGTTCAAACACCCACCATTCCCTCGACCCAACGAGGTACCCGCTGAGCAATCGGGGGATTTACACGTGGAACTGGTTCAAACACCCACCATTCCCTCGACCCACCGAGGTACCAGCTGAACAATCGGGGGATTTACCTGTGGAACTGGTTCAAACACCCACCATTCCCTCGACCCACCGAGGTACCCACTGAACAATTGGGGGATTTACCCGTGGAACTGGTTCAAACAGCCACCATTCCCTCGACCCACCGAGGCACCCGCTGAACAATCGGGGGATTTACCCGTGGAACTGGTTCAAACACCCACCATTCCCTCGACCCACCGAGGTACCCGCTGAACAATCGGGGGATTTACCCGTGGAACTGGTTCAAACACCCACTATTCCCTCGACCCACCGAGGTACACGCTGTACAATCGGTGGATTTACCCTTGGAACTGGTTCAAACACCCACCATTCCCTCGACCCACCGAGGTACCCGCTGAACAATCGGGGGATTTACCCGTGGAACTGGTTCAAACAACCACCATTCCCTCGACCCACCGAGGTACCGGCTGAACAATCGGGGGATTTACCCGTGGAACTGGTACAAACACCCACCATTCCCTCGACCCACCGAGGTACCTGCTGAACAATCGAGGGATTTACCCGTGGAACTGGTTCAAAAACCCACCATTCCCTCGACCCACCTAGGTACCCGCTGAACAATCAGGGGATTTACCTGTGGAACTGGTTCAAACACCCACCATTCCCTCGAACCACCGAGGTACCTGCTGAACAATCAGGGGATTTACCTGTGGAACTGGTTCAAACACCCACCATTCCCTTGATCCACCGAGGTACCCGCTGAACAATCGGGGGATTTACCCGTGGAACTGGTTCAAACACCCAACATTCCCTCGACCCACCGAGGTACCCGCTGAACAATCGGGGGATTTACCTGTGGAACTGGTTCAAGCATCCACCATTCCCTCGACCCACCGAGGTACCCGCTGAACAATCGGGGGATTTACCTGTGGAACTGTTTCAAACACCCACCATTCCCTCGACCCACTGAGGTACCCGCTGAACAATCAGGGGATTTACCTGTGGAACTGTTTCAAACACCCACCATTCCCTTGACCCACCGAGGTACCCGCTGAACAATCGGGGGATTTACCCGTGGAACTGGTTCAAACACCCACCATTCCCTTGACCCACCGAGGTACCCGCTGAACAATCGTGATTTTCCCTTGGAACTGGTTCAAACACCCACCATTCCCTCGACTCACCGAGGTACCCGCTGAACAATCGGGGGATTTACCCGTGGAACTGGTTCAAACACCTACCATTCCCTCGACCCAATGAGGTACCCGCTGAACAATCGGTGGATTTACCCGTGGAACTGGTTCAAACACCCACCATTCCCTCGACCCAACGAGGTACCCGCTGAACAATCGGGGGATTTACCCGTGGAACTGGTTCAAACACCCACAATTCCCTCGACCCACCGAGGTACCCCTGTACAATCAGGGGATTTACCCGTGGAACTGGTTCAAACACCCACCATTCCCTCGACCCACCGAGGTACCCGCTGAACAATTGGGGGATTTACCCGTGGAACTGGTTCAAACAGCCACCATTCCCTCGACCCACCGAGGCACCCGCTGAACAATCGGGGGATTTACCCGTGGAACTGGTTCAAACACCCACCATTCCCTCGACCCACCGAGGTACCCGCTGAACAATCGGGGGATTTACCCGTGGAACTGGTTCAAACACCCACTATTCCCTCGACCCACCGAGGTACACGCTGTACAATCGGTGGATTTACCCTTGGAACTGGTTCAAACACCCACCATTCCCTCGACCCACCGAGGTACCCGCTGAACAATCGGGGGATTTACCCGTGGAACTGGTTCAAACACCCACCATTCCCTCGACCCACCGAGGTACCCGCTGAACAATCGGGGGATTTACCCGTGGAACTGGTACAAACACCCACCATTCCCTCGACCCTCCGAGGTTCCCGCTGAACAATCGAGGGATTTACCCGTGGAACTGTTTCAAAAACCCACCATTCCCTCGACCCACCGAGGTACCCGCTGAACAATCAGGGGATTTACCTGTGGAACTGGTTCAAACACCCACCATTCCCTCGAACCACCGAGGTACCCGCTGAACAATCAGGGGATTTACCTGTGGAACTGGTTCAAACACCCACCATTACCTTGACCCACCGAGGTACCCGCTGAACAATAGGGGGATTTACCCGTGGAACTGATTCAAACACCCAACATTCCCTCGACCCACCGAGGTACCCGCTGAACAATCGGGGGATTTACCTGTGGAACTGGTTCAAGCATCCACCATTCCCTCGACCCACCGAGGTACCCGCTGAACAATCGGGATTTACCCGTGGAACTGGTTCAAACGCCCACCATTCTCTCGACCCACCGAGGTACCAGCTGAACAATCGGGGGATTTACCCGTGGAACTGGTTCAAACACCCACCATTCCCTCGACCCACCGAGGTACCCGCTGAACAATCGGGGGATTTACCTGTGGAACTGGTTCAAACACCCACCATTCCCTCGACCCACCGAGATACCCGCTGAACAATCGGGATTTACCTGTGGAACTGGTTCAAACACCCACCATTCCCTCGACCCACCGAGGTACCCGCTGAACAATTGGGGGATTTACCTGTGGAACTGGTTCAAACACCCACCATTCCCTCGACCCACGGAGGTACCCGCTGAACAATCGGGATTTACCTGTGTAACTGGTTCAAACACCCACCATTCCCTCGACCCACCGAGGTACCTGCTGAACAATCGGGGGATTTACCCGTGGGTCTGGTTCAAACACCCACCATTCCCTCGACCCACCGAGGTACCCGCTGAACAATCGTGGGATTTACCCGTGGAACTGGTTCAAACACTCACCATTCCCTCGACCCACCGAAGTGCCCGCTGAACAATCGTGGGATTTACCTGTGGAACTGGTTCAAACACCGACCATTCCCTCGACCCACCGAGGTCCCCGCTGAACAATCGAGGGATTTACCCGTGAAACTGGTTCAAACACCCACCATTCCCTCGACCCACCGAGGTACCCGCTGAACAATTGGGGGTTTACCTGTGGAACTGGTTCAAACACCCACGATTCCCTTGACCCACCGATGTACCCGCTGAAAAATCGAGAGATTTACACGTGGAACTGGTTCAAACACCCACCATTCCCTCGACCCACCGAGGTATCCGCTGAATAATCGAGGGATTTACCCGTGGAACTGGTTCAAACACGCACCATTCCCTCGACCCACTGAGGTACCCGCTGAACAATCGGGGGATTTACCCATGGAACTGGTTCAAACACCCAACATTCCCTCGACCCACCAAGGTACCCGCTGAACAATCATGGGATTTACCTGTGGAACTGGTTCAAACACCCACCATTCCCTCGACCCACCGAGGTACCCGCTGAACAATCGGGGGATTTACCTGTGGAACTGGTTCAAACACCCACCATTCCCTCGACCCACCGAGGTACCCGCTGAACAATCGGGGGATTTACCCGTGGAACTGGTTCAAACAACCACCATTCCCTCGACCCACCGAGGTACCCGCTGAACAATCGGGATTTACCTGTGGTACTGGTTCAAACACCCACCATTCCCTCGACCCACCGAGGTATCCACTGAACAATCGAGGGATTTACCCGTGGAACTGTTTCAAACACCCACCATTCCCTCGACCCACCGAGGTACCCGCTGAACAATCGGGATTTACCTGTGGAACTGGTTCAAACACCCACCATTCACTCGACCAAACGAGGTACCCGCTGAACAATCGGGGGATTTACCTGTGGAACTGGTTCAAACACCCACCATTCCCTCGCCCCACTGAGGTACCCACTGAACAATCGGTGGATTTACCCGTGGAACTGGTTCATACACCCACCATTCCCTCGCCCCACTGAGGTACCCGCTGAAGAATCGGGATTTACCTGTGGAACTGGTTCAAACACCCACCATTCCCTCGACCCACCGAGGTACCCGATGAACAATCGGGATTTACCCGTGGAACTGGTTCAAACACCCACCATTCCCTCGACCAACGGAGGTACCCGCTGAACAATCGGGGGATTTACCTGTGGAACTGGTTCAAACACCCACCATTCCCTCGACCCACTGAGTAACCCGCTGAACAATCAGGGGATTTACCTGTGGAACTGGTTCAAACACCCACCATTCCCTTGACCCACCGAGGTACCTGCTGAACAATCGGGGGATTTACCCGTGGAACTGGTTCAAACACCCACCATTCCCTTGACCCACCGAGGTACCCGCTGAACAATCGGGATTTACCCTTGGAACTGGTTCAAACACCCACCATTCCCTCGATCCACCGCGGTACCCGCTGAACAATCGGGGGATTTACCCGTGGAACTGGTTCAAACACCTACCATTCCCTCGACCCAATGAGGTACCCGCTGAACAATCGGTGGATTTACCCGTGGAACTGGTTCAAACACCCACCATTCCCTCGACCCAACGAGGTACCCGCTGAACAATCGGGGGTTTACCCGTGGAACTGGTTCAAACACCCTCCATTCCCTCGACCCACCGAGGTACCCGCTGTACAATCAGGGGATTTACCCGTGGAACTGGTTCAAACACCCACCATTCCCTCGACCCAACAAGGTACCCGCTGA
The DNA here is from genome assembly GCF_052327205.1 of Somniosus microcephalus. Classification (NCBI taxonomy): domain Eukaryota; kingdom Metazoa; phylum Chordata; class Chondrichthyes; order Squaliformes; family Somniosidae; genus Somniosus; species Somniosus microcephalus. The sequence continues at coordinate 186,629,780 of NC_140998.1, forward strand.
GCAATCGGGGGATTTACACGTGGAACTGGTTCAAACACCCACCATTCCCTCGACCCACCGAGGTACCAGCTGAACAATCGGGGGATTTACCTGTGGAACTGGTTCAAACACCCACCATTCCCTCGACCCACCGAGGTACCCGCTGAACAATTGGGGGATTTACCCGTGGAACTGGTTCAAACAGCCACCATTCCCTCGACCCACCGAGGCACCCGCTGAACAATCGGGGGATTTACCCGTGGAACTGGTTCAAACACCCACCATTCCCTCGACCCACCGAGGTACCCGCTGAACAATCGGGGGATTTACCCGTGGAACTGGTTCAAACACCCACTATTCCCTCGACCCACCGAGGTACACGCTGTACAATTGGTGGATTTACCCTTGGAACTGGTTCAAACACCCACCATTCCCTCGACCCACCGAGGTTCCTGCTGAACAATCGGGGGATTTACCCGTGGAACTGGTTCAAACACCCACCATTCCCTCGACCCACCGAGGTACCCGCTGAACAATCGGGGGATTTACCCGTGGAACTGGTACAAACACCCACCATTCCCTCGACCCACCAAGGTACCCGCTGAACAATCGAGGGATTTACCCGTGGAACTGGTTCAAAAACCCACCATTCCCTCGACCCACCGAGGTACCCGCTGAACAATCAGGGGAATTACCTGTGGAACTGGTTCAAACACCCACCATTCCCTCGACCCACCGAGGTACCCGCTGAACAATCAGGGGATTTACCTGTGGAACTGGTTCAAACACCCACCATTCCCTCGACCCACCGAGGTACCCGCTGAACAATCGGGGGATTTACCCGTGGAACTGGTTCAAACACCCAACATTCCCTCGACCCACCGAGGTACCCGCTGAACAATCGGGGGATTTACCTGTGGAACTGGTTCAAACATCCACCATTCCCTCGACCCACCGAGGTACCCGCTGAACAATCGGGATATACCCGTGGAACTGGTTCAAACACCCACCATTCTCTCGACCCACTGAGGTACCAGCTGAACAATCGGGGGATTTACCCGTTGAACTGGTTCAAACACCCACCATTCCCTCGACCCACCGAGGTACCCGCTGAACAATCGGGGGATTTACCTGTGGAACTGGTTCAAACACCCACCATTCCCTCGACCCACCGAGGTACCCACTCAGCAATCGAGATTTACCTGTGGAACTGGTTCAAACACCCACCATTCCCTCGACCCACCGAGGTACCCGCTGAACAATCGGGGGATTTACCTGTGGAACTGGTTCAAACACCCACCATTCCCTCGACCCACGGAGGTACCCGCTGAACAATCGGGATTTACCTGTGGAACTTGTTCAAACACCCACCATTCCCTCGACCCACCGAGGTACCTGCTGAACAATCGGGGGATTTACCCGTGGGAATGGTTCAAACACGCACCATTCCCTCGACCCACCGAGGTACCCGCTGAACAATCGTGGGATTTACCCGTGGAACTGGTTCAAACAACCACCATTCCCTCGACCCACCGAGGTACCCGCTGAACAATCGTGGGATTTACCTGTGGAACTGGTTCAAACACCCACCATTCCCTCGACCCACCGAAGTACCCGCTGAACAATCGTGGGATTTACCTGTGGAACTGGTTCAAACACCGACCATTCCCTCGACCCACCGAGGTCCCCGCTGAACAATCGAGGGATTTACCCGTGAAACTGGTTCAAACACCCACCATTCCCTCGACCCACCGAGGTACCCGCTGAACAATCGGGGGATTTACCTGTGGAACTGGTTCAAACACCCACGATTCCCTCGACCCACCGATGTACCCGCTGAAAAATCGAGAGATTTACAGGTGGAACTGGTTCAAACTCCCACCATTCCCTCGACCCACCGAGGTATCCGTTGAATAATCGAGGGATTTACCCGTGGAACTGTTTCAAACAACCACCATTCCCTCGACCCACCGAGGTACCCACTGAGCAATCGGGATTTACCTGTGGAACTGGTTCAAACACCCACCATTCCCTCGACCCACCGAGGTACCCGCTGAACAATCGGGGGATTTACCTGTGGAACTGGTTCCAACACCCACCATTCCCTCGACCCACCGAGGTACCCGCTGAACAATCGGGGGATTTACCTGTGGAACTGGTTCAACCACCCACCATTCCCTCGAACCACCGAGGTACCCGCTGAACAATCCGGGGATTTACCTGTGGAACTGGTTCAAACACCCACCATTCCCTCGACCCACCGAGGTACCCGCTGAACAATCGGGGGATTTACCCGTGGAAATGGTTCAAACACCCACCATTCCCTCGAACCACCGAGGTACCCGCTGAACAATCGGGGGATTTACCCATGGAAATGGTTCAAACACCCACCATTCCCTCGACCCACCGAGGTACCCGCTGAACAATAAGGGGATTTACCTGTGGAACTGGTTCAAACACCCACCATTCCCTCGACCCACCGAGCTACCAGCTGAACAATCGGGGGATTTACCTGTGCAACTGGTTCAAACACCCACCATTCCCTCGACCCACCGAGGTACCCGCTGAACAATCGGGGGATTTACCTGTGGAACTGGTTCAAACACCCACGATTCCCTCGACCCACCGAGGTACCCGCTGAACAATCGGGGGATTTACCCGTGGAACTGGTTCAAACACCCACCATTCCCTCGACCCACCGAGGTACCCGCTGAACAATCGTGGGATTTACCTGTGGAACTGGTTCAAACACCCACCATTCCCTCGACCCACCGAGGTACCCGCTGAACAATCGGGGGATTTACCTGTGGAACTGGTTCAAACACCCACCATTCCCTCGACCCACCGAGGTACCCGCTGAACAATCGGTGGATTTACCCGTGGAACTGGTTCAAACACCCACCATTCCCTCGACCCACCGAGGTACCTGCTGAACAATCAGGATTTACCTGTGGTACTGGTTCAAACACCCACCATTCCCTCGAGCCACCGAGGTACCCGCTGAACAATCAGGGGATTTACCTGTGGAACTGGTTCAAACACCCACCATTCCCTCGACCCACCGAGGTACCAGCTGAACAATCGGGGGATTTACCTGTGCAACTGGTTCAAACACCCACCATTCCCTCGACCCACCGAGGTACCCGCTGAACAATCGGGGGATTTACCCGTGGAACTGGTTCAAACACGCACCATTCCCTCGACCCACCGAGGTACCCGCTGAACAATCGGGGGATTTACCCGTGGAACTTGTTCAAACACCCACCATTCCCTCGACCCACCGAGGTACCCGCTGAACATTCGTGGGATTTACCTGTTCAGCTGGTTCAAACACCCACCATTCCCTCGACCCACCGAGGTACCGACTGAACAATCGGGGGATTTACCTGTGGAACTGGTTCAAACACCCACCATTCCCTCGACCCACCGAGGTACCCGCTGAACAATCGGGGGATTTACCCGTGGAACTGGTTCAAACACCCACCATTCCCTCGACCCTCCGAGGTAACCGCTGAACAATCGGGATTTACCTGTGGTACTGGTTCAAACACCCACCATTCCCTCGACCCACCGAGGTACCCGCTGAACAATCGGGGGATTTAGCCGTGGAACTGGTTCAAACACCCACCATTCAATCGACCCACCGAGGTATCCACTGAACAATCGAGGGATTTACCCGTGGAACTGGTTCAAACACCCACCATTCCCTCGACCCACCGAGGTACCCGCTGAACAATCGCGATTTATCTGTGGAACTGGTTCAAACACCCACCATTCCCTCGACCAACCGAGGTACCCGCTGAACAATCGGGGGATTTACCTGTGGAACTGGTTCAAACACCCACCATTCCCTCGACCCACCGAGGTACCCACTGAACAATCGGGGGATTTACCCGTGGAACTGGTTCATACACCCACCATTCCCTCGACCCACTGAGGTACCCGCTGAAGAATCGGGATTTACCTGTGGAACTGGTTCAAACACCCACCATTCCCTCGACCCACCGAGGTACCCGATGAACAATCGGGATTTACCCGTGGAACTGGTTCAAACACCCACCATTCCCTCGACCCACCGAGGTACCCACTGAAAAATCGGGGGATTTACCTGTGGAACTGGTTCAAACACCCACCATTCCCTCGACCCACTGAGGTACCCGCTGAACAATCAGGGGATTTACCTGTGGAACTGGTTCAAACACCCACCATTCCCTTGACCCACCGAGGTACCCGCTGAACAATCGGGGGATATACCCGTGGAACTGGTTCAAACACCCACCATTCCCTCGACCCACCGAGGTACCCGCTGAACATTCGGGGGATTTACCCTTGGAACTGGTTCAAACACCCACCATTCCCTCGACCCACCGAGGTACCCGCTGAACAATCGGGGGATTTACCCGTGGAACTGGTTCAAACACCTACCATTCCCTCGACCCAACGAGGTACCCGCTGAATAATCGGGGGATTTACCCGTGGAACTGGTTCAAACACCCACCATTCCCTCGACCCAACGAGGTACCCGCTGAACAATCGGGGGATTTACCCGTGGAACTGGTTCAAACACCCACCATTCCCTCGACCCAACGAGGTACCCGCTGAACAATCAGGGGATTTACCCGTGGAACTGGTTCAAACACCCACCATTCCCTCGACCCACCGAGGTATCCGTTGAATAATCGAGGGATTTACCCGTGGAACTGTTTCAAACAACCACCATTCCCTCGACCCACCGAGGTACCCACTGAGCAATCGGGATTTACCTGTGGAACTGGTTCAAACACCCACCATTCCCTCGACCCACCGAGGTACCCGCTGAACAATCGGGGGATTTACCTGTGGAACTGTTTCCAACACCCACCATTCCCTCGACCCACCGAGGTACCCGCTGAACAATCGGGGGATTTACCTGTGGAACTGGTTCAACCACCCACCATTCCCTTGAACCACCGAGGTACCCGCTGAACAATCGGGGGATTTACCCGTGGAAATGGTTCAAACACCCACCATTCCCTCGAACCACCGAGGTACCCGCTGAACAATCGGGGGATTTACCCATGGAACTGGTTCAAACACCCACCATTCCCTCGACCCACCGAGGTACCCGCTGAACAATAAGGGGATTTACCTGTGGAACTGGTTCAAACACCCACCATTCCCTCGACCCACCGAGCTACCAGCTGAACAATCGGGGGATTTACCTGTGCAACTGGTTCAAACACCCACCATTCCCTCGACCCACCGAGGTACCCGCTGAACAATCGGGGGATTTACCTGTGGAACTGGTTCAAACACCCACGATTCCCTCGACCCACCGAGGTACCCGCTGAAGAATCGGGGGATTTACCCGTGGAACTGGTTCAAACACCCACCATTCCCTCGACCCACCGAGGTACCCGCTGAACAATCGTGGGATTTACCTGTGGAACTGGTTCAAACACCCACCATTCCCTCGACCCACCGAGGTACCCGCTGAACAATCGGGGGATTTACCTGTGGAACTGGTTCAAACACCCACCATTCCCTCGACCCACCGAGGTACCCGCTGAACAATCGGTGGATTTACCCGTGGAACTGGTTCAAACACCCACCATTCCCTCGACCCACCGAGGTACCTGCTGAACAATCAGGATTTACCCGTGGTACTGGTTCAAACACCCACCATTCCCTCGAGCCACCGAGGTACCCGCTGAACAATCAGGGGATTTACCTGTGGAACTGGTTCAAACACCCGCCATTCCCTCGACCCACCGAGGTACCAGCTGAACAATCGGGGGATTTACCTGTGCAACTGGTTCAAACACCCACCATTCCCTCGACCCACCGAGGTACCCGCTGAACAATCGGGGGATTTACCCGTGGAACTGGTTCAAACACGCACCATTCCCTCGACCCACCGAGGTACCCGCTGAACAATCGGGGGATTTACCCGTGGAACTTGTTCAAACACCCACCATTCCCTCGACCCACCGAGGTACCCGCTGAACAATCGTGGGATTTACCTGTTCAGCTGGTTCAAACACCCACCATTCCCTCGACCCACCGAGGTACCGACTGAACAATCGGGGGATTTACCTGTGGAACTGGTTCAAACACCCACCATTCCCTCGACCCACCGAGGTACCCGCTGAACAATCGGGGGATTTACCTGTGGAACTGGTTCAAACACCCACCATTCCCTCGACCCACCGAGGTACCCGCTGAACAATCGGGATTTACCTGTGGTACTGGTTCAAACACCCACCATTCCCTCGACCCACCGAGGTACCCGCTGAACAATCGGGGGATTTACCCGTGGAACTGGTTCAAACACCCTCCATTCCCTCGACCCACCGAGGTATCCACTGAACAATCGAGGGATTTACCCGTGGAACTGGTTCAAACACCCACCATTCCCTCGACCCACCGAGGTACCCGCTGAACAATCGGGATTTACCTGTGGAACTGGTTCAAACACCCACCATTCCCTCGACCAACCGAGGTACCCGCTGAACAATCGGGGGATTTACCTGTGGAACTGGTTCAAACACCCACCATTTCCTCGACCCACCGAGGTACCCACTGAACAATCGGGGGATTTACCCGTGGAACTGGTTCATACACCCACCATTCCCTCGACCCAACGAGGTACCCGCTGAACAATCGGGGGATTTACCCGTGGAACTGGTTCAAACACCCACCATTCCCTCGACCCAACGAGGTACCCGCTGAACAATCAGGGGATTTACCCGTGGAACTGGTTCAAACACCCACCATTCCCTCGACCCAACGAGGTACCCGCTGAACAATCGGGGGATTTACACGTGGAACTGGTTCAAACACCCACCATTCCCTCGACCCACCGAGGTACCAGCTGAACAATCGGGGGATTTACCTGTGGAACTGGTTCAAACACCCACCATTCCCTCGACCCACCGAGGTACCCGCTGAACAATTGGGGGATTTACCCGTGGAACTGGTTCAAACAGCCACCATTCCCTTGACCCACCGAGGCACCCGCTGAACAATCGGGGGATTTACCCGTGGAACTGGTTCAAACACCCACCATTCCCTCGACCCACCGAGGTACCCGCTGAACAATCGGGGGATTTACCCGTGGAACTGGTTCAAACACCCACCATTCCCTCGACCCACCGAGGTACCCGCTGAACAATCGAGGGATTTACCCGTGGAACTGGTTCAAAAACCCACCATTCCCTCGACCCACCGAGGTACCCGCTGAACAATCAGGGGATTTACCTGTGGAACTGGTTCAAACACCCACCATTCCCTCGAACCACCGAGGTACCCGCTGAACAATCAGGGGATTTACCTGTGGAACTGGTTCAAACACCCACCATTCCCTTGACCCACCGAGGTACCCGCTGAACAATCGGGGGATTTACCCGTGGAACTGGTTCAAACACCCAACATTCCCTCGACCCACCGAGGTACCCGCTGAACAATCGGGGGATTTACCTGTGGAACTGGTTCAAACATCCACCATTCCCTCGACCCACCGAGGTCCCCGCTGAACAATCGGGATTTACCCGTGGAACTGGTTCAAACACCCACCATTCTCTCGACCCACCGAGGTACCCGCTGAACAATCGGGGGATTTACCCGTGGCACTGCTTCAAACACCCACCATTCCCTCGACCCACCGAGGTACCCGCTGAACAATCGGGGGATTTACCTGTGGAACTGGTTCAAACACCCACCATTCCCTCGACCCACCGAGGTACCCGCTGAACAATCGGGATTTACCTGTGGAACTGGTTCAAACACCCACCATTCCCTCGACCCACCGAGGTTCCCGCTGAACAATCGGGGGATTTACCTGTGGAACTGGTTCAAACACCCACCATTCCCTCGACCCACGGAGGTACCCGCTGAACAATCGGGATTTACCTGTGGAACTGGTTCAAACACCCACCATTCCCTAGACCCACCGAGGTACCTGCTGAACAATCGGGGGATTTACCCGTGGGACTGGTTGAAACACCCACCATTCCCTCGACCCACCGAGGTACCCGCTGAACAATCGTGGGATTTACCCGTGGAACTGGTTCAAACACCCACCATTCCCTCGACCCACCGAAGTGCCCGCTGAACAATCGTGGGATTTACCTGTGGAACTGGTTCAAACACCGACCATTCCCTCGACCCACCGAGGTCCCCGCTGAACAATCGAGGGATTTACCCGTCAAACTGGTTCAAACACCCACCATTCCCTCGACCCACCGAGGTACCCGCTGAACAATCGGGGGATTTACCTGTGGAACTGGTTCAAACACCCACGATTCCCTCGACCCGCCGATGTACCCGCTGAAAAATCGAGAGATTTACACGTGGAACTGGTTCAAACACCCACCATTCCCTCGACCCACCGAGGTATCCGCTGAATAATCGAGGGATTTACCCGTGGAACTGTTTCAAACAACCACCATTCCCTCGACCCACCGAGGTACCCGCTGAGCAATCGGGATTTATCTGTGGAACTAGTTCAAACACCCACCATTCCCTCGACCCACCGAGGTACCCGCTGAACAATCGGGGGATTTAACTGTGTAACTGGTTCAAACACCCACCATTCCCTCTACCCACCGAGGTACCCACTGAACAATGGGGGATTTACCTGTGGAACTGGTTCAAACACCCACCATTCCCTCGACCCACTGAGGTACCCGCTGAAGAATCAGGATTTACCTGTGGAACTGGTTCAAACACCCACCATTCCCTCGATCCACCGAGGTACCCGATGAGCAATCGGGATTTACCCGTGGAACTGGTTCAAACACCCACCATTCCCTCGACCCACCGAGGTACCCGCTGACCAATCGGGGGATTTACCCGTGGAACTGGTTCAAACACGCACCATTCCCTCGACCCACCGAGGTACCCGCTGAACAATCGGGGGATTTACCTGTGGAACTGGTTCAGACACCCACCATTCCCTCGACCCACCGAGGTACCCGCTGAACAATCGGGGGATTTACCCGTGGAACTGGTTCAAACACCCACCATTCCCTCGACCCACCGAGGTACCCGCTGAGCAATCGGGATTTACCTGTGGTACTGGTTCAAACACCCACCATTCCCTCGACCCACCGAGGTATCCACTGAACAATCGAGGGATTTACCCGTGGAACTGGTTCAAACACCCACCATTCCCTCGACCCACCGAGGTACCCGCTGAACAATCGGGATTTACCTGTGGAACTTGTTCAAACACCCACCATTCCCTCGACCAACCGAGGTACCCGCTGAACAATCGGGGGATTTACCTGTGGAACTGGTTGAAACACCCACCATTCCCTCGACCCACCGAGGTACCCACTGAACAATCGGTGGATTTACCCGTGGAACTGGTTCATACACCCACCATTCCCTCGCCCCACTGAGGTACCCGCTGAAGAATCGGGATTTACCTGTGGAACTGGTTCAAACACCCACCATTCCCTCGACCCACCGAGGTACCCGATGAACATTCGGGATTTACCCGTGGAACTGGTTCAAACACCCACCATTCCCTCGACCAACCGAGGTACCCGCTGAACAATCGGGGGATTTACCTGTGGAACTCGTTCAAACACCCACCTTTCCCTCGACCCTCTGAGGTACCCGCTGAACAATCAGGGGATTTACCTGTGGAACTGGTTCAAACACCCACCATTCCCTTGACCCACCGAGGTACCCGCTGAACAATCGGGGGATTTACCCGTGGAACTGGTTCAAACACCCACCATTCCCTTGACCCACCGAGGTACCCGCTGAACAATCGGGATTTACCCTTGGAACTGGTTCAAACACCCACCATTCCCTCGACCCACCGAGGTACCCGCTGAACAATCGGGGGATTTACCCGTGGAACTGGTTCAAACACCTACCATTCCCTCGACCCAATGAGGTACCCGCTGAACAATCGGTGGATTTACCCGTGGAACTGGTTCAAACACCCACCATTCCCTCGACCCAACGAGGTACCCGCTGAACAATCGGGGGATTTACCCGTGGAACTGGTTCAAACACCCACCATTCCCTCGACCCACCGAGGTACCCGCTGTACAATCAGGGGATTTACCCGTGGAACTGGTTCAAACACCCACCATTCCCTCGACCCAACGAGTTACCCGCTGAGCAATCGGGGGATTTACACGTGGAACTGGTTCAAACACCCACCATTCCCTCGACCCACCGAGGTACCAGCTGAACAATCGGGGGATTTACCTGTGGAACTGGTTCAAACACCCACCATTCCCTCGACCCACCGAGGTACCCGCTGAACAATTGGGGGATTTACCCGTGGAAATGGTTCAAACAGCCACCATTCCCTCGACCCACCGAGGCACCCGCTGAACAATCGGGGGATTTACCCGTGGAACTGGTTCAAACACCCACCATTCCCTCGACCCACCGAGGTACCCGCTGAACAATCGGGGATTTACCCGTGGAACTGGTTCAAACACCCACCATTCCCTCGACCCACCGAGGTACACGCTGTACAATCGGTGGATTTACCCGTGGAACTGGTTCAAACACGCACCATTCCCTCGACCCACTGAGGTACCCGCTGAACAATCGGGGGATTTACCCGTGGAACTGGTTCAAACACCCACCATTCCCTCGACCCACCGAGGTACCCGCTGCACAATCGGGGGATTTACCCGTGGAACTGGTACAAACACCCACCATTCCCTCGACCCACCGAGGTACCCGCTGAACAATCGAGGGATTTACCCGTGGAACTGGTTCAAAAACCCACCATTCCCTCTACCCACCGAGGTACCCGCTGAACAATCAGGGGATTTACCTGTGGAACTGGTTCAAACACCCACCATTCCCTCGACCCACCGAGGTACCCGCTGAACAATCAGGGGATTTACCTGTGGAACTGGTTCAAACACCCACCATTCCCTCGACCCACCGAGGTACCCGCTGAACAATCGGGGGATTTACCCGTGGAACTGGTTCAAACACCCAACATTCCCTCGACCCACCGAGGTACCTGCTGAACAATCGGGGGATTTACCTGTGGAACTGGTTCAAACATCCACCATTCCCTCGACCCACCGAGGTACCCGCTGAACAATCGGGATATACCCGTGGATCTGGTTCAAACACCCACCATTCTCTCGACCCACCGAGGTACCAGCTGAACAATCGGAGGATTTACCCGTGGAACTGGTTCAAACACCCACCATTCCCTCGACCCACCGAGGTACCCGCTGAACAATCGGGGGATTTACCTGTGGAACTGGTTCAAACACCCACCATTCCCTCGACCCACCGAGGTACCCACTGAACAATCGAGATTTACCTGTGGAACTGGTTCAAACACCCACCATTCCCTCGACCCACCGAGGTACCCGCTGAACAATCGGGGGATTTACCTGTGGAACTGGTTCAAACACCCACCATTCCCTCGACCCACGGAGGTACCCGCTGAACTATCGGGATTTACCTGTGGAACTGGTTCAAACACCCACCATTCCCTCGACCCACCGAGGTACATGCTGAACAATCGGGGGATTTACCCGTGGCAATGGTTCAAACACGCACCATTCCCTCGACCCACCGAGGTACCCGCTGAACAATCGTGGGATTTACCCGTGGAACTGGTTCAAACACCCACCATTCCCTCGACCCACCGAAGTGCCCGCTGAACAATCGTGAGATTTACCTGTGGAACTGGTTCAAACACCGACCATTCGCTCGACCCACCGAGGTCCCCGCTGAACAATCGAGGGATTTACCCGTGAAACTGGTTCAAACACCCACCATTCCCTCGACCCACCGAGGTACCCGCTGAACAATCGGGGGATTTACCTGTGGAACTGGTTCAAACACCCACGATTCCCTCGACCCACCGATGTACCCGCTGAAAAATCGAGAGATTTACAGGTGGAACTGGTTCAAACACCCACCATTCCCTCGACCCACCGAGGTATCCGTTGAATAATCGAGGGATTTACCCGTGGAACTGTTTCAAACAACCACCATTCCCTCGACCCACCGAGGTACCCGCTGAGCAATCGGGATTTACCTGTGGAACTGGTTCAAACACCCACCATTCCCTCGACCCACCGAGGTACCCGCTGAACAATCGGGGGATTTACCTGTGGAACTGGTTCAAACACCCACCATTCCCTTGACCCACCGAGGTACCCACTGAACAATGGGGGATTTACCCGTGGAACTGGTTCAAACACCCACCATTCCCTCGACCCACTGAGGTACCCGCTGAAGAATCAGGATTTACCTGTGGAACTGGTTCAAACACCCACCATTCCCTCGACCCACCGAGGTACCCGATGAGCAATTGGGATTTACCCGTGGAACTGGTTCAAACACCCACCGTTCCCTCGACCCACCGAGGTACCCGCTGAACAATCGGGGGAGTTACCTGTGGAACTGGTTCAAACACCCACCATTCCCTCGACCCACTGAGGTACCCGCTGAACAATCAGGGGATTTACCTGTGGAACTGGTTCAAACACCCACCATTCCCTCGACCCAACGAGGTACCCGCTGAACAATCGGGGGATTTACCCGTGGAACTGGCTCAAACACCCACCATTCCCTTGACCCAACGAGGTACCCGCTGAACAATCGGGGGTTTACCCGTGGGACTGGTTCAAACACCCACCATTCCCTCGACCCACCGAGGTACCCGCTGAACAATCAGGGGATTTACCTGTGGAACTGGTTCAAACACCCACCATTCCCTCGACCCACCGAGGTACCCGCTGAACAATTGGGGGATTTACCCGTGGAACTGGTTCAAACACCCACCATTCCCTCGACCCACCAAGTTACCCGCTGAACACTCGAGGGATTTACCTGTGGAACTGGTTCAAACACCCTCCATTCCCTCGAACCACCGAGGTACCAGCTGAACAATCGGGGGATTTACCTGTGGAACTGGTTCAAACACCCACCGTTCCCTCGACCCACCGAGGTACCCGCTGAACAATCGGGGGATTTACCCGTGGAGCTGGTTCAAACACCCACCATTCCCTCGACCCACCGAGGTACCCGCTGAACAATCGTGGGATTTACCCGTGGAACTGGTTCAAACACCCAACTTTCCCTCGACCCACCGAGGGACCCGCTGAACAATCGGGATTTACCTGTGGAACTGGTTCAAGCACCCACCATTCCCTCGACCCACCGAGGTACCCGCTGAACAATCGGGATTTACCTATGGAACTGGTTCAAACACCCACCATTCCCTCGACCCACCGAGATACCCGCTGAACAATCGGGGGATTTACCCGTGGAACTGGTTCAAACACCCACCATTCCCTCGACCCACCGAGGTACCCACTGAACAATCGAGGGATTTACCCGTGGAACTGGTTCAAACACCCACCATTCCCTCGACCCACTGAGGTACCCGCTGACCAATCGGGATTTACCTGTGGAACTGGTTCAAACACCCACCATTCCCTCGACCCACCGAGGTACCCGCTGAACAATCGGGGGATTTACCTGTGGAACTGGTTCAAACACCCACCATTCCCTCGACCCACCGAGGTACCCGCTGAACAATCGGGGGATTTACCCGTGGAACTGGTTCAAGCACCCACCATTCCCTCGACCCACTGAGGTACCCGCTGAAGAATCGGGATTTACCTGTGGAACTGGTTCAAACACCCACCATTCCCTCGACCAACCGAGGTACCTGATGAACAATCGGGATTTACCCGTGGAACTGGTTCAAACACCCACCATTCCCTCGACCCACCGAGGTACCCGCTGAACAATCGGGGGATTTACCTGTGGAACTGGTTCAAACACGCACCATTCCCTCGACCCACTGAGGTACCCGCTGAACAATCAGGGGATTTACCTGTGGAACTGGTTCAAACACCCACCATTCCCTCGACCCACCGAGGTACCCGCTGAACAATCAGGGGATTTACCCGTGGTACTGGTTCAAAAACCCACCATTCCCTCGACCCACCGAGGTACCAGCTGAACAATCGGGGGATTTACCCGTGGATCTGGTTCAAACACCCACCATTCTCTCGACCCACCGAGGCACCCGCTGAACAATCGGGGGATTTACCCGTGGAACTGGTTCAAACACCCACCATTCCCTCGACCCACCGAGGTACCCGCTGAACAATCAGGGGATTTACCTGTGGAACTGGTTCAAACACCCACCATTCCCTCGACCCACCGAGGTACCCGCTGAACAATCAGGGGATTTACCTGTGGAACTGGTTCAAACACCCACCATTCCCTCGACCCACCGAGGTACCCGCTGAACAATCGGGGAATTTACCCGTGGAACTGGTTCAAACACCCAACATTCCCTCGACCCACCGAGGTACCCGCTGAACAATCGGGGGATTTACCTGTGGAACTGGTTCAAACATCCACCATTCCCTCGACCCACCGAGGTACCCGCTGAACAATCGGGATTTACCTGTGGAACTGGTTCAAACACCCACCATTCTCTCGACCCACCGAGGTACCAGCTGTACAATCGGGGGATTTACCTGTGGAACTGGTTCAAACACCCACCATTCCCTCGACCCACCGAGGTACCCGCTGAACAATCGGGATTTACCTGTGGATCTGGTTCAAACACCCTCCATTCTCTCGACCCACCGAGGTACCAGCTGAACAATCGGGGGATTTACCCGTGGAACTGGTTCAAACACCCACATTTCCCTCGACCCACCGAGGTACCCGCTGAACAATCGGGGGATTTACCCGTGGAACTGGTTCAAACACCCACCTTTCCCTTGACCCACCGAGGTACCCGCTGAACAATCGGGGGATTTACCTGTGGAACTGGTTCAAACACCCACCATTCCCTCGACCCACCGAGGTACCCGCTGAACAATCGGGATTTACCTGTGGAACTGGTTCAAACACCTACCATTCCCTCGACCCACCGAGGTACCCGCTGAACAATCGGGGGATTTACCTGTGGAACTGGTTCAAACACCTACCATTCCCTCGACACACCGAGGTACCCGCTGAACAATCGGGTGATTTACCTGTGGAACTGGTTCAAACACCCACCATTCCCTCGACCCACGGAGGTACCCGCTGAACAATCGGGATTTACCTGTGGAACTGTTTCAAACACCCACCATTCCCTCGACCCACCGAGGTACCCGCTGAACAATCGTGGGATTTACCCGTGGAACTGCTTCAAACACCCACCATTCCCTCGACCCACCGAAGTGCCCGCTGAATAATCGTGGGATTTACCTGTGGAACTGGTTCAAACACCCACCATTCCCTCGACCCACCGAGGTCCCCGCTGAACAATCGAGGGATTTACCCGTGAAACTGGTTCAAACACCCACCATTCCCTCGACCCACCGAGGTACCCGCTGAACAATCGGGGGATTTACCTGTGGAACTGGTTCAAACACCCACGATTCCCTCGACCCACCGATGTACCCGCTGAAAATTCGAGAGATTTATCCGTGGAACTGGTTCGAACACCCACCATTCCCTCGAACCACCGAGGTATCCGCGGAATAATCGAGGGATTTACCCGTGGAACTGATTCAAACACCCACCATTCCCTCGACCCACCGAAGTACCCGCTGAACAATCGGGGGATTTACCTTTGGAACTGGTTCAAACACCCTCCATTCCCTCGACCAACAGAGGGACCCACTGAACAATCGGGGGATTTACCCGTGGAACTGGTTCAAACACCCACCATTCCCTCGATCCACTGAGGTACCCGCTGAAGTATCGGGATTTACCTGTGGAACTGGTTCAAACACCCACCATTCCCTCGACACACCGAGGTACCCGATGAACAATCGGGATTTACCCGTGGAACTGGTTCAAACACCCACCATTCCCTCGACCTACCGAGGTACCCGCTGAACAATCGGGGGAGTTACCTGTGGAACTGGTTCAAACACCCACCATTCCCTCGACCCACTGAGGTACCCGCTGTACAATCGTGGGATTTACCCGTGGAACTGGTTCAAACACCCACCATTCCCTCGACCCAACGAGGTACCCGCTGAGCAATCGGGGGATTTACCCGTGGAACTGGTTCAAACACCCACCATTCCCTCGACCCACCGAGGTACCCGCTGAACTATCAGGGGATTTACCTGTGGAACTGGTTCAAACACCCACCATTCCCTCGACCCACCGAGGTACCCGCTGAACAATTGGGGGATTTACCCGTGGAACTGGTTCAAACACCCACCATTCCCTCGACCCACCAAGTTACCCGCTGAACACTCGAGCGATTTACCTGTGGAACTGGTTCAATCACCCTCCATTCCCTCGACCCACCGAGGTACCAGCTGAACAATCGGGGGTTTTACCCGTGGAACTGGTTCAAACACCCACCATTCCCTCGACCCATCGAGGTATCCACTGAACAATCGAGGGATTTACCCGTGGAACAGGTTCAAACACCCACCATTCCCTCGACCCACCGAGGTACCCGCTGAACAATCGGGATTTACCTGTGGAACTGGTTCAATCACCCACCATTCCCTCGACGCACCGAGGTACCCGCTGAACAATCGTGGGATTTACCTGTGGAACTGGTTCAAACACCCACCATTCCCTCGACCCACCGAGGTACCCGCTGAACAATCGGAGGATTTACCTGTGGAACTGGTTCAAGCACCCACCATTCCCTCGACCCACTGAGGTACCCTCTGAAGAATCGGGATTTACCTGTGGAACTGGTTCAAACACCCACCATTCCCTCGACCCACCGAGGTACCTGATGAACAATCGGGATTTACCTGTGGAAATGGTTCAAACACCCACCATTCCCTCGACCCACCGAGGTACCCGCTGAACAATCGGGGGATTTACCTGTGGAACTGGTTCAAACATCCACCATTCCCTCGACCCACTGAGGTACCCGCTGAACAATCAGGGGATTTACCAGTGGAACTGGTTCAAACACCCACCATTCCCTCGACCCACCGAGGTACCCGCTGAACAATCGGGGGATTTACCCGTGGAACTGGTTCAAACACCCACCATTCCCTCGACCCACCGAGGTACCCGCTGAACAATCGGGGGATTTACCCGTGGAACTGGTTCAAACACCCACCATTCCCTCGACCCACCGAGGTACCCGCTGAACAATCGGGGGATTTCCCCGTGGAACTGGTTCAAACACCCACCATTCCCTCGACCCACCGAGGCACCCACTGAACAATCGGGGGAGTTACCTGTGGAACTGGTTCAAACACCCACCATTCCCTCGACCCACTGAGGTACCCGCTGAAGAATCAGGGGATTTACCTGTGGAACTGGTTCAAACACCCACCATTCCCTCGACCCAACGAGGTACCCGCTGAACAATCGGGGGATTTACCCGTGGATCTGGTTCAAACACCCACCATTCCCTCGACCCAACGAGGTACCCGCTGAACAATCGGGGGATTTACCCGTGGAACTGGTTCAAACACCCACCATTCCCTCGACCCACCGAGGTACCCGCTGAAGAATCAGGGGATTTACCTGTGGAACTGGTTCAAACACCCACCATTCCCTCGACCCACCGAGGTACCCGCTGAACAATCGGGGGATTTACCCGTGGAACTGGTTCAAACACCCACCATTCCCTCGACCCACCAAGTTACCCGCTGAACACTCGAGGGATTTACCTGTGGAACTGGTTAAATCACCCTCCATTCCCTCGACCCACCGAGGTACCAGCTGTACAATCGGGGGATTTACCTGTGGAACTGCTTCAAACACCCACCATTCCCTCGAACAACGAGGTACCCGCTGAACAATCGGGGGGTTTACCCGTGGAACTGGTTCAAACTCCCACCATTCCCTCGACCCACCGAGGTACCCGCTGAACAATCGGGGCATTTACCCGTGGAACTGGTTCAAACACCCACAATTCCCTCGACCCACCGAGGTACCCGCTGAACAATCGTGGGATTTACCTGTGGAACTGGTTCAAACACCCACCATTCCCTCGACCCACCGAGGTACCCGCTGAACAATCAGGGGATTTACCTGTGGAACTGGTTCAAACACCCACCATTCCCTCGACCCACCGAGGTACCCGCTGAACAAACGGGGGATTTACCCGTGGAACTGGTTCAAACACCCACCATTCCCTCGACCCACCGAGTTACCCGCTGAACAATCGGGATTTACCTGTGGAACTGGTTCAAGCACCCACCATTCCCTCGACCCACCGAGATACCCGCTGAACAATCGGGATTTACCTGTGGAACTGGTTCAAACACCCACCATTCCCTCGACCCACCGAGATACCCGCTGAACAATCGGGGGTTTTACCCGTGGAACTGGTTCAAACACCCACCATTCCCTCGACCCACCTAGGCACCCTCTGAACAATCGGGATTTACCTGTGGAACTGGTTCAAACACCCACCATTCCCTCGACCCACCGAGGTACCCGCTGAACAATCGGGGGATTTACCCGTGGAACTGGTTCAAGCACCCACCATTCCGTCGACCCACTGAGGTACCCGCTGAAGAATCGGGATTTACCTGTGGAACTGGTTCAAGCACCCACCATTCCCTCGACCTACCGAGGTACCTGATGAACAATCCGGATTTACCCGTGGAACTGGTTCAATCACCCACCATTCCCTCGACCCACCGAGGTACCCGCTGAACAATCGGGGGATTTACCTGTGGAACTGGTTCAAACACCCACCATTCCCTCGACCCAACGAGGTACCCGCTGAACAATCGGGGGATTTACCCGTGGAACTGGTTCAAAAACCCACCATTCCCTCGACCCACCGAGGTACCCGCTGAACAATCAGGGGTTTTACCTGTGGAACTGGTTCAAACACCCACCATTCCCTCGACCCACCGAGGTACCCGCTGAACAATCGGGGGATTTACCCGTGGAACTGGTTCAAACACCCACCATTCCCTCGACCCACCAAGTTACCCGCTGAGCACTCGAGGGATTTACCTGTGGAAATGGTTCAAACACCCTCCATTCCCTCGACCCACCGAGGTACCAGCTGAACAATCGGGGGATTTACCTGTGGAACTGGTTCAAACACCCACCGTTCCCTCGACCCACGAGGTACCCGCTGAACAATCAGGGGATTTACCCGTGGAACTGGTTCAAACACCCACCATTCCCTCGACCCACCGAGGTACCCGCTGAACAATCGGGGGATTTACCCGTGGAACTGGTTCAAACACCCACCATTCCCTTGACCCACCGAGGTACCCGCTGAACAATCATGGGATTTACCTGTGGAACTGGTTCAAACACCCACCATTCCCTCGACCCACCGAGGTACCCGCTGAACAATCGGGGGATTTACCTGTGGAACTGGTTCAAACACCCACCATTCCCTCGACCCACCGAGGTACCCGCTGAACAATCGGGGGATTTACCCGTGGAACTGGTTCAAACACCCAACATTCCCTCGACCCACCGAGGTACCCGCTGAACAATCGGGATTTACCTGTGGAACTGGTTCAAACACCCACCATTCTCTCGACCCACCGAGGTACCAGCTGAACAATCGGGGGATTTACCCGTGGAACTGGTTCAAACACCCACCTTTCCCTCGACCCACCGAGGTACCCGCTGAACAATCGGGGGATTTACCCGTGGAACTGGTTCAAACACCCACCTTTCCCTCGACCCACCGAGGTACCCGCTGAACAATCGGGGGATTTACCTGTGGAACTGGTTCAAACACCCACCATTCCCTCGACCCACCGAGGTACCCGCTGAACAATCGGGATTTACCTGTGGAACTGGTTCAAACACCCACCATTCCCTCGACCCACAGAGATACCCGCTGAACAATCGGGGGATTTACCTGTGGAACTGGTTCAAACACCTACCATTCCCTCGACCCACCGAGGTACCCGCTGAACAATCGGGTGATTTACCTGTGGAACTGGTTCAAACACCCACCATTCCCTCGACCCACTGAGATACCCGCTGAACAATCGTGGGATTTACCCGTGGAACTGCTTCAAACACCCACCATTCCCTCGAACCACCGAAGTGCCCGCTGAACAATCGTGGGATTTACCTGTGGAACTGTTTCAAACACCCACCATTCCCTCGACCCACCGAGGTCCCCGCTGAACAATCGAGGGATTTACCCGTGAAACTGGTTCAAACACCCACCATTCCCTCGACCCACCGAGGTACCCGCTGAACAATCGGGGGATTTACCTGTGGAACTGGTTCAAACACCCACGATTCCCTCGACCCACCGATGTACCCGTTGAAAAATCGAGAGATTTATCCGTGGAACTGGTTCAAACACCCACCATTCCCTCGACCCACCGAGGTATCCGCGGAATAATCGAGGGATTTACCCGTGGAACTGAGTCAAACACCCACCATTCCCTCGACGCACCGAGGTGCCCGCTGAACAATCGGGATTTACTTGTGGAACTGGTTCAAACACCCACCATTCCCTCGACCCACCGAAGTACCCGCTGAACAATCGGCGGATTTACCTGTGGAACTGTTTCAAACACCCTCCATTCCCTCGACCAACCGAGGTACCCACTGAACAATCGGGGGATTTACCCGTGGAACTGGTTCAAACACCCACCATTCCCTCGACCCACTGAGGTACCCGCTGAAGAATTGGGATTTACCTGTGGAACTGGTTCAAACACCCACCATTCCCTCGACCCACCGAGGTACACGATGAACAATCGGGATTTACCCGTGGAACTGGTTGAAACACCCACCATTCCCTCGACCTACCGAGGTACCCGCTGAACAATCGGGGGAGTTACCTGTGGAACTGGTTCAAACACCCACCATTCCCTCGACCCACTGAGGTACCCGCTGAACAATCAGGGGATTTACCTGTGGAACTGGTTCAAACACCCACCATTCCCTCGACCCAATGAGGTACCCGCTGTAGAATCGGGGGATTTACCCGTGGAACTGGTTCAAACACCCACCATTCCCTCGACCCAACGAGGTACCCGCTGAACAATCGGGGGATTTACCCGTGGAACTGGTTCAAACACCCACCATTCCCTCGACCCACCGAGGTACCCGCTGAACTATCAGGGGATTTACCTGTGGAACTGGTTCAAACACCCACCATTCCCTCGACCCACCGAGGTACCCGCTGAACAATTGGGGGATTTACCCGTGGAACTGGTTCAAACACCCACCATTCCCTCGACCCACCAAGTTACCCGCTGAACACTCAAGCGATTTACCTGTGGAACTGGTTCAATCACCCTCCATTCCCTCGACCCAACGAGGTACCAGCTGAACAATCGGGGGATTTACCTGTGGAACTGCTTCAAACACCCACCGTTCCCTCGACCCACCGAGGTACCCGCTGAACAATCGGGGGGTTTACCCGTGGAACTGGTTCAAACACCCACCATTCCCTCGACCCACCGAGGTACCCGCTGAACAATCGGGGGATTTACCCGTGGAACTAGTTCAAACACCCACAATTCCCTCGAACCACCGAGGTACCCGCTGAACAATCGTGGGATTTACCTGTGGAACTGGTTCAAACACCCACCATTCCCTCAACCCACCGAGGTACCCGCTGAACAATCAGGGGATTTACCTGTGGAACTGGTTCAAACACCCACCATTCCCTCGACCCACCGAGGCACCTGCTGGAC
Source organism: Somniosus microcephalus (assembly GCF_052327205.1). NCBI lineage: Eukaryota > Metazoa > Chordata > Chondrichthyes > Squaliformes > Somniosidae > Somniosus > Somniosus microcephalus. The sequence goes on from NC_140998.1 coordinate 186,651,349, forward strand.
AATCGGGGGATTTACCCGTGGAACTGGTTCAAACACCCACCATTCCCTCGACCCACCGAGGTACCCGCTGAACAATCGGGATTTACCTGCGGAACTGGTTCAAGCACCGACCATTCCCTCGACCCACCGAGGTACCCGCTGAACAATCGGGATTTACCTGTGGAACTGGTTCAAACACCCACCATTCCCTCGACCCACCGAGATACCCGCTGAACAATCGGGGGTTTTTCCCGTGGAACTGGTTCAAACACCCACCATTCCCTCGACTCATCGAGGTATCCACTGAATAATCGAGGGATTTACCCGTGGAACAGGTTCAAACACCCACCATTCCCTCGACCCACCGAGGTACCCGCTGAACAATCGGGATTTACCTGTGGAACTGGTTCAAACACCCACCATTCCCTCGACCCACCGAGGTACCCGCAGAACAATCGGGGGATTTACCTGTGGAACTGGTTCAAACACCCACCATTCCCTCGACCCACCGAGGTACCCGCTGAACAATCAGGGGATTTACCCGTGGAACTGGTTCAAGCACCCACCATTCCCTCGACCCACTGAGGTACCCGCTGAAGAATCGGGATTTACCTGTGGAACTGGTTCAAACACCCACCATTCCCTCGACCCACCGAGGTACCTGATGAACAATCGGGATTTACCCGTGGAACTGGTTCAAACACCCACCATTCCCTCGACCCACCGAGGTACCCGCTGAACAATCGGGGATTTACCTGTGGAACTGGTTCAAACACCCACCATTCCCTCGACCCACTGAGGTACGCGCTGAACAATCAAGGGAATTTACCTGTGGAACTGGTTCAAACACCCACCATTCCCTCGACCCACCGAGGTACCCGATGAACAATCAGGGGATTTACCCGTGGAACTGGTTCAAACAGCCACCATTCCCTCGACCCACCGAGGTACCCGCTGAACAATTGGTGGATTTACCCGTGGAACTGGTTCAAACACCCACCATTCCCTCGACCCACCGATGTACCCGCTGAACAGTCGGGGGATTTCCCCGTGGAACTGGTTCAAACACCCACCATTCCCTCGACCCACCGAGGCACCCGCTGAACAATCGGGGGTTTTACCCGTGGATCTGGTTCAAACACCCACCATTCCCTCGACCCAACGAGGTACCTGCTGAACAATCGGGGGATTTACCCGTGGAACTGGTTCAAACACCCACCATTCCCTCGACCCACCGAGGTACCCGCTGAACAATCAGGGGATTTACCTGTGGAACTGGTTCAAACACCCACCATTCCCTCGACCCACCGAGGTACCCGCTGAACAATCGGGGGATTTACCCGTGGAACTGGTTCAAACACCCACCATTCCCTCGACCCACCAAGTTACCCGCTGAACACTCGAGGGATTTACCTGTGGAACTGGTTCAGTCACCCTCCATTCCCTCGACCCACCGAGGTACCCGTTGAACAATCGTGGGATTTACCTGTGGAACTGGTTCAAACACCCACCATTCCCTCGACCCACCGAGGTACCCGCTGAACAATCAGGGGATTTACCTGTGGAACTGGTTCAAACACCCACCATTCCCTCGACCCACCGAGTTACCCGCTGAACAATTGGGGGATTTACCCGTGGAACTGGTTCAAACACCCACCATTCCCTCGACCCACCGAGGTACCCGCTGAACAATCGGGATTTACCTGTGGAACTGATTCAAGCACCCATCATTCCCTCGACCCACCGAGGTACCCGCTGAACAATCGGGATTTACCTGTGGAACTGGTTCAAACACCCACCATTCCCTCGACCCACCGAGATACCCGCTGAACAATCGGGGGTTTTACCCGTGGAACTGGTTCAAACACCCAAAATTCCCTCGACCCATCGAGGTATCCACTGAACAATCGAGGGATTTACCCGTGGAACAGGTTCAAACACCCACCATTCCCTCGACCCACCGAGGCACCCTCTGAACAATCGGGATTTACCTGTGGAACTGGTTCAAACACCCACCATTCCCTCGACCCACCGAGGTACCCGCTGAACAATCGGGGGATTTACCTGTGGAACTGGTTCAAACACCCACCATTCCCTTGACCCACCGAGGTACCCGCTGAACAATCGGGGGATTTACCCGTGGAACTGGTTCAAGCACCCACCATTCCCTCGACACACTGAGGTACCCGCTGAAGAATCGGGATTTACCTGTGGAACTGGTTCAAGCACCCACCATTCCCTCGACCTACCGAGGTACCTGATGAACAATCGGGATTTACCCGTGGAACTGGTTCAAACACCCACCATTCCCTCGACCCACCGAGGTACCCGCTGAACAATCGGGGGATTTACCTGTGGAACTGGTTCAAACACCCACCATTCCCTCGACCCACTGAGGTACCCGCTGAACAATCAGGGGATTTAACTGTGGAACTGGTTCAAACACCCACCATTCCCTCGACCCACCGAGGTACCCGCTGAACAATCGGGGGATTTACCCGTGGAACTGGTTCAAACACCCACCATTCCCTCGACCCACCGAGGTACCCGCTGAACAATCGGGGGATTTACCCGTGGAACTGGTTCAAACACCCACCATTCCCTCGACCCACCGAGGTACCCACTGAACAATCGGTGGATTTCCCCGTGGAACTGGTTCAAACACCCACCATTCCCTCGACCCACCGAGGCACCCGCTGAACAATCGGGGGAGTTACCTGTGGAACTGGTTCAAACAACCACCATTCCCTCGACCCACTGAGGTACCCGCTGAAGAATCAGGGGATTTACCTGTGGAACTGTTTCAAACACCCACCATTACCTTGACCCAACGAGGTACCCGCTGAACAATCGGGGGATTTACCCGTGGAACTGGTTCAAACACCCACCATTCCCTCGAGCCAACGAGGTACCCGCTGAAAAATCGGGGGATTTACCCGTGGAACTGGTTCAAACACCCACCATTCCCTCGACCCACCGAGGTACCCGCTGAACAATCAGGGGATTTACCTGTGGAACTGGTTCAAACACCCACCATTCCCTCGACACACCGAGGTACCCGCTGAACAATCAGGGGATTTACCTGTGGAACTGGTTCAAACACCCACCATTCCCTCGACCCACCGAGGTACCCGCTGAACAATCGGGGGATTTACCCGTGGAACTGGTTCAAACACCCACCATTCCCTCGACCCACCAAGTTACCCGCTGAACACTCGAGGGATTTACCTGTGGAACTGGTTCAAACACCCTCCATTCCCTCGACCCACCGAAGTACCAGCTGAACAATCAGGGGATTTACCTGTGGAACTGGTTCAAACACCCACCGTTCCCTCGACCCACGAGGTACCCGCTGAACAATCAGGGGATTTACCCGTGGAACTGGTTCAAACACCCACCATTCCCTCGACCCACCGAGGTACCCGCTGAACAATCGGGGGATTTACCCGTGGAACTGGTTCAAACACCCACCATTCCCTCGACCCACCGAGGGACCCGCTGAACAATCTGGGGATTTACCTGTGGAACTGGTTCAAACACCCACCATTCCCTCGACCCACCGAGGTACCCGCTGAACAATCGGGGGATTTACCCGTGGAACTGGTTCAAACACCCACCATTCCCTCGACCCACCGAGGTACCCGCTGAACAATCGGGATTTTCCTGTGGAACTGGTTCAAACACCCACCATTCCCTCGACCCACCGAGGTACCCGCTGAACAATCGGGATTTACCTGTGGAACTGGTTCAAACACCCACCATTCCCTTGACCCACCGAGGTACCCGCTGAACAATCGGGGGATTTACCCGTGGAACTGGTTCAAACACCCACCATTCACTCGACCCACCGAGGCACCCACTGAACAATCGGGGGATTTACCCGTGGAACTGGTTCAAACACCCACCATTCCCTCGACCCACCGAGGTACCCGCTGAACAATCGGGGGGTTTACCCGTGGAACTGGTTCAAACTCCCACCATTCCCTCGACCCACCGAGGTACCCGCTGAACAATCGGTGGATTTACCCGTGGAACTGCTTCAAACACCCACCATTCCCTCGACCCACCGAGGTACCCGCTGAACAATTGGGGGATTTACCCGTGGAACTGGTTCAAACACCCACCATTCCCTCGACCCACCGAGGTACCCGCTGAACAATCGGGGGATTTACCCGTGGAACTGGTTCAAACACCCACCATTCCCTCGAACCACCGAGGTACCCGCTGAACAATCGGGGGATTTACCTGTGGAACTGGTTCAAACACCCACCATTCCCTCGTCCCACCGAGGTACCCGCTAAACAATCGGGGGATTTACCTGTGGAACTGGTTCAAACACCCACCATTCCCTCGACCCACGGAGGTACCCGCTGAACAATCGGGATTTACCTGTGGAACTGGTTCAAACACCCACCATTCCCTCGACCCACCGAGGTTCCTGCTGAACAATCGGGGGATTTACCCGTGGAACTGGTTCAAACACCCACCATTCCCTCGACCCACCGAAGTGCCCGCTAAACAATCGTGGGATTTACCTGTGGAACTGGTTCAAACACCCACCATTCCCTTGACCCACCGAGGTCCCCGCTGAACAATCGAGGGATTTACACGTGAAACTGGTTCAAACACCCACCATTCCCTCGACCCACCGAGGTACCCGCTGAACAATCGGGGGATTTACCTGTGGAACTGGTTCAAACACCCACGATTCCCTCGACCCACCGATGTACCCACTGAAAAATCGAGAGATTTACCCGTGGAACTGGTTCAAACACCCACCATTCCCTCGACCCACCGAGGTATCCGCTGAACAATCGAGGGATTTACCCGTGGAACTGATTCAAACACCCACCATTCCTTCGACCCACCGAGGTACCCGCTGAACAATCGGGATTTACCTGTGGAACTGGTTCAAACACCCACCATTCCCTCGACCCACCGAGGTACCAGCTGAACAATCGGGGGATTTACCTGTGGAACTGGTTCAAACACCCACCATTCCCTCGACCCACCGAGGTACCCACTGAACAATCGGGAGATTTACCCGTGGAACTGGTTCAAACACCCACCATTCCCTCGACCCACTGAGGTACCCGCTGAAGAAAGCGAGATTTACCTGTGGAACTGGTTCAAACACCCACCATTCCCTCGACCCACCGTGGTACCCGATGAACAATCGGGATTTACCCGTGGAACTGGTTCAAACACCCTCCATTCCCTCGACCCACCGAGGTACCCGCTGAACAATCGGGTGAGTTACCTGTGGAACTGGTTCAAACACCCACCATTCCCTCGACCCACTTAGGTACCCGCTGAACAATCAGGGGATTTACATGTGGAACTGGTTCAAACACCCACCATTCCCTCGACCCAACGAGGTACCCGCTGAACAATCGGGGGATTTACCCGTGGAACTGGTTCAAACACCCACCATTCCCTCGACCCAACGAGGTACCCGCTGAACAATCGGGGGATTTACCCGTGGAACTGGTTCAAACACCCACCATTCCCTCGACCCACCGCGGTACCCGCTGAACAATCAGGGGATTTACCTGTGGAACTGGTTCAAACACCCTCCATTCCCTCGACCCACCGAGGTACCACCTGAAAAATCGGGGGATTTACCTGTGGAACTGGTTCAAACACCCACCGTTCCCTCGACCCACCGAGGTACCCGCTGAACAATCGGGGGATTTACCCGTGGAACTGGTTCAAACACCCACCATTCCCATGACCCACCGAGGTACCCGCTGAACAATCGCGGGATTTACCCGTGGAACTGGTTCAAACACCCACAATTCCCTCGACCCACCGAGGCACCCGCTGAACAATCGTGGGATTTACCTGTGGAACTGGTTCAAACACCCACCATTCCCTCGACCCACCGAGGTACCAGCTGAACAATCGGGGGATTTACCTGTGGAACTTGTTCAAACACCCACCATTCCCTCGACCCACCGAGGTACCCGCTGAACAATCGGGGGATTTACCCGTGGAACTGGTTCAAAAACCAACTTTCCCTCGACCCACCGAGGTACCCGCTGAACAATCCGAATTTACCTGTGGAACTGGTTCAAACACCCACCATTCCCTCGACCCACCGAGGTACCCGCTGAACGATCGGGATTTACCTGTGGAACTGGTTCAAACACCCACCATTCCCTCGACCCACCGAGATACCCGCTGAACAATCGGGGGATTTACCCGTGGAACTGGTTCAAACACCCACCATTCCCTCGACCCACCGAGGTATCCACTGAACAATCGAGGGATTTACCCGTGGAACTGGTTCAAACACCCACCATTCCCTCGACCCACCGAGGTACCCGCTGAACAATCAGGATTTACCTGTGGATCTGGTTCAAACACCCACCATTCCCTCGACCCACCGAGGTACCCGCTGAACAATCGGGGGATTTACCTGTGGAACTGGTTCAAACACCCACCATTCCCTCGACCCACCGAAGTACCCGCTGTACAATCGGGGGATTTACCCGTGGAACTGGTTCAAGCACCCACCATTCCCTCGACCCACTGCGGTACCCGCTGAAGAATCGGGATTTACCTGTGGAACTGGTTCAAACACCCACCATTCCCTCGACCCACCGAGGTACCCGCTGAACAATCGGGGGATTTACCTGTGGAACTGGTTCAAACACCCACCATTCCCTCGACCCACTGAGGTACCCGCTGAACAATCAGGGAATTTACCTGTGGAACTGGTTCAAACACCCACCATTCCCTCGACCCACCGAGGTACCCGCTGAACAATCGGGGGATTTACCCATGGAACTGGTTCAAACACCCACCATTCCCTCGACCCACCGAGGTACCCGCTGAACAATCGGGGGATTTACCCGTGGAACTGGTTCAAACACCCACCATTCCCTCGACCCACCGAGGTACTCGCTGAACAATCGGGGGATTTACCCGTGGAACTGGTTCAAACACCCACCTTTCCCTCGACCCACCGAGGTACCCGATGAACAATCGGGGGAGTTACCTGTGGACCTGGTTCAAACACCCACCATTCCCTCGACCCACTGAGGTACCCGCTGAACAATCAGGGGATTTACCTGTGGAACTGGTTCAAACACCCACCATTCCCTCGACCCACCGAGGTACCCGCTGAACAATCGGGGGATTTACCCATGGAACTGGTTCAAACACCCACCATTCCCTCGACCCACCAAGTTACCCGCTGAACACTCGAGGGATTTACCTGTGGAACTGGTTCAAACACCCTCCATTCCCTCGACCCACCGAGGTACCAGCTGAACAATTGGGGGATTTACCTGTGGAACTGGTTCAAACACCCACCGTTCCCTCGACCCACGAGGTACCCGCTGAACAATCAGGGGATTTACCCGTGGAACTGGTTCAAACACCCACCATTCCCTCGACCCACCGAGGTACCCGCTGAACAATCGGGGGATTTACCCGTGGAACTGGTTCAAACACCCACCATTCCCTCGACCCACCGAGGTACCCGCTGAACAATCGTGGGATTTACCTGTGGAACTGGTTCAAACACCCACCATTCCCTCGACACACCGAGGTACCCGCTGAACAATCGGGGGATTTACCTGTGGAACTGGTTCAAACACCCACCATTCCCTCGACCCACCGAGGTACCCGCTGAACAATCGGGGGATTTACCCGTGGAACTGGTTCAAACACCCACCATTCCCTCGACCCACCGAGGTACCCGCTGAACAATCAGGATTTACCTGTGGATCTGGTTCAAACACCCACCATTCCCTCGACCCACCGAGGTACCCGCTGAACAATCGGGGGATTTACCTGTGGAACTGGTTCAAACAACCACCATTCCCTCGACCCACCGAAGTACCCGCTGAAAATCGGAGGATTTACCCGTGGAACTGGTTCAAGGACCCACCATTCCCTCGACCCACTGAGGTACCCGCTGAAGAATCGGGATTTACCTGTGGAACTTGTTCAAACACCCACCATTCCCTCGACCCACCGAGGTACATGATGAACAATCGGGATTTACCCGTGGAACTGGTTCAAACACCCACCATTCCCTCGACCCACCGAGGTACCCGCTGAACAATCGGGGGATTTACCTGTGGAACTGGTTCAAACACCCACCATTCCCTCGACCCACTGAGGTACCCGCTGAACAATCAGGGGATTTACCTGTGGAACTGGTTCAAACACCCACCATTCCCTCGACCCACCGAGGTACCCGCTGAACAATCGGGGGATTTACCCATGGAACTGGTTCAAACACCCACCATTCCCTTGACCCACCGAGGTACCCGCTGAACAATCGGGGGATTTACCCGTGGAACTGGTTCAAACACCCACCATTCCCTCGACCCACCGAGGTACTCGCTGAACAATCGGGGGATTTACCCGTGGAACTGGTTCAAACACCCACCTTTCCCTCGACCCACCGAGGTACCCGATGAACAATCGGGGGAGTTACCTGTGGACCTGGTTCAAACACCCACCATTCCCTCGACCCACTGAGGTACCCGCTGAACAATCAGGGGATTTACCTGTGGAACTGGTTCAAACACCCACCATTCCCTCGACCCACCGAGGTACCCGCTGAACAATCGGGGGATTTACCCATGGAACTGGTTCAAACACCCACCATTCCCTCGACCCACCAAGTTACCCGCTGAACACTCGAGGGATTTACCTGTGGAACTGGTTCAAACACCCTCCATTCCCTCGACCCACCGAGGTACCAGCTGAACAATTGGGGGATTTACCTGTGGAACTGGTTCAAACACCCACCGTTCCCTCGACCCACGAGGTACCCGCTGAACAATCAGGGGATTTACCCGTGGAACTGGTTCAAACACCCACCATTCCCTCGACCCACCGAGGTACCCGCTGAACAATCGGGGGATTTACCCGTGGAACTGGTTCAAACACCCACCATTCCCTCGACCCACCGAGGTACCCGCTGAACAATCGTGGGATTTACCTGTGGAACTGGTTCAAACACCCACCATTCCCTCGACCCACCGAGGTACCCGCTGAACAATCGGGGGATTTACCTGTGGAACTGGTTCAAACACCCACCATTCCCTCGACCCACCGAGGTACCCGCTGAACAATCGGGGGATTTACCCGTAGAACTGGTTCAAACACCCACCATTCCCTCGACCCACCGAGGTACCCGCTGAACAATCAGGATTTACCTGTGGATCTGGTTCAAACACCCACCATTCCCTCGACCCACCGAGGTACCCGCTGAACAATCGGGGGATTTACCTGTGGAACTGGTTCAAACACCCACCATTCCCTCGACCCACCGAAGTACCCGCTGAAAATCGGGGGATTTACCCTTGGAACTGGTTCAAGGACCCACCATTCCCTCGACCCACTGAGGTACCCGCTGAAGAATCGGGATTTACCTGTGGAACTTGTTCAAACACCCACCATTCCCTCGACCCACCGAGGTACATGATGAACAATCGGGATTTACCCGTGGAACTGGTTCAAACACCCACCATTCCCTCGACCCACCGAGGTACCCGCTGAACAATCGGGGGATTTACCTGTGGAACTGGTTCAAACACCCACCATTCCCTCGACCCACTGAGGTACCCGCTGAACAATCAGGGGATTTACCTGTGGAACTGGTTCAAACACCCACCATTCCCTCAACCCACCGAGGTACCCGCTGAACAATCGGGGGATTTACCCGTGGAACTGGTTCAAACACCCACCATTCCCTCGACCCACCGAGGTACCCGCTGAACAATCGGGGGATTTACCCGTGGAACTGGTTCAAACACCCACCATTCCCTCGACCCACCGAGGTACTCGCTGAACAATCGGGGGATTTACCCGTGGAACTGGTTCAAACACCCACCTTTCCCTCGACCCACCGAGGTACCCGCTGAACAATCGGGGGAGTTACCTGTGGAACTGGTTCAAACACCCACCATTCCCTCGACCCACTGAGGTACCCGCTGAACAATCAGGGGATTTACCTGTGGAACTGGTTCAAACACCCACCATTCCCTCGACCCACCGAGGTACCCGCTGAACAATCGGGGGATTTACCCGTGGAACTGGTTCAAACACCCGCCATTCCCTCGACCCACCAAGTTACCCGCTGAACACTCGAGGGATTTACCTGTGGAACTGGTTCAAACACCCTCCATTCCCTCGACCCACCGAGGTACCAGCTGAACAATCGGGGGATTTACCTGTGGAACTGGTTCAAACACCCACCGTTCCCTCGACCCACGAGGTACCCGCTGAACAATCAGGGGATTTACCCGTGGAAATGGTTCAAACATCCACCATTCCCTCGACCCACCGAGGGACCCGCTGAACAATCGGGGGATTTACCCGTGGAACTGGTTCAAACACCCACCATTCCCTCGACCCACCGAGGTACCCGCTGAACAATCGTGGGATTTACCTGTGGAACTGTTTCAAACACCCACCATTCCCTCGACCCACCGAGGTACCCGCTGAACAATCGGGGGATTTACCTGTGGAACTGGTTCAAACACCCACCATTCCCTCGACCCACCGAGGTACCCGCTGAACAATCGGGGGATTTACCCGTGGAACTGGTTCAAACACCCACCATTCCCTCGACCCACCGAGGTACCCGCTGAACAATCGGGATTTACCTGTGGAACTGGTTCAAACACCCACCATTCCCCCGACCCACCGAGGTACCCGCTGAACAATCGGGATTTACCTGTGGAACTGGTTCAAACACCCACCATTCCCTCGACCCACCGAGGTACCCGCTGAAGAATCGGGATTTACCTGTGGAACTGGTTCAAACACCCACCATTCACTCGACCCACCGAGGCACCCGCTGAACAATCGGGAGATTTACCCGTGGAACTGTTTCAAACACCCACCATTCCCTCGACCCACTGAGGTACCCGCTGAAGAATCGAGATTTACCTGTGGAACTGGTTCAAACACCCACCATTCCCTCGACCCACCGAGGTACCCGATGAACAATCGGGGGATTAACCTGTGGAACTGATTCAAACACCCACGATTCCCTCGACCCACCGATGTACCCGCTGAAAAATCGAGAGATTTACCCGTGGAACTAGTTCAAACACCCACCATTCCCTCGACCCACCGAGGTATCCGCTGAACAATCGAGGGATTTACCCGTGGAACTGATTCAAACACCCACCATTCCTTCGACCCACCGAGGTACCCGCTGAACAATCGGGATTTACCTGTGGAACTGGTTCAAACACCCACCATTCCCTCGACCCACCGAGGTACCCGCTGAACAATCGGGGGATTTACCTGTGGAACTGGTTCAAACACCCACCATTCCCTCGACCCACCGAGGTACCCACTGAACAATCGGGAGATTTACCCGTGGAACTGGTTCAAACACCCACCATTCCCTCGACCCACTGAGGTACCCGCTGAAGAATCGAGATTTACCTGTGGAACTGGTTCAAACACCCACCATTCCCTCGACCCACCGAGGTACCCTATGAACAATCGGGATTTACCCGTGGAACTGGTTCAAACACCCACCATTCCCTCGACCCACCGAGGTACCCGCTGAACAATCGGGGGAGTTACCTGTGGAACTGGTTCAAACACCCACCATTCCCTCGACCCACTGAGGTACCCGCTGAACAATCAGGGGATTTACCTGTGGAACTGGTTCAAACACCCACCATTCCCTCGACCCAACGAGGTACCCGCTGAACAATCGGGGGATTTACCCGTGGAACTGGTTCAAACACCCACCATTCCCTCGACCCAACGAGGTACCCGCTGAACAATCGGGGGATTTACCCGTGGAACTGGTTCAAACACCCACCATTCCCTCGACCCACCGAGGTACCCGCTGAACAATCAGGGGATTTACCTGTGGAACTGGTTCAAACACCCTCCATTCCCTCGACCCACCGAGGTACCACCTGAACAATCGGGGGATTTACCTGTGGAACTGGTTCAAACACCCACCGTTCCCTCGACCCACCGAGGGACCCGCTGAACAATCGGGGGATTTACCCGTGGAACTGGTTCAAACACCCACCATTATCACGACCAACCGAGGTACCCGCTGAACAATCGCGGGATTTACCCGTGGAACTGGTTCAAACACCCACCATTCCCTCGCCCCACCGAGGCACCCGCTGAACAATCGTGGGATTTACCTGTGGAACTGGTTCAAACACCCACCATTCCCTCGACCCACCGAGGTACCCGCTGAACAATCGGGGGATTTAGCTGTGGAACTTGTTCAAACACCCACCATTCCCTCGACCCACCGAGGTACCCGCTGAACAATCGGGGGATTTACCCGTGGAACTGGTTCAAAAACCAACTTTCCCTCGACCCACCGAGGTACCCGCTGAACAATCGGAATTTACCTGTGGAACTGGTTCAAGCACCCACCATTCCCTCGAACCACCGAGGTACCCGCTGAACGATAGGGATTTACCTGTGGAACTGGTTCAAACACCCACCATTCCCTCGACCCACCGAGATACCCACTGAACAATCGGGGGATTTACCCGTGGAACTGGTTCAAACACCCACCATTCCCTCGACCCACCGAGGTATCCACTGAACAATCGAGGGATTTACCCGTGGAACTGGTTCAAACACCCACCATTCCCTCGACCCACCGAGCTACCCGCTGAACAATCAGGATTTACCTGTGGAACTGGTTCAAACACCCACCATTCCCTCGACCCACCGAGGTACCCGCTGAACAATCGGGGGATTTACCTGTGGAACTGGTTCAAACACCCACCATTCCCTCGACCCACCGAGGTACCTGATGAACAATCGGGATTTACCCGTGGAACTGGTTCAAACACCCACCATTCCCTCGACCCACCGAGGTACCCGCTGAACAATCGGGATTTACCTGTGGAACTGGTTCAAACTCCCACCATTCCCTCGACCCACCGAGGTACCCGCTGAACAATCAGTGGATTTACCCGTGGAACTGCTTCAAACACCCACCATTCCCTCGACCCACCGAGGTACCCGCTGAACAATCGGGGGATTTACCCGTGGAACTGGTTCAAACACCCACCATTCCCTCGACCCACCGAGGTACCCGCTGAACAATCGGGGGATTTACCCGTGGAACTGGTTCAAACACCCACCATTCCCTCGAACCACCGAGGTACCCGCTAAACAATCGGGGGATTTACCTGTGGAACTGGTTCAAACACCCACCATTCCCTCGACCCACGGAGGTACCCGCTGAACAATCGGGATTTACCTGTGGAACTGGTTCAAACACCCACCATTCCCTCGACCCACCGAGGTTCCTGCTGAACAATCGGGGGATTTACCCGTGGAACTGGTTCAAACACCCACCATTCCCTCGACCCACCGAAGTGCCCGCTGAACAATCGTGGGATTTACCTGTGGAACTGGTTCAAACACCCACCATTCCCTCGACCCACCGAGGTCCCCGCTGAACAATCGAGGGATTTACACGTGAAACCGGTTCAAACACCCACCATTCCCTCGACCCACCGAGGTACCCGCTGAACAATCGGGGGATTTACCTGTGGAACTGGTTCAAACACCCACGATTCCCTCGACCCACCGAAGTACCCGCTGAAAAATCGAGAGATTTACCCGTGGAACTGGTTCAAACACCCACCATTCCCTCGACCCACCGAGGTATCCGCTGAACAATCGAGGGATTTACCCGTGGAACTGGTTCAAACACCCACCATTCCCTCGACCCACCGAGCTACCCGCTGAACAATCAGGATTTACCTGTGGAACTGGTTCAAACACCCACCATTCCCTCGACCCACCGAGGTACCCGCTGAACAATCGGGGGATTTACCTGTGGAACTGGTTCAAACACCCACCATTCCCTCGACCCACCGAGGTACCTGATGAACAATCGGGATTTACCCGTGGAACTGGTTCAAACACCCACCATTCCCTCGACCCACCGAGGTACCCGCTGAACAATCGGGATTTACCTGTGGAACTGGTTCAAACTCCCACCATTCCCTCGACCCACCGAGGTACCCGCTGAACAATCGGGGGATTTACCCGTGGAACTGGTTCAAACACCCACCATTCCCTCGAACCACCGAGGTACCAGCTGAACAATCGGGGGATTTACCTGTGGAACTGGTTCAAACACCCACCATTCCCTCGACCCACCGAGGTACCCGCTAAACAATCGGGGGATTTACCTGTGGAACTGGTTCAAACACCCACCATTCCCTCGACCCACGGAGGTACCCGCTGAACAATCGGGATTTACCTGTTGAACTGGTTCAAACACCCACCATTCCCTCGGCCCACCGAGGTTCCTGCTGAACAATCGGGGGATTTACCCGTGGAACTGGTTCAAACACCCACCATTCCCTCGACCCACCGAAGTGCCCGCTGAACAATCGTGGGATTTACCTGTGGAACTGGTTCAAACACCCACCATTCCCTCGACCCACCGAGGTCCCCGCTGAACAATCGAGGGATTTACACGTGAAACTGGTTCAAACACCCACCATTCCCTCGACCCACCGAGGTACCCGCTGAACAATCGGGGGATTTGCCTGTGGAACTGGTTCAAACACCCACCATTCCCTCGACCCACCGAGGTACCCGCTGAACAATCGGGGGATTTACATGTGGAACTGGTTCAAACACCCACCATTCCCTCGACCCAACGAGGTACCCGCTGAACAATCGGGGGATTTACCCGTGGAACTGGTTCAAACACCCACCATTCCCTCGACCCAACGAGGTACCCGCTGAACAATCGGGGGATTTACCCGTGGAACTGGTTCAAACACCCACCATTCCCTCGACCCACCGAGGTACCCGCTGAACAATCAGGGGATTTACCTGTGGAACTGGTTCAAACACCCTCCATTCCCTCGACCCACCGAGGTACCACCTGAACAATCGGGGGATTTACCTGTGGAACTGGTTCAAACACCCACCGTTCCCTCGACCCACCGAGGTACCCGCTGAACAATCGGGGGATTTACCCGTGGAACTGGTTCAAACACCCACCATTCCCATGACCCACCGAGGTACCCGCTGAACAATCGCGGGATTTACCCGTGGAACTGGTTCAAACACCCACCATTCCCTCGACCCACCGAGGCACCCGCTGAACAATCGTGGGATTTACCTGTGGAACTGGTTCAAACACCCACCATTCCCTCGACCCACCGAGGTACCCGCTGAACAATCGGGGGATTTACCTGTGGAACTTGTTCAAACACCCACCATTCCCTC
The DNA here is from genome assembly GCF_052327205.1 of Somniosus microcephalus. Taxonomy (NCBI): domain Eukaryota; kingdom Metazoa; phylum Chordata; class Chondrichthyes; order Squaliformes; family Somniosidae; genus Somniosus; species Somniosus microcephalus. Next base: position 186,666,562 of record NC_140998.1, read on the forward strand.
GACCCACCGAGGTACCCGCTGAACAATCGGGGGATTTACCCGTGGAACTGGTTCAAAAACCAACTTTCCCTCGACCCACCGAGGTACCCGCTGAACAATCGGAATTTACCTGTGGAACTGGTTCAAACACCCACCATTCCCTCGACCCACCGAGGTACCCGCTGAACGATCGGGATTTACCTGTGGAACTGGTTCAAACACCCACCATTCCCTCGACCCACCGAGATACCCGCTGAACAATCGGGGGATTTACCCGTGGAACTGGTTCAAACACCCACCATTCCCTCGACCCACCGAGGTATCCACTGAACAATCGAGGGATTTACCCGTGGAACTGGTTCAAACACCCACCATTCCCTCGACCCACCGAGGTACCCGCTGAACAATCAGGATTTACCTGTGGATCTGGTTCAAACACACACCATTCCCTCGACCCACCGAGGTACCCGCTGAACAATCGGGGGATTTACCTGTGGAACTGGTTCAAACACCCACCATTCCCTCGACCCACCGAAGTACCCGCTGAACAATCGGGGGATTTACCCGTGGAACTGGTTCAAGCACCCACCATTCCCTCGACCCACTGAGGTACCCGCTGAAGAATCGGGATTTACCTGTGGAACTGGTTCAAACACCCACCATTCCCTCGACCCACCGAGGTACCTGATGAACAATCGGGATTTACCCGTGGAACTGGTTCAAACACCCACCATTCCCTCGAACCACCGAGGTACCCGCTGAACAATCGGGGGATTTACCTGTGGAACTGGTTCAAACACCCACCATTCCCTCGACCCACTGAGGTACCCGATGAACAATCAGGGGATTTACCTGTGGAACTGGTTCAAACACCCACCATTCCCTCGACCCACCGAGGTACCCGCTGAACAATCGGGGGATTTACCCGTGGAACTGGTTCAAACACCCACCATTCCCTCGACCCACCGAGGTACCCGCTGAACAATCGGGGGATTTGCCCGTGGAACTGGTTCAAACACCCACCATTCCCTCGACCCACCGAGGCACTCGCTGAACAATCGGGGGATTTACCCGTGGAACTGGTTCAAACACCCACCTTTCCCTCGACCCACCGAGGTACCCGCTGAACAATCGGGGGAGTTACCTGTGGAACTGGTTCCAACACCCACCATTCCCTCGACCCACTGAGGTACCCGCTGAACAATCAGGTGATTTACCTGTGGAACTGGTTCTAACACCCACCATTCCCTCGACCCACCGAGGTACCCGCTGAACAGTCGGGGGATTTACCCGTGGAACTGGTTCAAACACCCACCATTCCCTCGACCCACCAAGTTACCCGCTGAACACTCGAGGGATTTACCTGTGGAACTGGTTCAAACACCCTCCATTCCCTCGACCCACCGAGGTACCAGCTGAACAATCGGGGGATTTACCTGAGGAACTGGTTCAAACACCCACCGTTCCCTCGACCCACGAGGTACCCGCTGAACAATCAGGGGATTTACCCGTGGAACTGGTTCAAACACCCACCATTCCCTCGACCCACCGAGGATCCCGCTGAACAATCGGGGGATTTACCCGTGGAACTGGTTCAAACACCCACCATTCCCTCGACCCACCGAGGTACCCGCTGAACAATCGTGGGATTTACCTGTGGAACTGGTTCAAACACCCACCATTCCCTCGACCCACCGAGGTACCCGCTGAACAATCGGGGGATTTACCTGTGGAACTGGTTCAAACACCCACCATTCCCTCGACCCACCGAGGTACCCGCTGAACAATCGGGGGATTTACCCGTGGAACTGGTTCAAACACCCACCATTCCCTCGATCCACCGAGGTACCCGCTGAACAATCAGGATTTACCTGTGGATCTGGTTCAAACACCCACCATTCCCTCGACCCACCGAGGTACCCGCTGAACAATCGGGGATTTACCTGTGGAACTGGTTCAAACACCCACCATTCCCTCGACCCACTGAAGTACCCGCTGAAGAATCGGGATTTACCTGTGGAACTGGTTCAAACACCCACCATTCCCTCGACCCACCGAGGTACCTGATGAACAATCGGGATTTACCCGTGGAACTGGTTCAAACACCCACCATTCCCTCGACCCACCGAGGTACCCGCTGAACAATCGGGGGATTTACCTGTGGAACTGGTTCAAACACCCACGATTCCCTCGACCCACCGAAGTACCCGCTGAAAAATCGAGAGATTTACCCGTGGAACTGGTTCAAACACCCACCATTCCCTCGACCCACCGAGGTATCCGCTGAACAATCGAGGGATTTACCCGTGGAACTGGTTCAAACACCCACCATTCCCTCGACCCACCGAGCTACCCGCTGAACAATCAGGATTTACCTGTGGAACTGGTTCAAACACCCACCATTCCCTCGACCCACCGAGGTACCCGCTGAACAATCGGGGGATTTACCTGTGGAACTGGTTCAAACACCCACCATTCCCTCGACCCACCGAGGTACCTGATGAACAATCGGGATTTACCCGTGGAACTGGTTCAAACACCCACCATTCCCTCGACCCACCGAGGTACCCGCTGAACAATCGGGATTTACCTGTGGAACTGGTTCAAACTCCCACCATTCCCTCGACCCACCGAGGTACCCGCTGAACAATCGGGGGATTTACCCGTGGAACTGGTTCAAACACCCACCATTCCCTCGAACCACCGAGGTACCAGCTGAACAATCGGGGGATTTACCTGTGGAACTGGTTCAAACACCCACCATTCCCTCGACCCACCGAGGTACCCGCTAAACAATCGGGGGATTTACCTGTGGAACTGGTTCAAACACCCACCATTCCCTCGACCCACGGAGGTACCCGCTGAACAATCGGGATTTACCTGTTGAACTGGTTCAAACACCCACCATTCCCTCGGCCCACCGAGGTTCCTGCTGAACAATCGGGGGATTTACCCGTGGAACTGGTTCAAACACCCACCATTCCCTCGACCCACCGAAGTGCCCGCTGAACAATCGTGGGATTTACCTGTGGAACTGGTTCAAACACCCACCATTCCCTCGACCCACCGAGGTCCCCGCTGAACAATCGAGGGATTTACACGTGAAACTGGTTCAAACACCCACCATTCCCTCGACCCACCGAGGTACCCGCTGAACAATCGGGGGATTTGCCTGTGGAACTGGTTCAAACACCCACCATTCCCTCGACCCACCGAGGTACCCGCTGAACAATCGGGGGATTTACATGTGGAACTGGTTCAAACACCCACCATTCCCTCGACCCAACGAGGTACCCGCTGAACAATCGGGGGATTTACCCGTGGAACTGGTTCAAACACCCACCATTCCCTCGACCCAACGAGGTACCCGCTGAACAATCGGGGGATTTACCCGTGGAACTGGTTCAAACACCCACCATTCCCTCGACCCACCGAGGTACCCGCTGAACAATCAGGGGATTTACCTGTGGAACTGGTTCAAACACCCTCCATTCCCTCGACCCACCGAGGTACCACCTGAACAATCGGGGGATTTACCTGTGGAACTGGTTCAAACACCCACCGTTCCCTCGACCCACCGAGGTACCCGCTGAACAATCGGGGGATTTACCCGTGGAACTGGTTCAAACACCCACCATTCCCATGACCCACCGAGGTACCCGCTGAACAATCGCGGGATTTACCCGTGGAACTGGTTCAAACACCCACCATTCCCTCGACCCACCGAGGCACCCGCTGAACAATCGTGGGATTTACCTGTGGAACTGGTTCAAACACCCACCATTCCCTCGACCCACCGAGGAACCCGCTGAACAATCGGGGGATTTACCTGTGGAACTTGTTCAAACACCCACCATTCCCTCGACCCACCGAGGTACCCGCTGAACAATCGGGGGATTTACCCGTGGAACTGGTTCAAAAACCAACTTTCCCTCGACCCACCGAGGTACCCGCTGAACAATCGGAATTTACCTGTGGAACTGGTTCAAACACCCACCATTCCCTCGACCCACCGAGGTACCCGCTGAACGATCGGGATTTACCTGTGGAACTGGTTCAAACACCCACCATTCCCTCGACCCACCGAGATACCCGCTGAACAATCGGGGGATTTACCTGTGGAACTGGTTCAAACACCCACCATTCCCTCGACCCACCGAGGTATCCACTGAACAATCGAGGGATTTACCCGTGGAACTGGTTCAAACACCCACCATTCCCTCGACCCACCGAGGTACCCGCTGAACAATCAGGATTTACCTGTGGATCTGGTTCAAACACACACCATTCCCTCGACCCACCGAGGTACCCGCTGAACAATCGGGGGATTTACCTGTGGAACTGGTTCAAACACCCACCATTCCCTCGACCCACCGAAGTACCCGCTGAACAATCGGGGGATTTACCCGTGGAACTGGTTCAAGCACCCACCATTCCCTCGACCCACTGAGGTACCCGCTGAAGAATCGGGATTTACCTGTGGAACTGGTTCAAACACCCACCATTCCCTCGACCCACCGAGGTACCTGATGAACAATCGGGATTTACCCGTGGAACTGGTTCAAACACCCACCATTCCCTCGAACCACCGAGGTACCCGCTGAACAATCGGGGGATTTACCTGTGGAACTGGTTCAAACACCCACCATTCCCTCGACCCACTGAGGTACCCGATGAACAATCAGGGGATTTACCTGTGGAACTGGTTCAAACACCCACCATTCCCTCGACCCACCGAGGTACCCGCTGAACAATCGGGGGATTTACCCGTGGAACTGGTTCAAACACCCACCATTCCCTCGACCCACCGAGGTACCCGCTGAACAATCGGGGGATTTGCCCGTGGAACTGGTTCAAACACCCACCATTCCCTCGACCCACCGAGGCACTCGCTGAACAATCGGGGGATTTACCCGTGGAACTGGTTCAAACACCCACCTTTCCCTCGACCCACCGAGGTACCCGCTGAACAATCGGGGGAGTTACCTGTGGAACTGGTTCCAACACCCACCATTCCCTCGACCCACTGAGGTACCCGCTGAACAATCAGGTGATTTACCTGTGGAACTGGTTCTAACACCCACCATTCCCTCGACCCACCGAGGTACCCGCTGAACAGTCGGGGGATTTACCCGTGGAACTGGTTCAAACACCCACCATTCCCTCGACCCACCAAGTTACCCGCTGAACACTCGAGGGATTTACCTGTGGAACTGGTTCAAACACCCTCCATTCCCTCGACCCACCGAGGTACCAGCTGAACAATCGGGGGATTTACCTGAGGAACTGGTTCAAACACCCACCGTTCCCTCGACCCACGAGGTACCCGCTGAACAATCAGGGGATTTACCCGTGGAACTGGTTCAAACACCCACCATTCCCTCGACCCACCGAGGATCCCGCTGAACAATCGGGGGATTTACCCGTGGAACTGGTTCAAACACCCACCATTCCCTCGACCCACCGAGGTACCCGCTGAACAATCGTGGGATTTACCTGTGGAACTGGTTCAAACACCCACCATTCCCTCGACCCACCGAGGTACCCGCTGAACAATCGGGGGATTTACCTGTGGAACTGGTTCAAACACCCACCATTCCCTCGACCCACCGAGGTACCCGCTGAACAATCGGGGGATTTACCCGTGGAACTGGTTCAAACACCCACCATTCCCTCGATCCACCGAGGTACCCGCTGAACAATCAGGATTTACCTGTGGATCTGGTTCAAACACCCACCATTCCCTCGACCCACCGAGGTACCCGCTGAACAATCGGGGGATTTACCTGTGGAACTGGTTCAAACACCCACCATTCCCTCGACCCACTGAAGTACCCGCTGAAGAATCGGGATTTACCTGTGGAACTGGTTCAAACACCCACCATTCCCTCGACCCACCGAGGTACCTGATGAACAATCGGGATTTACCCGTGGAACTGGTTCAAACACCCACCATTCCCTCGACCCACCCAGGTACCCGCTGAACAATCGGGGGATTTACCTGTGGAACTGGTTCAAACACCCACCATTCCCTCGACCCACTGAGGTACCCGCTGAACAATCAGGGGATTTACCTGTGGAACTGGTTCAAACACTCACCATTCCCTCGACCCACCGAGGTACCCGCTGAACAATCGGGGGATTTACCCGTGGAACTGGTTCAAACACCCACCATTCCCTCGACCCACCGAGGTACCCGCTGAACAATCGGGGGATTTACCCGTGGAACTGGTTCAAACACCCACCATTCCCTCGACCCACCGAGGTACTCGTTGAACAATCGGGGGATTTACCCGTGGAACTGGTTCAAACACCCACCTTTCCCTCGACCCACCGAGGTACCCGCTGAACAATCGGGGGAGTTACCTGTGGAACTGGTTCAAACACCCACCATTCCCTCGACCCACTGAGGTACCCGCTGAACAATCAGGGGATTTACCTGTGGAACTGGTTCAAACACCCACCATTCCCTCGACCCACCGAGGTACCCGCTGAACAATCGGGGGATTTATCCGTGGAACTGGTTCAAACACCCACCATTCCCTCGACCACCAAGTTACCCGCTGAACACTCGAGGGATTTACCTGTGGAACTGGTTCAAAAACCCTCCATTCCCTCGACCCACCGAGGTACCAGCTGAACAATCGTAAGATTTACCTGTGGAACTGGTTCAAACACCCACCGTTCCCTCGACCCACGAGGTACCCGCTGAACAATGAGGGGATTTACCCGTGGAACTGGTTCAAACACCCACCATTCCCTCGACCCACCGAGGTACCCGCTGAACAATCGGGGGATTTACCCGTGGAACTGGTTCAAACACCCACCATTCCCTCGACCCACCGAGGTACCCGCTGAACAATCGTGGGATTTACCTGTGGAACTGGTTCAAACACCCACCATTCCCTCGATCCACCGAGGTACCCGCTGAACAATCGGGGGATTTACCTGTGGAACTGGTTCAAACACCCACCATTCCCTCGACCCACCGAGGTACCCGCTGAACAATCGGGGGATTTACCCGTGGAACTGGTTCAAACACCCACCATTCCCTCGACCCACCGAGGTACCCGCTGAACAATCGGGATTTACCTGTGGAACTGGTTCAAACACCCACCGTTCCCCCGACCCACCGAGGTACCTGCTGAACAATCGGGATTTACCTGTGGAACTGGTTCAAACACCCACCATTCCCTCGACCCACCGAGGTACCCGCTGAACAATCGGGATTTACCTGTGGAACTGGTTCAAACACCCACCATTCACTGGACCCACCGAGGCACCCGCTGAACTATCGGGAGATTTACCCGTGGAACTGTTTCAAACACCCACCATTCCCTCGACCCACTGTGGTACCCGCTGAAGAATCGAGATTTACCTGTGGAACTGGTTCAAACACCCACCATTCCCTCGACCCACCGATGTACCCGATGAACAATCAGGGGATTTACCTGTGGAACTGGTTCAAACACCCACGATTCCCTCGACCCACCGATGTACCCGCTGAAAAATCGAGAGATTTACCCGTGGAACTAGTTCAAACACCCACCATTCCCTCGACCCACCGAGGTATCCGCTGAACAATCGAGGGATTTACCCGTGGAACTGATTCAAACACCCACCATTCCTTCGACCCACCGAGGTACCCGCTGAACAATCGGGATTTACCTGTGGAACTGGTTCAAACACCCACCATTCCCTCGACCCACCGAGGTACCCGCTGAACAATCGGGGGATTTACCTGTGGAACTGGTTCAAACACCCACCATTCCCTCGACCCACCGAGGTACCCACTGAACAATCGGGAGATTTACCCGTGGAACTGGTTCAAACACCCACCATTCCCTCGACCCACTGAGGTACCCGCTGAAGAATCGAGATTTACCTGTGGAACTGGTTCAAACACCCACCATTCCCTCGACCCACCGAGGTACCCGATGAACAATCGGGATTTACCCGTGGAACTGGTTCAAACACCCACCATTCCCTCGACTCACCGAGGTACCCGCTGAACAATCGGGGGAGTTACCTGTGGAACTGGTTCAAACACCCACCATTCCCTCGACCCACTGAGGTACCCGCTGAACAATCAGGGGATTTACCTGTGGAACTGGTTCAAACACCCACCATTCCCTCGACCCAACGAGGTACCCGCTGAACAATCGGGGGATTTACCCGTGGAACTGGTTCAAACACCCACCATTCCCTCGACCCAACGAGGTACCCGCTGAACAATCGGGGTATTTACCCGTGGAACGGGTTCAAACACCCACCATTCCCTCGACCCACCGAGGTACCCGCTGAACAATCAGGGGATTTACCTGTGGAACTGGTTCAAACACCCACCATTCCCTCGACCCACGGAGGTACCCGCTGAACAATCGGGATTTACCTGTGGAACTGGTTCAAACACCCACCATTCCCTCGACCCACCGAGGTTCCTGCTGAACAATCGGGGGATTTACCCGTGGAACTGGTTCAAACACCCACCATTCCCTCGACCCACCGAAGTGCCCGCTGAACAATCGTGGGATTTACCTGTGGAACTGGTTCAAACACCCACCATTCCCTCGACCCACCGAGGTCCCCGCTGAACAATCGAGGGATTTACACGTGAAACTGGTTCAAACACCCACCATTCCCTCGACCCACCGAGGTACCCGCTGAACAATCGGGGGATTTACCTGTGGAACTGGTTCAAACACCCACGATTCCCTCGACCCACCGAAGTACCCGCTGAAAAATCGAGAGATTTACCCGTGGAACTGGTTCAAACACCCACCATTCCCTCGACCCACCGAGGTATCCGCTGAACAATCGAGGGATTTACCCGTGGAACTGATTCAAACACCCACCATTCCTTCGACCCACCGAGGTACCCGCTGAACAATCGGGATTTACCTGTGGAACTGGTTGAAACACCCACCATTCCCTCGACCCACCGAGGTACCCGCTGAACAATCGGGGGATTTACCTGTGGAACTGGTTCAAACACCCACCATTCCCTCGACACACCGAGGTACCCACTGTACAATCGGGAGATTTACCCGTGGAACTGGTTCAAACACCCACCATTCCCTCGACCCACTGAGGTACCCGCTGAAGAATCGGGATTTACCTGTGGAACTGGTTCAAACACCCACCATTCCCTCGACCCACCGAGGTACCCGATGAACAATCGGGATTTACCCGTGGAACTGGTTCAAACACCCACCATTCCCTCGACCCACCGAGGTACCCGCTGAACAATCGGGTGAGTTACCTGTGGAACTGGTTCAAACACCCACCATTCCCTCGACCCACCGAGGTACCCGCTGAACAATCGGGGGGTTTACCCGTGGAACTGGTTCAAACTCCCACCATTCCCTCGACCCACTTAGGTACCTGCTGAACAATCAGGGGATTTACATGTGGAACTGGTTCAAACACACACCATTCCCTCGACCCAACGAGGTACCCGCTGAACAATCGGGGTATTTACCCGTGGAACTGGTTCAAACACCCACCATTCCCTCGACCCAACGAGGTACCCGCTGAACAATCGGGGGATTTACCCGTGGAACTGGTTCAAACACCCACCATTCCCTCGACCCACCGAGGCACCCGCTGAACAATCAGGGGATTTACCTGTGGAACTTGTTCAAACACCCTCCATTCCCTCGACCCACCGAGGTACCACCTGAACAATCGGGGGATTTACCTGTGGAACTGGTTCAAACACCCACCGTTCCCTCGACCCACCGAGGTACCCGCTGAACAATCGGGGGATTTACCCGTGGAACTGGTTCAAACACCCACCATTCCCATGACCCACCGAGGTACCCGCTGAACAATCGCGGGATTTACCCTTGGAACTGGTTCAAACACCCACCATTCCCTCGACCCACCGAGGCACCCGCTGAACAATCGTGGGATTTACCTGTGGAACTGGTTCAAACATCCACCATTCCCTCGACCCACCGAGGTACCCGCTGGACAATCGGGGGATTTACCTGTGGAACTTGTTCAAACACCACCATTCCCTCGACCCACCGAGGTACCCGCTGAACAATCGGGGGATTTACCCGTGGAACTGGTTCAAAAACCAACTTTCCCTCGACCCACCGAGGTACCCGCTGAACAATCGGAATTTACCTGTGGAACTGGTTCAAACACCCACCATTCCCTCGACCCACCGAGGTACCCGCTGAACGATCGGGATTTACCTGTGGAACTGGTTCAAACACCCACCATTCCCTCGACCCACCGAGATACCCGCTGAACAATCGGGGGATTTACCCGTGGAACTGGTTCAAACACCCACCATTCCCTCGACCCACCGAGGTATCCACTGAACAATCGAGGGATTTACCCGTGGAACTGGTTCAAACACCCACCATTCCCTCGACCCACCGAGGTACCCGCTGAACAATCAGGATTTACCTGTGGATCTGGTTCAAACACCCACCATTCCCTCGACCCACCGAGGTACCCGCTGAACAATCGGGGGATTTAACTGTGGAACTGGTTCAAACACCCACCATTCCCTCGACCCACCGAAGTACCCGCTGAACAATCGGGGGATTTACCCGTGGAACTGGTTCAAGCACCCACCATTCCCTCGACCCACTGAGGTACCCGCTGAAGAATCGGGATTTACCTGTGGAACTGGTTCAAACACCCACCTTTCCCTCGACCCACCGAGGTACCTGATGAACAATCGGGATTTACCCGTGGAACTGGTTCAAACACCCACCATTCCCTCCAACCACCGAGGTACCCGCTGAACAATCGGGGGATTTACCTGTGGAACTGGTTCAAACACCCACCATTCCCTCGACCCACTGAGGTACCCGATGAACAATCAGGGGATTTACCTGTGGAACTGGTTCAAACACCCACCATTCCCTCGACCCACCGAGGTACCCGCTGAACAATCGGGGGATTTACCCGTGGAACTGGTTCAAACACCCACCATTCCCTCGACCCACCGAGGTACCCGCTGAACAATCGGGGGATTTGCCCGTGGAACTGGTTCAAACACCCACCATTCCCTCGACCCACCGAGGTACTCGCTGAACAATCGGGGGATTTACCCGTGGAACTGGTTCAAACACCCACCTTTCCCTCGACCCACCAAGGTACCCGCTGAACAATCGGGGGAGTTACCTGTGGAACTGGTTCCAACACCCACCATTCCCTCGACCCACTGAGGTACCTGCTGAACAATCAGGGGATTTACCTGTGGAACTGGTTCAAACACCCACCATTCCCTCGACCCACCGAGGTACCCGCTGAACAATCGGGGGATTTACCCGTGGAACTGGTTCAAACACCCACCATTCCCTCGACCCACCAAGTTACCCGCTGAACACTCGAGGGATTTACCTGTGGAACTGGTTCAAACACCCTCCATTCCCTCGACCCACCGAGGTACCAGCTGAACAATCGGGGGATTTACCTGTGGAACTGGTTCAAACACCCACCGTTCCCTCGACCCACGAGGTACCCGCTGAACAATCAGGGGATTTACCCGTGGAACGTGTTCAAACACCCACCATTCCCTCGACCCACCGAGGTACCCGCTGAACAATCGTGGGATTTACCTGTGGAACTGGTTCAAACACCCACCATTCCCTCGACCCACCGAGGTACCCGCTGAACAATCGGGGGATTTACCTGTGGAACTGGTTCAAACACCCACCATTCCCTCGACCCACCGAGGTACCCGCTGAACAATCGGGGGATTTACCCGTGGAACTGGTTCAAACACCCACCATTCCCTCGACCCACCGAGGTACCCGCTGAACAATCAGGATTTACCTGTGGATCTGGTTCAAACACGCACCATTCTCTTGACCCACCGAGGTACCCGCTGAACAATCGGGGGATTTACCTGTGGAACTGGTTCAAACACCCACCATTCCCTCGACCCACTGAAGTACCCGCTGAAGAATCGGGATTTACCTGTGGAACTGGTTCAAACACCCACCATTCCCTCGACCCACCGAGGTACCTGATGAACAATCGGGATTTACCCGTGGAACTGGTTCAAACACCCACCATTCCCTCGACCCACCGAGGTACCCGCTGAACAATCGGGGGATTTACGTGTGGAACTGGTTCAAACACCCACCATTCCCTCGACCCACTGAGGTACCCGCTGAACAATCAGGGGATTTACCTGTGGAACTGGTTCAAACACCCACCATTCCCTCGACCCACCGAGGTACCCGCTGAACAATCGGGGGATTTACCCGTGGCACTGGTTCAAACACCCACCATTCCCTCGACCCACCGAGGTACCCGCTGAACAATCGGGGGATTTACCTGTGGAACTGGTTCAAACACCCACCATTCCCTCGACCCACCGAAGTACCCGCTGAACAATCGGGGGATTTACCCGTGGAACTGGTTCAAGCACCCACCATTCCCTCGACCCACTGAGGTACCCGCTGAAGAATCGGGATTTACCTGTGGAACTGGTTCAAACACCCACCATTCCCTCGACCCACCGAGGTACCTGATGAACAATCGGGATTTACCCGTGGAACTGGTTCAAACACCCACCATTCCCTCGAACCACCGAGGTACCCGCTGAACAATCGGGGGATTTACCTGTGGAACTGGTTCAAACACCCACCATTCCCTCGACCCACTGAGGTACCCGATGAACAATCAGGGGATTTACCTATGGAACTGGTTCAAACACCCACCATTCCCTCGACCCACCGAGGTACCCGCTGAACAATCGGGGGATTTACCCGTGGAACTGGTTCAAACACCCACCATTCCCTCGACCCACCGAGGTACCCGCTGAACAATCGGGGGATTTGCCCGTGGAACTGGTTCAAACACCCACCATTCCCTCGACCCACCGAGGTACTCGCTGAACAATCGGGGGATTTACCCGTGGAACTGGTTCAAACACCCACCTTTCCCTCGACCCACCGAGGTACCCGCTGAACAATCGGGGGAGTTACCTGTGGAACTGGTTCCAACACCCACCATTCCCTCGACCCACTGAGGTACCCGCTGAACAATCAGGGGATTTACCTGTGGAACTGGTTCAAACACCCACCATTCCCTCGACCCACCGAGGTACCCGCTGAACAATCGGGGGATTTACCCGTGGAACTGGTTCAAACACCCACCATTCCCTCGACCCACCAAGTTACCCGCTGAACACTCGAGGGATTTACCTGTGGAACTGGTTCAAACACCCTCCATTCCCTCGACCCACCGAGGTACCAGCTGAACAATCGGGGGATTTACCTGTGGAACTGGTTCAAACACCCACCGTTCCCTCGACCCACGAGGTACCCGCTGAACAATCAGGGGATTTACCCGTGGAACTGGTTCAAACACCCACCATTCCCTCGACTCACCGAGGTACCCGCTGAACAATCGGGGGATTTACCCGTGGAACTGGTTCAAACACCCACCATTCCCTCGACCCACCGAGGTACCCGCTGAACAATCGTGGGATTTACCTGTGGAACTGGTTCAAACACCCACCATTCCCTCGACCCACCGAGGTACCCGCTGAACAATCGGGGGATTTACCTGTGGAACTGGTTCAAACACCCACCATTCCCTCGACCCACCGAGGTACCCACTGAACAATCGGGGGATTTACCCGTGGAGCTGGTTCAAACACCCACCATTCCCTCGACCCACCGAGGTACCCGCTGAACAATCAGGATTTACCTGTGGATCTGGTTCAAACACCCACCATTCTCTCGACCCACCGAGGTACCCGCTGAACAATCGGGGGATTTACCTGTGGAACTGGTTCAAACACCCACCATTCCCTCGACCCACTGAAGTACCCGCTGAAGAATCGGGATTTACCTGTGGAACTGGTTCAAACACCCACCATTCCCTCGACCCACCGTGGTACCTGATGAACAATCGGGATTTACCCGTGGAACTGGTTCAAACACCCACCATTCCCTCGACCCACCGAGGTACCCGCTGAACAATCGGGGGATTTACCTGTGGAACTGGTTCAAACACCCACCATTCCCTCGACCCACTGAGGTACCCGCTGAACAATCAGGGGATTTACCTGTGGAACTGGTTCAAACACCCACCACTCCCTCGACCCACCGAGGTACCCGCTGAACAATCGGGGGATTTACCCGTGGAACTGGTTCAAACACGCACCATTCCCTTGACCACCAAGTTACCCGCTGAACACTCGAGGGATTTACCTGTGGAACTGGTTCAAACACCCTCCATTCCCTCGACCCACCGAGGTACCAGCTGAACAATCGGGGGATTTACCTGTGGAACTGGTTCAAACACCCACCGTTCCCTCGACCCACGAGGTACCCGCTGAACAATCAGGGGATTTACCCGTGGAACTGGTTCAAACACCCACCATTCCCTCGACCCACCGAGGTACCCGCTGAACAATCGGGGGATTTACCCGTGGAAGTGGTTCAAACACCCACCATTCCCTCGACCCACCGAGGTACCCGCTGAACAATCGTGGGATTTACCTGTGGAACTGGTTCAAACACCCACCATTCCCTCGACCCACCGAGGTACCCGCTGAACAATCGGGGGATTTACCTGTGGAACTGGTTCAAACACCCACCATTCCCTCGACCCACCGAGGTACCCGCTGAACAATCGGGGGATTTACCCGTGGAACTGGTTCAAACACCCACCATTCCCTCGACCCACCGAGGTACCCGCTGAACAATCGGGATTTACCTGTGGAACTGGTTCAAACACCCACCGTTCCCCCGACCCACCGAGGTACCTGCTGAACAATCGGGATTTACCTGTGGAACTGGTTCAAACACCCACCATTCCCTCGACCCACCGAGGTTCCCGCTGAACAATCGGGATTTACCTGTGGAACTGGTTCAAACACCCACCATTCACTCGACCCACCGAGGCACCCGCTGAACAATCGGGAGATTTACCCGTGGAACTGTTTCAAACACCCACCATTCCCTCGACCCACTGAGGTACCCGCTGAAGAATCGAGATTTACCTGTGGAACTGGTTCAAACACCCACCATTCCCTCGACCCACCGATGTACCCGATGAACAATCGGGGTATTTACCTGTGGAACTGGTTCAAACACCCACGATTCCCTCGACCCACCGATGTACCCGCTGAAAAATCGAGAGATTTACCCGTGGAACTAGTTCAAACACCCACCATTCCCTCGACCCACCGAGGTATCCGCTGAACAATCGAGGGATTTACCCGTGGAACTGATTCAAACACCCACCATTCCTTCGACCCACCGAGGTACCCGCTGAACAATCGGGATTTACCTGTGGAACTGGTTCAAACACCCACCATTCCCTCGACCCACCGAGGTACCCGCTGAACAATCGGGGGATTTACCTGTGGAACTGGTTCAAACACCCACCATTCCCTCGACCCACCGAGGTACCCACTGAACAATCGGGAGATTTACCCGTGGAACTGGTTCAAACACCCACCATTCCCTCGACCCACTGAGGTACCCGCTGAAGAATCGAGATTTACCTGTGGAACTGGTTCAAACACCCACCATTACCTCGACCCACCGAGGTACCCGATGAACAATCGGGATTTACCCGTGGAACTGGTTCAAACACCCACCAATCCCTCGACCCACCGAGGTACCCGCTGAACAATCGGGGGAGTTACCTGTGGAACTGGTTCAAACACCCACCATTCCCTCGACCCCCTGAGGTACCCGCTGAACAATCAGGGGATTTACCTGTGGAACTGGTTCAAACACCCACCATTCCCTCGACCCAACGAGGTACCCGCTGAACAATCGGGGGATTTACCCGTGGAACTGGTTCAAACACCCACCATTCCCTCGACCCAACGAGGTACCCGCTGAACAATCGGGGGATTTACCTGTGGAACTGGTTCAAACACCCACCATTCCCTCGACCCACCGAGGTACCCGCTGAACAATCAGGGGATTTACCTGTGGAACTGGTTCAAACACCCTCCATTCCCTCGACCCACCGAGGTACCACCTGAACAATCGGGGGATTTACCTGTGGAACTGGTTCAAACACCCACCGTTCCCTCGACCCACCGAGGTACCCGCTGAACAATCGGGGGATTTACCCTTGGAACTGGTTCAAACACCCACCATTATCACGACCCACCGAGGTACCCGCTGAACAATCGCGGGATTTACCCGTGGAACTGGTTCAAACACCCACCATTCCCTCGCCCCACCGAGGCACCCGCTGAACAATCGTGGTATTTACCTGTGGAACTGGTTCAAACACCCACCATTCCCTCGACCCACCGAGGTACCCGCTGAACAATCGGGGGATTTACCTTTGGAACTTGTTCAAACACCCACCATTCCCTCGACCCACCGAGGTACCCGCTGAACAATCGGGGGATTTACCCGTGGAACTGGTTCAAAAAACAACTTTTACTCGACCCACCGAGGTACCCGCTGAACAATCGGAATTTACCTGTGGAACTGGTTCAAACACCCACCATTCTCTCGACCAACCGAGGTACCCGCTGAACGATCGGGATTTACCTGTGGAACGGGTTCAAACACCCACCATTCCCTCGACGCACCGAGATACCCGCTGAACAATCGGGGGATTTACCCGTGGAACTGGTTCAAACACCCACCATTCCCTCGACCCACCGAGGTATCCACTGAACAATCGAGGGATTTACCCGTGGAACTGGTTCAAACACCCACCATTCCCTCGACCCACCGAGTTACCCGCTGAACAATCGGGATTTACCTGTGGAACTGGTTCGAACACCCACCATTCCCTCGACCCACCGAGGTACCCGCTGAACAATCGGGGGATTTACCTGTGGAACTGGTTCAAACACCCACCATTCCCTCGACCCACCGAAGTACCCGCTGAACAATCGGGGGATTTACCCGTGGAACTGGTTCAAGCACCCACCATTCCCTCGACCCACTGAGGTACCCGCTGAAGAATCGGGATTTACCTGTGGAACTGGTTCAAACACCCACCATTCCCTCGACCCACCGAGGTACCTGATGAACAATCGGGATTTACCCGTGGAACTGGTTCAAACACCCACCATTCCCTCGACCCACCGAGGTACCCGCTGAACAATCGGGGGATTTACCTGTGGAACTGGTTCAAACACCCACCATTCCGTCGACCCACTGAGGTACCCGCTGAACAATCAGGGGATTTTCCTGTGGAACTGGTTCAAACACCCACCATTCCCTCGACCCACCGAGGTACCCGCTGAACAATCGGGGGATTTACCCGTGGAACTGGTTCAAACACCCACCATTCCCTCGACCCACCGAGGTACCCGCTGAACAATCGGGGGATTTACCCATGGAACTGGTTCAAACACCCACCATTCCCTCGACCCACCAAGTTACCCGCTGAACACTCGAGGGATTTACCTGTGGAACTGGTTCAAACACCCTCCATTCCCTCGACCCACCGAGGTACCAGCTGAACAATCGGGGGATTTACCTGTGGAACTGGTTCAAACACCCACCGTTCCCTCGACCCACGAGGTACCCGCTGAACAATCAGGGGATTTACCTGTGGAACTGGTTCAAACACCCACCATTCCCTCGACCCACCGAGGATCCCGCTGAACAATCGGGGGATTTACCCGTGGAACTGGTTCAAACACCCACCATTCCCTCGACACACCGAGGTACCCGCTGAACAATCGTGGGATTTACCTGTGGAACTGGTTCAAACACCCACCATTCCCTCGACCTACCGAGGTACCCGCTGAACAATCGGGGGATTTACCTGTGGAACTGGTTCAAACACCCACCATTCCCTCGACCCACCGAGGTACCCGCTGAACAATTGGGGGATTTACCCGTGGAACTGGTTCAAACACCCACCATTCCCTCGACCCACCGAGGTACCCGCTGAACAATCGGGATTTACCTGTGGAACTGGTTCTAACACCCACCATTCCCCCGACCCACCGAGGTACCCGCTGAACAATCGGGATTTACCTGTGGAACTGGTTCAAACACCCACCATTCCCTCGACCCACCGAGGTACCCGCTGAACAATCGGAATTTACCTGTGGAACTGGTTCAAACACCCACCATTCACTCGACCCACCGAGGCACCCGCTGAACAATCGGGGGATTTACCCGTGGAACTGGTTCAAACATCCACCATTCCCTCGACCCACCGAGGTACCCGCTGAACAATCGGGATTTACCTGTGGAACTGGTTCAAACACCCACCATTCACTCGACCCACCGAGGCACCCACTGAACAATCGGGGGATTTACCCGTGGAACTGGTTCAAACACCCACCATTCCCTCGACCCACCGAGGTACCCGCTGAACAATCGGGGGGTTTACCCGTGGAACTGGTTCAAACTACCACCATTCCCTCGACCCACCGAGGTACCCGCTGAACAATCGGTGGATTTACCCGTGGAACTGGTTCAAACACCCACCATTCCCTCGACCCATCGAGGTACCCGCTGAACAATCGGGGGATTTACCCGTGGAACTGGTTCAAACACCCACCATTCCCTCGACCCACCGAGGTACCCGCTGAACAATCGGGGGATTTACCCGTGGAACTGGTTCAAACACCCACCATTCCCTCGAACCACCGAGGTACCCGCTGAAGAATCGGGATTTACCTGTGGAACTGGTTCAAACACCCACCATTCCCTCGACCCACCGAGGTACCTGATGAACAATCGGGATTTACCCGTGGAACTGGTTCAAACACCCACCATTCCCTCGACCCACCGAGGTACCCGCTGAACAATAGGGGGATTTACCTGTGGAACAGGTTCAAACACCCACCATTCCCTCGACCCACTGAGGTACCCGCTGAACAATCAGGGGATTTACCTGTGGAACTGGTTCAAACACCCACCATTCCCTCGACCCACCGAGGTACCCGCTGAACAATCGGGGGATTTACCCGTGGAACTGGTTCAAACACCCACCATTCCCTCGACCCACCGAGGTACCCGCTGAACAATCGGGGGATTTACCCGTGGAACTGGTTCAAACACCCACCATTCCCTCGACCCACCGAGGTACTCGCTGAACAATCGGGGGATTTACCCGTGGAACTGGTTCAAACACCCACCTTTCCCTCGACCCACCGAGGTACCCGCTGAACAATCGGGGGAGTTACCTGTGGAACTGGTTCAAACACCCACCATTCCCTCGACCCACTGAGGTACCCGCTGAACAATCAGGGGATTTACCTGTGGAACTGGTTCAAACACCCACCATTCCCTCGACCCACCGAGGTACCCGCTGAACAATCGGGGGATTTACCCGTGGAAATGGTTCAAACACCCACCATTCCCTCGACCCACCAAGTTACCCGCTGAACACTCGAGGGATTTACCTGTGGAACTGTTTCAAACACCCTCCATTCCCTCGACCCACCGAGGTACCAGCTGAACAATCGGGGGATTTACCTGTGGAACTGGTTCAAACACCCACCGTTCCCTCGACCCACGAGGTACCTGCTGAACAATCAGGGGATTTACCCGTGGAACTGGTTCAAACACCCACCATTCCCTCGACCCACCGAGGTACCCGCTGAACAATCGGGGGATTTACCCGTGGAACTGATTCAAGCACCCACCATTCCCTCGACCCACCGAGGTACCCGCTGAACAATCGTGGGATTTACCTGTGGAACTGGTTCAAACACCCACCATTCCCTCGACCCACCAAGGTACCCGCTGAACAATCGGGGGATTTACCTGTGGAACTGGTTCAAACACCCACCATTCCCTCGACCCACCGAGGTACCCGCTGAACAATCGGGGGATTACCCGTGGAACTGGTTCAAACACCCACCATTCCCTCGACCCACCGAGGTACCCGCTGAACAATCGGGATTTACCTGTGGAACTGGTTCAAACACCCACCATTCCCCCGACCCACCGAGGTACCCGCTGAACAATCGGGATTTACCTGTGGAACTGGTTCAAACACCCACCATTCCCTCGAACCACCGAGGTACCCGCTGAACAATCGGGATTTACCTGTGGAACTGGTTCAAACACCCACCATTCACTCGACCCACCGAGGCACCCGCTGAACAATCGGGAGATTTACCCGTGGAACTGTTTCAAACACCCACCATTCCCTCGACCCACTGAGGTACCCGCTGAAGAATCGAGATTTACCTGTGGAACTGGTTCAAACACCCACCATTCCCTCGACCCACCGAGGTACCCGATGAACAATCGGGGGATTTACCTGTGGAACTGGTTCAAACACCCACGATTCCCTCGACCCACCGATGTACCCGCTGAAAAATCGAGCGATTTACCCGTGGAACTAGTTCAAACACCCACCATTCCCTCGACCCACCGAGGTATCCGCTGAACAATTGAGGGATTTACCCGTGGAACTGATTCAAACACCCACCATTCCTTCGACCCACCGAGGTACCCGCTGAACAATCGGGATTTACCTGTGGAACTGGTTCAAACACCCACCATTCCCTCGACCCACCGAGGTACCCGCTGAACAATCGGGGGATTTACCTGTGGAACTGGTTCAAACACCCACCATTCCCTTGACGCACCGAGGTACCCGCTGAACAATCGGGGGAGTTACCTGTGGAACTGGTTCAAACACCCACCATTCCCTCGACCCACTGAGGTACCCGCTGAACAATCAGGGGATTTACCTGTGGAACTGGTTCAAACACCCACCATTCCCTCGACCCAACGAGGTACCCGCTGAACAATCGGGGGATTTACCCGTGGAACTGGTTCAAACACCCACCATTCCGTCGACCCACTGAGGTACCCGCTGAACAATCAGGGGATTTTCCTGTGGAACTGGTTCAAACACCCACCATTCCCTCGACCCACCGAGGTACCCGCTGAACAATCGGGGGATTTACCCATGGAACTGGTTCAAACACCCACCATTCCCTCGACCCACTGAGGTACCCGCTGAACAATCAGGGGATTTACCTGTGGAACTGGTTCAAACACCCACCATTCCCTCGACCCAACGAGGTACCCGCTGAACAATCGGGGGATTTACCCGTGGAACTGGTTCAAACCCCCACCATTCCCTCGACCCAACGAGGTACCCGCTGAACAATCGGGGGATTTACCCGTGGAACTGGTTCAAACACCCACCATTCCCTCGACCCACCGAGGTACCCGCTGAACAATCAGGGGATTTACCTGTGGAACTGGTTCAAACACCCTCCATTCCCTCGACCCACCGAGGTACCACCTGAACAATCGGGGGATTTACCTGTGGAACTGGTTCAAACACCCACCGTTCCCTCGACCCACCGAGGTACCCGCTGAACAATCGGGGGATTTACCCGTGGAACTGGTTCAAACACCCACCATTATCACGACCCACCGAGGTACCCGCTGAACAATCGCGGGATTTACCCGTGGAACTGGTTCAAACAAGCACCATTCTCTCGCCCCACCGAGGCACCCGCTGAACAATCGTGGGATTTACCTGTGGAACTGGTTCAAACACCCACCATTCACTCGACCCACCGAGGCACCCGCTGAACAATCGGGGGATTTACCCGTGGAACTGGTTCAAACATCCACCATTCCCTCGACCCACCGAGGTACCCGCTGAACAATCGCGGGATTTACCCGTGGAACTGGTTCAAACACCCACCATTCCCTCGCCCCACCGAGGCACCCGCTGAACAATCGTGGGATTTACCTGTGGAACTGGTTCAAACACCCACCATTCACTCGACCCAACGAGGTACCCGCTGAACAATCGGGGGATTTACCCGTGGAACTGGTTCAAACACCCACCATTCCCTCGACCCAACGAGGTACCCGCTGAACAATCGTGGGATTTACCCGTGGAACTGGTTCAAACACCCACCATTCCCTCGACCCACCGAGGTACCCGCTGAACAATCAGGGGATTTACCTGTGGAACTGGTTCAAACACCCTCCATTCCCTCGACCCACCGAGGTACCACCTGAACAATCGGGGGATTTACCTGTGGAACTGGTTCAAACACCCACCGTTCCCTCGACCCACCGAGGTACCCGCTGAACAATCGGGGGATTTACCCGTGGAACTGGTTCAAACACCCACCAATATCACGACCCACCGAGGTACCCGCTGAACAATCGCGGGATTTACCCGTGGAACTGGTTCAAACACCCACCATTCCCTCGCCCCACCGAGGCACCCGCTGAACAATCGTGGGATTTAACTGTGGAACTGGTTCAAACACCCACCATTCCCTCGACCCACCGAGGTACCCGCTGAACAATCGGGGGATTTACCTTTGGAACTTGTTCAAACACCCACCATTCCCTCGACCCACCGAGGTACCCGCTGAACAATCGGGGGATTTACCCTTGGAACTGGTTCAAAAAACAACTTTCCCTCGACCCACCGAGGTACCCGCTGAACAATCGGAATTTACCTGTGGAACTGGTTCAAACACCCACCATTCCCTCGACCCACCGAGGTACCCACTGAACGATCGGGATTTACCTGTGGAACTGGTTCAAACACCCACCATTCCCTCGACCCACCGAGATACCCGCTGAACAATCGGGGGATTTACCCGTGGAACTGGTTCAAACACCCACCATTCCCTCGACCCACCGAGGTATCCACTGAACAATCGAGGGATTTACCCGTGGAACTGGTTCAAACACCCACCATTCCCTCGACCAACCGAGCTACCCGCTGAACAATCAGGATTTACCTGTGGAACTGGTTCGAACACCCACCATTCCCTCGACCCACCGAGGTACCCGCTGAACAATCGGGGGATTTACCTGTGGAACTGGTTCAAACACCCACCATTCCCTCGACCCACCGAAGTACACGCTGAACAATCGGGGGATTTACCCGTGGAACTTGTTCAAGCACCCACCATTCCCTCGACCCACTGAGGTACCCGCTGAAGAATCGGGATTTACCTGTGGAACTGGTTCAAACACCCACCATTCCCTCGACCCACCGAGGTACCTGATGAACAATCGGGATTTACCCGTGGAACTGGTTCAAACACCCACCATTCCCTCGACCCACCGAGGTACCCGCTGAACAATCGGGGGATTTACCTGTGGAACTGGTTCAAACACCCACCATTCCGTCGACCCACTGAGGTACCCGCTGAACAATCAGGGGATTTACCTGTGGAACTGGTTCAAACACCCACCATTCCCTCGACACACCGAAGTACCCGCTGAACAATCGGGAGATTTACCCGTGGAACTGGTTCAAACACCCACCATTCCCTCGACCCACCGAGGTAGCCGCTGAACAATCGGGGGATTTACCCATGGAACTGGTTCCAGCACCCACCATTCCCTCGACCCACCGAGGTACTCGCTGAACAATCGGGGGATTTACCCGTGGAACTGGTTCAAACACCCACCTTTCCCTCGACCCACCGAGGTACCCGCTGAACAATCGGGGGAGTTACCTGTGGAACTGGTTCAAACACCCACCATTCCCTCGACCCACTGAGGTACCCGCTGAACAATCAGGGGATTTACCTGTGGAACTGGTTCAAACACCCACCATTCCCTCGACCCACCGATGTACCCGCTGAACAATCGGGGGATTTACCCGTGGAACTGGTTCAAACACCCACCATTCCCTCGACCCACCAAGTTACCCGCTGAACACTCGAGGGATTTACCTGTGGAACTGGTTCAAACACCCTCCATTCCCTCGACCCACCGAGGTACCAGCTGAACAATCGGGGGATTTACCTGTGGAACTGGTTCAAACACCCACCGTTCCCTCGACCCACGAGGTACCCGCTGAACAATCAGGGGATTTACCTGTGGAACAGGTTCAAACACCCACCATTCCCTCGACCCACCGAGGTACCCGCTGAACAATCGGGGGATTTACCCGTGGAACTGGTTCAAACACCCACCATTCCCTCGACCCACCGAGGTACCCGCTGAACAATCGTGGGATTTACCTGTGGAACTGGTTCAAACACCCACCATTCCCTCGACCTACCGAGGTACCCGCTGAACAATCGGGGGATTTACCTGTGGAACTGGTTCAAACACCCACCATTCCCCCGACCCACCGAGGTACCCGCTGAACAATCGGGATTTACCTGTGGAACTGGTTCAAACACCCACCATTCCCTCGACCCACCGAGGTACCCGCTGAACAATCGGGATTTACCTGTGGAACTGGTTCAAACACCCACCATTCCCTTGACGCACCGAGGTACCCGCTGAACAATCGGGGGAGTTACCTGTGGAACTGGTTCAAACACCCACCATTCCCTCGACCCACTGAGGTACCCGCTGAACAATCAGGGGATTTACCTGTGGAACTGGTTCAAACACCCACCATTCCCTCGACCCAACGAGGTACCCGCTGAACAATCGGGGGATTTACCCGTGGAACTGGTTCAAACACCCACCATTCCGTCGACCCACTGAGGTACCCGCTGAACAATCAGGGGATTTTCCTGTGGAACTGGTTCAAACACCCACCATTCCCTCGACCCACCGAGGTACCCGCTGAACAATCGGGGGATTTACCCATGGAACTGGTTCAAACACCCACCATTCCCTCGACCCACTGAGGTACCCGCTGAACAATCAGGGGATTTACCTGTGGAACTGGTTCAAACACCCACCATTCCCTCGACCCAACGAGGTACCCGCTGAACAATCGGGGGATTTACCCGTGGAACTGGTTCAAACCCCCACCATTCCCTCGACCCAACGAGGTACCCGCTGAACAATCGGGGGATTTACCCGTGGAACTGGTTCAAACACCCACCATTCCCTCGACCCACCGAGGTACCCGCTGAACAATCAGGGGATTTACCTGTGGAACTGGTTCAAACACCCTCCATTCCCTCGACCCACCGAGGTACCACCTGAACAATCGGGGGATTTACCTGTGGAACTGGTTCAAACACCCACCGTTCCCTCGACCCACCGAGGTACCCGCTGAACAATCGGGGGATTTACCCGTGGAACTGGTTCAAACACCCACCATTATCACGACCCACCGAGGTACCCGCTGAACAATCGCGGGATTTACCCGTGGAACTGGTTCAAACAAGCACCATTCTCTCGCCCCACCGAGGCACCCGCTGAACAATCGTGGGATTTACCTGTGGAACTGGTTCAAACACCCACCATTCACTCGACCCACCGAGGCACCCGCTGAACAATCGGGGGATTTACCCGTGGAACTGGTTCAAACATCCACCATTCCCTCGACCCACCGAGGTACCCGCTGAACAATCGCGGGATTTACCCGTGGAACTGGTTCAAACACCCACCATTCCTTCGACCCACCGAGGTACCCGCTGAACAATCGGGATTTACCTGTGGAACTGGTTCAAACACCCACCATTCCCTCGACCCACCGAGGTACCCGCTGAACAATCGGGGGATTTACCTGTGGAACTGGTTCAAACACCCACCATTCGCTCGACGCACCGAGGTACCCGCTGAACAATCGGGGGAGTTACCTGTGGAACTGGTTCAAACACCCACCATTCCCTCGACCCACTGAGGTACCCGCTGAACAATCAGGGGATTTACCTGTGGAACTGGTTCAAACACCCACCATTCCCTCGACCCAATGAGGTACCCGCTGAACAATCGGGGGATTTACCCGTGGAACTGGTTCAAACACCCACCATTCCGTCGACCCACTGAGGTACCCGCTGAACAATCAGGGGATTTTCCTGTGGAACTGGTTCAAACACCCACCATTCCCTCGACCCACCGAGGTACCCGCTGAACAATCGGGGGATTTACCCGTGGAACTGGTTCAAACACCCACCATTCCCTCGACCCACTGAGGTACCCGCTGAACAATCAGGGGATTTACCTGTGGAACTGGTTCAAACACCCACCATTCCCTCGACCCAACGAGGTACCCGCTGAACAATCGGGGGATTTACCCGTGGAACTGGTTCAAACGCCCACCATTCCCTCGACCCAACGAGGTACCCGCTGAACAATCGGGGGATTTACCCGTGGAACTGGTTCAAACACCCACCATTCCCTCGACCCACCGAGGTACCCGCTGAACAATCAGGGGATTTACCTGTGGAACTGGTTCAAACACCCTCCATTCCCTCGACCCACCGAGGTACCACCTGAACAATCGGGGGATTTACCTGTGGAACTGGTTCAAACACCCACCGTTCCCTCGACCCACCGAGGTACCCGCTGAACAATCGGGGGATTTACCCGTGGAACTGGTTCAAACACCCACCATTATCACGACCCACCGAGGTACCCGCTGAACAATCGTGGGATTTACCCGTGGAACTGGTTCAAACAAGCACCATTCCCTCGCCCCACCGAGGCACCCGCTGAACAATCGTGGGATTTACCTGTGGAACTGGTTCAAACACCCACCATTCACTCGACCCACCGAGGCACCCGCTGAACAATCGGGGGATTTACCCGTGGAACTGGTTCAAACATCCACCATTCCCTCGACCCACCGAGGTACCCGCTGAACAATCGCGGGATTTACCCGTGGAACTGGTTCAAACACCCACCATTCCCTCGCCCCACCGAGGCACCCGCTGAACAATCGTGGGATTTACCTGTGGAACTGGTTCAAACACCCACCATTCACTCGACCCAACGAGGTACCCGCTGAACAATCGGGGGATTTACCCGTGGAACTGGTTCAAACACCCACCATTCCCTCGACCCAACGAGGTACCCGCTGAACAATCGGGGGATTTACCCGTGGAACTGGTTCAAACACCCACCATTCCCTCGACCCACCGAGGTACCCGCTGAACAATCAGGGGATTTACCTGTGGAACTGGTTCAAACACCCTCCATTCCCTCGACCCACCGAGGTACCACCTGAACAATCGGGGGATTTACCTGTGGAACTGGTTCAAACACCCACCGTTCCCTCGACCCACCGAGGTACCCGCTGAACAATCGGGGGATTTACCCGTGGAACTGGTTCAAACACCCACCAATATCACGACCCACCGAGGTACCCGCTGAACAATCGCGGGATTTACCCGTGGAACTGGTTCAAACACCCACCATTCCCTCGCCCCACCGAGGCACCCGCTGAACAATCGTGGGATTTACCTGTGGAACTGGTTCAAACACCCACCATTCCCTCGACCCACCGAGGTACCCGCTGAACAATCGGGGGATTTACCTTTGGAACTTGTTCAAACACCCACCATTCCCTCGACCCACCGAGGTACCCGCTGAACAATCGGGGGATTTACCCTTGGAACTGGTTCAAAAAACAACTTTCCCTCGACCCACCGAGGTACCCGCTGAACGATCGGGATTTACCTGTGGAACTGGTTCAAACACCCACCATTCCCTCGACCCACCGAGGTACCCGCTGAACAATCGGGGGATTTACCCGTGGAACTGGTTCAAACACCCACCATTCCCTCGACCCACCGAGGTATCCACTGAACAATCGAGGGATTTACCCGTGGAACTGGTTCAAACACCCACCATTCCCTCGACCAACCGAGCTACCCGCTGAACAATCAGGATTTACCTGTGGAACTGGTTCGAACACCCACCATTCCCTCGACCCACCGAGGTACCCGCTGAACAATCGGGGGATTTACCTGTGGAACTGGTTCAAACACCCACCATTCCCTCGACCCACCGAAGTACACGCTGAACAATCGGGGGATTTACCCGTGGAACTTGTTCAAGCACCCACCATTCCCTCGACCCACTGAGGTACCCGCTGAAGAATCGGGATTTACCTGTGGAACTGGTTCAAACACCCACCATTCCCTCGACCCACCGAGGTACCTGATGAACAATCGGGATTTACCCGTGGAACTGGTTCAAACACCCACCATTCCCTCGACCCACCGAGGTACCCGCTGAACAATCGGGGGATTTACCTGTGGAACTGGTTCAAACACCCACCATTCCGTCGACCCACTGAGGTACCCGCTGAACAATCAGGGGATTTACCTGTGGAACTGGTTCAAACACCCACCATTCCCTCGACACACCGAAGTACCCGCTGAACAATCGGGGGATTTACCCGTGGAACTGGTTCAAACACCCACCATTCCCTCGACCCACCGAGGTAGCCGCTGAACAATCGGGGGATTTACCCATGGAACTGGTTCCAGCACCCACCATTCCCTCGACCCACCGAGGTACTCGCTGAACAATCGGGGGATTTACCCGTGGAACTGGTTCAAACACCCACCTTTCCCTCGACCCACCGAGGTAACCGCTGAACAATCGGGGGAGTTACCTGTGGAACTGGTTCAAACACCCACCATTCCCTCGACCCACTGAGGTACCCGCTGAACAATCAGGGGATTTACCTGTGGAACTGGTTCAAACACCCACCATTCCCTCGACCCACCGAGGTACCCGCTGAACAATCGGGGGATTTACCCGTGGAACTGGTTCAAACACCCACCATTCCCTCGACCCACCAAGTTACCCGCTGAACACTCGAGGGATTTACCTGTGGAACTGGTTCAAACACCCTCCATTCCCTCGACCCACCGAGGTACCAGCTGAACAATCGGGGGATTTACCTGTGGAACTGGTTCAAACACCCACCGTTCCCTCGACCCACGAGGTACCCGCTGAACAATCAGGGGATTTACCTGTGGAACAGGTTCAAACACCCACCATTCCCTCGACCCACCGAGGTACCCGCTGAACAATCGGGGGATTTACCCGTGGAACTGGTTCAAACACCCACCATTCCCTCGACCCACCGAGGTACCCGCTGAACAATCGTGGGATTTACCTGTGGAACTGGTTCAAACACCCACCATTCCCTCGACCTACCGAGGTACCCGCTGAACAATCGGGGGATTTACCTGTGGAACTGGTTCAAACACCCACCATTCCCCCGACCCACCGAGGTACCCGCTGAACAATCGGGATTTACCTGTGGAACTGGTTCAAACACCCACCATTCCCTCGACCCACCGAGGTACCCGCTGAACAATCGGGATTTACCTGTGGAACTGGTTCAAACACCCACCATTCACTTGACCCACCGAGGCACCCGCTGAACAATCGGGGGATTTACCCGTGGAACTGGTTCAAACACCCACCATTCCCTCGACCCACCGAGGTACCCGCTGAACAATCGGGATTTACCTGTGGAACTGGTTCAAACACCCACCATTCACTCGACCCACCGAGGCACCCACTGAACAATCGGGGGATTTACCCGTGGAACTGGTTCAAACACCCACCATTCCCTCGACCCACCGAGGTACCCGCTGAACAATCGGGCGGTTTACCCGTGGAACTGGTTCAAACTCCCACCATTCCCTCGACCCACCGAGGTACCCGCTGAACAATCGGTGGATTTACCCGTGGAACTGGTTCAAACACCCACCATTCCCTCGACCCACCGAGGTACCCGCTGAACAATCGGGGGATTTACCCGTGGAACTGGTTCAAACACCCACCATTCCCTCGACCCACCGAGGTACCCGCTGAACAATCGGGGGATTTACCCGTGGAACTGGTTCAAACACCCACCATTCCCTCGAACCACCGAGGTACCCGCTGAACAATCGGGGGATTTGCCTGTGGAACTGGTTCAAACACCCACCATTCCCTCGACCCACCGAGGTACCCGCTAAACAATCGGGGGATTTACCTGTGGAACTGGTTCAAACACCCACCATTCCCTCGACCCACGGAGGTACCCGCTGAACAATCGGGATTTACCTGTGGAACTGGTTCAAACACACACCATTCCCTCGACCCACCGAGGTTCCTGCTGAACAATCGGGGGATTTACCCGTGGAACTGGTTCAAACACCCACCATTCCCTCGACCCACCGAGGTACCAGCTGAAAAATCGTGGGATTTACCCGTGGAACTGGTTCAAACACCCACCATTCCCTCGACCCACCGAAGTGCCCTCTGAACAATCGTGGGATTTACCTGTGGAACTGGTTCAAACAGCCACCATTCCCTCGACCCACCGAGGTCCCCGCTGAACAATCGAGGGATTTACCCGTGAAACTGGTTCAAACACCCACCATTCCCTCGACCCACCGAGGTACCCGCTGAACAATCGGGGGATTTACCTGTGGAACTGGTTCAAACACCCACGATTCCCTCGACCCACCGATGTACCCGCTGAAAAATCGAGAGATTTACCCGTGGAACTGATTCAAACACCCACCATTCTTTCGACCCACCGAGGTACCCGCTGAACAAACGGGATTTACCTGTGGAACTGGTTCAAACACCCACCATTCCCTCGACCCACCGAGGTACCCGCTGAACAATCGGGGGATTTACCTGTGGAACTGGTTCAAACACCCACCATTCCCTCGACCCACCGAGGTACCCACTGAACAATCGGGATATTTACCCGTGGAACTGGTTCAAACACCCACCATTCCCTCGACCCACTGAGGTACCCGCTGAAGAATCGAGATTTACCTGTGGAACTGGTTCAAACACCCACCATTCCCTCGACCCACCGAGGTACCCGATGAACAATCGGGATTTACCCGTGGAACTGGTTCAAACACCCACCATTCCCTCGACCCACCGAGGTACCCGCTGAACAATCGGGGGAGTTACCTGTAGAACTGGTTCAAACACCCACCATTCCCACGACCCACTGAGGTACCCGCTGAACAATCAGGTGATGTACCTGTGGAACTGGTTCAAACACCCAACATTCCCTCGACCCAACGAGGTACCCGCTGAAAAATCGGGGGATTTACCCGTGGAACTGGTTCAAACACCCACCATTCCCTCGACCCAACGAGGTACCCGCTGAACAATCGGGGGATTTACCCGTGGAACTGGTTCAAACACCCACCATTCCCTCGACCCACCGAGGTACCCGCTGAACAATCAGGGGATTTACCTGTGGAACTGGTTCAAACACCCTCCATTCCCTCGACCCACCGAGGTACCAGCTGAACAATCGGGGGATTTACCTGTGGTACTGGTTCAAACACCCACCGTTCCCTCGACCCACTGAGGTACCCGCTGAACAATCGGGGGATTTACCCGTGGAACTGGTTCAAACACCCACCATTCCCACGACCCACCGAGGTACCCGCTGAACAATCGCGGGATTTACCCGTGGAACTGGTTCAAACACCCACCATTCCCTCGACCCACCGAGGCACCCGCTGAACAATCGTGGGATTTACCTGTGGAACTGGTTCAAACACCCACCATTCCCTCGACCCACCGAGGTACCCGCTGAACAATCGGGGGATTTACCTGTGGAACTTGTTCAAACACCCACCATTCCCCCGACCCACCGAGGTACCCGCTGAACAATCGGGGGATTTACCCGTGGAACTGGTTCAAAAACCAACTTTCCCTCGACCCACCGAGGTACCTGCTGAACAATCGGAATTTACCTGTGGAACTGGTTCAAACACCCACCATTCCCTCGACCCACCGAGATACCTGCTGAACAATCGGGGGATTTACCCGTGGAACTGGTTCAAACACCCACCATTCCCTCGACCCACCGAGGTATCCACTGAACAATCGAGGGATTTACCCGTGGAACTGGTTCAAACACCCACCATTCCCTCGACCCACCGAGGTACCCGCTGAACAATCAGGATTTACCTGTGGAACTGGTTCAAACACCCACCATTCCCTCGACCCACCGAGGTACCTGCTGAACAATCAGGGGATTTACCTGTGGAACTGGTTCAAACACCCACCATTCCCTCGACCCACCGAAGTACCCGCTGAACAATCGGGGGATTTACCCGTGGAACTGGTTCAAGCACCCACCATTCCCTCGACCCACTGAGGTACCCGCTGAAGAATCGGGATTTACCTGTGGAACTGGTTCAAACACCCACCATTCCCTCGACCCACCGAGGTACCTGATGAACAATCAGGATTTACCCGTGGAACTGGTTCAAACACCCACCATTCGCTCGACCCACCGAAGTCCCCGCTGAACAATCGGGGGATTTACCTGTGGAACTGGTTCAAACACCCACCATTCCCTCGACCCACTGAGGTACCCGCTGAACAATCAGGGGATTTACCTGTGGAACTGGTTCAAACACCCACCATTCCCTCGACCCACCGAGGTACCCGCTGAACAATCGGGGGATTTACCCGTGGAACTGGTTCAAACACCCACCATTCCCTCGACCCACCGAGGTACCCGCTGAACAATCGGGGGATTTACCCATGGAACTGGTTCAAACACCCACCATTCCCTCGACCCACCGAGGTACTCGCTGAACAATCGGGGGATTTACCCGTGGAACTGGTTCAAACACCCACCTTTCCCTCGACCCACCGAGGTACCCGCTGAACAATCGTGGGATTTACCTGTGGAACTGGTTCAAACACCCACCATTCCCTCGACCCACCGAGGTACCCGCTGAACAATCGGGGGATTTACCTGTGGACCTGGTACAACCACCCACCATTCCCTCGACCCACCGAGGTACCCGCTGAACAATCGGGGGATTTACCCTTGGAACTGGTTCAAACACCCACCTTTCCCTCGACCCACCGAGGTACCCGCTGAACAATCGGGATTTACCTGTGGAACTGGTTCAAACGCCCACCATTCCCTCGACCCACCGAGGTACCCGCTGAACAATCGGGATTTACCTGTGGAACTGTTTCAAACACCCACCATTCCCTCGACCCACCGAGGTACCCGCTGAACAATCGGGGAATTTACCCGTGGAACTGGTTCAAA
This sequence comes from Somniosus microcephalus, assembly GCF_052327205.1. NCBI lineage: Eukaryota > Metazoa > Chordata > Chondrichthyes > Squaliformes > Somniosidae > Somniosus > Somniosus microcephalus. The sequence goes on from NC_140998.1 coordinate 186,699,190, forward strand.
CACCCACCATTCCCTCGACCCACCGAGGTATCCACTGAACAATCGAGGGATTTACCCGTGGAACTTGTTCAAACACCCACCATTCCCTCGACCCACCGAGGTACCCGCTGAACAATCGGGATTTACCTGTGGAACTGGTTCAAACACCCACCATTCCCTCGACCCACCGAGGTACCCGCTGAACAATCGTGGGATTTACCTGTGGAACTGGTTCAAACACCCACCATTCCCTCGACCCACCGAGGTACCCGCTGAACAATCGGGGGATTTACCTGTGGACCTGGTACAACCACCCACCATTCCCTCGACCCACCGAGGTACCCGCTGAACAATCGGGGGATTTACCCTTGGAACTGGTTCAAACACCCACCTTTCCCTCGACCCACCGAGGTACCCGCTGAACAATCGGGATTTACCTGTGGAACTGGTTCAAACGCCCACCATTCCCTCGACCCACCGAGGTACCCGCTGAACAATCGGGATTTACCTGTGGAACTGTTTCAAACACCCACCATTCCCTCGACCCACCGAGGTACCCGCTGAACAATCGGGGAATTTACCCGTGGAACTGGTTCAAACACCCACCATTCCCTCGACCCACCGAGGTATCCACTGAACAATCGAGGGATTTACCCGTGGAACTTGTTCAAACACCCACCATTCCCTCGACCCACCGAGGTACCCGCTGAACAATCGGGATTTACCTGTGGAACTGGTTCAAACACCCACCATTCCCTCGACCCACCGAGGTACCCGCTGAACAATTGGGGGATTTACCTGTGGAACTGGTTCAAACACCCACCATTCCCTCGACCCACTGAGGTACCCACTGAACAATCGGGGGATTTACCCGTGGAACTGGTTCAAGCACCAACCATTCCCTCGACCCACTGAGGTACCCGCTGAAGAATCGGGATTTACCTGTGGAACTGGTTCAAACACCCACCATTCCCACGACCCACCGAGGTACCCGCTGAACAATCGCGGGATTTACCCGTGGAACTGGTTCAAACACCCACCATTCCCTCGACCCACCGAGGCACCCGCTGAACAATCGTGGGATTTACCTGTGGAACTGGTTCAAACACCCACCATTCCCTCGACCCACCGAGGTACCCGCTGAACAATCGGGGGATTTACCTGTGGAACTTGTTCAAACACACACCATTCCCTCGACCCACCGAGGTACCCGCTGAACAATCGGGGGATTTACCCGTGGAACTGCTTCAAAAACCAACTTTCCCTCGACCCACCGAGGTACCTGCTGAACAATCGGAATTTACCTGTGGAACTGGTTCAAACACCCACCATTACCTCGACCCACCGAGGTACCCGCTGAACGATCGGGATTTACCTGTGGAACTGGTTCAAACACCCACCATTCCCTCGACCCACCGAGATACCCGCTGAACAATCGGGGGATTTACCCGTGGAACTGGTTCAAACACCCACCATTCCCTCGACCAACCGAGCTACCCGCTGAACAATCAGGATTTACCTGTGGAACTGGTTCGAACACCCACCATTCCCTCAACCCACCGAGGTACCCGCTGAACAATCGGGGGATTTACCTGTGGAACTGGTTCAAACACCCACCATTCCCTCGACCCACCGAAGTACACGCTGAACAATCGGGGGATTTACCCGTGGAACTGGTTCAAGCACCCACCATTCCCTCGACCCACTGAGGTACCCGCTGAAGAATCGGGATTTACCTGTGGAACTGGTTCAAACACCCACCATTCCCTCGACCCACCGAGGTACCTGATGAACAATCGGGATTTACCCGTGGAACTGGTTCAAACACCCACCATTCCCTCGACCCACCGAGGTACCCGCTGAACAATCGGGGGATTTACCTGTGGAACTGGTTCAAACACCCATCATTCCGTCGACCCACTGAGGTACCCGCTGAACAATCAGGGGATTTACCTGTGGAACTGGTTCAAACACCCACCATTCCCTCGACACACCGAAGTACCCGCTGAACAATCGGGGGATTTACCCGTGGAACTGGTTCAAACACCCACCATTCCCTCGACCCACCGAGGTACCCGCTGAACAATCGGGGGATTTACCCGTGGAACTGGTTCAAACACCCACCATTCCCTCGACCCACCGAGGTACTCGATGAACAATCGGGGGATTTACCCGTGGAAATGGTTCAAACACCCACCTTTCCCTCGACCCACCGAGGTACCCGCTGAACAATCGGGGGAGTTACCTGTGGAACTGGTTCAAACACCCACCATTCCCTCGACCCACTGAGGTACCCGCTGAACAATCAGGGGATTTACCTGTGGAACTGGTTCAAACACCCACCATTCCCTCGACCCACCGAGGTACCCGCTGAACAATCGGGGGATTTACCCGTGGAACTGGTTCAAACACCCACCATTCCCTCGACCCACCGAGGTACCCGCTGAACAATCAGGGGATTTACCTGTGGAACTGGTTCAAACACCCTCCATTCCCTCGACCCACCGAGGTACCACCTGAACAATCGGGGGATTTACCTGTGGAACTGGTTCAAACACCCACCGTTCCCTCGACCCACCGAGGTACCCGCTGAACAATCGGGGGATTTACCCGTGGAACTGGTTCAAACACCCACCAATATCACGACCCACCGAGGTACCCGCTGAACAATCGCGGGATTTACCCGTGGAACTGGTTCAAACACCCACCATTCCCTCGCCCCACCGAGGCACCCGCTGAACAATCGTGGGATTTACCTGTGGAACTGGTTCAAACACCCACCATTCCCTCGACCCACCGAGGTACCCGCTGAACAATCGGGGGATTTACCTTTGGAACTTGTTCAAACACCCACCATTCCCTCGACCCACCGAGGTACCCGCTGAACAATCGGGGGATTTACCCTTGGAACTGGTTCAAAAAACAACTTTCCCTCGACCCACCGAGGTACCCGCTGAACGATCGGGATTTACCTGTGGAACTGGTTCAAACACCCACCATTCCCTCGACCCACCGAGGTACCCGCTGAACAATCGGGGGATTTACCCGTGGAACTGGTTCAAACACCCACCATTCCCTCGACCCACCGAGGTATCCACTGAACAATCGAGGGATTTACCCGTGGAACTGGTTCAAACACCCACCATTCCCTCGACCAACCGAGCTACCCGCTGAACAATCAGTATTTACCTGTGGAACTGGTTCGAACACCCACCATTCCCTCGACCCACCGAGGTACCCGCTGAACAATCGGGGGATTTACCTGTGGAACTGGTTCAAACACCCACCATTCCCTCGACCCACCGAAGTACACGCTGAACAATCGGGGGATTTACCCGTGGAACTTGTTCAAGCACCCACCATTCCCTCGACCCACTGAGGTACCCGCTGAAGAATCGGGATTTACCTGTGGAACTGGTTCAAACACCCACCATTCCCTCGACCCACCGAGGTACCTGATGAACAATCGGGATTTACCCGTGGAACTGGTTCAAACACCCACCATTCCCTCGACCCACCGAGGTACCCGCTGAACAATCGGGGGATTTACCTGTGGAACTGGTTCAAACACCCACCATTCCGTCGACCCACTGAGGTACCCGCTGAACAATCAGGGGATTTACCTGTGGAACTGGTTCAAACACCCACCATTCCCTCGACACACCGAAGTACCCGCTGAACAATCGGGGGATTTACCCGTGGAACTGGTTCAAACACCCACCATTCCCTCGACCCACCGAGGTAGCCGCTGAACAATCGGGGGATTTACCCATGGAACTGGTTCCAGCACCCACCATTCCCTCGACCCACCGAGGTACTCGCTGAACAATCGGGGGATTTACCCGTGGAACTGGTTCAAACACCCACCTTTCCCTCGACCCACCGAGGTAACCGCTGAACAATCGGGGGAGTTACCTGTGGAACTGGTTCAAACACCCACCATTCCCTCGACCCACTGAGGTACCCGCTGAACAATCAGGGGATTTACCTGTGGAACTGGTTCAAACACCCACCATTCCCTCGACCCACCGAGGTACCCGCTGAACAATCGGGGGATTTACCCGTGGAACTGGTTCAAACACCCACCATTCCCTCGACCCACCAAGTTACCCGCTGAACACTCGAGGGATTTACCTGTGGAACTGGTTCAAACACCCTCCATTCCCTCGACCCACCGAGGTACCAGCTGAACAATCGGGGGATTTACCTGTGGAACTGGTTCAAACACCCACCGTTCCCTCGACCCACGAGGTACCCGCTGAACAATCAGGGGATTTACCTGTGGAACAGGTTCAAACACCCACCATTCCCTCGACCCACCGAGGTACCCGATGAACAATCGGGGAATTTACCCGTGGAACTGGTTCAAACACCCTCCATTCCCTCGACCCACCGAGGTACCCGCTGAACAATCGTGGGATTTACCTGTGGAACTGGTTCAAACACCCACCATTCCCTCGACCTACCGAGGTACCCGCTGAACAATCGGGGGATTTACCTGTGGAACTGGTTCAAACACCCACCATTCCCCCGACCCACCGAGGTACCCGCTGAACAATCGGGATTTACCTGTGGAACTGGTTCAAACACCCACCATTCCCTCGACCCACCGAGGTACCCGCTGAACAATCGGGATTTACCTGTGGAACTGGTTCAAACACCCACCATTCACTCGACCCACCGAGGCACCCGCTGAACAATCGGGGGATTTACCCGTGGAACTGGTTCAAACACCCACCATTCCCTCGACCCACCGAGGTACCCGCTGAACAATCGGGATTTACCTGTGGAACTGGTTCAAACACCCACCATTCACTCGACCCACCGAGGCACCCACTGAACAATCGGGGGATTTACCCGTGGAACTGGTTCAAACACCCACCATTCCCTCGACCCACCGAGGTACCCGCTGAACAATCGGGGGGTTTACCCGTGGAACTGGTTCAAACTCCCACCATTCCCTCGACCCACCGAGGTACCCGCTGAACAATCGGTGGATTTACCCGTGGAACTGGTTCAAACACCCACCATTCCCTCGACCCACCGAGGTACCCGCTGAACAATCGGGGGATTTACCCGTGGAACTGGTTCAAACACCCACCATTCCCTCGACCCACCGAGGTACCCGCTGAACAATCGGGGGATTTACCCGTGGAACTGGTTCAAACACCCACCATTCCCTCGAACCACCGAGGTACCCGCTGAACAATCGGGGGATTTGCCTGTGGAACTGGTTCAAACACCCACCATTCCCTCGACCCACCGAGGTACCCGCTAAACAATCGGGGGATTTACCTGTGGAACTGGTTCAAACACCCAACCATTCCCTCGACCCACGGAGGTACCCGCTGAACAATCGGGATTTACCTGTGGAACTGGTTCAAACACACACCATTCCCTCGACCCACCGAGGTTCCTGCTGAACAATCGGGGGATTTACCCGTGGAACTGGTTCAAACACCCACCATTCCCTCGACCCACCGAGGTACCAGCTGAAAAATCGTGGGATTTACCCGTGGAACTGGTTCAAACACCCACCATTCCCTCGACCCACCGAAGTGCCCTCTGAACAATCGTGGGATTTACCTGTGGAACTGGTTCAAACAGCCACCATTCCCTCGACCCACCGAGGTCCCCGCTGAACAATCGAGGGATTTACCCGTGAAACTGGTTCAAACACCCACCATTCCCTCGACCCACCGAGGTACCCGCTGAACAATCGGGGGATTTACCTGTGGAACTGGTTCAAACACCCACGATTCCCTCGACCCACCGATGTACCCGCTGAAAAATCGAGAGATTTACCCGTGGAACTGATTCAAACACCCACCATTCTTTCGACCCACCGAGGTACCCGCTGAACAAACGGGATTTACCTGTGGAACTGGTTCAAACACCCACCATTCCCTCGACCCACCGAGGTACCCGCTGAACAATCGGGGGATTTACCTGTGGAACTGGTTCAAACACCCACCATTCCCTCGACCCACCGAGGTACCCACTGAACAATCGGGATATTTACCCGTGGAACTGGTTCAAACACCCACCATTCCCTCGACCCACTGAGGTACCCGCTGAAGAATCGAGATTTACCTGTGGAACTGGTTCAAACACCCACCATTCCCTCGACCCACCGAGGTACCCGATGAACAATCGGGATTTACCCGTGGAACTGGTTCAAACACCCACCATTCCCTCGACCCACCGAGGTACCCGCTGAACAATCGGGGGAGTTACCTGTAGAACTGGTTCAAACACCCACCATTCCCACGACCCACTGAGGTACCCGCTGAACAATCAGGTGATGTACCTGTGGAACTGGTTCAAACACCCAACATTCCCTCGACCCAACGAGGTACCCGCTGAAAAATCGGGGGATTTACCCGTGGAACTGGTTCAAACACCCACCATTCCCTCGACCCAACGAGGTACCCGCTGAACAATCGGGGGATTTACCCGTGGAACTGGTTCAAACACCCACCATTCCCTCGACCCACCGAGGTACCCGCTGAACAATCAGGGGATTTACCTGTGGAACTGGTTCAAACACCCTCCATTCCCTCGACCCACCGAGGTACCAGCTGAACAATCGGGGATATACCTGTGGTACTGGTTCAAACACCCACCGTTCCCTCGACCCACTGAGGTACCCGTGAACAATCAGGGGATTTACCTGTGGAACTGGTTCAAACACCCTCCATTCCCTCGACCCACTGAGGTACCCGCTGAACAATCGGGGGATTTACCCGTGGAACTGGTTCAAACACCCACCATTCCCACGACCCACCGAGGTACCCGCTGAACAATCGCGGGATTTACCCGTGGAACTGGTTCAAACACCCACCATTCCCTTGACCCACCGAGGCACCCGCTGAACAATCGTGGGATTTACCTGTGGAACTGGTTCAAACACCCACCATTCCCTCGACCCACCGAGGTACCCGCTGAACAATCGGGGGATTTACCTGTGGAACTTGTTCAAACACCCACCATTCCCTCGACCCACCGAGGTACCCGCTGAACAATCGGGGGATTTACCCGTGGAACTGGTTCAAAAACCAACTTTCCCTCGACCCACCGAGGTACCTGCTGAACAATCGGAATTTACCTGTGGAACTGGTTCAAACACCCACCATTCCCTCGACCCACCGAGGTACCCGCTGAACGATCGGGATTTACCTGTGGAACTGGTTCAAACACCCACCATTCCCTCGACCCACCGAGGTACCCGCTGAACAATCGGGGGATTTACCCGTGGAACTTGTTCAAACACCCACCATTCCCTCGACCCACCGAGGTATCCACTGAAAAATCGAGGGATTTACCCGTGGAACTGGTTCAAACACCCACCATTCCCTCGACCCACCGAGGTACCCGCTGAACAATCAGGATTTACCTGTGGAACTGGTTCAAACACCCAGCATTCCCTCGACCCACCGAGGAACCCGCTGAACAATAAGGGGATTTACCTGTGGAACTGGTTCAAACACCCACCATTCCCTCGACCCACCGAAGTACCCGCTGAACAATCGGGGGATTTACCCGTGGAACTGGTTCAAGCACCCACCATTCCCTCGACCCACTGAGGTACCCGCTGAAGAATCGGGATTTACCTGTGGAACTGGTTCAAACACCCACCATTCCCTCGACCCACCGAGGTACCTGATGAACAATCAGGATTTACCCGTGGAACTGGTTCAAACACCCACCATTCGCTCGACCCACCGAGGTACCCGCTGAACAATCGGGGGATTTACCTGTGGAACTGGTTCAAACACCCACCATTCCCTCGACCCACTGAGGTACCCGCTGAACAATCAGGGGAGTTACCTGTGGAACTGATTCAAACACCCACCATTCCCTCGACCCACCGAGGTACCCGCTGAACAATCGGGGGATTTACCCGTGGAACTGGTTCAAACACCCACCATTCCCTCGACCCACCGAGGTACCCGCTGAACAATCGGGGGATTTACCCGTGGAACTGGTTCAAACACCCACCATTCCCTTGACCCACCGAGGCACCCGCTGAACAATCGTGGGATTTACCTGTGGAACTGGTTCAAACACCCACCATTCCCTCGACCCACCGAGGTACCCGCTGAACAATCGGGGGATTTACCTGTGGAACTTGTTCAAACACCCACCATTCCCTCGACCCACCGAGGTACCCGCTGAACAATCGGGAGATTTACCCGTGGAACTGGTTCAAAAACCAACTTTCCCTCGACCCACCGAGGTACCTGCTGAACAATCGGAATTTACCTGTGGAACTGATTCAAACACCCACCATTCCCTCGACCCACCGAGGTACCCGCTGAACGATCGGGATTTACCTGTGGAACTGGTTCAAACACCCACCATTCCCTCGACCCACCGAGGTACCCGCTGAACAATCGGGGGATTTACCCGTGGAACTTGTTCAAACACCCACCATTCCCTCGACCCACCGAGGTATCCACTGAAAAATCGAGGGATTTACCCGTGGAACTGGTTCAAACACCCACCATTCCCTCGACCCACCGAGGTACCCGCTGAACAATCAGGATTTACCTGTGGAACTGGTTCAAACACCCAGCATTCCCTCGACCCACCGAGGAACCCGCTGAACAATAAGGGGATTTACCTGTGGAACTGGTTCAAACACCCACCATTCCCTCGACCCACCGAAGTACCCGCTGAACAATCGGGGGATTTACCCGTGGAACTGGTTCAAGCACCCACCATTCCCTCGACCCACTGAGGTACCCGCTGAAGAATCGGGATTTACCTGTGGAACTGGTTCAAACACCCACCATTCCCTCGACCCACCGAGGTACCTGATGAACAATCAGGATTTACCCGTGGAACTGGTTCAAACACCCACCATTCGCTCGACCCACCGAGGTACCCGCTGAACAATCGGGGGATTTACCTGTGGAACTGGTTCAAACACCCACCATTCCCTCGACCCACTGAGGTACCCGCTGAACAATCAGGGGATTTACCTGTGGAACTGATTCAAACACCCACCATTCCCTCGACCCACCGAGGTACCCGCTGAACAATCGGGGGATTTACCCGTGGAACTGGTTCAAACACCCACCATTCCCTCGACCCACCGAGGTACCCGCTGAACAATCGGGGGATTTACCCGTGGAACTGGTTCAAACACCCACCATTCCCTCGACCCACCGAGGTACTCGCTGAACAATCGGGGGATTTACCCGTGGAACTGGTTCAAACACCCACCTTTCCCTCGACCCACCGAGGTACCCGCTGAACAATCGGTGGATTTACCTGTGGAACTGGTTCAAACACCCTCCATTCCCTCGACACACCAAGGTACCCGCTGAACAATCGTGGGATTTACCCGTGGAACTGACTCAAACACCCACCATTCCCTGGACCCACCGAGGTACCCGCTGAACAATCATGGGATTTACCTGTGGAACTGGTTCAAACACCCACCATTCCCTCGACCCACCGAGGTACCCGCTGAACAATCGGGGGATTTACCTGTGGAACTGGTACAACCACCCACCATTCCCTCGACCCACCGAGGTACCCGCTGAACAATCGGGGGATTTACCCGTGGAACTGGTTCAAACACCCACCTTTCGCTCAACCCGCCGAGGTACCCGCTGAACAATCGGGATTTACCTGTGGAACTGGTTCAAACACCCACCATTCCCTCGACCCACCGAGGTACCCGCTGAACAATCGGGATTTACCTGTGGAACTGGTTCAAACACCCACCATTCCCTCGACCCACCGAGGTACCCGCTGAACAATCGGGGGATTTACCCGTGGAACTGGTTCAAACACCCACCATTCCCTCGACCCACCGAGTTATCCACTGAACAATCGAGTGATTTACCCGTGGAACTTGTTCAAACACCCACCATTCCCTCGACCCACCGAGGTACCCGCTGAACAATCGGGATTTACCTGTGTAACTGGTTCAAACACCCACCATTCCCTCGACCCACCGAGGTACCCGCTGAACAATCGGGGGATATACCTGTGGAACTGGTTCAAACACGCACCATTCCCTCGACCCACCGAGGTACCCGCTGAACAATCGGGGGATTTACCCGTGGAACTGGTTCAAGCACCGACCATTCCCTCGACCCACTGAGGTACCCGCTGAAGAATCGGGATTTACCTGTGGAACTGGTTCAAACACCCACCATTCCCTCGACCCACCGAGGTACCTGATGAACAATCGGGATTTACCCGTGGAACTGGTTCAAACACCCACCATTCCCTCGACCCACCGAGGTACCCGCTGAACAATCGGGGGATTTACCTGTGGAACTGGTCCAAACACCCACCATTCCCTCGACCCACTGAGGTACCCGCTGAACAATCAGGGGTTTTACCTGTGGAACTGGTTCAAACACTCACCATTCCCTCGACCCACCGAGGTACCCGCTGAACAATCGGGGGATTTACCCGTGGAACTGGTTCAATCACCCACCATTCCCTTTACCCATCGAGGTACCCGCTGTACAATCGGGGGATTTACCCGTGGAACTGGTTCAAACACCTACCATTCCCTCGACCCACCGAGGTACCCGCTGAACAATCGGGGGATTTAACCGTGGAACTGGTTCAAACACCCACCTTTCCCTCGACCCACCGAGGTACCCGCTGAACAATCGGGGGATTTACCCGTGGAACTGGTTCAAACACCCACAATTCCCTCGACGCAACGAGGTACCCACTGAACAATCGGGGGATTTACCCGTGGAACTGGTTCAAACACCCACCATTCCCTCGACCCACCGAGGTACCCGCTGAACAATCAGGGGATTTACCTGTGGAACTGGTTCAAACACCCACCATTCCCTCGACCCACCGAGGTACCCGCTGAACAATCGTGGGATTTACTTGTGGAACTGGTTCAAACACCCACCATTCCCTCGACCCACCATGGTACCCGCTGAACAATCGGGTGATTTACCTGTGGAACTGGTTCAAACACCCACCATTCCCTCGACCCACCGAGGTACCCGCTGAACAATCGGGGGATTTACCCGTGGAACTGGTTCAAACACCCACCATTCCCTCGACCCACCGAGGTATCCACTGAACAATCGAGGGATTTACCCGTGGATCTTGTTCAAACACCCACCATTCCCTCGACCCACCGAGGTACCCGCTGATCAATCGGGATTTACCTGTGGAACTGGTTCAAACACCCACCATTCCCTCGACCCACTGAGGTACCCGCTGAAGAATCGGCATTTACCTGTGGAACTGGTTCAAACACCCACCATTCCCTCGACCCACCAAGGTACCTGATGAACAATCGGGGGATTTACCTGTGGAACTGGTTCAAACACCCACCATTCCCTCGACCCACTGAGGTACCCGCTGAACAATCAGGGGATTTACCTGTGGAACTGGTTCAAACACCCACCATTCCCTCGACCCACCGAGGTACCCGCTGAACAATCGGGGGATTTACCCATGGAACTGATTCAAACACCCACCATTCCCTCGACCCACCGAGGTACCCGCTGAACAATCGAGGGATTTACGCGTGGAACTGGTTCAAACACCCACCATTCCCTCGACCCACCGAGGTACCAGCTGAACAATCGGGGGATTTATCTGTGGAACTGGTTCGAACACCCACCATTCCCTCGACCCACCGAGGTACCCGCTGAACAATTGGGGGATTTACCCGTGGAACTGGTTCAAACACCCACCATTCCCTCGAGCCACCGAGGCACCCGCTGAACAATCGGGGGATTTACCCGTGGAACTGGTTCAAACACCCACCATTCCCTCGACCCACCGAGGTACCCGCTGAACAATCGGTGGATTTACCCGTGGAACTGGTTCAAACACCCACCATTCCCTCGACCCACCGAGGTACCCGCTGAACAATCGGGATTTACCTGTGGAACTGGTTCAAACACCCACCATTCCCTCGTCCCACCGAGGTACCCGCTGAACAATCGGGATTTACCTGTGGAACTGGTTCAAACACCCACCATTCCCTCGACCCACCGAGGTACCCGCTGAACAATCGGGGGATTTACCCGTGGAACTGGTTCAAACACCCACCATTCCCTCGACCCACCGAGTTATCCACTGAACAATCGAGTGATTTACCCGTGGAACTTGTTCAAACACCCACCATTCCCTCGACCCACCGAGGTACCCGCTGAACAATCGGGATTTACCTGTGGAACTGGTTCAAACACCCACCATTCCCTCGACCCACCGAGGTACCCGCTGAACAATCGGGGGATATACCTGTGGAACTGGTTCAAACACGCACCATTCCCTCGACCCACCGAGGTACCCGCTGAACAATCGGGGGATTTACCCGTGGAACTGGTTCAAGCACCCACCATTCCCTCGACCCACTGAGGTACCCGCTGAAGAATCGGGATTTACCTGTGGAACTGGTTCAAACACCCACCATTCCCTCGACCCACCGAGGTACCTGATGAACAATCGGGATTTACCCGTGGAACTGGTTCAAACACCCACCATTCCCTCGACCCACCGAGGTACCCGCTGAACAATCGGGGGATTTACCTGTGGAACTGGTCCAAACACCCACCATTCCCTCGACCCACTGAGGTACCCGCTGAACAATCAAGGGTTTTACCTGTGGAACTGGTTCAAACACTCACCATTCCCTCGACCCACCGAGGTACCCGCTGAACAATCGGGGGATTTACCCGTGGAACTGGTTCAATCACCCACCATTCCCTTTACCCATCGAGGTACCCGCTGTACAATCGGGGGATTTACCCGTGGAACTGGTTCAAACACCTACCATTCCCTCGACCCACCGAGGTACCCGCTGAACAATCGGGGGATTTAACCGTGGAACTGGTTCAAACACCCACCTTTCCCTCGACCCACCGAGGTACCCGCTGAACAATCGGGGGATTTACCCGTGGAACTGGTTCAAACACCCACAATTCCCTCGACGTAACGAGGTACCCACTGAACAATCGGGGGATTTACCCGTGGAACTGGTTCAAACACCCACCATTCCCTCGACCCACCGAGGTACCCGCTGAACAATCAGGGGATTTACCTGTGGAACTGGTTCAAACACCCACCATTCCCTCGACCCACCGAGGTACCCGCTGAACAATCGTGGGATTTACTTGTGGAACTGGTTCAAACACCCACCATTCCCTCGACCCACCAAGGTACCCGCTGAACAATCGGGTGATTTACCTGTGGAACTGGTTCAAACACCCACCATTCCCTCGACCCACCGAGGTACCCGCTGAACAATCGGGGGATTTACCCGTGGAACTGGTTCAAACACCCACCATTCCCTCGACCCACCGAGGTATCCACTGAACAATCGAGGGATTTACCCGTGGATCTTGTTCAAACACCCACCATTCCCTCGACCCACCGAGGTACCCGCTGATCAATCGGGATTTACCTGTGGAACTGGTTCAAACACCCACCATTCCCTCGACCCACTGAGGTACCCGCTGAAGAATCGGCATTTACCTGTGGAACTGGTTCAAACACCCACCATTCCCTCGACCCACCAAGGTACCTGATGAACAATCGGGGGATTTACCTGTGGAACTGGTTCAAACACCCACCATTCCCTCGACCCACTGAGGTACCCGCTGAACAATCAGGGGATTTACCTGTGGAACTGGTTCAAACACCCACCATTCCCTCGACCCACCGAGGTACCCGCTGAACAATCGGGGGATTTACCCATGGAACTGATTCAAACACCCACCATTCCCTCGACCCACCGAGGTACCCGCTGAACAATCGAGGGATTTATGCGTGGAACTGGTTCAAACACCCACCATTCCCTCGACCCACCGAGGTACCAGCTGAACAATCGGGGGATTTATCTGTGGAACTGGTTCGAACACCCACCATTCCCTCGACCCACCGAGGTACCCGCTGAACAATTGGGGGATTTACCCGTGGAACTGGTTCAAACACCCACCATTCCCTCGAGCCACCGAGGCACCCGCTGAACAATCGGGGGATTTACCCGTGGAACTGGTTCAAACACCCACCATTCCCTCGACCCACCGAGGTACCCGCTGAACAATCGAGGGATTTACCCGTGGAACTGGTTCAAACACCCACCATTCCCTCGACCCACCGAGGTACCCGCTGAACAATCGGTGGATTTACCTGTGGAACTGGTCCAAACACCCACCATTCCCTCGACCCACTGAGGTACCCGCTGAACAATCAAGGGTTTTACCTGTGGAACTGGTTCAAACACTCACCATTCCCTCGACCCACCGAGGTACCCGCTGAACAATCGGGGGATTTACCCGTGGAACTGGTTCAATCACCCACCATTCCCTTTACCCATCGAGGTACCCGCTGTACAATCGGGGGATTTACCCGTGGAACTGGTTCAAACACCTACCATTCCCTCGACCCACCGAGGTACCCGCTGAACAATCGGGGGATTTAACCGTGGAACTGGTTCAAACACCCACCTTTCCCTCGACCCACCGAGGTACCCGCTGAACAATCGGGGGATTTACCCGTGGAACTGGTTCAAACACCCACAATTCCCTCGACGCAACGAGGTACCCACTGAACAATCGGGGGATTTACCCGTGGAACTGGTTCAAACACCCACCATTCCCTCGACCCACCGAGGTACCCGCTGAACAATCAGGGGATTTACCTGTGGAACTGGTTCAAACACCCACCATTCCCTCGACCCACCGAGGTACCCGCTGAACAATCGTGGGATTTACTTGTGGAACTGGTTCAAACACCCACCATTCCCTCGACCCACCAAGGTACCCGCTGAACAATCGGGTGATTTACCTGTGGAACTGGTTCAAACACCCACCATTCCCTCGACCCACCGAGGTACCCGCTGAACAATCGGGGGATTTACCCGTGGAACTGGTTCAAACACCCACCATTCCCTCGACCCACCGAGGTATCCACTGAACAATCGAGGGATTTACCCGTGGATCTTGTTCAAACACCCACCATTCCCTCGACCCACCGAGGTACCCGCTGATCAATCGGGATTTACCTGTGGAACTGGTTCAAACACCCACCATTCCCTCGACCCACTGAGGTACCCGCTGAAGAATCGGCATTTACCTGTGGAACTGGTTCAAACACCCACCATTCCCTCGACCCACCAAGGTACCTGATGAACAATCGGGGGATTTACCTGTGGAACTGGTTCAAACACCCACCATTCCCTCGACCCACTGAGGTACCCGCTGAACAATCAGGGGATTTACCTGTGGAACTGGTTCAAACACCCACCATTCCCTCGACCCACCGAGGTACCCGCTGAACAATCGGGGGATTTACCCATGGAACTGATTCAAACACCCACCATTCCCTCGACCCACCGAGGTACCCGCTGAACAATCGAGGGATTTACGCGTGGAACTGGTTCAAACACCCACCATTCCCTCGACCCACCGAGGTACCAGCTGAACAATCGGGGGATTTATCTGTGGAACTGGTTCGAACACCCACCATTCCCTCGACCCACCGAGGTACCCGCTGAACAATTGGGGGATTTACCCGTGGAACTGGTTCAAACACCCACCATTCCCTCGAGCCACCGAGGCACCCGCTGAACAATCGGGGGATTTACCCGTGGAACTGGTTCAAACACCCACCATTCCCTCGACCCACCGAGGTACCCGCTGAACAATCGAGGGATTTACCCGTGGAACTGGTTCAAACACCCACCATTCCCTCGACCCACCGAGGTACCCGCTGAACAATCGGTGGATTTACCCGTGGAACTGGTTCAAACACCCACCATTCCCTCGACCCACCGAGGTACCCGCTGAACAATCGGGGGATTTACCCGTGGAACTGGTTCAAACACCCACAATTCCCTCGACCCACTGAGGTACCCGCTGAACAATCGGGGGATTTACCCGTGGAACTGGTTCAAACACCCACCATTCCCTCGAACCACCGAGGTACCCGCTGAACAATCGAGGGATTTACCCGTGGAACTGTTTCAAAAACCCACCATTCCCTCGACCCACCGAGGTACCCGCTGAACATTCGGGGGATTTACCTGTGGAACTGGTTCAAACATCCACCATTCCCTCGACCCACAGAGGTACCCGCTGAACAATCGGGATTTACCCGTGGAACTGATTCAAACACCCACCATTCCCTCGACCCACCGAGGTACCAGCTGAACAATCGGGGGATTTACCCGTGGAACTGGTTCAAACACCCACCATTCCCTCGACCCACCGAGGTACCCGCTGAACAATCGGGGGATTTACCCGTGGAACTGGTTCAAACACCCACCATTCCCTCGACCCACCGAGGTACCCGCTGAACAATCGGGGGATTTACCCGTGGAACTGGTTCAAACACCCACCATTCCCTCGACCCACCGAGGTACCCGATGAACAATCGGCGGATTTCCCCGTGGAACTGGTTCAAACTCCCACCATTCCCTCGACACACCGAGGTACCCGCTGAACAATCGGGGGATTTACCCGTGGAACTGGTTCAAACACCCACCATTCCCTCGACCCACCGAGGTACCCGCTGAACAATCAGGGGATTTACCCGTGGAACTGGTTCAAACACCCACCATTCCCTCGACCCACCGAGGTACCCGCTGAACAATCGAGGGATTTACCCGTGGAACTGGTTCAAACACCCACCATTCCCTCGACCCACCGAGGTACCAGCTGAACAATCGGGGGATTTACCTGTGGAACTGGTTCAAACACCCACCATTCCCTCGACCCACCGAGGTACCCGCTGAACAATCGGAGGATTTACCCGTGGAACTGGTTCAAACACCCACCATTCCCTCGACCCACCGAGGTACCAGCTGAACAATCGGGGGATTTACCCGTGGAACTGATTCAAACAACCACCATTCCCTCGACCCACCGAGCTACCCACTGAACAATCGGGGGATTTACACGTGGAACTGGTTCAAACACACACCATTCCCTCGACCCACCGAGGTACCCGCTGAACAATCGGGGGATTTACCCGTGGATCTGGTTCAAACACCCACCATTCCCTCGACCCACCGAGGTACCCGCTGAACAATCGGGTGATTTACCCGTGGAACTGGTTCAAACACCCACCATTCCCTCGACCCACCGAGGTACCCGCTGAACAATCGGGGTATTTACCCGAGGAACTGGTTCAAACAGCCACCATTCCCTCGACCCACCGAGGTACCTGATGAACAATCGGGGGATTTACCCGTGGAACTGGTTCAATCACCCACCATTCCCTCGACCCACCGAGGTACCCAATGAACAA
Organism: Somniosus microcephalus; assembly: GCF_052327205.1. NCBI lineage: Eukaryota > Metazoa > Chordata > Chondrichthyes > Squaliformes > Somniosidae > Somniosus > Somniosus microcephalus. Next base: position 186,716,431 of record NC_140998.1, read on the forward strand.
TCGGGGGATTTACCCCTGGAAATGGTTCAAACACCCACCATTCCCTCGACCCTCCGAGGTACCCGCTGAACAATCGGGGGATTTACCCTTGGAACTGGTTCAAACACCCACCATTCCCTCGACCCACCGAGGTACCCGCTGAAAAATCGGGGGATTTACCCGTGGAACTGGTTCAAACACCCACCATTCCCTCGACCCACCGAGGTACCCGCTGAACAATCAGGGGATTTACCCGTGGAACTGGTTCAAACACCCACCATTCCCTCGACCCACCGAGGTACCCGCTGAACAATCGGGGGATTTTCCCGTGGAACTGGTTCAAACACCCACCATTCCCTCGACCCACCGAGGTACCCGCTGAACAATCGGGGGATTTTCCCGTGGAACTGGTTCAAACACCCACCATTCCCTCGACCCACCGAGGTACCCGCTGAACAATTGGGGGATTTACCTGTGGAACTGGTTCAAACACCCACCATTCCCTTGACCCACCGAGGTACCCGCTGAACAATCGAGGGATTTACCTGTGGAACTGGTTCAAACACCCACCATTCCCTCGACCCACCGAGGTACCCGCTGAACAATCGGGGGATTTACCCGTGGAAATGGTTCAAACACCCACCATTCCCTCAACCCACCGAGGTACCCGCTGAACAATCGGGGGATTTACCTGTGGAACTGGTTCAAACACCCACCATTCCCTCGACCCACCGAGGTACCCGCTGAACAATCGTGGGATTTACCTGTGGAACTGGTTCAAACACCCACCATTCCCCCGACCCACCGAGGTACCCGCTGAACAATCGGGATTTACCCGTGGAACTGGTTCAAACACCCACCATTCCCTCAACCCACCGAGGTACCCGCTGAACAATCGGGGGATTTACCTGTGGAACTGGTTCAAACACCCACCATTCCCTTGACCCACCGAGGTACCCGCTGAACAATCAGGGGATTTACCTGTGGAACTGGTTCAAACACCCACCATTCCCTTGACCCACCGAGGTACCCGCTGAACAATCAGGGGATTTACCCATTGAACTGGCTCAAACACCCACCATTCCCTCGACCCACCGAGGTACCCGCTGAACATTTGGGGGATTTACCTGTGGAACTGGTTCAAACACCCACCATTCCCTTGACCCACCGAGGTACCCGCTGAACAATCAGGGGATTTACCCATTGAACTGGCTCAAACACCCACCATTCCCTCGACCCACCGAGGTACCCGCTGAACAATCGGGGGATTTACCCGTGGAACTGGTTCAAACACCCACCATTCCCTCGACCCACCGAGGTACCCGCTGTACAATTGGGAGATTTACCTGTGGAACTGGTTCAAACACCCACCATTCCCTTGACCCACCGAGGTTCCCGCTGAACAATCAGGGGATTTACCCGTGGAACTGGTTCAAACACCTACCATTCCCTCGACCCACCGAGGTACCCGCTGAACAATCGGGGGATTTACCCGTGGAACTGGTTCAAACACCCACCATTCCCTCGACCCACCGAGGTACCCGCTGAACAATGGAGGGATTTACCTGTGGAACTGGTTCAAACACCCACCATTCCCTTGACCCACCGAGGTACCCGCTGAACAATCGGGGAATTTGCCCGTGGAACTGGTTCAAACACCCACCATTCCCTCGACCCACTGAGGTACCCGCTGAACAATCGAGGGATTTACCTGTGGAACTGGTTCAAACACCCACCATTCCCTTGACCCACCGAGGTACCCGCTGAACAATCGGGGAATTTGCCCATGGAACTGGTTCAAACACCCACCATTCCCTCGACCCACCGAGGTACCCGCTGAACAATCGAGGGATTTACCTGTGGAACTGGTTCAAACACCCACCATTCCCTCGACCCACCGAGGTACCCGCTGAACAATCGGGGGATTTACCCGTGGAACTGGTTCAAACACCCACCATTCCCTCAACCCACCGAGGTACCCGCTGAACAATCGGGAGATTTACCCGTGGAACTGGTTCAAACACCCACCATTCCCTCGACACACCGAGGTACCCACTGAACAATCGGGGGATTTACCCGTTGAACTGGTTCAAACACCCACCATTCCCTCGACCCACCGAGGTACCCGCTGAACAATCGGGGGATTTTCCCATGGAACTAGTTCAGATTTAATTCATCAGACTTTCTTACAATCTCACAATTACATTCACTCAACCAATCAAATGTGACATTCAAGCAGAGAATAAAATAGTTTTAAAAAATTAAACACTGGCTGTGGAGAGATCAGAGAAATTTACCTCTATGGTCCCAGTCCGCAAGCCTAGGCTGAGTCAGCACCAGGACTCCAAGAACCAAGAGGAGAGCTTTCATCATCATCTGCGCAGTTTTTCAGTCAGGTTCATGCGGCTGGAGTGGAAATGTTCTGAATCCAGACTCCGAGTTTGCTGCATTTATAATCACACACACACAGGGGGAATGGCTCTGCTCTCTGGAGATATCCTGGGAAAAGGCGTTTCCTTTCTGTGTGACGGGGATCAGTTGGCAGTTCTCGATCTTTCAGAAAACAAGGGTGTGTGTTTGGGCCCAACTCCAGGCCTGAACACATGAGCTCAGCTGACAGGATGAGCCAGGTACAGGAACAGGACATTTAACCCATTGAAACCTCCCAGTATTAGAAACATAGAAGGTTACGGCACAGAAGGAGGCCACTCGGCCCATGCTGGCCGAAAAAGAGCCATCCAGCCGGGTCCCACTTTCCAGCTCTTGGTCCGAGGCCTTGTAGGTTACGGCACTTCAAGCGCATACCCAAGTATTTTTTAAATGCGATGAGTGTTTTTGCCTCTACCACCCTTTCAGGCAGTGAGTTCCAGACCCCCACCACCCTCTGGGTGAAAATAGTCCTCAACTCCCTTCCAATCCTTCTACCAATTACTTTAGGTTATTAACCTCTCTGCTAAGGGAAATCGGACCTTCCTATCCACTTTATCTCGGCCCCTCATAATGTTATACGCTTCAATTAAGTCTCCCCTCAGCCTCCTCTGTTCCAAAGTAAACAGACCTAGCCTATCCAGTCTTTCCTCATAGCTAAAATTATCCAGTCCTGGCTACATCTTCGTAAATCTCCTCTGTACCCTCTCTAATGCGATCACATCTTTCCTGCAATGTGGTGACCAGAACTGTACATAGTATTCTAACTGTGGCCTAATTCGTGTTTTATACAGTTGAAGCATAACCTCCATGCTCTTGTATTCTATGTCACGGCTAATAAAGGCAAGCATTCCGTATGCCTTCTTAACCACCTTATCTACCTGGCCTGCTACCTTCAGGGATCTATGGACATGCACTCCAAGGTCCCTCTGTTCCTCTACATTTCTCAGTATCCTACCAATGTATTTTGTATTCTCTTGCCTTGTTAGTCCTCCCCAAATGCATTGCCTCACACTTCTCCAGATTGAATTCCATTTGCCAATTTCCTGCCCACGTGAACAGTCCATTGATAGCTTCCTGCAGTCTGCAGCTTTCTTCTTCATTATCAACCACACGGCCAATTTTAGTATCATCTGCAAACTTCTTAATCATACCCCCTATATTCAAGTCTAAATCATTGATATATATCACAAAAAACAAGGGACCTAATACTGAGCCCTGCAGAACCCTACTGGAAACAGGCTTCCAATTACAAAAACACCCATCGATCGTTACCCGTTGCTTCCTGCCACTCAGCCAATTTTGGGTCCAACTTGCCACTTTCCCTTGGATCCCATGGGCTTTTACTTTTCTGACCGGTCTGCCATGTGCGACATTGTCAAAATCCTTGCTAAAAGCCGAATCTCCATATCTCTGATGCAATGGATGTCAATTTCCAATCTGCCTGAAGAAACCCGTTCAAGTGAGATACCTTGAACGGCGAATGGTCAGAGTGCTGACACTCTGGGACACCTACCTTATCTCAGTACCTTTCTGAATGTGTTATTAGACACTTGCAGGGATTCCCTACAGCAGTTTCCTCTTCCCATTTCCTGCGATTCCCAAATCTTCTCCTAGACTCATTCCACCCCGAACACCTTGTCCTCGGACACACTGATCACAGAATCACAGAATCACAGAAACCCCACAGTGCAGATAGAGGCCATCTCGGCCCATCGAGCCTGCACCGACACATATCCCACCCGATCCCCATAACCCCTACACCAACACATGTCCCACCCTATCCCTGTAACCCCACGTATTTAATCCCCCTAACACTAAGGGTCAATTTATCATAGCCAATCAACCTAACCCGCACATCTTTGGACTGTGGGAGGAAACCGGAGCACCCGGAGAAAACCCACGCAAACACGGGGAGAATGTGCAAACTCCACACAGACAGTCGCCCGAGGCCGGATTCGAACCCGGGTCTCTGGTGCTGTGAGGCAACAGTGACACGGATGTGAAGCTGTGATCAATGCAGTAGGTTTTATTTCTGAGTACAGCCCATTATTCAGACAGCGGTAATACAGGGTCAGGGGTTACGGGACCTAAACAATCAAACAGAGCCTGCTTCCTGTGAACGAAGGGTTCATTCAGTGAGAACGTGGAGAGCTCGGGCTGGTGGGAATCAATCACTGGATCTTTCACTGTCGGTCTGCAACATGCGAACCCACCGGGGAAGGATAGTGAGACAGATACGTGGGCAAACGGAACAAGGGACACACGCACACACACACGCACACACACATATAAACAGCCACACAGATTAACTGACAGACAGGCACACACTTGCAGACATGTCACTAAATGGTGAGAAGTTAGGAACTGTAATGAGCAGTGAGATTTAGGTGTCCAACAGAAATCACTAAAAGCTAGTGGATAGGTATAAAAACTAATTTAAAATGCTAATGGTGATATGTTGGCCTTTGTCTGGAGAGGGCTGGAATACAAAGGGGATGAAGTGATGCTTCAGCTGTACAGAGCTCTGGTTAGACCCCACCTGGAGAACTGCATTCAGTTCTGGGCACCACATCTCAGGAAGGGTATATTGGCCTTGGAGTGGGTGCAGCACATTCACCAGAGTGACACCGGAGCTAAAAGGGCTCAATTATGCGGACAGGTTGCAGAAACTAAGCTTTTACTTCCTTGATTATAGAGAACTAAGGGGTGACATCACTGAGGTGTTTATGATAGAGAAATACTATTTCATCTGGTGGGAGAGTCCAGAACCTTAAAATTAGAGCCAGGCCGTTCAGGTGTGATGTCAGGAAGCACCTCTTCACACAAAGAATGGTGGAAATCTGGAACTCTCTCCCCCAAAAAGCTATCGAAGCTGGGGGTCAATTCAAAATATAAAAACTGAGATTGATCGATTTTTGTTAGGTAAGGTTTTGTGGATCTGTATATAGACAGACACACAGACATATACATAGAGATGCAAACAGACAAACACAGACATACATACACATACACATTGGGCCGTATATTCCGATCCCTGTGGGTGGGTACGGGCTGTGTACTCACCCGTAGGGACATCGGAAATGCCGGTTGCAGGGATGCCAAGTGCATGCATTGAAAACCGGCATTTCCGATTGGTTAAGAATGCTCTTGACAGATCGGATGCCTGCCCTGGAGAAGGGCCTCTGCGGGCGGATAGTTCCGCTTTCTGGAGAAACTCTGCCCACAGAAAACCCTTAGAAATCTCACGCCTGGTAAAAGCATAAGGCCTGCTTTTACCAGCGTAAGATTTGAAAAAAAAGTTTAAAAAAAATTTCCACTCATTTATCATTTAAAAATACTTTAAAAAAGGTAAGTTTATTTTTAGCCCCATTAGAAACCTAATTTTTTTTCAAAAATTAAATTTGTTTAGAATAATTAATTTATTGTCATTTCAACTAATTTTAAAAATGCGATGTTTTTTCTTTATTTTATTTAATGTTTTAAAGTGTTTTTGGGGTGATCTCCATTCATAGAAACATAGAAACATAGAAGATAGGAGCAGGAGTAGGCCATTCGGCCTCTCGAGCCTGCTCCGCCATTCAATGTGATCATGGCTGATCATCCAAATTCAGCACCCTGTCCCTGCTTTCTCCCCACATCCCTTGATCCCTTTAGCCTCAAGAAATATATCCAACTCCTTCTTGAATATTTTTAATGAATTGGCCTCCACTGCCTTCTGTGGGAGAGAATTCCATAGGTTCACCACTCTCTGGGTGAAGAAATTCCTCCTCATCTCCGTCCAAAATGGCTTACCTCTTATCCTTAGACTGTGACCCCTGGTTCTGGACTCCCCGACCATCGGGAACATCCTTCCTGCATCTAGTCTGTCTAGTCCTGTTAGAATTTTATAAGTTTCAATGAGAGCCCCTCTCATTCTTCTAAACTCCTGCGAGTACAAGCCCAATCGACTCAATCTCTCCTCATACGTCATTCCTGCCATCCCAGGTATCAGCCTGGCGAATCTTCGCTGCACTCCTTCCATGGCAAGAACATCCTTCCTCAGACAAGGTGACCAAAACTGCACACAATACTCAAGATGTGGTCTCACCAAGGCCCTGTACAACTGCAGCAAGACATCCTTGTTCCTGTACTCAAACCCTCTTGCTACGAAGGCCAACATACCATTTGCCTTCTTAACCGCTTGCTGCACCTGCATGCTTACCTTCTGCGACTAGTGCACAAGGACACCCAGGTCTCGTTGCACTTCCCCTTCTCCCAATCTATTGCCATTCAGATAATAATCTGCCTTCTTGTTTTTGACACCAAAGTGGATAACCTCGCATTTATCCACGTTATATTGCATCTGCCATGCATATATTTGATGGGTCTATCTGTCAAGTGTATGAAGGGAGATTCCCTTCTTTGATTGGCTCCCATGGCCCACGTGATCCCAGGGACGCTTGCGAACTGCCTGTGCCCCTGGGATACGTGGGCCCTTCAGATTTCGAGTTGGAGAGGCCCAGGAGCAGAAGTGTCCGGACCTCGGGAGCCCTCGGGTAAGTCCGTAGATTTTTTCCAGATTGGAGGCCTCCGCACGCGGGAAGCCTCCAATCGGAAAATACGGGCCATAAAGACAGACACATACTGACATGCATACACGCACAGACATACACACACACACACACACACACACACACACAGACTGAGCAGGGGGGAGAGGGTTACGGTTGTAGTTGGATTGAAATCAGTGAGGGAGAGAGAGATTTTAAACAGGCTTTTGAAGGCACTTGTTCAGCACGTAACAGCCAGTCTGCCGATTTAGGGCATAGTGTGGCACAAATCTGACCTCTCACCAAGGACTGTGTTTGAACTCCCCACATTCGTTTTACACAAGACCTTCAGACCGGTAGGGGTGAAAGGTCAGAGTTTTGACCCTATGACACCCAGCCCATTGCTGAAGATTGTTTCGAGTGTTGTACCGTGTCTTTTCAGAATTCACCATAGAATTACATAATATTTACAGCACAAACAGGCCATTCGGCCCAACAGGTCCATGCTGGTGTTTATCCTGCACACGAGCCTCCTCCCATCTTATCCTATCATATCCTCCTATTCCATTCTCCTTCCTGTACTCAACTGGCTTCCCGTTAAAGGCACTCTGCTATTAATAGGAACATAACATAAGAAATAGGAGCAGGAGTCGGCCATTCGGTCCTTCGAGCCAGGTCCACCATTCAATGAGATCATGGCTGATCTTCTACCTCAACTCCACTATCCTGCACTATCCCCATATCCCTCGATTCCCTAAACATCCAAAAATATATCGATCTCTGTCTTGAATATACTCAACGACGGAGCCTCCACAGCCCTCTGAGGTAGAGAATTCCAAAGATTCACCACCCTGAGTGAAGAAACTTCTCCTCATCTCAGTCCTAAATGGCCGATCCCTTATTCTGAGACTGTGACCCCTGGTTCTAGACTCCCCAGCCAGGGGAAACATCCTCCCTGCATCTACCCTGTCAAGCCCTGTAAGAATTTGGTATGTTTCAATAAGATCACGTCTCATTCTCTTAAACTCTGGAGAATATCGTCCTAGTCTACTCAATCTCTCCTCATAGGACAATCCCCCCTTCCAGGAATCACCCCCATCCCAGGAATCAGTCCGGTGAACCTTTGTTGCACTCCCTCTATGGCAAATATATCCTTCCTTAGGTAATGAGACCAAAACTGTACTCAAGTGTGGTCTCACCAGGGCCCTATATAATTGCAGTAAGACCTCTTTACCCTTGTAGAGAAATTCTCTTGTAATAAAGTGTTACGTCCGTGTATAATAAGAAATGGACTGCGGAGCATGGTACAACAGGTGTTTACTCAACGTGGCTCAAAATGCAACTGCTCTGTACAGATTACTACTCCGCGTTATATACAGGTGTGGTCACTGCCGGTACAACAGTATACATGAGCTGTACAAAGTAGTTCCCCCCTTAAAGGTACATACATTACAATTCCTCCCCTTTTAGATTAACAGTGCCATAACACTCATTTAACAATTAAATATCAAACTAATTACAATTAACACTTTTAACATGCAACATTAGCTGAAAATAGTCTATTTATAAATTCAGTCTTTGGGGAGGCTTCCTGATCCTTTCTGGATAGCACCTTTCCCGAGTGTCTTGCTCTTGGTGCGGAGGCGATTCTGGCCCCCTGTCGTCGGTTGGTTCATCAGCTTCCGATGCTACTGTTTCTGGGGTAGATGCGACCTGTACGTCGGGTTCATCACCAGGTACGTATGGGCGAGGCATGGGGTTGACTTGTTCCTGTGACTCTAGGATCTGGTCAGCATGGCGTCTCACGATGCTCTCCCCAACGTCCACTGTGTACATTAGTGGGCCCTGCCGTGTGCATATCGTTCCTGGCTGCCATTTTTCTGTTCGGTAGTCGCGGGCCAAGACTGGGTGCCCTACATTGAAGCTCCTTGTTGGCTTCTCATGGATGTGCTGGAATTGCTTACTCTCAACATCTCTTCGTACGTTTGGTCTGAGCAAATCCAGGTGAGATCTTAACCTTCGGTTAAAGAACATCATGGCTGGGGCCTGGTTGGTGACTGCATGTGTCGCGTTCCGGTAGGTGAACAGGAAATTGTTCACCTTGTGCTGCAGCGGAATGTTGTCATTGTACATAGCCTTTATTGCCTTCTTAAAGGTTTGTACAAACCTCTCAGCCAATCCATTTGTGGCTGGATGATACGGGGCGGATGTGTAATGCCTTACCCCATTCTTTTTCAAGAACCTCCGGAACTCTTTGGACACAAACTGTGGTCCGTTGCCGGAGCAAATCTGTTCTGGCAAGCCATTCCTGGCAAAAATGGTCCGTAGGACTGCAATAGTTTTCTCCGTGGTGGTGGAGGACATTTTGATGACCTCAGGCCATTTCGAGTGCGCATCCACGGCTATTAAAAACATTGAGTCCATGAATGGACCAGCAAAATCAATATGCACCCATTGCCATGGAGATGAGGGCCACTCCCACGGGTGTAGAGGGGCCTGTGGTGGTGCACTTTGGACTTTCTGGCATCCTGAGCAGCTCTTGGTCAGGTCCTCGATTTGTTTATCGATTCCCGGCCACCACACATAAGCCCTGGCTAGTCTTTTCATTTTTACCCCTCCCAGATGAACCTCATGAAGCTCATTGAGCACTCTATCCCTTAACTTGGGTGGAATTACCACTCGGGATCCACACATCAAGGTCCCCCGGCACACTGACAGCTGTTCTCTCCTTGTCGAGAATGCTGGCAACAGTGAGTCGCCATGTGCTGTCCATCCCTTCACCGTCAAATCATATACCCAAGACAGTGTCGGGTCATTTCGGGTTTCCTTTTCGATACAAGCGTTAGTTACCGGTAGGTATTCAACTATAGTCGAATGGAATATTTCGACAGGATCCACTGCTGGTGCTTCCTCCGCAGTAGTCAGTGGCAGGCATAATAGCCCATCAGCATTTCCATGCTGTTTCGTGTCCTTATATTCAATCTCATAGTGGTGTGCCCCTAGAAAAAGTGACCATCTTTGTAGTCGTTGCGCAGTCATCACCGGAATGCCCTTCTTCGGATTAAAAATGAAAACAAGAGGCTGGTGATTAGTCAGCAAGGTGAATTTCTGCCCGTGCAGATAGTGATTGAACTTTTTCACTCCCCACACTAGGCTGAGGATCTCCCTGTCAATCTGGGCGTAGTTACGCTCGGCTGAGGTTAGTGATCATGACGCAAAGGCTATTGGCCTCTCTGAGCCGTCCGAGAATTTGTGCGACAGCACCGCTGCAATGCCGTAGGGTGAGGCATCACATGCCAACCGAATTGGTAATGCTGGGTTGTAATGGGCCAATACCTCTTTCGATGTGATTGGTGTTTTTCTCTTCTGGAAAGCTCGTCTACATTCGTCACTCCACTTCCATGGCACCCCAGTTTGCAGTAGGGTGTTCAGTGGGTGTAGTATTGTAGACAAATTTGGCAAGAACTTATGGTAGTAGTTTACCAGCCCGAGGAACGACCACAGTTGTGACACATTTTCCGGTGCTGGAGCCTTGACTACTGCCTCAATCTTCTCTGGGGACTTATGTAACCCCTCTTTATCGATAACGTGGCCACAATACGAGATTTGTTTTCTAAAAAACTCGCATTTGGGGTGGTTAGCTCGGAGCCCATATTCCTGCAATCTAGTGAGCACCTGCTCCAGTTTGGCAAGGTGATCACTGTCATTTTCGCCCGTGACCAGGATGTCGTCCAAATAACACTGGGTCCCTGGGATCCCTTGCAGGACTTGTTCCATTGCCCTCTGCCAAATAGCCGGAGCTGATGCTACCCCGAATACCAGCCGGTTGTATTGGTAGAAACCTTTATGGGTGTTGATTGTGAGGTTTTTTTTGATGCTTCTTCTACCTCCATTTGCAGATGCGCCTGGGCCAGATCAATCTTAGTGAAGCGTTTCCCTCCAGATAGCGAGGCGAAAATATCTTCAATCCGCGGAAGTGGATATTGTACGGTGTGAAGGACCAGGTTCACTGTTACCTTAAAGTCCCCACCGATGTGAACCTTCTTTGGTTCCCTAGGCGTGCTGCTCAACGACTTTTTCATCACAGGGACAATGGGTGTAGCCCACTCGCTCCAGTCTACCTTGGACAGTACACCTGAATGTTCCAGACTCTCCAGCTCTGCTTCGACGGCTGGGCGGATCACATAAGGTCTGGCCTTAAAAAAATTTTGGCTTGCGTTTTCTTCAATTTTAATCGTCGCTGTCATGCCTTTTAGTGTTCTGAGTCCTTGCTGGAACACTTCTTTCGCGTCAGTTAGGATCTTTGACAGTCACCCAGGTGTGACGTCGTCATCTTTTTTGTCAGCCACAGTCAGTGCCTGTATGGAATGCCAATCCAGTTGTATTTTCCGGATCCATTCACATCCCAGTAATGGTGGTCCTCCATCTTGCAATACATACAGGTCTAGTTTTGGTGTTTCCTTACCATTATATATAACGGTCACCCTTATTTTTCCTTTGGGGTAGACTTTTTGCCCCGTGTACGTCTTCAAAATAATTTTTGTGTCTCTCAAGGGTATGTGTGAGAATAGCCGCTCATAGTCCCATCGGTTTATGACTGTTAGAGCTGATCCTGTGTCCAATTCCATCTTTACCTGGACTCCTGCTATCTTGAGAGTGACCCAAATGGTTTGGTGATCCTCCGTTGTGATCACATTATATAGTTTCAGACAACTCAGTTCCCTGTTTTCGGAGTCGTTATCACTCTTTTGTTCATCTGAACTATTCTCCATTATCTTATGTGCCTTCTTGTACTTCCCTTTGGTCGGTTTCTTATTGCTGGTTTTCTTTCCCAACCTGCAGACTCGTGCTATGTGTCCTACGTTTCCACACTGTCTGCACACTTTGTCTTTGAACCAGCAATCATTCTGGTCATGTGTTGTTCTGCCGCAGCGATAGCACTTCTCTGTTCCATATGACATTTCGTTTGTGCCATATTCTTGCGGTCTCTGTTGTATCTCTGCAGCGCCCCGTGCTGCTGCTTCATATGATACCGCAATGCTAAAAGCCTTTTCCAGCGTAAGGTCCTTTTCAGATAAAAGCCGTTTCTGGGTTCCTTCACTTTGAAGCCCACACACAAACTTGTCCCTTAAGGTATCTGCCAGTCCCGCTCCAAACTGGCAGTGTGTCGATAGTTTGTGCAGTTCTGTTAAATAATCAGCATTGCTTTCATCCTTATGTTGGTTCCGTTTGTGAAACTTGAATCTTTCTGCTATCAGCAGCGGTGTGGGGTTTAAATGTTCCTTTAGTATCATTACTATGTCGTCAAAACTCTTTTCCATTGGCTTCGTTGGGGTTACTAGATTTTGTAATAAACCATACGTCTTTGCACCCATTAAATTTAACAATACCGATGCTTTCTTGTCATCTAACACCTCATTTGCCTTGCAGTACACCTCTATTCGTTCGACATATGTAGTCCAATCTTTGACTTCATTGTCAAATGTGGTGATACTGCCACTCTTTGGCATTTTGGGTGTGGTTTAAAATGGCGTCTCCCAATGGCTTAAAATGGCATCTCCCGCACTTTCCTTCCTCCCCCGCTGCTGCCGACGCCGCTCCCGGCGGTTCTCGTGGCAATGGCGGCGCCCTGTAGGTTTCGCGTGCTTCTCTCTCCCCCTCTCTCCAACGCTGCTCGGCCCCTGAACACCGGCTGTGCCCTGTGCTCTCTGCCCTCTCTCTCTCTCCCCATCGACGCTGCTCGGCCCTTTGCTGTGCCGCTCGGTCGGGCTCTAGCCTGCCGCCGTCCGGGAAGGGTCTGCACACTACCTGTTGGCAGCCCGTTTCGCTGGACCACCTCGACTGGAAAGCCAAGCCTGGCTCTCGACAGCCTCCCCCACAATTCTCGAGTCTCTGCTGGATGACTGGGCGGTTGCCTGTGGTCGACGCCTGAGTCTCTGGCCTTGACCTCCAATCCACTGATCTCCAGGAACGAATCCCCGGGAGGTGATGCAGAGTTGCAGGTAGGTTCGAACCTGCCTCGTCGCCAATGTTACGTCCGTGTATAATAAGAAACAGACTGCGGAGAACTGTACAACAGGTGTTTACTCAACGTGGCTCAAACTGCAACTGCTCTGTACAGATTACTACTCAGCTTTTTATACAAGTGTGGTCACGGCCGGTATTACAGTATACATGAGCTGTACAAAGTAGTTCCCCCCTTAAAGGTACATACATTACATAAAGGCCAACATACCATTTGATTTCCTAATTGCTTGCTGTACCTGTGTGGTAAACCACTGTTAACCCTGTACATGTCTGTGTGGTAAACCACTGTTAACTCTGTACAAGTCCGGGCATGTCTCCACCCCTGGCTCCACCCCTAAGCCCGGGTATAAAGGTGACTCACCACCCTTCCCCCAGGAGCTCTTAGGATGGATTCACTAGCAGAGGCATGCTCCAGTTCTTAGTCAATAAAAGCCTACTTCATATAAGTCCATCTCGTAGTCTTTGGTGTTGTTGATAGCGCATCAATTTTATTGACTAATTTTCGACATGGAGCAAATCTTGAAGCCAGAACGTTTAGACCTGGATCCTCAAGCAGCAGATGCAGCCAATAACTTTGAACACTGGCTGAGCTGTTTCGAAGCCTTCCTGGAGGCCTCCAGCACTACCGTCACTACAGATGACGCGAAACGGCTTGTCTTGAACTCACGGGTGAGCCACCGAGTCTACTCGATCATCCAAGATGCCACTACTTACGCGGCCACCATCGCGACGCTAAAGGAACAATATGTGAAGCCTGTTAACGAGGTCTATGCCAGACACCTCCTGGCTACCCAAAAACAGCGCCCCGGGGAATCGGGCGCCGAATATTTACTGGCACTGAGAGTCCTCGGCCGGGACTGCAATTGCAAAGTGGTGACGGCCAAGGAATGCACGGAAGACCTGATCCGAGATGCCTACGTAGCCGGCATCAGGTCCAACTATACTCGGCAGAGGCTGCTGGAACAGAGGGGATCGACCTGCAGAAGACGGTGGCCCTCGCTAACTCGCTAGGCGTGGCCCTCCAGAACATGGACGCCCACCCCCCTGACCGGATGGCCACGTGGATGCCACGGGAGCAGCCATCTTGGGACCCGGTAAGGCCACAAGCCGCCAGCAGCCCAACTACAGCTGCAATGACCAGAGGCCAGAAATGCTACTTCTGCGGCCAGGCCAAGCACCCCAGACAGCAATGCCCAGCAAAGGACGCGACCTGCTCCAAATGCGGCAAGAAAGGCCACTACGCGAGAGTGTGCAGGCCGAAATTGACCCCCAATTCCAGCAGCGCCGCGTGTGAACCGTACAGGCCGCCATTTTGGACCCCACCAACCACGTGTGAGCCGCGCGGGCCGCCATTTTGGGCACCACCAGCCGAGGGGGAGCCGCCATCTTGGACACCATTCCGGGACCAGGCCCCCGACGCGGGCGAATACTACAGCGACCCACCGACCTCGACGATGGCCTCCATCACCCTGGACCAATCTAGGCCCCATCAACTAGCCAGGTCCATGATGAACGTAAAGGTAAATGGCCATGCCACAAATTGCCTTTTCGACTGCGGAAACACGGAGAGCTTCATCCACCCCGACACGGTGCGACGCTACTCCCTATCGGTTATGCACACACGCCACCAGGTCTTTATGGCCTCAAAGTCCCATACGGCGGATGTCAGCGGCTACTCTGTAGCGACTCTGACAGTGAACGGCGTGGAGTACAGAGAGTTTAAATTCCTCGTCCTGCCACAGCTCTGCGCTCCCGTACTGCTAGGATTAGACTTCCAGTGCCATCTGGAGAACGTCACGATGGCATATGGCGGGCCCCTGCCCCCACTTACAGTCTGCAGCCGGCAGAATTTAAACACGGCGCTGCGCAAAGTATGCAGCCTGTCCACCCTGAAGGTCAAACCCCCCCCCGTTGTTCGCTAACCTCGCCAAAGACTGCAAGCCAATTGCTACTAAAAGCAGGTGGTACAGTGCCGGGGATAGGAGCTTTATTAAATCAGAAGTAGAAAGACTCCTGAGGGAAGGGATTATCGAGGGCAGCACCAGCCCATGGCGAGCCCAAGTGGTGGTAGTAACGACCGGCGAAAAACAGCGCCTGGTTATTGATTACAGCCAGACGATCAATCGATACACGCAATTAGACACATACCCACTTCCCCGCATATCTGACATGGTCAACCAGATAGCACAATATCGGGTATTCTCGACGATTGATCTGAAGTCGGCATACCACCAGCTCCCCATCAGGCCTGAGGACCGCCAGTACACGGCCTTCGAGGCTGACGGTCGCCTCTACCACTTCCTCCGAGTCCCCTTCAGCATCACCAATGGGGTCTCGGTCTTCCAAAGGGAGATGGACCGGATGGTTGACCAGAACACGCTGCAGGCCACCTTCCCCTATCTAGACAACGTCACCATCTGTGGCCATGACTGGCAGGACCACGACGCCAACCGAGAAAAATTCCTCCGTACGGCCCAACGGCTGAATCTGACATACAACAGAGAAAAATGTATGTTCCGCACCGCGCGCCTCGCTATTCTTGGCTGCGTGGTGGAAAACGGAGTCATCGGCCCCGACCCCGACCGAATGCGCCCCCTCTGGGAACTACCCCCCCCCACTGCCTAAAAGCCCTGAAGAGATGCCTAGGGTTCTTCTCTTACTACGCCCAGTGGGTGCCCAACTATGCGGACAAAGCCCGGCCCCTCATCAAGTCAACCTCCTTACCCCTGACGGCAGAGGCCCGTGCGGCCTTCACCCTCATAAAAGAGGACATTGCGAAGGCCACAATGCACGCAGTGGATGAGTCCATCCCTTTCCAAGTGGAGAGCGATGCATCCGACTTCGCCCTAGCCGCAACCCTTAACCAGGCGGGGAGACCCGTGGCCTTCTTTTCACGGACCCTCCAGGGCCCCGAAATTCGACACTCCTCAGTCGAGAAGGAGGCCCAGGCGATAGTGGAGGCTGTACGGCACTGGAGGCATTACCTGGCCGGTAAACGTTTCACCCTGCTCACTGACCAACGGTCAGTAGCATTTATGTTTAACAACAGACAAAGGGGGAAAATCAAAAATGATAAGATATTGCGGTGGAGGATCGAGTTATCCACCTACAACTACGATATCTTATATCGGCCCGGGAAACTTAATGAGCCCCCAGATGCCCTATCCCATGGGACATGTGCCAACGCACAAGTCGATAGGCTACGGACCCTCCACAATGATCTCTGCCACCCGGGGGTCACCAGGTTCTTCCACTTTATTAAAGCTCGCAACCTGCCTTACTCCATTGAGGAGGTCAGGACCATGACCAGGAACTGCCAGGTCTTCGCCGAATGCAAACCGCATTTTTATAGGCTAGACAGGGCACACCTGATTAAAGCCACCCGCCCCTTCGAACGTCTCAGCGTCGATTTCAAGGGGCCCCTTCCCTCCTCTGACCGCAACACGTACTTCCTCAATATTATTGACGAGTACTGCCATTTCCCCTTCGCCATCCCCTGCCCGGACATGACCAGCGCCACAGTCATCAGGTGCCTCCACGACCTGTTCGCCATATTTGGCTTCCCCAATTACATCCACAGTGACAGGGGCTCGTCGTTCATGAGCAACGAGCTGCGCCAGTACCTGCTCGAGAAGGGCATAGCCACGAGCAGGACTACCAGCTACAACCCCCGGGGTAACGGACAGGTAGAGAGGGAGAACGCAACGGTGTGGAAGACCGCCATGCTCGCCCTAAAATCCAAGGGCCTCCTAATCTCCCGCTGGCAAGATGTCCTCCCCGATGCGCTCCACTCCATACGATCACTGCTCTGTACTGCCACAAACGCCACCCCTCACGAGAAGATGTTCGTCTTCCCCAGGAAATCCACCTCGGGGACATCACTACCGCCATGGCTGACGTCTCCGGGACCCGTCCTGCTCAGGAAACACGTGAGGAGCCATTAGACGGACCCCCGGTCGAAAAGGTTCACCTCCTCCACACCAACCCACAGTACGCCTACGTGGCGTATCCGGACGGGCGGGAGGACACAGTCTCAATTCGAGACCTTGCACCCTCAGGTACCACCCGAAACACCATCGATCACCATTCACTACCTCCACCCACCACCACTACCCATGACGCACCACCGGGGTGTCTACCACGAACTGACGACATGCCGGTGCCATCCCTACCCCGAGAGGACGACACGCCAGTGCTCCGTCCCACGCGAGAAGTGGCCACGGGCAAAGAACCGCCGCAACCGGCACCACGAAGATCATTACGGCAGACAAGACCCCCGGAGAGACTCTCGTATATGAACTTTTGAAACACTTCACCCCGCCGGACTCTTTTTTTAACCGAGGGGTGAATGTGGTAAACCACTGTTAACCCTGTACATGTCTGTGTGGTAAACCACTGTTAACTCTGTACAAGTCCGGGCATGTCTCCACCCCTGGCTCCACCCCTAAGCCCGGGTATAAAGGTGACTCACCACCCTTCCCCCGGGAGCTCTTAGGATGGATTCACTAGCAGAGGCATGCTCCAGTTCTTAGTCAATAAAAGCCTACTTCATATAAGTCCATCTCGTAGTCTTTGGTGTTGTTGATAGTGCATCAACCTGCATGTTAACTTTCAGTGATGTGTGTACAAGAACACCCAGGTCCCTCTGAACACCAACATTTCCCAATCTCTCACCATTTAAAAAATACTCTGCTTTTCTATTTTTCCTACCAAAGTGGATAACGTTACATTTGTCCACATTATATTACATTTGCCATATTCTTGCCCACTCACTTAGCCTGTCTATATCTGCTTGTGGCCTCCTTGCATCCTCCTCACAGCTTACATTCCCACCCAGCTTTGTATCATCAGCAAACTTGAATATGTTACATTTGGTCCCTTCATCCAAATCATTTATATAGATTGTGAATAGTTGTGGTCCAAGCACTGATCTCTGCGGTACCCCACTAGTTACAACCTGCCAACGCGAACATGGCCCGTTTATTCCTACTCTCTGTTTTCTGTCCGTTAACCAATCCTCAATCCATGCAAGTATATTACCCCCAATCCCATGAGCCCTAATTTTGTTTCATAACCTCTTGTGCGGCACCTTATCAAATGCCTTCTGAAAATCCAAATACAACACATCCACTGGTTCCTCCTTATCTACTCTGCTCGTTATAACCTCAAAAACTCTAGCCGATTAGTCAAACACGATTTCCCTTTCATAAATCCGTGTTGAGTCTGCCCAATCCTATTATTTTCCAAGTGTCTTGTTACCACGTCCTTAATAATAGTATTCGCATGAACTACTCCATGTGCTGGAAAGCTCTACTTTCGAACCACTGCGAGTGAAGTGGTTGCTCCTGAATTCCTTATTGGATTTATTAGTGAGTATCTTATATTGATGAACCCTTTTTCTGCCCTCGCAGCACGTTCCTATGCAGAGCTAGACAGGTAGCTAACAACTTGATATCTTCCCATAAAAATTACAAGGCTTGACTTTTCTTGTAAAGCTTTACTGAAAGATTCTTATTGTGAAACTGAAATACAACACAGAAATGGAAGCACACATTAGTATACAAGCACATTACTGATATGCAAACACAAATTTAGGTACGCCTGAGCAACACAGTACATTTGGCATGTAAATTACCAAACACGTGGAAACACAGCTTACTGTGAATATACATTTAGCAAACTGGAAGGCATTCTCTTTAAATTAGCCCTGTACATAGTGCATCAAAATACAGCTACAAGTTAACCAGCTAGACAGAGAGCGAGCACTTCACAGCTAGCTGTGTAAGTTTGCTTACAGAGAAAAGTTACAAACTAAACATTTTCTGTAACATACAGTGTACACTAATCATCTATAACATTCTCAAGTACTTACAGACAATTAATATCCAAGGCTCAGGCATGGGAACAATACAACTTCCCAGAGCATGTGCCGCTGTAGGTCTGTAGTTTACTTTACTGCACTTACTGTGCTTTACAGCACTTTACTGCACTTTTACTGCAGTTGCTAGGTACCAAATAGCCACTAGGTGGCAGCACACAATGGGAATCGACCCAACTTACTCAAACCCCTGAATTAACTGGAAAACTAACATAAATTGCTACCGAGAGACAGCACACTCCCCGCTTGGTACAATTCCATTGTACCACTACAGATACAAAATAAACCTAAAGAAAACGTCCTTTGGCTGCAAACATACTCAGAATCCGTTCTCTAGGTTTCTTCAGAAAGGACGACTACGATCTCTGAGACTGGCCTCAGAAACACTTTGACAGTCCCCTCCTTGACAATCTTCACCTCCACCTTGCGGACCCTCTTGTCCCTGCTCGGCAGAGTTTTGACAACCAGTCCCACTGGCCATTCATTTCTGTGTGCTTGGCTGTCTTTCAGCATGACAACATCTCTCACTTTGACATTTGGCTTGTCTTCTGTCCATTTCCTACGGCTCTGTAGGGTGGACAAATACTCTCCTCTCCATCTCTTCCAAAAAGTGTCTGCAAGACACTGGACTTGCTTCCACTGCTTCCTGTGCAGCTCAGCCATGTCAAAGTTTCCAGAGGGGGCTGAAATAGCACTCATCTTTTGAGTCAGGAGCATCATTGGGGTGAGGACTGCAGGCATGTCTGGGTCGGTGGACACCGGCACCAGGGGTCTTGCATTCATGATCGCCATGACTTCAGCCATGAGAGTGCTTAAGACGTCGTGTGTGAGATGAGTAGGTCCCGTCCGAAGCAGCATAGCATCCAGAATACACCTGGCAACACTGATGAGCCTCTCCCATGAACCACCCATGTGGGATGAATGCGGGGGGTTAAACACCCATGTGCATCCTTTCTTTTGGAGGTAGCTTCCTACCGCTGCATCGTCCGTGTGGATGTCCAACTCCTTACAGGCACCCACGAAGTTAGTCCCTCTGTCAGAGCGGAGAAGTTTGGCTGGACCACGGATTGAGAAAAACCTCCTCAGTGCATTGATAAAGCTGTCTGTTGACATGGATTCGATCAGCTCAATGTGCACAGCTCTGGTAGACATGCACGTAAAGAGCACCGCCCAGCGCTTGCTGCCTGCACTACCTCCTCTTGTGCGATGCGTCATGATGGTCCATGGCCCAAAGACGTCAAGGCCCACGCTGGTGAATGGAGGCTCTGGAGTGAGTCTGTCAGCGGGCAAATCTGCCATCTTTTGGTCCTCTAACCTCCCTCATAGCTTGCGGCAGGTAACACACTTGTGGATAACGGAAGAAACCAGACGCTTGCTCCCGATTATCCAGTATCCGGCTGCTCGGATAGCTCCTTATGTTATGTGTCATCCTTGGTGAGCCACTTGCTCATGATAGTATCTCACGAGTAGTGTGGCAATGTGATGGGTGCGCGGGATGATCAGAGGGTGCTTTTCTTCTCTTGACAAGTCTGCGGATGATATGCGCCCTCCGACCCGGAGCAAACCATCTTCATCTGTAACTGGGTTGAGCTTTTTAAGTGGGCTTTGCTTGGGGAATGTCTGTCCCTCTTCAAGACATTTGAATTCCTCCTTGAAGACATCATGCTGGACAGAGCGAATGATCACACCTTTGGCTTGTGAAAGCTCACTTGTGCTGGATACTTCTTTAGAACATTTCCATCCTTTGCGTTCTATGTTGACGAATTCCCCTTGAAGGATGCTGCTACATGAATGAGTCGGGCTGTGGTTCGGCAGAGTGTTCTCCAGCTTGAGAATCGCTCGAAGCGTTGTGAGCCCAACTGAGATTCTGAGGCTTTGGTGACCAGGGTTGTAACTTCAGGCCGAATCTCAGTATCAGCTTCAGGCTCCACAAGGGTGAAGGGATTGGACTCAGGAGTCTCCTCTGTGTTGACATTAGACAGGAAAGAGGGGCCCGAGAACCAACTGCTTTGCTGTAGGTGTGCTGCTGGTATAGACCTGGTAGCATGGTCTGCAGGGTTCAGGTCTGTGGAGACATAGCACCACTGGTCAGGGTGAGTGGATCGTCTGATACGAGTCACCCGGTTGGAAACATACACATAAAGCCTTCTTGTAGAGTTGTGGATGTAACCAAGTACAATCTTGCTGTCCGTGAAGAACTTGACAGCGCCCACATCGATGTCAATCTCGTCTCTGATCAACTCGTACAGTTGAACAGCCAACACAGCTGCACAAAGCTCGAGACGTGGAATGGTGTGGGCAGGCCGAGGGGCCAACTTGGACTTCCCCATAACGAATCCCACATGGTATTTCCCATCGGTGTCAGCTGCTCTCAAGTAGGCCACAGCTCCTATTGCTACTGTGGAAGCGTCTGAGAAGATGCACAGCTCTCTTCTCTGTGTTGAAGACAGCGAGTCTGGAATGTAGCACCTCTCTATGTGCAGGTCTTTGAGAGCCTTCAAGGACTCCTTCCATAGGTTCCATTTTGCTTCTTTTTCTGGGAGGAGTGGAGCATCCCACTCACTCTGATCCGATGAGAGTTCCCGTACTAATGCTTTTGCTTGCATTGTTATGGGAGCTACGAACCCCAAAGGGTCGTACAAACTGTTGACTGTGGACAGGACGCCTCTCCGTGTGAATGGCCTTTCTTCACGGGACACCAGGAATGTGAAGCTGTCTGTTTCCAGGTTCCAGGAGAGCCCCAGGCTCCGTTGAAGGGGGAGAGGATCCACTCCAATGTGCAAATCCTTCAGATCCTTGGCACGGTCCTCTGCAGGGAAGGCTTCCATCACCTGTCCACTGTTCGATGCTACCTTGTGTAGTCTCAGGTTGGACTCTGCCAACATCACTCTGGCTCTTGTCAGGAGATCTATTGCTTCTTCAGGTGTGGTAACCAAGGTAAGACCATCGTCAACATAGAACTGTCTCTCAACAAAATGCTTTGCATCAGAGCCATATTCTTGCTCACCTTTCTGAGCGGCTCTCCTCATGCAGTAGATAGCTACAGCAGGTGAAGGGCTGTTTCCAAACACATGGACCTTCATCCTGTACTCCACCACATTCTTGTTGATGTCATTGTCCTCATGCCACAGGTAGCGGAGATAGTCCCTGTGGTCTTCTCGGACGACGAAGCAATAAAACATTTGCTGCACATCTGCTGTCAGGGCTATAGGTTCTTTCCTGAACTGCAGAAGAACTCCCAACAAGGTGTTGTTCAAGTCTGGGCCGCTGAGGAGTACATCGTTCAGAGACACTCCTTTACATTCAGCACTTGAATCAAACACAACTCGTAACTGGTCTGGCTTTTGTGGGTGATACACACCGAATGTTCGCAGGTACCAGTGTTCTTTACCTTCTTCCAGAGGTGGAGCAGGCTCGGCTTGGTCGTTGTCCAGCATCTTCTGCATGAACTCTATGTAATGGCCCTTCATTTCTAGCCTTTTCTCCAGTGTTCTCCTGAGTGAGCAGAGGCGCTTCATAGCTTGTTCCCTGTTACTCGGAAGACGGCGTCTGGGAAAGTGAAATGGTAAGGGTGCCACCCAGCTGTGTCCATCGTCCTGGTAAACCTCCTCATCCATGATGGTTAGGAAAGCGTTGTCGTCCATGGATAGTGCTGGCTTGTCATCATCCTTGGACCTTTCAAACACTGAGCATCCTAGGCTGTCTGTGCTCACAGTGAGGCCTGCCTCTTCCTCACAGGCAGAGGAGATTGACCTATGATGCTGCGTCATGTCATCGTAGTCTTCCTTTACCTGGATCCTGTTTGGGCATGGGCTGAGAAAGGATGTGCGACCGTTGTGCAACACGTTTGCTTTATAGACGTTGACACCCGCTGGTTTGTGGACTGTTCCCAGGCAAACTCCACCCACGAGGACCCATCCCAGGTCAAGCCGCTGCGCATAAGGAGCATTGTGAGGCCCGTTGATTTGCTCATGCACCTTGTGCACCCTTAAGATGTCTCTTCCCAAGAGCAGGAGGATTGGAGCGTCCGGGTCCACAGCTGGAATCTTGTTGGCAACTGGCTGTAGGTGGGGCTGATGGCGTGCGACCTCTGGGGAGGGAATTTCCTTCCTATCGTCTGGCATCATGTCACACTCAATTAAGGTGGGGAGGGGAAGCTGTAGTTTCCCATCCATGGACTCGATCATGAAGTTCCCAACTCTCCTACCCGTAGTCTCTGTTGTCCCTGCACAGGTTTTTAGCGTGTACGGAGCTGCGCTGGCCTTGACTTCAAAGAGATTGAAGAATTCTGTCTTCGCTAGAGACTTGTTACTTTGCTCATCAAGCACTGCATACATTTTGATTGCCTTCTCCTTTCTCCCTGCAGGATATGCTTTAACCAAGCAGATTTTGGAGCATGAGCGTGGGCTGCTTGCATTTCCACAAACCTCTGTACACTTGGAGGTGACTGAAGAAGATGTGCTTTCGCTTTGCTCCCCGCTATCCTCTTTGTCAACCGCAGCACTCTCGGTGGTTGAAGGAGGAGGACCTGGATGCAGGGCTGCGATGTGTTTTTCACTGTTGCACTCAAAGCACTTGATTGTCGCCTTGCAGCCTTTTGCCATGTGCATAGTCGACCCACAACACCTGAAGCAGATGCGATTCTCTTTCAGGTATGATTTGCGCTCATCAATAGGCTTGTCTCTAAAGCTTCGACACTTTTTGAGTGGGTGGGGCTTCTTGTGTATTGGATACTGACGATCTGGGTCATCCACTTTATTCCCAGCAGAACTGGATTGGTTGACTGAGGGTTCGGCTGGAACATCTGTTTTGTGTACGCTCACAGAGGCTTTATTGCTATACTTTGTGGGTTTCTCTGTTCTCGAAGGAGCGTAACTGCTGGAGGTGGAGAAAGTGAAACTTGGATCATTCCTCACCTTTGCCTGTTGTTGGACGAACCTGGAGAAGAGAGAGAAGGGGGGAAATGCCACTGCATTGTCCTCCTTGTACTTGGATCCCTTAGCTATCCATTTCTCTTGAAGGTTGTAGGGGAGCTTTTCCACTATTGGGTTTACCCCACGAGCTGTATCCAAATACGAGAGGCCGG
The DNA here is from genome assembly GCF_052327205.1 of Somniosus microcephalus. Taxonomy (NCBI): domain Eukaryota; kingdom Metazoa; phylum Chordata; class Chondrichthyes; order Squaliformes; family Somniosidae; genus Somniosus; species Somniosus microcephalus. The sequence continues at coordinate 186,740,360 of NC_140998.1, forward strand.
TCAGGTAACCTTCTCCCTTAGCACACTCCAGTTTGAGGAGAATGTCGCCCAGTTCTCGGAGCTCGAAATTATCTTTGTTGGTTAGCTTCGGAAAGTCCTCAATCTTCTTGAGCAGTGCGTGTTCAATGACTTCTGGTGTCCCATAACAGTCTTCGAGACGTTGCCAAACCAGGTTGAGGCCTGCTGTGGGATTGCGGATGTGCGCTGAGTGAATTCTCTTCGCCTGTTCTGACGACTCAGCTCCGAGCCACTTTGTCATCAAGTCTAGTTCTTCTCTGGCTGACAGATTCAAGTCCTTGGTGGTACTCAGGAAGGATGCTTTCCATGACCAATAATTTTCAGGACAGTCATCAAATTCTAGAAGGCCTGAACTTAACAATTCTCGGCGGATAAGGTACCTAGCGAGGTCTTGTGCACCTTGTGGCTCGGGTGAGGACTGCTTGGCTGGATTGGCCGAGTGCTGTGGAGGTCTCTGCAGGTAAGTCTTACTTGTTTCTTCTCTTTTAAGCTCAGTGTCTCCAAAAACAGGCTGTTTGCTACTGTGGTGAGTAGCTGGTTCTGCGTCGAGATAGCTGGATGTTTCCTTGGAGAACAATTTGGAGTGTTGTTGGACATACTCACTTGTATGTTGCACTGGACTGAGGGGCTGTTCTAGAACATATGCTTCATGGCTGTGCTCCCCGCCTTCGTTCTCCTCACCTTCTTCATAAGCTGCAGCTTCAGCTTTAGTGGCAGCGGCAGCTCTCTGGCTTTGGAGAATGTGGAGACTGGCGTCGAGGTCAGCTCTCTGCTTCATCACACTAGCTTCTTTTTCAGCGAAGGACAATTGAGCCTGGGCAGCTTTTGCCTTGGCACGTGCTTTGGCGGCTGCAGAAGCTGTCGATGACGACATTCTGCTGGACCGCCAAGATGATCTGGAGGATGCTTTAGAGGACTGTGACTTGGCATCGTTTGCTCGGAGAGGCTCGTGCTTCTCGATTGGCTGGTCGACGTCCTCTATGGTATATTGTCTTCCTGAGCGTAGACTCATGGTAGTTGAAAGGTATCTCCTTGTGCTTGAGCCCGCTGTGCTGTTGTCTTTTCACTTTTCTGCTCTCGCAGCACGTTCCTATGCAGAGCTAGACAGGTAGCTAACAACTTGATATCTTCCCATAAAAATCACAAGGCTTGACTTTTCTTGTAAAGCTTTACTGAAAGATTCTTATTGTAAAACTGAAATACAACACAGAAATGGAAGCACACATTAGTATACAAGCGCATAACTGATATGCATACACAAATTTAGGTACGCCTGAGCAACACAGTACATTTGGCATGTAAATTACCAAACACGTGGAAAAACAGCTTACTGTGAATATACATTTAGCAACTGGAAGGCATTCTCTTTAAATTAGCCCTGTACATAGTGCATCAAAATACAGCTACAAGTTAACCAGCTAGACAGAGAGCGAGCACTTCACGGCTAGCTGTGTAAGTTTGCTTACAGAGAAAAGTGACAAACTAAACATTTTCTGTAACATACAGTGTACACTAATCATCTATAACATTCTCAAGTACTTACAGACAATTAATATCCAAGACTCAGGCATGGGAACAATACAACTTCCCAGAGCATGTGCCGCTGTAGGTCTGTAGTTTACTTTACTGCACTTACTGTGCTTTACAGCACTTTACTGCACTTTTACTGCAGTTGCTAGGTACCAAATAGCCACTAGGTGGCAGCACACAATGGGAATCGACCCAACTTACTCAAACCCCTGAATTAACTGGAAAACTAACATAAATTGCTACCGAGGGACAGCACACCCCTAGTTTTGGACTTCCCACATCTTCTCTACATCTACCCTATCAAATCCCTTCATAATTTTAAAGTTCTCTATTACATCACCACACAGCCTTGTATTTTCTAGAGAAAAGAGCCCCAGCATGTTCAGTCATTATGGATACATATAACCTCAGTTCTGGTATCATCCTAGGCAATCTATTTTGCACCTTCTCCAGTGCCTGTATATCCTTTTTGTAATATGGAGACCAGAACTGTATACAGTGCTCCAAGTGTGGTCTAACCAAGGTTCGATATCCATTTAACATAATGTCGCTGTTTTGCAATTCTCTTACTCTACAAGTGAACCCCAGTGCTTTGTTTGCATTTTCATGGCCTTGTTAACCTGCTTTTAATGATTTGTGCATCTGTCCCCCCAGGTCCCTTAGCTCCTCTACCCCATTTTGACACTTACTATCCAATGAGTAGGCGGCCTCCTTATTCCTCCTACCAAAAAGCACCACTTCACACATACCTATATTAACTATCATCCCGAATTTGGTGTCATCTGCCAATTTTGAAATTATACTGCCATTCACGAGTATATATAATAGTGCCTCTGCTCTCTCTTCCCTTGCTTCATTGAGTATGTGAAAATGCAATACTTCCAGACCGTGGTTTACCAGTTTATCAATTATTTCCCCCCTTTCTATTTTAAATGTCTTGACATTCGGAGAGATCAAAAAAGATATCAAGTCCACCTTGTTAGTCTACCTGATAAAAACTGAGGCAAAGTAATAAGCCAATATTTCTTCCATTTCGCTGTCATTCCCTGTGAGTTTATCCTGTCCATCCTTCTGTGGCCCTCTCCCAATCCTGTTTTACCTTTTGTTGTTTATGTATCTGTAGAATACTTCACTATTTCTTTTTATATTCATTGATAATTTAATTCTGTAGTTCCTCTTCGCCCTCCTAATTGTTATTTACCTTCTTTCAAACCTCTTCCAAGTCCCTTTTGTCACCCTTTCCTTTATTGTCACTGTACTCAGTGTCTGCCTTTTTCTGCAGTTTCAATTTTGCCCTTAACTCTTTATTCATCCCTGGCGTTTCATTATTGGCTAGTTTGTTCTTGTTTTTTAGTGGAATATATTTCTCCTGAACTCTATTATGCTGTGATCGACGTTGTCTAGATTTTCACCTAAGCTCACTTCTCTTATCTGTGCTGGTTCATTTCCTATTATAGATCCATCAGTGATTGCTCTCTTGTTGGGCTTCTTATGTACTGTGTAAGAACGTAGTCCTAAACACACTGTAAATTCTCCATTCCCTTTTCCCCTTTCCCTACCTCTTCCTGCCAGATTATTTGGTGTTAAAATCTCCCATGATTATGATATGAATTTTACTCATTTCATAGATTTCCTTACATATTTTCCCCGCAATTCCCTCTCACTGTTAGGTGGCCTGTAGAATAACATTTTTAGCATTATTTCAGTCTGGTTTGGATAGCTGCTCCCTCGAGGCATCTGTGTCCTATGGAAATACACTCAGCAGATCAGCAGGAATCGCTGGCCAATTATTCAAACAATTCAGATAAATGTACAAAATGACAAAAGAGAATACATTAAAGAAACAGGCTGTCAAAAATAATGAAAAACAAGGCCCAGCAAATTTACAGACATCGGAGGCAATGTGTACATAAGCGGGTGGATGTGTCACTGGATGATGAAAGGTAATAAAATGAGTTCAGGAATGGGGTTAGATGAGATTTGGAGGCAGAGGTTAGAACCTAAAGCAAGCAGCTACTGACACAAGACACACGCATGTAGACACATACCCTCAAACACATACACATACATGTATCACCAGGCATGCATGCACATGCACACAAAGACACGTACACAGCCACATAGATTGACACACAGACACATACACACACACAAACAAACACACACATACACTTCTCTAAATGTTGTGATGATAGGAAATCTGGAAGACCAGAGAGATTTATGGGTCCAAGTACAGGAATCACTAAAAGGTAATGGACAGGTGCAAAAAAATTAAAAAGACGAGTGGAATGTTGGCCTTTATCTCGAGAGGGCTGGAATACAAAGGGGATAAAGTGATGCTTCAGCTGTACAGAGCTCTGGTTAGACCCCACCTTGAGAACTGCATTCAGTTCAGGGCACCCCATCTCAGGAAGGATATACTGGCCTTGGAGTGGGTGCAGCACATTCACCAGAGTGACACCTTTTTAAAGTCCATATACACAGCATCAACTGAACTGCCCTCATCCACCCACTGTTACCTCAGCAAAAAACTCAATCCAGGTAGTCAAAATGACAGAGAGAAACGATGTCCTCTCGTGGGGGAGTCTAGAACAAGAGGGCATAAAATTTACATTGTAAATGGTCCATTCCAGGGTGATGTCAGGAAGCACGTCTTCAAACCAGGTGTAGTGCAACTTTTGAACTGTCACCCCAAAAAGCTGTCACGTACAGGGGCCAATTGAACAGTTCAAAACTGAGATTCATAGATTTGTGTTAGGTAAGGGTGTTTGTGTCTATACATACACATAAATATAGACATACAGACAGAGAGACACAAATACACACACACACATACATACATACATATAGATACACAGGCACACAGACAAACCTAGAAACACACACACACGTGGAGACACATGCATAAACATTCAGACGGACACAGAAACACACAAATTACAGACAGATGCACATGCAGACTGAGCAGGAGGGAGAGGGTGAAGGTTGTAGGTGGATTGAAATCAGTGACGGAGAGAGAGATTCTAACAAGGCTTCTGAAGGCACTTGCTCGGCACGTAACAGCCAGTCTGCCGATTTAGGGCCCAGTGTGGCAGGTCAGAATTTTGACCCTCTGTGGCACCCAGCCCCTTGCTGAAGATTGTTTCGAGTGCTGTACCGTGTCTTTTCAGAATTCACTGTAGACTTACATAGTATTTACAGCACAGAAACAGGCCATTCGGCCCAACATGTCCATGCCGGTGTTTATGCTCCACACGAGCCTCCTCTTCCCTTACTTCACCTCACCCTATCATTATATCCTTCTATTCCTTTCTCCCTCATGTACTTATCAAGCTTCTCCTTAAAGAACTCTGCTATTCACCTCAACTACTCCATGTGCCAGCAAGCTCTACATTCTAACCAATCTCTGGGTGTGGAGGTTTCCCCTGAATTCCTTATTGGATTTGTTAATGACTATCATATATTGATGACCCCTAGTTTCAGAACCCCTGCAAGTGGCAACATCATCTCTCCATCTACCCTATCAAAACCCTTCATAATTATACAAATCTCTATTAGATCATCGCTCAGCCTTCTCTTTCCTAGAGAAAGAGACCCAGCAGGTTCAGTCATTCTGAATACTTAGAACCTGTCCATCCTGGTATCATCCTTGTAATCTTTTTTGCACCTTCTCCAGTGTCTCTATATCCTTTTCGTAATATGGAGACCAGAACTGTACACAGTACTCCATGTGTGGTCTAACCAAGGTTCAATACACGTTGAACATAACTGCTCTGCTTTTCAATTCTCTTACTCTAGAAATGAACCCCAGTGCTTTGTTTGCATTTCCATGGCCTTGTTAACCTGCTTTTAATGATTTGTGCCCCTGTCCCCCAGATCCCTTTGCTCCTCTACCCCATTTACACTCTTACTTTCCAAGGAGTATGTGGCCTTCTTATTCTTCCTACCAAAATCCACCACCTCACACCTGTCTATATTCAAATTAATTTGCCATTTACATGCCCATCATACAAAACTATTAATGCCTTCTACTTTGTCTCAGTCCTCAGTATTAGCTGTAATCCCAAATTTGGTGTCATCCGTAAATTTGGAAATGATACTAATTATTCCCGAGTATTCCCGGGCAGCACGGTGGCATAGTGGTTAGCACTGTTGCCTCACAGCGCCAGGGACCCGGGTTCGAATCCGGCCTCTGGTGACTGTCTGTGTGGAGTTTGCACATTCTCCCCGTGTTTGCGTGGGTTTTCTCCGGGTGCTCCGGTTTCCTCCCACAGTCCAAAGATGTGCAGGTTAGGATGATTGGCTATGATAAATTGACCCTTAGTGTTAGGGGGATTAAATACGTGGGGTTACGGGGATCGGGTGGGATATGTGTTGGTGCAGGCTCGATGGGCCAAAATGGCCTCTATCTGCACTGTGGGGATTCTGTGATATATAATGGTGCCTCTGCTGTCTCTTCCCTTGCTTCTTTAATCATGTGTGAATTAATACATCCAGTGGTTTAATCCTCTCTAACTTTTACTACTTAATCAATTATTTTCCCCTTTCTATTTAAAATGTCTTGGCACTAGAAGAACAAGAGATCAAAAAAGATATCATGTCCGCCTTGTTCGTCTACCTGGTAAAAACTGAGGCAAAGGAATTGGCCAATATTTCTGCCATTTCACTGTCATTACCTGAGAGTTTATCTTGTGCATTCTTTAGTGGCCCTATCCCTATCCTTTTGTTCTTCATGCATCTGTAGAATACTTGACTATTTCTTTTTAAATTCCGTGGTAATTTAATTTCATGGTTCCTCTTCTTCCTAATTGTTTTTTTAATGTTTTCCCCCAACATCTTCCAACTCCTTTTGTCATCCTCTCCTTCATTGTCACTGTACTCATAGTCTGCCTTTTTCTTTTGTTTCAATTTTGCCCTCATCTCTTTGTTCATCCATGGTGTTTCATTATTGGCTAGTTTGTTCTTGTTTTTACTGAATATATTTCTCCTGAACTGTATTGATCACCTTTTAAATATTTCCGACTGCTGTTCTGTCTGTCTGCCAATATTTCATTCCAGTTTATCTTCCCCATTCCATATTCAGCTCCTCAAAATCAGTTTTTTTCAATCTATAACTATTGTCTTTCTGAATCATCATCTTAAACCTTATTACAGTAAACTCTTTCTTATCCGGCACCTATGGGACCAGGATGGTGCCGGTTGATGAGAAATTCTGGATAACAGAGAGGTACACCCACCACGGTGCTGCTTTTCCACTCACCATCACCACTGACTAACTCAGCCACCGTGGGAGACTCGGGGGTAGATTTTCCTGGAGCCGTCAGGCGGGGTTTCAGGCGTGTGGGGGGGAAAATCCCGATTTCGCGGGTCCTGACACCATCCTGCCCAAAACCCGCCTCCACGTAAGTTTCAGGGGAGGCGGGTACCCACCCCGCACTGGGACCCGCCGACCCGAGGCAGGAAGGGATTTGTGCCAATTAACTGCCTGTTAACAGGTAGTTAACAGGCAGTTTTTAGCCTCATCCCTATTTTCAGGGATGTCGTGTGGGATTCCCGATGGCTCCAAACCATGCCAGGTTAGAGGAGTCGGGCCGTCGGGTTGAAGGACTTGGAGGGGTTGCGATGTCGGTGTTCAGGTGAGTGATGGGTGCATGAGTGCAAAGGTAAGTGTGTTTGGTGTGTCTTAAGTGTGTAAAGAAGTTTAAATTACCTGTACTTACCTTAACAGCCTTTCTTCCTCTAGGTTTCGGGAGTCCATCACTCAGCCGGCACTGAAAGCAAAATGGCTGCGAGCTGTCAAAAGTGACAGCCTTCAGCTTTCATTGCTGGTGAGATTTCTAACTGAGTCTGTGTAGAAGGACTCAGGTTAGAAGTAAGACTGTCAGTGTTTGACAGCTTCAAACAGCTGTGAAACACTGATATTTCATCTGTCAAGACCTCTTGACAGATGAAATTTCAGTCTGTGACGTCACCTGTTGCCGGGTGGCCCTTAATTGGCCTGCTGAGCCTGCTGGGCGGCTCAACAAGGTCAATCAAGTGAAAATTGCGTGGATTGGCCGCATCTCGATGGAGGCAGGATTAAAACCCGAAAGTTGTAGTCCCGCCTCCTTCCCGACAGCTTTAGGAACATCTACCCCTCGGACTCGGCAAAACGAGTGCTGGATGGATTCGGCAAGATTACCTGTTATTGAAGTGTTGTTTTGTATTGAGATATATCTATTTTGCCAGTTATTAAAGTGTTCCGGATGATAAAGTGCCGTTTAAACAAGAGTTTACTGTATGCTGCGATCAATTTTGTCTCGATTTTTACCTAAGCTCACTTTTCTTATCTGCTCTGGTTCATTTCCTATTATAGATCCATCAGTGATTCCTCTCTTGTTGGGCTTCTTATGTACTGGGTAAGAACGCAGTCCTGAACACACTGTAAATACTCCATTCCCTTTTACCCTTTCCCTACCTCTTCCTGCCAGATTATTTGGTGTAGTTAAAATATCCTATGATTATTATATGTATTTTATAGATTATACTCATTTTATAGATTTGCTTACATCCCTCCAATTCCCTTCCAGTGTTAAGTAGTCTGTAGAATAACCTTTTTAATGTTACTTTAACCTGGCTGGGATCCCTGCTTCCCCGAGGCATCCATTTCCAATATGGAAATACACTCAGCAGAAATCGCTTGCCAATCATTCAAAAGTTTCAGATAAACGTACAAAATGACCAAACAGATTAAGTTAAAGAAACGGGCTGTAAAAAAATGATGAAAAACAAAGCCCAGTATGTAATGTATGTACCTTTAAGGGGAGAACTACTTTTTACAGCTCCTGTATACTGTAGTACCGGCAGTGACCACACCTGTATATAAACCCTGAGTAGTGATCTGTACAATTAGTTCTAGAGTAACCTTCATTCAGTAAACACCTGTTGAATCGTTCTCTGCAATCTGTTGTCTGATTATTGAAGGACACAACATTAAGATACACGGATCTAACATTGGCGACGAGCAGATTTGAACCTACCTGCAACTCTGCATCACCTCCCAGGGATTCGCTCCTGGAGAACAGTGGAAGAAGGCCGAGTCCAGAAGCATGGGCATTGACCACAGGCAACCGCCCAGTCATCCAGTGGAGATTTGAGCATCGCAGGGGAGGCTGTCGAGAGCCAGGCTTGGCTTTCCAGTCACGGTGGTCCAGCGAAATGGGCTGGCAACAGGTACTGCGCAGACCCTTCCCGGACAGCGATGGGCTAGAGCCCGACCGAGTGGCACAGAAAAAGGCCGAGCAGCGTCGACGGGGGAGAGAGGCGAGAGAGAGCAGAGCGCAGCCGGTGGTCAAGAACAGGGGAGAGAGGCGCGCAGGAAAACGCGCAGAGCACAGCCGGTGTTCAAGGGCCGAGCAGCGTCAACGGGGGAGAGAGGCGCGCAGGAAATGCTTGGTGTCGCCATTTGCCACGAGGACCGCAGAGAGCGGCGTTGACAGCAGCACGGGAGATGCCATTTTAAGCCGCAGCGGGGAAGAAAGGAAAGCGCGGGAGACACCATTTTAAGCCGTAGCGGGGAAGAAAGGAAAGCACGGGAGATGCCATTTTAAGCCAGTCTAACCACACCCAAAAATGCCGAAGAGTGGCAGTATCACAGCGTTCGACGATGAAGTCGAAGATTGGACGACATATGTCGAACACATAGAAGTATACTGCAAGGCGAATGAAGTGCCAGATGACAAGAAAGCGCTGGTATTGTTGAATTCAATGGGTGCCAAAATGTATGGCTTACTACAAAACCTAGTAACCCCAGAGAAGCCAGTAGAAAAGGATTTTGAAAACATAGTGTCAATCCTACAGGACCACTTAAACCCCACACCGCTGCTGATAGCAGAAAGATTTAAGTTTCACAAAAGGAACCAGCATAAAGATGAAAGTAATGCTGAGTATTTAACGGAACTGCGCAAGCTATCGAAACACTGCCAGTTTGGAATGGGACTAGCAGATACTTTAAGGGATATGTTTGTGTGTGGGCTTCAAAGTGAAGGAACCCAGGAACAGCTTCTATGAGAAAAGGATCTTAAGCTGGACAAGGCTTTCAGCATTGCAGTATCATACGAAGCAGCAGCATGGGGCGCTGCAGAGATACAACGGAGACCGCAAGAATATGGCACAAATGAAATGTCATACGGAACAGTGAAGTGCTATCGCTGCGGCAGAACAACACACGACCATAATGATTGCTGGTTCAAGGACAAAGTGTGCAGACAGTGTGGAAAAGTAGGACACATAGCAAGAGTCTGCAGGTCGGGAAAGAAAACCAGCAGCAAGAAATCTCCACAGGAGAAGTACAAGAAGGTACATAAGGTGATGGAGAGTAGTTCAGATGAACAGAAGTGTGATACAGACTCCGGAAGCAAGGAGCTGGGATGTCTGAAGCTACATAATGTGATCAAAATGGAGGATCACCAAACTATCTGGGTCACGCTCAAGATAGCAGGAGTCCAAGTGAAAATGGAATTGGACACAGGATCAGCCCTAACAGTCATAAACCGAAGGGACTACAAGTGGCTATTCTCACATATACCATTGAGAGATACAAAGATTGTCTTGAAGACGTACACGGGGCAAAAAGTCTACCCCAAAGGAAAAATAAGGGTGAACGTTATATATAACGGCAAGGAAACACCAAAAATGGACCTATATGTATTGCCAGATGGAGGACCACCACTACTAGGACGTGAATGGATCTGGAAGATACAGCTAGATTGGCATTCCATACAGGCACTGACTGTGGCTGACAAAAAGGATGACAACGTCACACCTGGGCGGCTGTCAAAGATCCTAACTGACATGAAAGAAGTGTTCCAGCAAGGACTCGGAACACTAAAAGGCATGACAGCGATGATTAAAATTGAAGAAAACGCAAGCCCAAAATTTTTTAAGGCCAGACCTGTACCTTATGCGATCCGCCCAGCTGTCGAAGCAGAGCTGGAGAGTCTGGAACGTTCAGGTGTACTGTCCAGGATAGACTGGAGCGGTTGGGCTACACCCATCGTCCCTGTGATGAAAAAATCTTTGAGCAGCACGCCTGGGGAACCAAGGAAGGTTCGCATCAGTGGGGACTTTAAGGTAACAGTGAACCCGGTCCTTCACACCGTACAATATCCACTTCCGCGGATTGAAGATATTTTCACCTCGCTATCTGGCCCAGGCGTATCTGCAAATGGATGTAGAAGAAGCATCAAAAAAATACCTCACAATCAACACCCATAAAGGTCTCTACCAATACAACCGTCTGGTATTCGGAGTAGCATCAGCTCCGGCTATTTGGCAGAGGGCAATGGAACAAGTCCTGCAAGGGATCCCAGGGACCCAGTGTTATTTGGACGACATCCTGGTCACGGGCAAAAATGACAGTGATCACCTTGCCAACCTGGAGCAGGTGCTCACTAGATTGCAGGAATATGGGCTCCGAGCTAACCGCCCCAAATGCAAGTTTTTTAGAAAACAGATCTCGTATTGTGGCCACGTTATCGATAAAGAGGGGTTACATAAGTCCCCAGAGAAGAGTGAGGCAGTAGTCAAGGCTCCAGCACCGGAAAATGTGTCACAACTGAGGTCGTTCCTCGGGCTGGTAAACTACTACCATAAGTTCTTGCCAAATTTGTCTACAATACTACACCCACTGAACACCCTACTGCAAACTGGGGTGCCATAGAAGTGGAGTGACGAATGTAGATGAGCTTTCCAGAAGAGCAAAACACTAATCATATCGAAAGAGGTATTGGCCCATTACAACCCGGCATTACCAATTCGGTTGGCATGTGATGCGTCACCCTATGGCATTGGAGCGGTGCTGTCGCACAAATTCTCGGACGGCTCAGAGAGGCCAATAGCCTTTGCATCATGATCACTAACCTCAGCCGAGCGTAACTACGCCCAGATTGACAGGGAGGCCCTCAGCCTAGTGTGGGGAGTGAAAAAGTTCAATCACTATCTGCACGGGCAGAAGTTCACCTTGCTGACTGACCACCAACCACTTGTCTCCATCTTTAATCCAAAGAAGGGCGTTCCAGTGATGACTGCGCAATGGCTACAAAGGTGGTCCCTTTTTCTAGGGGCGCACCAATATGAAATCGAGTATAAGGGCACGAAACAGCATGGAAACACTGATGGGCTATCACGCCTGCGACTGCCTACTGCGGAGGAAGCACCAGCAGTGGATCCTGTTGAAATATTTCATTCAACTATAATTGAATGCTTGCCAGCAACTAACGCTGGTATAGAGAAGGAGACCCGAAATGACCCGACACTGTCTCGGGTATATGATTTGACGGTGAAGGGATGGCCAGCACATGGCGACTCACTGTTGCCAGCATTCTCAACAAGGAGAGAACAGCTGTCAGTGTGCCGGGGTACCTTGATGTGTGGATCCCGAGTGGTAATTCCACCCAAATTAAGGGATAGAGTGCTCAATGAGCTTCATGAGGTTCATCTGGGAGGGGTGAAAATGAAAAGCCTTGCTAGGGCTTATGTGTGGTGGCCGGGGATCGATCAGCAAATCGAGGACCTGACAAAGAGCTGCTCAGGATGCCAGAAGGTCCAAAATGCACCACCACATACCCCTCTACACCCATGGGAGTGGCCCTCATCTCCATGGCAACGGGTGCATATTGATTTTGCTGGTCCATTCATGGACTCAATGATTTTAATAGCCGTGGATGCGCACTCGAAATGGCCTGAGGTGATCAAAATGTCCTCCACCACCACGGAGAAAACTATTGCAGTCCTACGGACCATTTTTGCCAGGAACGGCTTGCCAGAGCAGATTTGCTCTGATAACGGACCACAGTTTGTGTCCGAAGAGTTTCGAAGATTTATGAAAAGGAATGGGGTAAGGCATGACACATCCGCCCCGTATCATCCAGCCACAAATGGTTTGGCTGAGAGGTTCATACAAACCTTTAAGAAGGCAATAAAGGCTATGTACAATGACAACATTCCGCTGCAGCACAAGGTGGACAATTTCCTGTTCGCCTACTGGAATGCGACACATGCAGTCACCAACCAGGCCCCAGCCATGATGTTCTTTAACCAAAGGTTAAGATCTCGCCTGGATTTGCTCAGAAAAAAACTTACGAAGAGCTGTTGAGAGTAAGCAATTCCAGCACATCCATGAGAAGCCAACAAGGAGCTTCAATGTAGGGCAACCAGTCTTGGCCCACGACTACCGAACAGAAAAATGGCAGCCAGGAATGCTATGCACACGGCAGGGCACACTAATGTACACAGTGGACGTTGGGGAGAGCATCGTGAGACGCCATGCTGACCAGATCCTAGAGTCACAGGAACAAGTCAACCCCATGCCTCGCCCATACGTATCTGGTGATGAACCCGACATACAGGTAGCATCTACCCCAGAAACAGTAGCATCAGAAGCTGATGAACCAACCGACGACAAGGGGCCAGAATCGCCTCCGCACCAAGAGCAATACACTCGGGAAAGGCGCTATCCAGAAAGGATCAGGAAGCCTCCCCAAAGACTGAATTTATAAATAGACTATTTTCAGCTAATGTTGCATGTTAAAAGTGTTAATTGTAATTAGTTTGATATTTAATTGTTAAATGAGTGTTATGGTACTGTTAATCTAAAAGGGGAGGAATTGTAATGTATGTACCTTTAAGGGGAGAACTACTTTTTACAGCTTCTGTATACTGTAGTACCGACAGTGACCACAGCTGTATATAAACCCTGAGTAGTGATCTGTACAGTTAGTTCTAGAGTAACCCTCATTCAGTAAACACCTGTTGAATCGTTCTCTGCAATCTGTTGTCTGATTATTGAAGGATGCAACATTAAGATACACGGATCTAACACAGTATATTTACAGAGAGGAGCACATCTGAGGCATGTGTACATAAACAGGTGGATGTGTCACTGGATGATGAAATGTAATAAAATGAGTTCAGGAATGGGGCTGGATGAGATTTGGAGGCAGAGGGGCATCAGATGTTATAACCTAAAGCAAGCTTCCCTCTAGATTAACAGTGAAATCTTGCAGGACTGCAAGCCCCTGGTGGGACCCAGGACATCCTAAACAGCTCCTTTCAAAACTGGGGATGCAGAAGCTGTGATCAGAGCACAGGCTGGGCTCAGTGTTAAAGTTTTTGTGTTCGGACAGCAATGTTAAATCAGGAATCTAGCCTGAGAAGGTAGACAAGAAGAGAGAGAGAGGGAAATGGAGAAACTGGGAGAGAGAGACAGGGGCAGAGAGAGAGAGAGAGAGAGGGAGAAAGAGAGAGGGAGAGCCAAAGAGAGAAGGGAGAGTGAAAAAAAAGCGACAGAGAAAAGTGTGGTGTATGTAACCGTTCCACCTTTAAGAGAACTATTTTAAGAGTGGCACTACTTTATCTTGGCTGCTGTATACTGTAATACCGGTGGTGACCACACCGGTATATAAGTGCTGTGTAATGACTTATTGGGCAGTTCCGCCCTGACCTTCGACTAGTAAAGACCTGTTAAAAGTTACTCTTGTGGTCTGTGTAGTAATTCTCATTATAACACACAGACTTAACAGTGGCGACGAGTACGATCTTACCCTGTGGCAGAGATACATCCAAGGCAGTTTAACGGGCGTCGAGAGGAGGCATCCACCCTCATCATTCTGCTGAGAGAAGACTCGGGTCTGCAGAGCAAAGGAAGAATTCTGACACGAAGCCTTCCATCAGCAACAGGCAGTGATCATCCCTTCTATCACGGTGGTGGGTAAGCCGATCAGCGACGAGCAGCAAGTCGGCCACGGTGGCTGTGAAGTAGGGGAGGGAAAAACAGAGGATATAAGGGCGGAGAACTCGACCACGGCCGGGGAAAAGAGCCGGACAGAAGTCAGGGCCAGAGGCGCTGAGACTGGGGCAGCATAAGGCACGGGAGCCGCGGTGAATGCAAACGCAGCCGGTGCGAAAGACCGGGCTGCAAGCAGGCTGGGGAGACGCAACAGCGTCGAGAGAGAGCTCGACCACGACCGGTGAAAAAGGCCGGGCAGCTACCGAGGCCGCGAGGCGCAGCGACCGGGTCAGCGTAAGGCGCGGGAGAAAATTAAAAAAAAAAAACGCGGAGAACTCAGCCGCAGCCGGGAGAAAGGACCGGACTGCAAGAGGGGCTGGGAGGCATGATTTGAAAACCGCTGGGGAGGGCGAACGCAGCAATTCGGCAATCGCCATTACAGCCAGCGGGGGAGAAAGGCAAAACACGGGAAGCTGCCATTTTCGTAGGCGGGGGAAGAAGACAAGCGCGGGAAACCGCCATTTTGAAAAGAAAAATAAAAGAAAAATTTCTTTGTGTTTCTCAAGAAGGTTGCGAAGATGCCTAAGCGTGGTAACATCAACGATTTCGATCCCGATGTTGAAGATTGGGCCACGTATGTAGAACGCATAGAGATATATTGTAAGGCAAATAAAATATCAGATGAAGATAAAGCACTAACCTTACTAAACTCAATGGGTGCGAAGACATACGGGCTATTGAAGCATCTTCTAGCACCAGCTAAACCGGCGGATCAGACTTTCGCAAAAATTGTTGCTGTCCTGAAAAATCATTTGAACCCCACACCGCTGGTGTTAGCGGAACGATTGAAATTTTATGCGAGAACGCAACTGAAAGAGGAAAGCAACGCGGAGTATTTAATTGAACTGCGTAAGCTAGCAAAATACTGCCAGTTTGGGGAAAGCCTGACAGAGGCACTGAGAGACAAATTCGTGTGTGGATTGTCGAAAGAAGGAACACAAAAGCGGCTGCTTGAAGAGAATGAGCTTACACTTGATAAGGCTGTCTCTATTGCAGCATCGCACGAAGCCGCAGCGAGAGGCACTGCGGAAATGCAGCTGAAGGCAGCGGTACTCAGCGTAGATCAAATGGCTTCGGGTACAACGAAATGTTATCGTTGTGGGAAGAAAACGCACAATCAGAACCAATGCTGGTTTAAAAACCAGGAATGTAGAAAATGTGGCAAGCTTGGTCACATAGCTAAAGTATGCCGGTCAAGAAAGAAGACCAGCAGAAAAAAGTCACCGCAGGAAAAGTGCAGAAAGGTACATAAGGTGGCTGAGAAGAGTTCGGATGAACAGAATTCGGATTCAGACTCCAACAGCAAGGAACTGGGTAGTCTGAGAATTCACAATGTGAGTAAGGAAGCTGACCGACAAACTATCTGGGTCACACTGCAGATAGCAGGAGTCCAAATGAAGATGGAATTGGACACTGGATCGGCGTTGACGGTCATGAATAAGCAAGATTACAAAAGGTTATTCAAACATATTCCCCTACGGGATACGAAGATAGTATTGCAGACATACACGGGGCAAAGAGTATACCCCATCGGAAAGATAAAAGTCAAGGTGGTACACAAGGGCAAAGAACACCAAGGAATGGACTTATATGTACTACCTGAGGGAGGTCCACCACTTCTGGGACGGGAGTGGATCAGGAAAATAAATATGGACTGGCACTCCCTAAACGCAATAACGGTAGATTCCGGGAAAAAAGATGTCAAACCTGAACGATTGTCCAGAATATTGGATGAGGCTAAAGAGGTGTTCCAACAGGGACTGGGAATACTGAGAGGAATTAAGGCAAAAATCAAGATTGCAGAACATGCAAACCCAAAATTTTTCAAAGCCAGACCGGTACCTTATGCGATACGACCTGCTGTGGAAGCTGAGCTGGAAGGGCTAGAACATTCAGGAGTACTGTCTAAGGTGGACTGGAATGGTGGAGACAGAGGTGCACTTCCTCACAGCTTGTAGAAAATATCAGGGCATAAGGGAGAATTTCTACCTAAAATTTACAAAAATATGCCCGGAATTCAGAAAATTGAATGACGACCAAAAACTCCCATACCTACTAGGGGAAGAGAGAAGTTGCATAACACTGGCGGCACACTATGTTACAGCTTGCCATAAACAGAGGGACAACCACTAAAGATAAGATAAGAGTATATATAAATTATATGAAAGTATATTTATACACTCAGGGATATATCTGTTTATACACTGTATGGATAGATCTGTATTTTTGTGAACAAACATGAATGTTTTCCAATGCTTTGGCAACATAAGATGTAACTTGTCATGCCAATAAAGCGATTTGAATTGAATTGAATTGAATTGAATTGAGTGGGCCACGCCCATTGTTCCCGTCATGAAGAGTTCATCGAGTAACAAGCCAGGGGAACCGGGGAAGGTCCGCATCTGTGGAGACTTCAAGATCACAGTTAATCCGGTGCTTCACACGGTGCAATATCCGCTTCCGCGGATTGAGGATATCTTTGCTTCATTGTCTGGTGGGAAACGCTTCACCAAGATAGACCTGGCGCAAGCGTACTTACAGATGGAAGTTGAGGAAGAGTCGCGCCAGTATCTCACAATCAACATGCACAGAGGCTTGTATCGATATAATAGACTGGTTTATGGAGTGGCTTCGGCTCCAGCAATTTGGCAGAGGGCCATGGAGCAGGTATTACAGGGAATTCCAAGCACTCAATGTTACTTGGACGATATCCTGATTACAGGAGATGACGATGAGGAACACCTTGCAAATCTGAAACTGGTGCTCACCAGGTTGAAGGAATATGGCCTTCGAGTTAATCGCCAGAAATGTGAGTTCTTTCAGAAACGGATCTCGTACTGTGGTCATGTCATTGACCAGGAGGGGCTGCACAAGTCACCTGACAAGATCGAAGCTGTTGTGAAGGCTCCCGCTCCGGAAAATGTATCCCAGTTGAGGTCGTTCCTAGGGTTGATTAACTATTATCATAAGTTTCTGCCAAATCTATCCACGGCGCTGCGCCCGCTGAATGCTCTTTTGCAGAAAGAAGTACCATGGAAGTGGAGCGAGGACTGTAAGAAGGCCTTTCGCAAAAGCAAGGCATTGATCACCTCAGAGGAAGTGTTGGCTCACTTCAACCCAACATTACCTATTCATTTAGCTTGTGATGCTTCTCCTTATGGTATTGGAGCAGTACTCTCACACAAGTGGCCAAATGGCTCGGAAAGGCCAGTCGCATTTGCATCCAGATCATTGACCTCCGCTGAGCGCAACTATGCTCAGATAGATAGGGAGGCTCTCAGCCTGGTGTGGGGAGTAAAGAAGTTTAATCATTACCTGCAGGGCCAGAAGTTTACACTGCTGACAGACCACCAGCCGTTGGTATCCATATTCAACCCTAAAAAGGGCGTTTCCATTATGACAGCGCAAAGGCTACAGAGGTGGTCCCTTTTCCTAGGGGCACACCAATATGACATAGAATACAAAGGATCAAAACAGCATGGGAATGCTGACGGGTTATCGCGCCTACCGTTGCCAATGGTAGAAGAGGCGCCTACAGTGGACCCAGTGGAGATGTTCCACGCAACCATAGTGGAATGTCTACCAGTAACAAATTCTACCATTGAAAAAGAAACGAGAAATGACCCGACTCTCTCACGAGTCTACGATTTAACGGTGAAGGGATGGCCAGCACATGGCGAACCACTGTTGCCAGCATTCTCGCAAAGAAGAGAACAGCTGTCAGTGTGCCGAGGAACCTTGATGTGTGGATCCAGAGTGGTGATTCCACCCAAACTCCAAAGTAAAGTGCTAAAGGAGCTTCACGAGGGGCATCTGGGTGGAGTGAAAATGAAGAACCTAGCCAGAGCGTTTGTGTGGTGGCCAGGTGTCGATGGAGACATCGAAGAAATGACCAAGAGCTGTCTAGGATGTCAGAAGGTCCAAAACGCCCCACCACAAGCCCCTCTACACCCATGGGAGTGGCCCTCATCTCCATGGCAAAGGGTACATATCGACTTTGCTGGTCCATTTATGGACTCAATGTTCTTAATCGCGGTGGATGCACACTCCAAGTGGCCGGAGGTAATAAAGATGTCCTCCACCACCACGGAAAAAACCATCACAGTATTAAGGACCATATTTGCCAGGAATGGGCTGCCGGAACAGATCTGTTCTGATAATGGACCGCAATTCGTGTCCGAAGAATTCAGGAAGTTCTTAAAAAATAATGGGGTTAAGCACTACACGTCCGCCCCATACCATCCCGCCACCAATGGATTAGCTGAAAGGTTTGTCCAGACCTTCAAGAAGGCCATAAAGGCCATGGGTAATGAAGACATAAATCTACAACATAAGGTGGATAACTTCTTGTTGGCGTACAGGAATGCAACACATGCGGTCACAAACCAAACTCCCGCCATGATGTTTTTCAATAGAAGACTAAGATGCCGGCTGGATTTGATCAAGCCAAACATCAGAAGGGACGTAGAGAACCGGCAACTTCAAGGCATGAATGAAAGGCCAACTAGAACCTTCCAGATAGGTCAACAAGTTTTGGCCCGGGACTACCGTACCGAGAAATGGCAGCCTGGAACTATTTGCACACGACTAGGACCGCTGATGTATACCGTGGATATTGGTGAAAGCATAATAAGGCGCCATGTTGATCAGATCATAGGGTCATCCGAAAAGGGACAACCTACTCCACAACTCTATACGCCTAATGATGAAGCAGAGATACCCATAGGATCTACCTCCGATCCGGTGATACTGGAATCAGATGAACCCGACAATGGCATTCAAGCCGAATCGACCTTGCCAACAGAACCTACTACACCACCGAAAACTACTACACCACCGAGGCGTTATCCAGACCGAGTCAGGAAGCCTCCAGAGAGACTGAATCTGTGAACTGTTGTACATGAAGTTGTGTATATATGTTATGATGTTATGTTAATGGGGAGTATATATACTGTTAAGCTAAAAAGGGAGGATTGTGGTGTATGTAACCATTCCACCTTTCAGAGAACTATTTTAAGAGTGGCACTACTTTATCTTGGCTGCTGTATACTGTAATACCGGTGGTGACCACACCGGTATATCAGTGCTGTGTAATGATTTATTGGGCAGTTCCGCCCTGACCTTCGACTAGTAAAGACCTGTTATAAGTTACTCTTGTGGTCTGTGTAGTAATTCTCATTATAACACACAGACTTAACAAAAAGGAGATGGCCAGAGTGAGGAAACAGGAGTCAGTAAAATAGAGAGACTTAAAGCAAGCAGAGGGAGTGGGAGAGAATGTGGCAGAGAAGAGAGAGGGGTGATACAAGTGGAGAGACGAGGACTGCGAGTGAGGCAGAAAGAGGGACCAAGAGGCAGAGAAGATAACAGCAGAAAGAGTGAGAGATAGTGAGGCAGAGAGAAATGAGAGAGCTAGAAAGGAAAGAGAGAGATAGAGCCAAGGTGAATAAAAGAGAGAGAAAACAAGGTGGGGAGAGATAGAGCCAATCAGAAAGAAACAGAGGCAGAGAGATGAAGCCACAGCAGATAGAGACAAAATGCAGTAGATAGTGAAAGAGAGAAAAATACAAGATAGAGGAAGCACACGTTAGATAAAGAATAAATCTCCCACTACACTGTCCCATCAAACAGTCTGTGGGTCTAATTAACATAAGAATTAGGAGCAGGACTCGGCCATACCGCCCCTCGAGCCTCCTCCGGCAATCATAAGATTATTGCTGATCGTCCACCTCAACTCCACTTTCCCGCCTGATCTCCACATCTCTGATGCAATGGATGTCTGTTTCCAATCTGCAGGAATAAAACCTGCTCAAGTGAGATATCTTGAACCCCGAACTGTCAGAGTGCTGACACTCTGGGACACCTGTCTTACCTTAGTATCTTTCTGAATGTGTTAATAGGCATTTGCAGAGATTCCCAGATCTTCTCCCCGCCTCATTCCACCCCGAACACCTTGTCCTCGGACACACTGACCCTGAAGAGAAACAAGACACGGATGTGAAGCTGTGATCAATGCAGTAAGTTTTATTTCTGAGTACAGCCCATTATTCTGACAGCAGTAATACAGGGTCAGGGGTTACGGGACCTAAACAATCAAACAGAGTCCCAAGTACAGGAATCACTGAAAGGTAATGGACAGGTACAACAAATAATTCAAAAGCTAGTGGAATGTTGGCCTTTAACTCGAGAGGGCTGGAATACAAAGGGGATGAAGTGATGCTTCAGCTGTACAGAGCTCTGTTTAGACCCCACCTGGAGAACTGCATTCAGTTCTGGGCACCCCATCTCAGGAAGGATATATTGGCCTTGGAGTGGGTGCAGCACATTCACCAGAGTGACACCGGAGCTAAAAGGGCTCAATTATGAGAGCAGGTGGCAGAGACTAGCTACGTATTCCCTTATATGTAAAAGGATTAACTGGTGAAATAATTGAGGTGTTTCAGATCATAGAATCACAAGGAGGCCAGTCGGCCCATCGAGTCTGCGCCGGCTCTTTCGAAGAGCAATCCAGTCAGTCCCGCTCTTTCCACATATCCCTACAATTGTTTCTCCTTCAAGTATTTATCCAATTCCCTCTTGAAGGTTACTATTGAATCTGTTTCCACCGCCCAATCAGGCAGAGCATTCCAAATCCTAACCACTCGTTGCGTAAAAAAGTTGTTCCTCACGTCACAGAATCACAGAAAATCACAGAAACCCCACAGTGCAGATAGAGGCCATTTTGGCCCATTGAGCCTGCACCGACACATATCCCACCCGATCCCCGTAACCCCTACACCAACACATATCCCACCCGATCCCCGTAACCCCAAGTATTTAATCCCCCTAACACTAAGGGTCAATTTATCATAGCCAATCAACCTAACCCGCACATCTTTGGACTGTGGGAGGAAACCGGAGCACCCGGAGGAAACCCACGCAAACACGGGGAGAATGTGCAAACTCCACACAGACAGTCACCCGAGGCCGGATTCGAACCCAGGTCCCTGGCACTGTGAGGCAACAGTGCTAACCACTATACCACCGTGCTGCCCTGGTCACCTCTGGTTCTTTTGCCAATCACCTTAAATCTCTGCCCTCTGTTCATCAACACTTCAGTGACTGGAAACAGTTTCTCTTTATCACACTCCGAGATATACCGTCTGAGATATCCTCTAATTCTGGCCTCTTGAGCACCCCAATTTTAAATCACTCCACCATTGGTGGCCGTCATTCAGCTGCCAAGGCCTTGAGCTCTGGAATGCCCTCCCTATATCTCTCCGCCTCCCTTTCCTGCTTTAAGATGCTCCTTAAAACCTAGTCCTTCGACTAATCTATTGGTCATCTGCCATAATAGCTTGTGGCTCAGTGTCAAACATTGTTTTATAATGCTCCTGTGAAGCGCCTTGGGACTTTTCTACGTTAAAGACGCTATATAAATACAAGTTGTTGCTATTTACTCTATCTAAACCCTTCATGATTTTAAACGCCTCTATCAAAACCCCTCTTTGCCTTCTCTGCTCCAAGGAGAACAATCCCAGGTTTTGCAGTCTATCCACGTAACTTTAATCCCTTATAGAAACATAGAAGATAGGAGCAGGAGTAGGCCATTCGGCTCCTTGAGCCTGTTCCGCCATTTAATGAGATCATGGCTGATCATCCAAATTCAGTACAATACAATACAATACAAATCGCTTTATTGGCATGATAAGGTACATCTTATGTTGCCAAAGCATCAAAATACATTTATGGTTGAACACATAAACGCGGTTCCATTCATACAGTGTATAAACAGGTTTATCCCTGAGTTTATAAATATATTTTCGCCTTGTTTATATATACTCTTGTCTTAGTTTACTGGTTGTCCCTCTGTTCATGGCAAGCTGTAACATAGTGTGCCGCCAGTGTTACACAGCTTCTCTCCTCCCCCAGTAGGAATGGGAGTTTTTGGTTGTCAGTCAGATTTCTGAATTCAGGGCATATTTGTGAGAATTTTTGATAGAAATTCTCTCTGATGCCCTGATATTTTCCACAGGCTGTGAGGAAGTGCATCTCTGTCTCAACTACTCCCTGACTGCAGTGAGAGCATATCCTGTCTTCTCTTGGCAGCCTGGTCTGCCTGTGTCTGCCTTTTTCGATCGCTAGGCTATGTTCGCTAAGTCTGTACCTTGTCAAGGTTCTTCTCAGTTTGTTATCCTTTACCATGGTCAGGTAATCAGCTATGTTGTATTGTCTGTTTAGGGCCAAGTAGCAATTGAGTTTGCTTTGGGTTTTTGTTGTTTCTGCCCAATATGACAGATATTTTTCCTTTTGCTTAGCGACGATTGTGTTGGGTCGAATTCTTTGTGTTACCCTGTCACTGTCCTGGGGCTGGTTATTGTTAGTATTGTTATTAGTTACTTTATTGAGCCCCAGGACTAGTTGACTGAGGGTATTCTTCTTTATGGTCAGCTCTTGTCATTTCAGGGCGTCGTAGTGATAGCATTGGGGGTTGCTCATTTGTAGGTGATTCCAAAATTTGGTGGCTCTTTTTTGGATAGTGATTATTAATGGGTATTGGCCTAGTTCCGCCCTGCATGCGTTGTTTACTGTTTTCCTTTGAGTCCGAAGGATGCTTTTACAGAATTCCGCATGTAGGATCTCAATTGGGTGTTTGTCCCATTTTGCAAAATCTTGTTGTGTTAGTGGTCCCCAGACCTCACTGCCATAGAGTGCAATTGGTTCAATTACTGATTTGAAAATTTTGAGCCAAATGCTAATTGGGATTTCTATTTGGATTGATTTTTTGATGGCATAGAAAGCCCTTCTTGCTTTCTCTTTCAGTTCATTCACAGCCAGTTTGATGTTTCCCGTAGAACTGATTTTTAAGCCCAAGTATGTGTAGTGAGTGGTTTGTTCAATTTTGGTTGTTCCTACTGTGAAATTTATTGTGGGTCCATGTTGTTTGGATCTTTGCTGGAACACAGTATCCTGTCCCTGCTTTCTCCCCATATCCCTTGATCCCTTTAGCCTTAATATATCTAACTCCTTTAATGAATTGGCCTCAACTGCCTTCTGTGGTAGAGAATTCCATAGTGTAGTGTATGTGCCTTTAAGAGCCCCCTGTGTACTGTAATGCCGGTAATGGCCACTCGGGCTCTATAAGCCTGTATATTGTGTTGTATCAGTTAGTTCACCTCCAGACTTTGTTCAGTAAACACCTGTGAAACCAACTCCTGCCTTCAGTGTCTCTATTAACACATGGATACAACAGTGGTGATGAATTGGAAACGGACTTACCTGCAATTCGGCAGCACCTCAAGGACATCGATTCCTCAGACGTCCAAAGTCGAAGAAAAGCAAGAAAAAAAAAACTGTGGTTTCACCAGCTAGCTGAGCTGGTGGCAGGTACTGCAATAATCCTTCCTGGGTGGGCTGGGGCTCCATCGGCTGGCTCTGTGGCGAGGCCAAGCAGCGAACGCGGAGGCAAGCAAAAACAGACAGGGGGGAGCACTCGGGAGACGGCCGGCGATGCAAAGCAGGTCGGCGTTCGAACCTAGCAGAGGGGGGGAAAAGTCCCAGAGAGTCCGGCGGGAACGAGTTTCCACCTGTAAATAAAAAAATAAAATAAAAAAACGTGGAAAACAGCATTGTCAGCAGCAGCAGCGGCGGGAAAGCACGGGAAGCGCCATATATTTTCTGCAGGAAAGAAAGAAAAGCGCGGGAAGCGCCATTTCTTTTCCAGGATGCCTAAGGCTGGTAATATTGATGCTTTTGATAATGATATAAAGGATTGGACCACATATGTGGAAAGAGTGGAGGTATATTGCACAGCAAATGGAATAGAAAATGATAAAAAGGCGTCAGTACTTCTAAATCTAATGGGCGCAAAGACATACGGGCTGTTACGAAACTTAATCACTCCAGCCAAACCAAAGGACAAGAATTTTAAGGAAATTGTTGATACCCTACAGGAGCACTTAAACCCAACACCGCTGCTGATAGCGGAACGATTCAAATTCTTCAAGAGGAATCAGCACAAGAATGAAAGTAACGCTGATTACCTCACCGAATTAAGAAAGCTATCAAAGCACTGCCAATTCGGGGCAGGACTGGCAGATTCTCTTCGAGACAAATTCGTCTGCGGTCTCCTAAGTGAAGGAACACAGAAAAGGCTGCTTTCTGAGAAAGATTTGACACTGGACAAGGCTTTCAGTATGGCTGTATCATACGAAGCAGCCGCAAGAGGAGCTGCAGAGATACAGCAAAAGACACAGGATTTCGGCACCCATGAAATGACACAGGGTTTCGAGAGATGTTATCGCTGCAGCAGATCCACCCATGACCAGAGGGGCTGCTGGTTCAAGGACAAAGCTTGCAGGCAATGCGGAAAGATTGGACACATTGCACGGGTATGCCAATCTGGACAAAAAAAATCCACGGACAGGAAAAAAAAATCAATAAAGAAAAGCACAGAAAGGTACAAATGATGACGGACAGTAGCTCCGAAGACCAGAAGAGCGATAGCGACTCCGGAAACAAGAGACTAAGCTGTCTCAAATTACATAATGTAATTGCCAAAGAAGATTACCAGACCATTTGGGTTACCCTCACGATAGCAGGGTCCCCAGTTAAAATGGAGCTAGATACAGGATCAGCTCTGACCGTCATAAATCGACGGGATTATGAGCGGCTATTTCCGCATATACCTTTAAAAGACACATCCATTATCTTGAAAACATATACGGGGCAGAAAGTATACCCCAAAGGAAAAATAAGGGTGCCTGTTGTATACAACGGCAAGGAAATACAGAAGTTGTATTTATACGTTCTACAAGATGGTGGTCCACCGCTGTTGGGGCATGAATGGATCAGGAAGATACGTTTAGACTGGCACTCCATTCAGGCACTGACGGTGACCAGTAAGAAAAAAAATGATGATGACGTCATACCTGAACGATTAAAAGACATCTTGGCCAACGCCAAGGAAGTGTTTCAAGAGAAACTAGGAACCTTGAAAGGCATCACAGCCTCAATATAAGTGGAAGATGCGGCAATTCCCAAGTTTTTTAAGGCAAGGCTGGTGCCATACGCAATTCGTCCAGCAGTCGAGGCAGAGCTGGAGAATTTGGAAAAGGCAGGCGTGTTATCCAAGATAGTTTGGAGCGAGTGGGTCGTCCCGGTCATGAAGAAAACGTTGAATAATGATAAATCTGAAGAACAGAGAAAAATTCGCATCTGTGGAGACTTCAAGGTGACAGTAAACCCGGTCCTTCACACGGTACAGTATCCTCTTCCGAGGATAGAAGATATTTTCGCCTCACTATCCGGAGGGAAACGTTTCACCAAAATTGACTTGGCACGGGCATATCTGCAGATGGAAGTTGAAGAGGCCTCTAGAAAGTATCTCACGATAAATACACACAAAGGCCTGTACCAGTACAATCGACTGGTTTTCGGAGTAGCAGCTCCAGCTATCTGGCAAAGAGCTATGGAGCAAGTCCTCCAAGGGATTCCGGGGACTCAATGCTACCTAGACGACATCCTTGTAACAGGAGAAAACGACAACGAGCACCTTGCCAATTTGGAGCAGGTGCTCACTAGGCTGAGAGAACGGGGCCTATGAGCAAATCGCCCCAAGTGTGAATTTTTCCAGAAACAGATATCATATTGTGGCCACATAATTAATAAGGAAGGGTTGCATAAGTCACCTGAAAAAATTGAAGCGGTCATAAAAGCCCCAGCACCTGAAAATGTTTCACAATTAAGGTCGTTCCTGGGATTGATAAATTACTATCATAAATTTTTACCGAACTTGTCAACTGTTCTGCACCCTCTTAACGAACTGCTACAAACAGGAGTAATTTGGAAATGGAGCGAAGACTGTAAATGTGCCTTCCATAAATGCAAAGACTTTATCACGGCCAAGGAAGTTTTGGCTCATTACAACCCATCACTGCCAATCAGACTGGCGTGCGATGCATCCCCTTACGGCGTAGGAGCGGTATTATCGCATAGATTCCCTGATGGCTCGGAACGGCCGATAGCTTTTGCGTCACGCTCATTGAACTCAGCTGAGCATAACTATGCCCAAATCGACAGGGAAGCACTCAGCCTGGTATGGGGAGTGAAGAAATTCAACCATTACCTACACGGACAAAAATTTACCTTGTTGACTGACCATCAACCCCTCATCTCCATATTCAACCCTAAAAAGGGTGTTCCCATTATGACAGCGCGAAGGCTACAGAGGTGGTCCCTTTTTCTAGGGGCACACCAATATGACATAGAATACAAAGGATCAAAACAGCATGGGAATGCTGACGGTTTATCGTGCCTACCGTTGCCAACGGTAGAAGAGGCACCTACAGTAGACCCAGTGGAGATGTTCCACTCTACCATAGTCGAATGTCTACCAGTAACAAATTCTGCCATTGAAAGGGAAACGAGAAATGACCCGACTCTCTCACGAGTCTACGATTTAACAGTGAAGGGATGGCCAGCACATGGCGAACCACTGTTGCCAGCATTCTCGCAAAGAAGAGAACAGCTGTCAGTGTGCCGAGGAACCTTGATGTGTGGATCCAGAGTGGTGATTCCACCCAAACTCCAGGATAAAGTGCTAAAGGAGCTTCACGAGGGGTATCTGGGTGGAGTGAAAATGAAGAACCTAGCCAGGGCGTTTGTATGGTGGCTGGGTATCGATGGAGACATCGAAGAAATGACCAAGAGCTGCCTAGGATGCCAGAAGGTCCAAAACGCTCCACCACAAGCCCCTCTACATCCATGGGAGTGGCCATCATCTCCATGGCAAAGGGTACACATCGACTTTGCTGGTCCATTTATGGACTCAATGTTCTTAATCGTGGTTGATGCACACTCCAAGTGGCCGGAGGTAATAAAGATGTCCTCCACCACCACGGAAAAAACCATCACAGTATTAAGGACCATATTTGCCAGGAATGGGCTGCCTGAACAGATCTGTTCTGATAATGGACCACAATTTGTGTCCGAAGAATTCAGGAAGTTCTTATAAAACAATGGGGTTAAGCACTACACGTCCGCCCCATACCATCCCGCCACCAATGGATTGGCTGAAAGGTTTGTCCAGACCTTCAAGATGGCCATAAAGGCCATGGGTAATGAAGACATAAAACTTCAGCATAAGGTAGATAACTTCTTGTTTGCATACAGGAATGCAACACATATGGTTACAAACCAAACTCCCGCCATGATGTTCTTCAATAGAAGCCTAATATGCCGGCTGGATTTGATCAAGCCAAACATCAGAAGGGACGTGGAGAACCGGCAATTTCAAGGCATGAATGAAAGGCCAACTAGAACCTTCCAGATAGGTCAACAAGTTTTGGCCCGGGACTACCGTACCGAGAAATGGCAGCCTGGAACTATTTGCACACGATTAGGACCGCTGATGTATACCGTGGACATTGGAGAAAGCATAATAAGGCGCCATGCTGACCAGATCATAGAGTCATCCGAAAAGGGACAACCTACACCACAACTCTATACACCTAATGATGAAGTAGAGATACCCATAGTATCTACCTCCAATCCGGTGATACTGGAACCAGATGAACCCGACACTGGCATTCAAGCCGAATCAGCCTTGCCAAAAGAACCTACTACACCACCAGAAACTACTACACCACCGAGGCATTATCCGGACCGAGTCAGGAAGCCTCCAGAGAGACTGACTTATAATTGATTAACTGCAGCAATGTGTAGATTATTGTTCTTGTAACATGTAATTAATGATTACTTAAAATATTATGTACTGGTTGGCTAAAAGGGGAGGAATTGTAATGTATGTGCCTTTAAGAGCCCCCTGTGTACTGTAATGCCGGTAATGGCCACTCGGGCTATATAAGCCTGTATATTGTGTTGTATCAGTTAGTTCACCTCCAGACTTTGTTCAGTAAAAACCTGTGAATCCAACTCCTGCCTTCAGTGTCTCTATTAACACACGGATACAACACATAGGTTCCCCACTCTCTGGGTGAAGAAATTCCTCATCTCAGTTCTAATTGGCTTACCCCTTATCCTTAGACTGTGACCCCTAGTTCTGGACTCCCCCACCATCGGGAACATCCTTCCTGCATCTAGTCTGTCTAGTTCTGTTAGAATTTTATAGGTTTCAATGAGATCCCCTCTCATTCTTCTAAACTCTAGTGAATACAAGCGCAATCGACCCAATCTCTCCTCATACGTCATTCCTGCCATACCAGGTATCAGTTTGGTGAATCTTCGCTACACTCTCTCCATGGCAAGAACATCTTTCCTCAGATAAGGCGACCAAAACTGCACACAATACTCAAGGAGTGGTCTCACCAAGGCCCTGTACAACTGCAGCGAGACATCTTTGCTCCTGTACTCGAATCCTCTTGCTCTGAAGGCCAACATATTATTTGCTTTCTTAACCGCCTGCTGCACCTGCATGCTTAACTTCAGCAGCTGTTGCACAAGGACACCCAGGTCTTGTTGCACTTCCCCTTCTCCCAATCTATTGCCGTTCAGATAATAATCTGTCTTCCTGTTTTTGCCACCAAAGAGGATAACCTCGCATTTATCCACATTATACTGCATCTGCCCAATCACTCAACCTGTCCAAATCATACTGGAGTTTCTCTGCATCCTCCTGACAGCACACACGCCCACCCAGCTTTGTGTCGTCTGCAAACTTGGAGATATTACATCTAGTTCTCTCGTCTAGATCATTTATATATATTGTGAATAGCTGGGGTCCTAGCACCAATCCCTGCAGTACCCCACTAGTCACTGCCTGCCACTCAGAAAAAGACCCGTTTATTCCAACTCTTTGCTTCCTGTCTGCCAACCAGTTCTCTATTCAAGTCAGTACCTTACCCCCAATCCCATGTGCTTTAATTTTACACGCTAATCTCTTATCGAAAGCCTTCTGAAAGTCCAAATACACCACATCTTCTGTACCCGCTTGAAGCTTTCTCATCCTTCCTGAAGTATGGTGCCCAGAATTAGACGCAATACTCTGACAGCAGCCGAACTAGTGTTTATCGGTTAAGCATAGTTTCCTGGCTTTTGTACTCTACGCCTCATAAGAACATAAGAAATAAGAGCAGGATTAGGTCATATGGCCCCTCGAGCCTGCTCCGCCATTCAATAAGATCTTGGCTGATCATTGCCCTCAGCTCCACTTTCCCGCCCGATCTCCATATCCCTTGATTCCCCTAGAGTCGAAAAATCTATCTATCTCAGCCTTAAATATACTCAAAGACTCAGCATTCACAGCCGTCTGGGACAGAGAATTCCAAAGATTCACAACCCTCTGAGTGAAGAAATTCCTCATCTCAATCTTAAATGATCTACCCCTTAGCCTGAGACTATGCGCCCTAGTTTTGGACACTCCAGCCAGGGGAACCAACCTCTCAGCATCTACCCTGTCCATCCCCTTCAGAATCTTGTATGTTTCAATGAGATCACCTCTCATTCTTCTAAACTCCAGAGAGTATAGGCCCATTCTACACAATCTCTGAGTCATAGAGGCATAATGGCACTGAAGGAGGCCATTCGGCCCATCGAGTCCATGCCGGCTCTCTGCAGAGCAATCGAGTCAGTCCCATTGCCCCGCTCTATCCCCCGCTCTATCCCCATAGCCCTGCAAGTTTATTTCCCTCAAATGCCTATCCAGTCTCCCGTTGAAAACATTGAGTGTCTCTCCTTCCACCACTTCCGTCGGCAACGAGTTCCAGGTCCTCACCACTCACTGCATAAAAAAGGTTTTCCTCACATCCCCCCTGTAACACTTGCCCAAAACCTTAAATTTCTGTCCCCTAGTCCTTGTACCATCAACCAGTGGGAACAGCCTTTCCCCGTCTAGCCTATCCAAACCCGTCATAATCTTGTACACCTCTGTCAAATCACCGCTCAATCTCCTTTGCTCTAATGAAAACAAATCCAGCTTCTCCAACCTGTCCTTGTAGCTAAGATCCCCCATTCCTGGAATAATTCTGGTAAATCCCCTCTGCACCTTCCCAAGGGCCTTCACATCCTTCCTAAAGTGTGGTGACCAGAACAGGACAAAATACTCCAGTTGTGGCCTAACCAGTGCTTTATAAAGGTTTAGCGTAACTTCTCTACTTTTGTACTCAATACCTCTACTTATGAAGCCCAAGATCCCATATGCTTTATTAACCTCTCCCTCAATATGTCCTGCCACCTTCAGGGACATATGCACATTAACTCCCAGGTCCCTCTGTCCCTGCACACTCTTTAAAACTGTGCCATTAAGTGTATATTGCCTCTCCCTGTTCCTTCTGCCAAATGCATCACCTCACACTCCTCTATTAAATTCCATCTGCCACTTGTCTGCCCATTCTGCTAGCCTTTCTATGTCCTATTGCAGTCGATTGGTATCATCATCACTGTTTGCCACAACCAAGTTTGGTGTCATCGGCTATTTTAGAAATTCTACTCTGTATTCCAATATCCAGGTCATTTATATATATCAAAAAAAGCAGTGGCCCCAGGACTGATCCTTGGAGAACACCACTGTCTACCATCCTCCAGTCTGAAAAACAGCCATTTACCACAACTCGCCGTTTTCTGTCCTTAAGCCAATTCCTTATCCAAGCTGTCACTGATCCACCTATTCCATGAACCTCAATTTTGTTAACCAGCCTTCTATGTGGTACTTTGTCAAACGCCTTCCTAAAATCCATGTAGACAACATCCATTGCATTCCCTTCATCAATCCTCTGTTTCTTCATCAAAAAATTAAGTTAGATTAGTCAAACACGATCTGCGTTTTCCAAACCTGTGTCGGTTCTCTTTAATTAGTGAAACCTCTCCAAGTGCCCGTTAATAATCAAGGAAAAAATTGTTTCTAAAACTTTACCCACCACTGATGTTAAACTGACCGGCCTGTAGTTACTAGGATTGTCCTTATGCCTTTCTTGAACAGCAGTGTCACATTTGCCATTTTCCAATCCTCAGGCACCTCTCCCGCATCTAGGGAAGATTGGAAAATTATGGCAACCTCTTCCGCTGTCTCCTCCCCCAATTCCCTTAGCAACCTGGGATGCAAGCCATCTGGACCAGGCGACTTGTCCACTCTAAGCATACCCTGCCTTTCTAGTACATCCTGTTTATCAATTTTCACCCCTTCCATTGCTTCTACCTTTTCCACTTCTACCGATATTTTGTCAGCATCCACCTCCTTAGTAAACACCGATACAAAGTACTCATTGAGGATTCTGGCCTTGCCCTGCGCCTCTAAACATATATCACCTTCTTTGTCTCTAATAGGCCCCACCCCGCCTCTTATTACCCGCTTACTGTTTACATACCAGTAGAAGATTTTTGGGTTCCCTTTTACATTAACTGCCATTCTACTCTCATATTCTCTCTTTGCCAATCTAATTTTCATCTTCACATCCCCTCTCAAATTATTGTATTTGGCCTCGTTCTCCCTTGAAGGATTCACCTGACATGCATCATACACCCTCTTTTTTTATTTTACCATCTTCTCTATCTCCCTCTTCATCCAAGGAACCCTTGCTTTGGTTCCCTTACCCTTCCCTCTTGTTGGAATGTACCTAGCCTGTACTTGGAACATCTCCTCCTTAAAGATCACCCATTGTTTCATTACGGTTTTTCCTGTCTGTCTTTGGCAACATATTGGTCAAGGAAATTCTCCTGAACACATTTCAGAAATTCCTTCCCCTCCTTTCCCTTTACCCCAGCATTATCCCAATCGATATATGTCGGCTTTTAGTCCCATTAGTTTCTCTAGTACTTTTTCTCTACTTATATTAATTAAGTTAAGTTCCTCGCCCTCATTAGACCCTTGGTTCCCCACCATTTTTGGTATGCTTTTTGTGTCTTCTACTGTGAAGACAGATACAAAATATTGGTTCAACATTTCTGCCATTTCCTTATTCCCCATAATAATTTCTCCTGTCTCAGCCTCTAAGGGACCAACATTTACTTTTGTTACTCTCTTCCTTTTTACATTCTTGTAGAAGCTCTTACAATCTGCTTTTATATTTATGCTAGTTTTCGCTCATATTCTATTTTTTCCCTTTTTATCAATTTTATGGTGAACCTTTACTGGTTTCTGAAACTCTCCCAATCCTTAGGCTTACTATTATTCTTTGCAACATTATAAGCCTCTTCTTTCAATCTAATGCTATCCTTAACTTCTTTAGTTAGCCACAGTTGGATCACTTTTCCTGTGGAGTTTTTGAATCTCAATGGAATGTACTTTTGTTGAGAATTATGAAATATTTCTTTAAATGCTAGCGACTGCTTATCTACCACCATACCTTTTAATCTATTTTTCCAATCTACCTAAGCCAACTCGCCCCTCATTCCTAAGTAATTGGCTTTATTTAAGTGCAAGACTCTAGTTCCGTACTTAGGCAAGTCACTCTCAAAATTAACGTGAAATTCTATCATATTATGGTCACTCTGGCCCAGAGGATCATTTCCTGGGAGATTGTTAATTAACCCTCTCTCATTACACAATACAAGATCTAAAATAGTCTGTTCCCTGGTTGGTTCCATGACATATTATTCTAGGAAATTGTCCCGAATGCATTCCATGAACTCATCCTCCAGACTACCTTTGCCAGTTTGATTTGTCCAGTCTATATGAAGATTAAAATCCCCCAAGATTACCTTTGTTGCAAGCTCCTACTATTTCTTGATTAATATTCTGTCCAATGGCATAGCTACTGTTAGGCCTATATACTACCCCTACCAGTGTTTTCTGCCCCTTGTTATTCCTTATCTCCACCCATACTGATTCCACTTCATGATCTTCAGAGCCGAGATCCTTTCTCGCTACTGTCCTTATGTCATCCTTTATTATCATGGCTACACCCCCTCCTTTTCCATTCTGCCTGTCTTTTCGAAAGATCAAGCACCCTGGAACATTTAGTTCCCAACCTTGGCCACCTTGCAACCATGTCTCTGTAATGGCTATTAGATCAAACCCATTTATCTCTATTTGTGCCATTAGTTCGTCTATCTTGCTAAGTGTACTTCGTGCATTCAGATAAAGAGCCTTTAAGTTTTTTTACCATTATTCCCTGCTTTGTCCTTATTCTCTGCTGCACTGCTACCATTAAACTCTCTGTCCCTTCCTGTCGCACTCTGCTTATTTTACCCAAATCGCTACACTGCTCTATTGCCTTGACCTTTCTCTTTAGATTTCTAAATTTCCCCTCACCTGACCCCTCCCCACTTTTTTTACTTTAAAGCCTCTATTTATAAAGCCTAGGGTCCCATATGCTTTATTAACTACAAATACTTTCTTAACCTGGAAATACTCAGCAGGGCAGGCAGCATCTGTAGAGAGAGAAACAGAGTTAACGTTTCAGCTCGATGACAGGTCTGGGGTCTTGCACCCCCTTTAAAATTGTACCATTTTGTGTGTGTGGTTTCTTCTCATTCTTCATACCAAACTATCACCTCGCACTTTTTGGTGTTGTATTTCATCTTCCATGTGTCCGCCCAATCCACCAGCCTCTTCATGTCCTCTTGAAACCTATTACCATCTTCCTCACTGTTTTCTACACTCCCAAATTTCGAGTCAGCTGCAAATTTCAAAATTGAGCCCTGAACCCCTAAGTTCAAGCCCCAATTCAAATGGACACAGGAAGACACAGAAATTACAGGCAGACACACATACAGATTGAGCAGGAGGGAGAGGGTTAAATTTGTAGGTGGATGGAGGTCAGTGATAGAGAGAGGTTTTAAATAGGTTTCTGAAGGCACTTGTTCAGCACGTAACAGCCAATCTGCCAATTTAGGGCCTAGTGTGGTACAAATCTGACCTCTCACCAAGGACTGTGCCTGAACTCCCTACGTTCATTTTACACAAGACCTTCAGATCGGTAGGGGTGAAAGGTCGGAGTTTTTGACCCTGACACCCAGCCCCTTGAAGATTGTTTCGAGAGCTGTACCATGTCTTTTTAGAATTCACCGTAGAATTACACAGTATTTACAGCACAACAGGCCATTCAGCCCAACAAGTTCATGCCGGTGTTTATGCTCCACACAAACCTCCACCCACCTTACTTCATCTCACCCTACCATCATATCCTTCTATTCCTTTCTCCCTCATGTACTTAGAAAGCTTCCCCTTAAAGGCACTCTGCTATTCACCTCAAATACTCCATGTGACAGCAAGCTCTACATTCTACCACTCTCTGGGTGAAGAGGTTTCTCCTGAATTCCTCATTGGTTTTATTAGTGACTATCTTATAGTTATGACCCTTGTTTTGGACTCGCCAGTAGTGGCAACATCTGCTCTACATCTACCCTATCAAACCAGTTCATAAATTGAAAGATCTCTATTAGATCATCCTGTAGCCTTCTCTTTTCTTGCCATCTCACAGAGCCTCATCATGTCGATCATAGATAGGCCATTCCTGATCACTTCCTTGTTTCGTTCTCCATTCACATCTCCCTTCCCCCTCCCAACCAGACGTCCCCTGTGTCCGCCCCTGGAAAAAACTCTCTCATAATTCACTTACATCTGCACTTTCAAAATCCCAACTGTCTGGCCTTTGGCCCTCCATTCACCATGACATTTCTGCAGCTACCGATCTGCTCAACCACACATTCACCTTTGATGCCCTAGCTCCCATTAAAACCATTACACTCTCTCACCCTGGCCATTGCCCTGGTACGGCACTCATCTTCGCTTCCTTAACTCCAAGGGACGCAGAATTGAACGGATACGGCGAACAACTTGTTTAGCATTCACCGCCACATCTGGCTGGACCACATAAAGCACCATCGGGTCCTGCTCCTGTCTGCCAAAACTGCTCACTATTCCAGAATCATTATGGAATTCAAAGATAACCCCCGCTTCTTCTCTCTACTGCAACTACCTTCTTAATCCTCTCTCCCCTGTCTCCTCCACCCTCACCTCCATCAACAAGTTTGAGGAGCTCACGGGATTTTTGTCACTAAGATTGAGACCATCCGATCAGCTCCCTCTGCCACTTCCCTCCCTTCCCACAGCTTACCAGGCCAAACATCCTCTAAGGTTCCCCCCTGTCCTAGCCCTGAACTTGCCTCTTTCTCCAGTTTCTCTCCGATCTCCCCTCATGCCCTCTTCGAGCTCATCTTGCCCATGAGACCCACTTCTTGCTCCCTCAACCCTATTCCAACTAAACGGCTGACACCCAACTGCCTTGCCAGGCTCCCATATTAGCTGATATTGTCAACAGTTCTCTCTCGTACTGTCCCCCTCTCCTTCAAATCTGCCTTCATCACCCCCTCAAAGAAACAACCCTTTACCCATCTGTACTCGCAAACTACCGCCCCATCTCCAACCTCCCTTTCCTCTCCAAAGTCCTTGAACGTATTGTCGCCTCCCAATCTGTGCCATCTTTCCCATGTTTGAATATATCCGATTAGGTTTCCATCCCTGCCACGGTACCAAGACGGCTCTTATCAAAGTCACAAATGAAATCCTATGTGACTGTGACAAAGGTAAACTATTCTTCCTCGGCCTTCCATCCTCCTCCAACGCCTCTCCACTGTCGTCCAGCTGGGTGGGACTTGGAGTGTATGTGCCTTTAAGTCAGAACTACTTTTACAGCTCCTGTATACTGTAGTACCGGCAGTGACCACACCGGTATATAAGCTTTGCGCATGCCTCTGTACCCCCAGTCTTGAGACTACCCTCCTCCAGTAAAGACCTGTTTATTGTTAATGTATAGCATCCGTGTGATTATTTAATAACAGCATATCCACTGATCCACGGATCCAACAGTGGCGACGAGTGTCGATTCGAATCTAACTGCAAAAAAAAAAAAAAATAGTTGAGGCCAGGAACACGGGCATCGACCACGAGCAACTGCCCAGCAGTCAGGAAGAGATTGAACTTTGCAGGGGAGGCTGTGGAGAGCCGGGCTTGGTTCCCCAGCCACGACGAGCAGCAAGAGACCGATGACAGGTCCAGCACAGACCCTTCCCGAGCAGCGGCGGCTGGAGCCGACCGACGGCGGAGAGAAAGCCGAGCAGCGTCGATGGGGTAAGACAGAGGGTGAAGAGCGCAGGGCACAGCCGGGGGTTGAACACCGAGCGGCGTCGAGAAAAAGAAAACAAACCGGAGAAAGAGAGGGTAAAGAAACAGCCGGGTTCTAGACTGAGCGGCGTCGAAAAATATAAAAAGAAGAACGCGCAGAGCACAGCCAGGGCTCACGGGCTGAACAGGGTCTGTGGGGTGAAGAAAGGGGAGCGCGGGAGACGCCATTTTTAGAAGCCGCAGCGGAGAAGAAGGGCGAGCGCGGGAAGGAAGGAAAGCACGGGAGACGCCATTTTGTGCCAGCGGAGAAGAAGGGGAAGCGCGGGAGGTGCCATTTTTGACAGTTAACTCACACCCAAGGATGCTGAAGAGTGGCAGTATCTCTACGTTCGACAATGAAGTCAAAGATTGGGCGACATATGTGGAATGTATTGAGGTGTACTGCAGGGCGAATGAAGTGCCAGATGCTAATAAAGCACTGGTTCTGTTAAATTCCATGGGTGCAAAAACTTATGGGTTACTGCGAAATCTAATAACCCCAGAGAAGCCGGTAAACAAGAATTTTGAAAGCATAGTAGAAATCCTACAGGACCACTTAAACCCCACACCGCTGCTGATAGCAGAACAATTTAAGTTCCATAAAAGGAACCAACACAAAGACGAAAGCAATGCTGAGTACCTAACGGAACTGCGCAAGCTATCGAAACACTGCCAGTTTGGAGCGGGACTAGCAGATACGTTAAGGGACAAGTTTGTGTGTGGGCTACAAAGCGAAGGAACCCAGAAACGGCTTCTATCAGAAAAGGACCTTACGCTGGACAAAGCTTTCAGTATGGCAGTATTGCACGAAGCAGCCGCAAGGGGCGCTGCAGAGATAC
Organism: Somniosus microcephalus; assembly: GCF_052327205.1. Taxonomy (NCBI): domain Eukaryota; kingdom Metazoa; phylum Chordata; class Chondrichthyes; order Squaliformes; family Somniosidae; genus Somniosus; species Somniosus microcephalus. Next base: position 186,777,612 of record NC_140998.1, read on the forward strand.
AACGAAGACCGAAAGAATTTGGCACCAATGAAATGTCCTATGGAACAGGGATGTGCTATCGCTGCGGCAGAACAACACATGACCAGAAAGATTGTTGGTTCAAGGACCAAGTGTGCAGACAGTGTGGGAAAGCAGGACATATAGCAAGAGTCTGCAGGTCTGGGAAGAAAACCAACAGTAAGAAATCTCCACAGGAGAAGTACAAAAAGGTACACCAGGTGATGGACAGTGGTTCAGACGAACAGAAAAGTGACACAGACTCCGGAAGCAAAGAGCTAGGTTGTCTGAAACTACATAAGGTAACAGAAATGGAGGATCACCAGACTATCTGGGTTACACTCAAGATAGACAGAGTCCAAGTGAAAATGGAATTGGACACAGGGTCAGCTCTAACAGTCATAAATCAAAGAGACTACAAGCGGCTATTTTCACACATACCCTTGAAAGCTACAGAGATTGTCTTGAAGACGTATGCGGGGCAAAAAGTCTACCCCAAAGGAAAAATAAGGGTGAAAGTGACATATAAAGGCCAGGAAATACCTCAAATGGATATATATGTATTGCCAGATGGAGGACCACCACTGCTAGGACGTGAATGGATCTGGAAGATACAATTAGATTGGCATTCCATACAGGCACTGAAGGTTGAGGCCAAAAAGGATGACGACGTCACACCTGGACGACTGTCAAAAATGCTAACTGACACAAAAGAAGTGTTCCAGGAGGGACTAGGAACACTAAAAGGAATAACAGCAATGATTAAAATAGAGGAAAATGCAAGCCCAAAGTTTCTGAAGGCCAGACCAGTGCCTTATCTGATCAGACCAGCTGTTGAAGCAGAGCTGGAAGGATTGGAACGTTCAGGGGTACTGTCCAAAGTGGACTGGAGCGAGTGGGCTACACCCATCGTTCCTGTAATGAAGAGGTCGTTGAGTAATACGCCTGGGGAACCAAAGAAGGTCCACATCTGTGGGGATTTTAAGGTGACAGTGAACCCAGTCCTTCACACAGTACAATATCCGATTCCACGAATTGAGGATATTTTCGCCTTGCTATCTGGAGGTAAATGCTTCACCAAAATTGATCTAGCCCAGGCGTACTTGCAAATGGAGGTAGAAGAGGCTTCGAAACAATACCTTACGATCAACACTCATAAAGGTCTCTATCAATACAACCAGCTGGTGTTTGGAGCAGCCTCGGCTCCGGCTATCTGGCAAAGGGCGATGGATCAGGTCCTGCAAGGGATTCCAGGGACCCAGTGTTATTTGGACGACATCTTGGTCACGGGTGAAAATGACGGTGAACACCTCGCCAACTTGGAGAAGGTGCTCACCAGATTAAAGGAGTATGGGCTACGAGCTAATCGCCACAAGTGCGAGTTTTTCCAGAAACAGATTTCGTATTGTGGCCACGTCATCGATGAAGAGGGGTTACATAAGTCCCCTGACAAGATTGAGGCAGTAGTTAAGGCTCCAGCACCGGAAAATGTGTCACAACTGAGGTCGTTCCTCGGGCTGGTAAACTACTACCACAAGTTCTTACCAAATTTGTCTACGGTATTACACCCACTGAACACCCTACTGCAAACAGGGGTACCATGGAAGTGAGATGACGAATGTAGATGAGCTTTCCAGAAGTGTAAAGATTTGATCACATCAAAAGAGGTGTTGGCCCATTTCAACCCAGCACTACCAATTCGGTTGGCATGTGATGCATCACCCTATGGTATTGGAGTGGTGCTGTCGCACACATTCCCAGACGGGTTGGAGAGGCCAGTAGCCTTTGCGTCTCGGTCACTAACCTCAGCCGAGCGCAACTATGCCCAGATTGACAGGGAGGCCCTCAGCTTAGTACGGGGAGTAAAAAAATTCAACCACTATCTGCATGGGCAGAAGTTCACCTTGCTGACTGACCACCAACCACTTGTCTCCATCTTTAATCCTAAGAAGGGCGTTCCAGTGATGACTGCACAGCGGTTACAAAGATGGTCCCTGTTTCTAGGGGCGAATCAATATGAAATAGAATATAAAGGCACGAAACAGCATGGGAACGCTGATGGGCTATCGCGCCTGCCACTGCCTACTGTGGAGGAAGCACCAGCAGTGGACCCTATCGAGATATTTTATTCGTCAATAATTGAACGATTGCCAGTAACAAATGCGGATATAGAGAAGGAGACCCGCAATGATCCGACACTGTCGCGGGTATATGAATTGACGGTGAGGGGATGGCCAACACATGGCGACTCACTGTTGCCAGCATTCTCATCCAGAAGAGAACAGCTGTCAGTATGCCAGGGGACAGTGATGTGTGGATCCAGAGTGGTGATTCCAACCAAGTTAAGGGAGAGAGTGCTAAATGAGCTACATGAAGGTCACCTGGGGAGAGTGAAAATGAAAAGCCTTGCTAAGGCTTATGTGTGGTGGCCGGGAATCGATCAACAAATCGAAGACCTAACTAAGAGCTGCTTAGGATGCCAGAATGTCCAAAATGCACCACCACATGCCCCTCTTCACCCATGGGAGTGGCCCTCCTCTCCATGGCAACGGGTGCATATTGATTTCGCCGGTCCATTCATGGACTCAATGTTCTTAATAGCAGTGGATGCTCATTCAAAGTGGCCTGAGGTGATAAAAATGCCTTCAACCACTACAGAGAAAACAATTGCAGTCCTACGGACCATATTTGCCAGAAACAGTTTGCCAGAGCAGATTTGCTCTGATAATGGACCACAGTTTGTGTCCGACAAGTTCCAAAAATTTATGAGAAGGAATGGGGTAAGGCATTACACATCCGCCCCGTATCTTCCAGCCACAAATGGATTGGCTGAGAGGTTCGTACAAACCTTTAAGAAGGCGATAAAGGCCATGTGCGACGATGAAATTCCACTACAGCATAAGATGGACAATTTCTTATTAGCCTACCGAAACGCGACACATGCAGTTACCAACCAGACCCCGGTCATGGTGTTCTTTAACCGAAGTTTGAGATCTCATCTGGACTTGCTCAGACCAAATGTGCGAAGAAATGTTGAGGACAAACAATTCCAGCACATCAATGAGAAGCCGACAAGGAGCTTCAATGTAGGGCAACCAGTCTTGGCCCGTGACTATCGAACAGAGAAATGGCAACCCGGAATGATATGTACAAGACAGGGGCCATTAATGTACACAGTGGATGTCGGGGAGAACATTGTGAGACGCCACGTCGATCAGATCTTAGCGTCACAGGAACGCGTCAACCCCATGTCTCGAGTACCTGGGGATGAACCTGACATACCGGTAGCATTTACTTCAGACCCAGTAGCAGTGGAACCCGATGAACTACCCAATGAAAAGGGGTCAGAATCGCCTCTGCACCAAGAACAAGAACCTCTGGAAAGGCGCTATCCCGAAAGGGCCAGGAAGCCACCCCAAAGACTGAATCTATAAATGGTCTTTTGTTGTTTAATGTACATGTTGAAATGTTAATTGTTATTTGAATGTTAGGGGTACTACTAATCTAAAAGGGGAGGAATTGTAGTGTATGTGCCTTTAAGTCAGAACTACTTTTACAGCTCCTGTATACTGTAGTACCGGCAGTGACCACACTGGTATATAAGCTTTGCGCATGCCTCTGTACCTCCAGTCTTGAGACTACCCTCCTCCAGTAAAGACCTGTTTATTGTTAATGTACAGCATCCGTGTGATTATTTAATAACAGCATATCCACTGAACCACGGATCCAACAGGACTGACTTGCTGACCGACAATGGCTCCCGGTTAAGCAATGCCTCCATTTCAAAATTCTCATCCTTATTTTTGAATTCCTCCATGTACTTCGTCCCTCCCTATCTCTTTAATCTCCTCCAGCACTCCCCCCCAAAGATACCTGCACGCCTCTAATTCTGCCCTCTTGAGCATCCCTGATTATAATCGCTCAACCATTGGTGGCCGTGCCTTATGTTGCCTAGGTCCTAAGCTCTGGAATTCCTTCCCTAAGCCTCCACACCTCTCTACCTCTATTTCCTCCTTTAAGACGCTCCTTAAAATCTACCTCTTTGACCAAGCTTTCGGTCATCTGCCCTCATATCTCCTTATGTTGCTTGGTGTCAAATTTTTTTGGTCTTATAATACTCCTGTGAAGCGCCGTGCAATGTTTTACTATGTTAAAGGTGCTATACAAAGTGGAAGAGAAGCATCCGGGAAGGCGCGGAACACCTCGAGTCTCTTCGCCGGGAGCAAGCGGAAGCCAAGCGCAGGCAGCGCAAGGAGCGCACGTCAACCCAAGCACACCACCCACCTGCCCCTTCAACCACCATCTGCCCCACCTGTGACAGAGACTGTAGGTCCCGCATTGGACTCATCAGTCACCTGAGAACTCATGTTTAATGTGGAAGCAAGTCATCCTCGGTTCCCAGGGACTGCCTAAGAAGAAGAAGAATAAAAATACAAGTTGTTGTTGTTGTCTGTACTTGCCTGATTCCAGTCATAGCCAGAGAATCACTTGCAATGGCTTCTCTTCTCTTCCCACTCCCGCACCATTATCTCTGGTGTCCCCCAAGGACCTATCCTTGGCTCGCTCCTATTTCTCATCTACATGTTGCCCCTTGGCGACATCATTCGAAAACATAGCGTCAGTTTCCACATGTACGCTGACGACACCCAGCTCTACCTCACCACCACACCTCTCGATCCCTCCACTGCCTCTAAGTTGTCAGACTGCTTGTCCAACATCCAGTACAGGATGAGCAGATATTTCCTCCAATTAAATATTGGGAACACCAAAGCCATTATCTATGGTCCCCACCACAAACTCCGTTCCCTAGCCACCGGGTCCGTCCATCTCCCCAGCAACAGTGTGAGGCTGAACCAGACTGTTCGCAACCTTGGTATCGTATTTGACCCAGAGATGAGCTTCCGACCACAAATCCGCGCCATCACTAAGACCGCCTATTTCCACCTCCCGAGCATCGCCCGACTGTGCCCCTGCCTCAGCTCATCTGCTGCTGAAAGCCTCAGCCATGCCTTTGTGACCTCTAGACTTGATTACTACAACGCACTCCAGGCTGGCCTCTCACATAAACTTAAGATTATCCAAAACTCTGCTGCCCGTGCCCTATCACGCACCAGTTCCCATTCACCCATCACCCCTGTGCTTGTTTACCTACATTGGCTCCTGGTTAAGCAACACCACGATTTTAAAATTCTCATCCTTGTTTTCAAATCCCTCCATGGCCTCGCCCCTCCCTATCTCCTCCAGACACAAAACACTCCGAGATATCTGTGCTCCTCTAATTCTGGCTGCTTGATCATCCCCGATTTTAATTGCTCAACTATTGGTGGCCGTGCGTTCAGCTGCCAAGGCCTGGGGCTCTGGAATTCCCACCCTTAACCTCTCCACACTCTGCCTCTCTTTACTCCTTCAAGACACTCCTTAAAACCTACCTCTTTGACCAAGCTTTTGGTCATCTGCCCTAATATCTCCTTATGTGGCTCGGTGTCAAATTTGTTTTATAACGCTCCTGTGAAGCACCTTGGGACATTTTACTGTGTTAAAGACACTATATAAATAAAAGTAGTTGTTGTTGCCATGTGTCCGTCCATTCCACCAGCCTGTCGATGTCCTCTTGAAGTCTATTACTATCTTCTTCACTGTTTTCTACACTTCCAAATTTCGAGTCACCTGCAAATTTCAAAGTTGTGCCCAATTCCAAATCATTAATGTACATCAAAAACAGCAGTTGTCCTAGTACTGATCCCTGGAGAACACGACTGTCTCCCTCTCTCCAGTCCAAAAAACAGACATTCACCACAACTCTCTGTTTCCAATCCATTAGACAACTTTGTATCCATGCTGCCACTGCTCGTTTTATCCCATGGGCTTCAGTTTTGTTAACAAGCCTATTATGTAGTTCTTCATCAAACGCCTTCTTAAAGTCCATTTACACAGCATCAACTGAACAGCCCTCATCCACCCTCTCTGTTACTCAATCAAAATGACAGAGAAACTATTTCCTCTAGTGGGGGAGTCCAGAACAAGAGGGCATAACCATTACATTGGCCCAGAAATTCGGGTCGGGGGCTTCCCGCGGGTGTAAGCCCCCGACCTGCACTTCCCTAGTGCGCTGGCCGTTGAGCTGTAGGCCCGCGTGGAATTCCGATCCAGGGCCTGCTCCAGCTGCTGGCGCGCAGTGCTTGCATATCCCGGGGCGCAGTTAGTTCGATGCGTCCCCTGGGATCACGTGGGCCATGGGGAGCCAATCGGAGCAGGGAATGCTCCATTCATAAGTTTGAGGAAGAGCTGTCAAAACTTATAAATACTACAGCCCCAAAACATCACTAAATCTTCAAATAAATTTTTAAAAATCACATTTTTTAAATATAAACTATAAATTACATGAAATAACTATTTTAAACAATAATTTAAATTTTTGAAAAAAATAATTTTATTTTCTAACGGGGCTAAAAATAAACTTACCTTTCTTTAACGTAAAAAGCAGGACTAAAAAAACATTAGCTCATTTTAACCCCTCTTTAATTTTATTGTAATCTATTTGATTTAAAAAAATGATTTTAATCTCTTAAATATAAATGTATACTATATTTTAAATTTAACCTGATTATTACTTTTAGATTTCATGAAAGTGTTTCGTCAACTTTAATCCGGGAAATTTATTTCCTCTTTTTAATTGGCAAAAGAACCAAAGGCGACGTGAGGAAAGACTTTTTTTTATGCAGCGACTGGTTAGGATCTGGAAGTCACTGCCTGAAAGGGTGGTGGAGGCTGATTCAATCGTGGTTTTCGAAGGGAATTGGATAAGTACCCAAAGGAAAAAGAATTTGCAGGGTTACGGGGAAAGGGCGGGGGAGTGGGACTAGCTGAAGTGCTCTTTCCAAGTCGGGATGGTGTGTGACTTGGAGGTGGTGGTGTTCCCATGCGCCTGCTGCCCTTGTTCTTCTAGGTGGTAGAGGTGGTGGGTTTGGGAGGTGCTGTTGAACAAGCCTTGGCGAGTTGCTGCAGTGCATCTTGTAGATGGTATACACTGCAGCCACGGTGCACCGGTGGTGGGGGGAGTGAATGTTCAAGGTGGCGGATGAGCTGCCAATCAAGCGGGCTACTTTGTCCTGGATGGTATCGAGCTTCCTGTGTGTTGTTGGAGCTGCACTCATCCAGGCAAGTGGGAGATGGGGATGGGGGAAGGCTGTTTGACCGGGCGGGGTGGTTGGAGGTCAGAGTTCATGTGATGATACCTCCCGGAATACCTGCAACTGAGCTAGCAGCCCAAGTGAGCTGTGGGTCAGTGATCAGTGTGAGTCGGGGTCTGGGGGGGCCAGTGATCAGTGTGGGACGGGGTCTGGGGGGTCGGTGATCAGTGTGGGATGGGGTCCGGGGGGTGGTGATCAGTGAGAGACGGGGTCCGGGGGGCGGTGATCAGTGTGGGACGGGGTCCGGGGGACAGTGATCAGTGTGGGACGGGGTCCGGGGGGCGGTGATCAGTGTGGGATGGGGACCAGGGGGCGGTGATCAGTGTGGGACGGGGTCCGGGGGGCGGTGATCAGTGTGGGACGGGGTCTGGGGGGCGGTGATCAGTATGGGATGGGGTCCGGGGGGTGGTGATCAGTGTGGGACAGGGTCCGGGGGGTGATCAGTGTGCTACGGGGTCCGGGGGTGATCAATGTGGGATGAGGTCCGGGGGGGCGGTGATCAGTGTGGGACGGGGTCCGGGGGGTCGGTGATCAGTGTGGGACGGGGACAGTGATGAATGGCGGACAGGATCAGGGCGTTTCTGGGTCGCGCTATGACGCGACGCTGGGATTGTGACGGTTGAATTCTTACCTTTGCTCTGGACTCTGATCCCCCCAGACTCCCGGCCCCTCGGAAGGATGCATCTCACCGCTGCCCTCTGGATCAGTCATGGGCGAGTTTACCGTCGGATGGGGCTGGGAACCCGGTCCCGGATCGATATGTTGCGGAACCTTGTGACAGCGTTGGTGCGACACGAGAGGATTGAAACCACCCTGGCCTGGGCTGATGAGATGAGGTTTTACGCTGAGAAGGTAATCACTTCCTCCCTTCGAACACCCCATTTATCTTGTTCCTTCCTGCTGTCTGCCCAGGCTGCTGTTACTCTGCTTTCCTCCGAATCAACAACGTGCATTTCTATAGCGCCTTTAACAACCACCAGGCGTCCCAAATCGCTTTTCAGCCACTGAAGTATTTTTGAAGTGTTGTCACTGTTGTAATGTGGGAAACGCGGCAGGCAATTTGTGCACAGCAAGCACCCACAAACTGCAATGCGACAATGACCAGATAATCTGTTTTAGTGATATTGATTGAGCGATAAATATTGGCCAGGACACCGGGGATAACTCCACTGTCGGAGGTGCTGGCTTTTGGATGAGACGTTAAACCGAGGCCCCGTCTACTCTCTCAGGTGGACGTAAAAGATTCCGTGGCACTGTTTCGAAGAAGAGCAGGGGAGTTCTCCCCGGTGTCCTGACCAATATTTATCCCTCAACCAACATCACTAGAAAACAGATTATCTGGTCATTATCACATTGCTGTTTGTGGGAGCTTGCTGTGCAAAGATTGGCTGCCACGTTTCCTACATTACAACAGTGACTACGCTTCAAAAGTACTTCATTGGCTGTAAAGTGCTTTGGGATGCCTGGTGGTAGTGAAAGGCGCTTTATTAATGCAAATCTTTCTTTTAAATATACTGGGTCCAGTTCTGGACATAGAGACATAAGGGAGACATTCGACTACTAGGGGCGTCACAGAGTAGAGCCACGAGACCGACCCCTGGTGCCAGAGGGACTGAGTTGTGTGGAGAGACTTGGCTGATTCAACCTGGAGAGGAGGCTCCCTAAAAATGATCGTATTGAGGAATTAAAAAACAATCTTTTCTGGGATGTGGGCGTCGCTGGCAAGGCCGGCATTTATTGCCCACACCTAATTGCTCTTGAGAAGGTGGTGGGGAGCCGCCATCTTGAACCGCTGCAGTCCATGTGGTGAAGGTGCTCCCACAGTGCTGTTAGGGAGGGAGTTCCAGGATTTTGACCCAGCGACGATGGAGGATCGGCCGATGTATCTCCAAGTCAGGATGGTGTGTCACTTGGAGGGGAACTTGGAGGTGGTGGTGTTCCCATGTGCCTGCTGCCCTTGTCCTTCTGGGCGGTAGAGGTGGCGGGTTTGGGAAGTGCTGCTGAAGAGGCCTTAGCGAGTTGCTGCAGTGCAATAGAGAGGGATGAATATCCGGAATGTTACTTCAAATGAATCTGTGCGATTTGGACAAGGAGACACGGCTTCAAACTCGTTAAAGGTAACTTGGGCTGTCATCAGGAAGGTTTACTTCACACAGAGGGAGTGACCAACACTTGGAATGGACTGGCAGATGGAGGACTGGGGCACGAGGCACAATCCTGGAATGGGTTAACGAACAATTGGAGGCAGCGATGGGCTGTTCTGGATGGGAGCATTAAGATGGGCTGAATGGCCTGCCACATCCGGAATGATCATCTGGAGCGGCTCGAATTCCCAAATTCAGGAGGCGGGATCTCCTGGAGGTGTAGCTAAAATACTGAACACTGACCTCCAAATGCTGGTTTTTAATTTGGATTTTCAAAAGCAGCCACCTAAAGGATATCGAAAGGGATGAAAGGAGGAATCTCGTCCTGTGCCTGATTGAAGCATCGCAGCAGACAAAGGAACAGGGCCTCGGAGCAGAGACGCGCCCAGGGCCCATTGCAGGGGTGTCCTGGAGGATCCCTGCAGGAGTGTCCAGGGACTGACCAGGGATGGGACGCTATTGTTACATAGACAAGAAAGAGATTCGCATTTATACAGCGCTGTTCACATCCTCGGGACATCCCAAAGCTCTTCACAGCCAATGATGCACTTTTTGAAGTGTGGTCACTGTTGTAACGTGGGTAACACAGCAGCCAGTTTGCGCACAGCAAGCTCCCACAAACAGCAATGTGATGGGAACACCACCACCTCCAAGTTCCCCTCCAAGTCACACACCATCCTGACTTGTAGATATATCGCCGTTCCTTCATCATTGCTGGGTCAAAATCCTGGAACTCCCTCCCTAACAGCGCTGTGGGAGTACCTTCACCACACGGACTGCAGCAGTTCAAGAAGGCGGCTCCCCACCACCTTCTCAAGCGCAACAAGGGAGTGGCAATAAATGCCGGCCTTGCCAGCAATGCCCACATCCCATGAATGGATTAAAAATAAGACCAGACCATCTGTTTTTAGTGATTATTGGTTGAGGGGTAAATATTAACCCAGGGCACCTGGGATAACTCCCCCTGCTCTTGTTCCAATAGAGGCTGCAGAGTCTTTTACGTCCACCTGAGAGGGCAGACGAGGCCTCGGTTTAAAGTCTCATCCGAAAGCCGGCACCTCTGAAGTGTGGCGCTCCCTCAGTAATGCCCCTCCGACAGTGCAGCGCTCCCTCAGTACTGACCCTCCATCAGTGCAGTGCTCCCTCAGTACTGTCCCTCCGACAATGCAGCGCTCCCACAATACTGACCCTCCATCAGTGCAGCACTCCCTCAGTACTGCCCCTCCATCAGTGCGGCACTCCCTCAGTACTGCCCCTCCGACAGTGCAGCGCTCCCACAATACTGCCCCTACGATAGTGCAGCAGTCCGATAGTACAGAGGGCAGGCTCGAGGGGCCGACTGGCCTCTGTCTGTGCTGGGAAGGAACCTGCGGGTTTGACTGATCTGCCCTTGCTTTCCAGCTGGTGGATTCACAATCACAGAATCACAGAAACCCCACAGTGCAGATAGAGGCCATTTCGGCCCATCGAGCCTGCACCGACACATATCCCACCCAATCCCTGTAACCCCCACACCAACACATATCCCACCCTATCCCTGTAACCCCATGTATTTAATCCCCCTAACACTAAGGGTCAATTTATCACAGCCAATCAACCTAACCCGCACATCTTTGGACTGTGGGAGGAAACCGGAGCACCCGGAGAAAACCCACGCAAACACGGGGAGAATGTGCAAACTTCACACAGACAGTCGCCCGAGGTCGGATTCGAACCCGGGTCTCTGGCGCTGTGAGGCAACAGTGCTAACCACTATGCCACCGTGCTGCCCTAGCGCTGCCAAGCGAGGGGACACAGACGAGAAAGCCATGAAGATGGTCGACTTCTGGCTGATGGTCAGTATGTCTGGCGTGGGGCTGGGGGTGGGGGGGGGGCCGTGGGGTCTTCGGGGTCGGCCTGTGTCGTGAGCGTCACTCCGCCACGCCCGCGATGTCGCCGCGCTGGCCATCGCAAAGCGCCTTGATGACGCTACAGTTTGACTGGGGCCCTCCCTGAGCTGTGGGAGACGGGAGCGTCGACCGGGCTTCCTGATCCCAACTGCGATCCAGTGACCTCCTTCATCCTCCTCTCACCCCTTTCCACCCCCCTCCTCCCTCCTGATGTGGATTGAAAGGCCCCGCCTGTGTGCGAATGGACACACATGCACTGGTTGTGATGGCCCACACGGTGGAACAGCCCGCTGGATGCAATGGACACCTTGGCGTCAGATTTACAAACGCCCTTTCGGCTCTTCTCTTCCCACTCTTGTCCTAAGTACCCGGCTGTGAGTGTTTTTTGTACAGAGCACACTCCCCGACCCCCCACCCCACCAGTCCTGCAACCCTGGGCTCCAGGCTACTGACCAATCGGGCGGCTCCGCACAGAGCAGGAACTTTCAATCCACTGCACAGCAAGTCACTGATCCAACTCGCCCTGAGTGAGCCTTTGATTGAAGAAAGAAAGACTTGCATTTCTATTGCGCCTTTCACTACTTCAGGATGTCCCACAGCGCCTTACAGCCAATGAAATACTTTTTTTTGAAGTGTAGTCACTGTTGTAATGTAGGAAACCCGGCAGCCAGTTTGTGCACAGCAAGCTCCCACAAACAGAAATGTGATCATGACCAGATGTTGGTTGTGGGATAAATATTGGCCCCAGGACACCGGGGAGAACTCCCCAGCTCCTCTTCAAAATAGTGGCTGCAGGATCTTTTATATCCACCTGAGAGGGCAGATGGGGCCTCGGGTTTAACCTCTCATTTAAAAGATGACACTTCTGACAGTGCAGCACTCCCTCAGTACTGCCCCTCCGACAGTGCGGTGCTCCCTCAGTACTGCCCCACTGACAGTGCGGCGCTCCCTCAGTACTGCCCCTCCGACAGTGCGGTGCTCCCTCAGTACTGCCCCTCTGACAGTGCGGCGCTCCCTCAGTATTGCTCCTCCGACAGTGCAGATCTCCCTCAGTACTGCCCGTCCGACAGTACGGCGCTCCCTCAGTACTGCCCCTCCGACAGTGCGGCGCTCCCTCAGTACTGCTCCTCGGACAGTACGGCGCTCCCTCAGTACTGGCCCTCCGACAGTGCAGCGCTCCCTCAGTACTGCCCCTCCGACAGTGTGGCGCTCCCTCAGTATAGCTCCTCCGACAGTGCAGTGCTCCCTCAGTACTGCCCGTCCGACAGTGCGGCGCTCCCTCAGTACTGCCCCTCCGACAGTGCGGCGCTCCCTCAGTGCTGCTCCTCGGACAGTACGGCGCTCCCTCAGTACTGGCCCTCCGACAGTGCAGCGCTCCCTCACTACTGCCCCTCCGACAGTGCAGTGTTCCCTCAGTACTGACTCTCCAACAGTGCGGCGCTCCCTCAGTACTGACTCTCCGACAGTGCGGCGCTCCCTCAGCACTGCCCCTCCGACAGTGTAGCGCTCCCTCGGTACTGCCCCTCCGACAGTGCAGCGTTCCCTCTGTACTGAGTCTCCGACAGTGCAGCGCTCCCTCAGTACTGCCCCTCCGACAGTGCAGCACTCCCTCAGTACGGCCCCTCCGACAGTGCGGCGCTCCCTCACTACTGCCCCTCCGACAGTGCGGCGCCCCCTCAGTACTGCCCCTCCGACAGTGCGGCGCTCCCTCAGTGCTGCCCCTCCGACAGTGCGGTGACATTGCGGGCGTGGTGGAGTGACGCTCGCTACACAGGCCGACCTCGAAGACTCGCAGCCCCCCCACCCCCACCCCGAGCTCTACCTCTTCGGCAGCACCTCCCAAACCCGCCACCTCTACCACCCAGAAGGACAAGGGCAGCAGGCGCATTGGAACACCACCACCTCCAAATTCCCCTCCAAGTCACACACCTTCCTGACTTGGAGATACATCGGCCGATCCTCCATCGTCACTGGGTCAAAATCCTGAAACTCACTCCCTAACAGCACTGTGGGAGTACCTTCACCACACGGACTGCAGCGGTTCAAGAAGGGGGCTCCCCACCACCTTCTCAAGAGCAATTAGGGATGGGCAATAAATGCCGGCCTTGCCAGCGACGCCCACATCCCAGGAAAGGTTTTTTTTTTAAATTCCTCAATACGTTCACTTTTAGGGAGCCTCCTCTCCAGGTTGAATCGCCCAAGTCTCTCCACACAACTCAGTCCCTCTGGCACCGGGGATCGGTCTCATGGCTCTACTCTGTGACGCCACTAGTAGTTGAATGTCTCCCTTATGTCTGTGTCTAGAACTGGACCCAACATATTTAAAAGAATGATTTGCATTAATGTAGCACCTTTCACTACCACCAGACATCCCAAAGCACTTTACAGCCAATGAGGTACTTTTCAAGTGTAGTCACTGATGTAATGTAGGAAATGCGGCAGCTAATTTCTACACAGCAAGCTCCCACAAACAGCAATGTAATGATGACCAGATAATCTGTTTTCTAGTGATGTTGGTTGAGGGATAAATATTGGCCAGGACACCGGGGAGAACTCCCCTGCTCTTCTTCTAAATAGTGCTATGGAATCTTTTACGTCCACCTGAGAGACTCGACGGGGCCTCAGTTTAACGTCTCATCTGAAAGGTGGCTCCTCCGACAGTGGAGTTTTCCCCGGTGTCCTGGCCAATATTTATCGCATAATCAATATCACTAAAACAGAGTATCTGGTCATTGTCACATTGCAGTTTGTGGGAGCTTGCTGTGCTCAAATTGCCTGCCGCGTTTCCCACATTACAACAATGACTACAGTTCAAAAGTACTTCATTGGCCGAAAAGTGCTCTGGGATGTCCGGTGGCTGTTGTTGATTTGGAGGAAAGCAGAGTAACAGCAGCCTGGGCAGACGGCAGGAAGGAACAAGATAAACGGGGTGTTCGAAGGGAGGAAGTGACTACCTTCTCAGCGTAAAACCTCATCTCATCAGCCCGGGCCAGGGTGGTTTCAATCCTCTCGTGTCGCACCAACGCTGTCACAAAGTTCCGCAACATATCGATCCGGGACCGGGGTCCCAGCCCCATCCGACGGTAAACTCGCCCATGACTGATCCAGAGGGCAGCGGTGAGACGCATCCTTCCGAGGGGCCGGGAGTCTGGGGGGATGAGAGACCGGAGCAAAGCTGAGAATTCAACCGTCACAATCCCAGCGTCACGTCACAGCGCGACCCAGAAACGCTTTGATCCTGACCGCCATTCATCACCGTCCCCATCCCACACTGATCACCGACCCCCCCGAACCCCGACCCACACTGATCACCGACCCCCCCCGGACCCCGACCCACACTGAACACTGACCCACAGCTCACACGGGCTGCTAACTCTGGTGGCAGGTATTCCTGGAGATATCATCACATGAACTCCGACCTCCAACCACCCTGCCCGGTCAAACAGCCTTCCCCCCATCCCCATCTCCCACTTGCCTGGATGAGTGCAGCTCCGACAACACACAAGAAGCTCGACGCCATCCAGGACAAAGTAGCCCGCTTGATTGGCACCCCATCCGCCACCTTGAACATTCACTCCCTCCACCACCGGTGTACCGTGGCTGCAGTGTTTACCAACTACAAGATGCACTGCAGCAACTCGCCAAGGCTTCTTCAGCAGCACCTCCCAAATCCACCACGTCTACCACCTAGAAGAACAAGGGCAGCAGGCACATGGTAACACCACCACCTCCAAGTCACACACCATCCCGACTTGGAAAGAGCACTTCAGCTAGTCCCACTCCCCCACCCTTTCCCCGTAGCCCTGCAAATTCTTTTTCCTTTGGGTACTTATCCAATTCCCTTTTTGAAAGCCACGATTGAATCTGCCTCCACCACCCTGTCAGGCAGTGAATTCCAGATCCTAACCACTCGCTGCATAAAAAAGTCTTTCCTCACGTTGCCTTTGGTTCTTTTGCCAATTAAAAAGTGGAAATAAATTTCCCGGATTAAAGTGGATGAAACGTTTTAATGAAATCTAAAAGTAATAAAACTAAAAGTGTCATCTGTGGCTCAATGGGTAGCACACTTGTTAGATCCGCGTATCTTAATGTTGTGTCCTTCAATAATCAGACAAGAGGCTGCAGGGAACGATTAAACAGGTGTTTACTGAATGAGGGTTACTCCAGAACTAACTATACAGATCACTACTCAGGGTTTATATACAGGTGTGGTCACTGCCGGTACTACAGTACACAGGAGCTGTAAAAAGTAGTTCTCCCCTTAAAGGTACATACACTACAATTCCTCCCCTTTTAGATTAACAGTACCATAACACTCATTTAACAATTAAATATCAAACTAATTACAATTAACACTTTTAACATGCAACATTAGCTGAAAATAGTCTATTTATAAATTCAGTCTTTGGGGAGGCTTCCTGATCCTTTCTGGATAGCGCCTTTCCCGAGTGTCTTGCTCTTGGTGCGGAGGCGATTCTGGCCCCTGTCGTCGGTTGGTTCATCAGCTTCCGATGCTACTGTTTCTGGGGTAGATGCTACCTGTACATCGGGTTCATCACCAGGTACGTATGGGCGAGGCATGGGGTTGACTTGTTCCTGTGACTCTAGGATCTGGTCAGCATGGCGTCTCATGATGCTCTCCCCAACGTCCACTGTGTACATTAGTGGGCCCTGCCGTGTGCATATTGTTCCTGGCTGCCATTTTTCTGTTCGGTAGTCGCGGGCCAAGACTGGTTGCCCTACATTGAAGCTCCTTGTTGGCTTCTCATGGATGTGCTGGAATTGCTTACTCTCAACATCTCTTCGTACGTTTGGTCTGAGCAAATCCAGGTGAGATCTTAACCTTCGGTTAAAGAACATCATGGCTGGGGCCTGGTTGGTGACTGCATGTGCCGCATTCCGGTAGGCAAACAGGAAATTGTCCACCTTGTGCTGCAGCGGAATGTTGTCATTGTACATACCCTTTATTGCCTTCTTAAAGGTTTGTACGAACCTCTCAGCCAATCCATTTGTGGCTGGATGATACGGGGCAGATGTGTAACGCCATTCCTTCTCATAAATCTTCGAAACTCTTTGGACACAAACTGTGGTCCATTACCAGAGCAAATCTGCTCTGGCAAGCCGTTCCTGGCAAAAATGGTCTGTAGGACTGCAATAGTTTTCTCCGTGGTGGTGGAGGACATTTTGATCACCTCAGGCCATTTCAAGTGCGCATCCACGGCTATTAAAAACATTGAGTCCATGAATGGAACAGCAAAATCAATATGCACCCGTTGCCATGGAAATGAGGGCCACTCCCATGGGTGTAGAGGGGCATGTGGTGGTGCATTTTGGAACTTCTGGCATCCTGAGCAGCTCTTTGTCAGGTCCTCGATTTGCTGATCGATCCCCGGCCACCACACATAAGCCCTAGCAAGGCTTTTCATTTTCACCCCTCCCAGATGACCTTCGTGAAGCTCATTGAGCACTCTTTCCCTTAACTTGGGTGGAATTACCACTCGGGATCCACACATCAAGGTCCCCTGGCATACTGACAGCTGTTCTCTTCTGGATGAGAATGCTGGCAACAGTGAGTCACCATGTGCTGGCCATCCCTTCACCGTCAAATCATATACCCGAGACAGTGTTGGGTCATTTCGGGTCTCCTTCTTTATACCAGCGTTAGTTACTTGCAAGCATTCAATTATAGTCGAATGAAATATTTCAACAGGATCTACTGCTGGTGCTTCCTCCGCAGTAGGCAGTGGCAGGCATGATAGCCCATCAGCATTTCCATGCTGTTTCGTGCCCTTATACTCGATTTCATATTGGTGCACCCCTAGAAAAAGGGACCATCTTTGTAGCCGTTGCGCAGTCATCACCGGAATGCCCTTCTTTGGATTAAAGATGGAGACAAGTGGTTGGTGGTCAGTCAGCAAGGTGAACTTCTGCCCGTGCAGAAAGTGATTGAACTTTTTCACTCCCCACACTAGGCTGAGGGCCTCCCTGTCAATCTGGGCGTAGTTACGCTCGACTGAGGTTAGTGAGCGTGACGCAAAGGCTATTGGCCTCTCTGAGCCGTCCGAGAATTTGTGCGACGGCACCACTCCAATGACGCACACATGCCAACCGAATTGGTAATGCCGGTTTGTAATGGGCCAATACTGTAATGATCAATAACATGTCATTCTATAGTGGAAACTAGGTGGAGCCGTAGAGCTGTGTAGAGCTGGATATAGCTGTATGTATATAAGACTACACTACCCAGCTGTATAGATATTAAGACTACATTACCCATGAGGCACTAGGCTACCCACAAGGCAACAGTCAAGATGTAGGCCTCTACAGATACTGTACCAGTCCACATGTGCTCAAAAAAGTAACCAGCAAAAGCTAGCTGTGTTCATAATAAGAATGTCTAGTTATTAATGAACATAACATGGTACCAGGGTGGTGAAGATCTGCTGAAAATTGTGAAAAGCGACATGGAGAATTTGAAGCCACCAGAGCATTTGAATCTCACAGAAAAAATTGACTACAATTGGCAGAATTTTAAACAGCAATTCGAACTCTACATTGCAGCCATCGGATTCGGTACGAAGCCAGACGCAAGGAAGATAGCGTTGCTGCTTACGGTTGCAGGCCCACAGGCGATAGAGGTATTTAATACATTTGTATTTAATCCAGCGGAGATCAGAGAAAAATTAGAAGATGTGCTAAAAAAATTTGATGCACATTGCTCTCCCAAAAAGAATGAGATGTATGAAAGGTACATCTTCCGTTCTCGGACACAGCAACAAAATGAGACTTTTGATAGCTTTATAACTGATCTGAAACTGAAAGCACAGACATGTAATTTCTCTGAGCTCAAAGCATCCATGATTCGTGACCAGATTGTGTTTGGTATTCATGATAAAAATGTCAGGGAACGTCTGTTGAGAGAAACCGAACTAAATTTGGAAAATGCAGTGAAAATATGCCAAGCCAGCGAGTTAGCTCGAAAGCACGCGAAGACTTTCAGTGAAATCAATAATGATGCGATTGTAATGAGTGAAAATGCTGCTGTCGGTGCTGTGTCCTACAAGGGGAAGACACGTGGGCAGAACAGAAATGAAAAGCAATCGGAGGATGACATTTTTAATTGTAAACGCTGTGGTTACAAACACCAGTTAAGACAATGCCCAGCGTTTGGAAAAATGTGTACAAAGTGTAATGGAAAGAATCACTTTGCCAAACAATGCTTTTCAAAAGTAAAAACAATGAAAGGGCAACAAGTTAATGTGTTTGAGGACACTGATTTAAGTGAGACATTTTTTGTAGGAATGGTGTCATGTGATGATATCAAAAAAGATACAGAAAATGTGCAGCCCTCAGAAATGGACAATGCTGAACATAAAGTCAATGCAGTAAAAGTGGACAAATGGACGATCCCACTGCAGATAATGGAGCATTAGTTACATTGAAACTGGACACTGGGGCAAAAGCAAACTTAATCAGTATGAGTGACATAAAAAATATGAAAGAAAAGCCCAAAATACAGAAAAAGTCAGTATTACTGAAGAGCTATAATGGACAGAAAATAGATAGCTTAGGTGTATGCAGACTCAAAGTGACAGTCAAAGACAAAGTGCATCATCTCATGTTTTCTGTTGTGGCTGAAAGACTTGATTCGATACTAGGTGACAAAGCTTGTGAAGACTCAGAACTGGTCAAGAGAGTCTACTGTATAAACTGTGCCATAAGCAGACCAGATGACTCAGGTGATGAAGCAGAGAGCCCATCAAGGATGAAAAGGCCAAAGGGTATCCATGTCTTCAAAAAGCCTAGTTTCTCCAAGAAGAACGAAAAAGACTTTAAGGTCAAAGAGAAGCCAAAGGAAGAAAAGCACAAAGACGAAAAACACAAGGAGAGAAAGTCCAAAGATATAACCGCAGCAGATGTTGTTAAGCAGTGGAAAGAGAAAAAGAAAAAGAAGTAGCCTGCACCAGAGCAGGAAGCAGTTCCGGTGGATACTCCTTCTTCCCTCAGGCCAATCTTTGGTGTTCCATTAGCCGAAGCTACTGAGAGGACTATGCTGTATGATGGGATCCAGCTGCCAGCACTTTTTTTGAGAGTGCATTGACTACATTGAGAGTTATGGCATGAAGAGTGAAGGAAACACTGAAACCCTCTCCAAGCAAAGATCGCAAGGAGACCTCGATCTATACAAGAGCAGATTGATGACAATGCCGCAACTGCATCTTGTCATTCACCACCAGAACAATCTCATGAAGACACATCAGACTTACCCGTGTTGAGAAGATCCACACGTGAAGTAAAAGAGCCTGATAGACACTGGCCTAGAAATTCAGTGCCCTTAGCGCCGATTTTGCGGCGCTAGAGGGCCTAGCGCTGCAATTGGCGCCGGCGCCGAAATTGCCTGGGGCCCTTCCGCCGCGGTAGACCGGTAGCGCTGCGCCGGCACCGATGACGTCATCGGTGTGCGCAGCGTCCCGGTTGCCATGCCGACGGGCCCCAGCGCCGAAATTCAGTTGCGGCCGCCTCGCCCGTGGCAGCCGCAACTAAGACTCTGGCAACTGAGTCTTACATGACTTTGCGCCGGCGCATTAAAGGCCCCGCGGCGGCCGGCCGCTTTCCCGCCGGCCGCCTGGCCGCAGCTCCCTCCCCGGACTTCCCCCCCCCCCGGAACAGAAGCAAGCCCGGCACTTGTCCGAGGTGCCGGGCTCATTTTTAAAAAGATTTTCGCGGGCCGCGGCCGGGTGCAGGCAGCTCCTCCTTAAGGGAAGGAGGAGGCCTGCACTTCCCGAACCTGCCGCACCGCAGCGGGCGCTGCAGCGCCGGAATAGCGCCGAAATTCAGCGCGTTGCGCCAGTTTTCAGGCGCAAACAGCTCTCAGCAGCGCCGGCAGCCGTTTGGGCGCAGAACTATTGAATTTTGGGCCCGACCAGTGCGACTTAGCTCCGGCACTAACTTCCGGCGCTAAAGCCCTGGCTGCGCCAAAACTCAATTTCTAGGCCTTAATCTTTGAGTACAATGTAAAGCTTTGAAAATGTGTTGACTGTTTTGAAAATGTTTATGTTTATAGAGCACTAACGAAAGTGTTACTGATATCATCTTTATTGTTTTCTTGAAAGTTGATTGATATTGATTTTGTTAAACCTCAAAGAAAGGGGGATGTAACGATCAATAACATGTCATTCTATAGTGCACACTAGGTGGAGCCGTAGAGCTGTGTAGAGCTGGATATAGCTGTATGTATATAAAACTACACTACACAGCTGTATAGATATTAAGACTACATTACCCATGAGGCACTAGGCTACCCACAAGGCAACAGTCAAGATGGAAGCCTCTACAGATACTGTACCAGTCCACATGTGCTCAATAAAGTAACTAGCAAAAGCTAGCTGTGTTCATAATAAGAATATCTAGTTATTAATGAACATAACAAATACCTCTTCCGATGTGATTAGTGTTTTGCTCTTCTGGAAAGCTCATCTACATTCGTCACTCCACTTCCATGGCACCCCAGTTTGCAGTAGGGTGTTCAGTGGGTGTAGTATTGTAGACAAATTTGGCAAGAACTTATGGTAGCAGTTTACCAGCCCGAGGAACGACCTCAGTTGTGACACATTTTCCGGTGCTGGAGCCTTGACTGCTGCCTCAATCTTCTCTGGGGACTTATGTAACCCCTCTTTATCGATAACGTGGCCACAATACTGTAATGATCAATAACATGTCATTCTATAGTGGACACTAGGTGGAGCCGTAGAGCTGTGTAGAGCTGTATATAGCTGTATGTATATAGCACTACACTACCCAGCTGTTTTTATTAAGACTACATTACCCATGAGGCACTAGGCTACCCACAAGTCAGTAGTCAAGGTGGATGCCTCTACAGATACTGTACCTAGTCCACATGTGCTCCATAAAGTGTCTAGCAAAAGCTAGCTGTGTTCATAATAAGAATGTCTATTTATTAATGAACATAATATGGTACCAGGAGCAGGATTGGTGAAGATCTGCTGAAAATTGTGAACAGCGACATGAAGAATTTGAAGCCACCAGAGCATTTGAAACTCACAGGAAATATCGACTGCAACTGGCAGACTTTTAAACAACAATTCGAACTCTACATTGCAGCCATCGGATTCGGTACGAAGCCAGACGCAAGGAAGATAGCGTTGCTGCTTACGGTTGCAGGCCCACAGGTGATAGAGGTATTTAATACATTTGTATTTAATCCAGAGGAGAACAGTGAAAAATTAGAAGATGTGCTAAAAAAATTTGATGCACATTGCTCTCCCAAAAAGAATGAGACCTATGAAAGATACATCTTCCGTTCTCGGACACAGCAGCAAAATGAGACTTTTGATAGCTTTATAACTGATCTGAAACTGAAAGCACAGACATGTAATTTCTCTGAGCTCAAAGCACCCATGATTCGTGACCAGATTGTGTTTGGTATTCATGATAAAAAAGTCAGGGAACGTCTGTTGAGAGAAACCGAACTAAATTTGGAAAATGCAGTGAAAATATGCCAAGCCAGTGAGCTAGCTCGAAAGCACGCGAAGACTTTCAGTGAAATCGATAACGATGCGATTGTAATGAGTGATAATGCTGCTGTCGGTGCTGTGTCCTACAAGGGGAAGAAACGTGGGCAGAACAGAAATGAAAAGCAATCGGAGCATGACATTTTTAATTGTAAACGCTGTGGTTACAAACACCAGTTAAGACAATGCCCAGCGTTTGGAAAAATGTGCACAAAGTGTAATGGAAAGAATCACTTTGCCAAACAATGCTTTTCAAAAGTACAAACTAAGAAAGGGCAATGAGTTAATGTAATGTAAGTGAGACATTTCTTGTAGGAATGGTGTCATGTGACAATATCACAAAGGATACAGAAAATGTGCAGCCCTCAGAAATGGACAATGCTGAACATAAAGTTAATGCAGTAAAAGAGGACAAATGGATGATCCCACTGCAGTTAAATGGAGCATTAGTTACCTTGAAACTAGACACTGGGGCAAAAGCAAACTTAATCAGTATGAGTGACATTAACAATATGAAGGAAAAGCCCAAAATACAGAAAAAGTCAGTACTACTGAAAGACTATAATGGACAGAAAATACATAGCTTAGGTGTATGCAGACTTAAAGTGACAGTCAAAGACAAAGTGCATCATCTCATGTTTTCTGTTGTGCTGAAAGATTTGATTCACTACTGGGTGACAAAGCTTGTGAGGACTTAGAACTGGTCAAGAGAGTCTACCATATAAACTGTGCCATAAGCAGACCAGATGACTCGGTGGATTCTGTAGTTAATAATTTCCAGGATGTGTTCAAAGGATTTGGAGTTCTACCATTCACTTACAAGATCCAGCTAAAGGAGGATGCTCAGCCAGTGGTACATGCTCCACGAAGAGTTCCAGCACCCCTGCGTGACCGGCTCAAGAATGAACTGGACAGAATGACCGCACTAGGAGTCATCAGGAAAGTCGAAGAGCCAACAGACTGGGTTAACTCCATGGTATGTGTAAAGAAAAAGAACAATGATCTAAGAATATGCATGGATCCAAAGAACTTAAATGCAAACATAAAACGTGAACACTACCAGATTCCCAAGCGAGAAGAAATCACCAGTGAAATGTCAGGTGCAAGATACTTTACAAAGCTCGATGCCTCACAAGGATTTTGGAAACTAAAACTGGATGAAGAGAGCACCAAATACTGTACCTTCAACACACCATTTGGCAGGTATTGTTTCCTCAGAATGCCTTTCGGGATAATATCTGCATCTGAAATCTTTCATCGAGTGATGGAACACATAATTGAAGGTCTGGAAGGAGTTCGGGTCTATGTTGATGATATCATCATCTGGGGCTCCGCACTGAAAGAACAGAATGAGAGACTGACTAAAGTGCTACAGAGCATACGCCAGAATGGACTGAAGCTCAACAAAGCCAAGTGTCAGTTTGGCGTCCAGGAAGTCACTTTCCTAGGAGATAATCTATCTGGTAAAAGAATAGAGCCAGATATGGAAAAAGGAAACGCCATACTCAAAATGCCCCGACCCACTGACAAAAAAGGAGTGCTACGCATCATGGGGATGATAAACTTCATTGGAAAGTTAATTCCTAACTTGTCAGCCAAGACAGCCTGTCTGCGAGACCTGCTACATAAAACAAATGAGTTTGCATGGACAGAAAGACATGAACAAGTGTGGATAAACCTCAAAACAGTGCTGACAACCACACCTATACTCACCTTCTTTGACCCAACAAAAAGAATCAAAGTGTCAATGGATGCATCAAAAGATGGCCTAGGTGCGGTCTTGCTACAAGCAGAGGGTGAAGATTGGAAGCCTGTTGCCTATGCCTCCAGGTCTATGACTGATACTGAGTGTCGATACGCCCAGATTGAAAAGGAATGTCTAGGCTTGGTAGTTGGATTAGAAAAGTTTCATGGCTACATATCTGGACTTCCCACCTTCACAGTTGAGACAGACCACAGCCCTCTGGTTGCCATCATAAAAAAAAACCTGAATGAGATGTCTCCAAGGATTCAACGACTCATGATGAAGCTGCAAAGATATGACTTTGAACTGATCTACACACCAGGCAAATACATAGTGTTAGCAGATGCACTATCCCGAGCACCCACAATGAGTCATGTGAGCTCTACTGAAGAAGACGTGGATGTTCATGTGAGTATGGTCACTGCTGCACTGCCTTTGTCAGACACAAAATCAAAGCAAATAGCAGAAGAAACAGTAAAAGATACAGTATTACAAACAGTAATAGAGAACATTCATCATGGTTGGCCAAAAGGTTCCTGTCCAAAATATTTTCACATAAGGTCAGAATTGAGTGTCGCAAGTGGACTATTACTAAAACAGAACAGAATAGTCATTCCACAGGCTCTACGTCAAGACATGCTCAAAAGGATTCATGAGGGACACCTCGGAATTGAAAAATGCAAAAGGAGGGCAAGAGACACTGTTTATTGGCCTGGCATAAATAAGGACATTGAGAACATGATAGGCAAATGTGAGACATGTCAGAAACACCAAAACAAACAAGCAAAGGAACGAATGATAGTAGCTGACATACCAACAGCACCATGGCAAAAGGTTGGTATGGACCTTTTTCATTTAAATGGTAAAGACTATCTAATAGTGATTGACTACTATTCTAACTATCCTGAGATGGCGCTGCTCTCAAGCACCCCAGCAAGCAGTGTCATAATGCATGTGAAATCCATCTTCGCCAGGCATGGAATTCCCAGGATTGCCGTTAGCGACAATGGTCCGTGCTTCAACTGTAAGGAGTGGCAACAGTTTGCAGCACATTATGACTTTCAGCACATCACATCCAGTCCTTTGTATGCTCAGTCAAATGGTAAGGCAGAGAAAGGTGTTCAAGTTCTCAAGCAGCTACTGAAGAAAGCGGCAGAAAGCAAGTCTGATCCTTATCTCGCCCTGCTGAGCTACCGAGCCTCATCTTTAGAATGTGGTTCTTCACCTGCTGAGCTACTAATGGGTCGCAAGTTGAGCACCACGCTACCCTGCTGTGCAAAAGAACAGCAAAGTGAGGAACTGAGACAGAGACTTCAACTGTTAAAGCTGAAACAGAAATCATACTATGACAAGTCATCCAAAACTCTAAAACCATTGACAAGGGATGATGTTGTCAGGATTGAGGATCCAGATGCATGGAACAGGAAAGCTACAGTTCTTGAGGAAGTAGGACCAAGGTCATACACTGTTAGAACTGAGGAAGGACAGATTCTCAGGAGGAACTGCTGTTCCCTCCTAAAAACACAAGAGACTATTCAAGACCAGATTGATGACAATGCCGCAACTGCATCTTGTCATTCACCACCAGAACAATCTCATGAAGACACATCAGACATACCCGTGTTGAGAAGATCCACACGTGAAGTCAAAAAGCCTGATAGACTTAATCTTTGAGTACAATGTAAAGCTTTGAAAATGTGTTGACTGTTTTGAAAATGTTTATGTTTATAGAGCACGAACAAAAGTGTTACTGATATTATCTTTATTGTTTTCTTGAAAGTTGATCGACATTGATTTTGTTAAACCTTAAAGAAAGGGGGATGTAATGATCAATAACATGTCATTCTATAGTGGACACTAGGTGGAGCCGTAGAGCTGTGTAGAGCTGTATATAGCTGTATGTATATAACACTACACTACCCAGCTGTATGTATATTAAGACTACATTATCCATGAGGCACTAGGCTACCCACAAGGCAGTAGTCAAGATGGATGCCTCTACAGATATTGTACCTAATCCACATGTGCTCAATAAAGTGTCTAGCAAAAGCTAGCTGTATTCATAATAAGAATGTCTATTTATTAATGAACATAATAAATACAAGATCAGTTTTCTAAAAAATTCGCATTTGGGGCGGTTAGCTCGGAGCCCATATTCCTGCAATCTAGTGAGCACCTGCTCCAGGTTGGCAAGGTGATCACTGTCATTTTCGCCCATGACCAGGATGTCGTCCAAATAACACTGAGTCCCTGGGATCCCTTGCAGGACTTGTTCCATTGCCCTCTGCCAAATAGCCGGAGCTGATGCTACCCCGAATACCAGCCGGTTGTATTGGTAGAGACATTTATGGGTGTTGATTGTGAGGTTTTTTTGATGCTTCTTCTACCTCCATTTGCAGATACGCCTGGGCCAGATCAATCTTAGTGAAACGTTTCCCTCCGGATAGCGATGCGAAAATATCTTCAATCCGCGGAAGTAGATATTGTACGGTGTGAAGGACCGGGTTCACTGTTACCTTAAAGTCCCCACTGATGCGAACCTTCCTTGGTTCCCCAGGCGTGCTGCTCAATGACTTTTTCATCACAGGGACGATGGCTGTAGCCCACTCGCTCCAGTCTACCTTGGACAGTGCACCTGAACGTTCCAGACTCTCCAGCTCTGCTTCGACGGCTGGGCGGATCGCATAAGGTACTGGTCTGGCCTTAAAAAATTTTGGGCTTGCGTTTTCTTCAATTTTAATCATCGCTGTCATGCCTTTTAGTGTTCCGAGTCCTTGCTGGAACACTTCTTTCGCGTCAGTTAGGATCTTTGACAGTCGCCCAGGTGTGACATCGTCATCCTTTTTGTCAGCCACAGTCAGTGCCTGTATGGAATGCCAACATAGCTGTATCTTCTGGATCCATTCACGTCCTAGTAGTGGTGGTCCTCCATCTTGCACTACATATAGGTCCATTTTTGGTGTTTCCTTGCCGTTATATATAACGTTCACCCTTATTTTTCCTTTGGGGTAGACTTTTTGCCCCGTGTACGTCTTCAAGGCAATCTTTGTATGTCTCAAAGGTATATGTGAGAATTGCCGCTTGTAGTCCCTTCGGTTTATGACTGTTAGGGCTGATCCTGTGTCCAATTTCATTTTCACTTGGACTCCTGCTACCTTGAGCGTGACCCAGATAGTTTGGTGATCCTCCGTTTTGATCACATTATGTAGTTTCAGACAACCCAGCTCCTTGCTTCCGGAGTCTGTATCACTCTTCTGTTCGTCTGAACTACTGTCTGTCACCTTATGTACCTTCTTGTACTTCTCCTGTGGAGATTTCTTGCTGCTGGTTTTCTTTCCTGACCTGCAGACTCTTGCTATGTGTCCTACTTTTCCACACTGTCTGCACACTTTGTCCTTGAACCAGCAATCATTATGGTCGTGTGTTGTTCTGCCGCAGCGATAGCACTTCACTGTTCCGTATGACATTTCATTTGTGCCATATTCTTGCGGTCTCCGTTGTATCTCTGCAGCGCCCCATGCTTCTGCTTCATGTGATACTGCAATGCTGAAAGCCTTGTCCAGCGTAACATCCTTTTCTGATAGAAGCCGTTTCTGGGTTCCTTCAATTTGAAGCCCACACACAAACATATCCCTTAAAGTATCTGCTAGTCCCGTTCCAAACTGGCAGTGTTTCGATAGCTTGCGCAGTTCCGTTAAATACTCAGCATTACTTTCATCTTTATGCTGGTTCCTTTTGTGAAACTTAAATCTTTCTGCTATCAGCAGCGCTGTGGGGTTTAAGTGGTCCCGTAGGATTGACACTATGTTTTCAAAATCCTTTTCTACAGGCTTCTCTGGGGTTACTAGGTTTCGTAGTAAGCCATACGTTTTGGCACCCATTGAATTCAACAATACCAGCGCTTTCTTGTCATCTGGCACTTCATTCGCCTTGCAGTATACTTCTATGCGTTCGACATATGTCATCCAGTCTTCGACTTCATTGTCGAACGCTGTGATACTGCGACTCTTCGGCATTTTTGGGTGTGGTTAGACTGCCTTAAAATGGCGTCTCCCGCACTTTCCTTTCTTCCCCGCTGCGGCTTAAAATGGCGTCTCCCTCGCTGCTGCCAATGCCGCTCTCGGCGGTCCTCGTGGCAAATGGCGATGCCCTGTGGGTTTCATGTGCTGCTCCTGCGCTGCTGCCAACGCCGCTCTTTGCGGTCCTCATGGCAATGGCAGCACCAAGCGTTTTCCTGTGGGCCTCTCTCCCCCATTGACGCTGCTCGGCCCTTGAACACCGGCTGCACTCTGCATGTTTTCCTGCGCGCCTCTCTCCCCCATTGACGCTGCTCGGCCCTTGAATACTGGCTGCGCTCTGCTCTCTCTCATCTCTCTCCCCCGTTGATGCTGCTCGGTCCTGAACACCGGCTGCACCCTGTGCGCTCTGCCCTCTCTCTCTCCCCCGTCGAGGCTGCTTGGCCTTTTTCTGTGCCGCTCGGTCGGGCTCTAGCTCGTCGCTGTCCGGGAAGGGTCTGCGTAGTACCTGTTGCCAGCCCATTTTGCTGGACCACCATGACTGGAAAGCCAAGCCTGGCTCTCGACAGCCTCCCCTGTGATGCTCAAATCTCCGCTGGATGACTGGGCGGTTGCCCGTGGTTGACGCCCGTGCTTCTTGACTGGACTTTCTTCCACTCTTCTCCAGGAGCGAATCCCTGGGAGGTGATGCAGAGTTGCATGTAGGTTCGAATCTGCTCGTCGCCAATGTTAGATCCATGTATCTTAATGTTGTGTCCTTCAATAATCAGACAACAGGCTGCAGGGAACAATTAAACAGGTGTTTACTGAATGAGGGTTACTCTAGAACTAACTATACAGATCACTACTCAGGGTTTATATACAGGTGTGGTCACTGCCGGTACTACAGTATACAGGAGCTGTAAAATGTAGTTCTCCCCTTAAAGGTACATACATTACAACATTCGCCTCTGAGTCAAAAGGTTGAGGGTTCAAGTTCCACTCCAGGGACTTGTAGCATATAAATCCAGGCCGACACTCGAGTGCCGTGCTGAGGGACTGCTGCACTGTCAGAGGTGCCGTCTTTTGGATGAGACGTTAAACTGAGGCCCCGTCTGCTCTCTCAGGTGGACGTAAAAGAGCCCGTGGCACTATTTCGAAGAAGAGTAGAGGAATTATCCCCAGTGTCTTGGCCAATATTTATCCCTCAACCAACATAACAAAAACAGATTGGCCTAGAAATTCGGTGGGGTTAGCGCCCAATTAGAGGCGTTAGAGGGCCTTGCGCCGGAATTATAGCCGCGATCGAAATTGCGTTGGGCCCTACCATCGGCGTTAGCCGGTAGCGCTGCGCCGGCACCGATGATGTCATCAGTGTGCGCAGCATCCCGGTTGCCGTGGTAACGCGGCCGGACACCCAAATTCAGTTGCGGCTGCCTCGCCCGTGGCAGCCGCAACCAACGATTGTTCAACGGGATGTTGCAGCACGTAGCGCCGGCGCATTAAGGTGGAGCGGCGGCCGGCCGCTTTCCCGGCGGTGGCCTGCCCGCACCTCCCTCCCCGGACTCCTCCACCACCCCCCCGTGGCACTGATGTGTGTGGCCCGCGAGCCCGGCACTTCTCCGAGGTGCCGGGCTCATTTGTCGGGCGAATCGACCGGTCAGCGGTCGGCTGCAGGCAGCTCCTCCTTAACAGAAGGAGGAGGCCTGCAGTACCCCAGCCTGCCGCACCGCATCGGGTGCCGCAGCGGGGGATTAGCGCCGCAAACCTGCATTCAGTGCCCATAGCGAGGCGCTGAAACCCTCCATTAGCGCCCGCAGCCATCTGGGCGCAGGGCAGCTGAATTTTTGGCGGGCGCAGCGGCAATTATCGCGGGCGCAAAATTTCGGGCGCAAAAGCCCTGGCGGAGGCAAACCTAATTTCTAGGCCATTATCTGGTCATTATCACATTGCTGTTTGTGGGATCTTGCTGTGCACAAATTGGCTGCTGCATTTCCCACATTACAACAGTGACTACAGTTCCAACGTAATTGGCTGTAAAGCGCTTTGAGACGTCTGGTGGTCATGAAAGGCGCTATATAAATGCAAGTCTTTCTTTTAATAAGGATAGATTTCAAAAAATAGAAAATAAATTTTTATTTAAGAGATTATAATCATGTTTTTTTACATCAAATAGATTACAATGAAATTAAAGAGGGGTTAAAATGAGCTTGTAGGAGTCTACGTACTCCTAGCAAAAAATACTGAACTCGGAGAGGTTCAACAGAAAAGGTTAAATTGTTGAGGCTGCATGCTGAACACAAAATGGAGTCAGAGACTTCACAAAGTACAACTGTCTTTCATCAGTGCACAGCTTCGACTGCCCCCCCCCCCCCGCTCTGGGCTAACTAAGTTGCAGATCGATTTTCTTAAAGGTGTGATCCTTCTTAAAGGCATGACACCTGATTTATAGTCTACGGACCGGAAAGCGGATTGTGTCCTTTCTGTGCTCGGTACGCCACACAGCTCCCCCCAGAATCCACTAGTAGGGAGTGTACGAACCGGCGTGGTGGCTTGATGGCACGGCCGGAACGGCTCTTGGCGGTTGGTGTCGGGAGCGGTGCGGTCGGACGCGTCGGGGTCTTAGGCAGTCTGCCCCGTGGTGGGGGTTGTCCCACTTGAATGGGTTCATCGGGCTCTAGGTGCGCCAGCTTGAGCCGGTCGACCGACACCTTGTCAGTTCTGCCGCCCACTTCGAGGAGGAAGAACTTGTTCCCCGTCTGGAGTACCTTGTAGGGTCCGTCGTATGGGGGCCATAGAGGTCCTCGGTGGGCGTCATGGTGCACGAAAACAAATTTGGCCATGTGCAGGCTAGGTGGTACGCGGGTTGCTGGTTCGCCATGCCGGCCGGTGGGTACCGGAGCGAACTGTTCTGCTCGGTTGGTGAAAGCGCGGCGTTGCTGGTCAGCCGACCAGGGGGTCGTGGCGGTGGGCAGGAACTCTCTGGGTATGTGCAGCAACTAGCCGTACACGAGTTCCGCCGCCGAGGCTTGCAGGTCCTCCTTGACCGCGGAGCGTAGGCCGAGTAGCACCCATGGGAGGCGGTCGATCCAAGCCTCGTCCTCGAGGCTGGCGCGGAGGGACGTTGGCTTGGGGGTGGTAAGCCGTGGTGCGGTGAACGGCCACCCCGAGTTTTCGGGCGATGGTGGCCCACAGATCAGAGGTGAACTGCGGGCCTCTATCCGACGTCATTTCGGAGGGGATGCCGAACCGAGCAACCCAGATACCGATGAACGCCCTTGCGATGTCGGCGGTGTTGGTGGATGTCAGTGGAATGGCCTCGGGCCAGCGGGTGGTACGGTCCACGATTGTCAGCAGGTGCGTGTGACCTTGTGATGGCGGCAGGGGGCCGACGAGGTCGATGTGGACGTGGTCGAGCCTTCTTCCTGGCATGGTGAGCTCCTTGAGTGGGGCTTTGACGTGCTGGTGGATTTTGGCATGCTGGCAAGCTATGCAGGATCTGGCCCAGACGCGCACATCTTTGCGCAGGCCGTGCCAGACAAATCGGTTGGCCACCAGTCTAATGGACGTGCGGGTGCCGGGGTGTGAGAGGCCGTGGACGATGTTGAACACCCGTTTTCGCCAGGATGCCGGGACTATGAGGCGGGGTTGCGCCAAGGAGGTGTCGCATTTGACTGTGATGGCGGACGGGCCGCAGGCGACGTCGGTCAGTCACAGCCCTGGGAGGGTAGTGGGCGCGGAGAGCAGATCGGGGTCGGTGCGTTGCTCCGCTGCCAGTTGAGCCTAGTCCACTGCCAGGTGGGCACCATGGACGGTGGGGCGGGATAGGCAGTCGGCCATCACGTTGTCTCAGCCGGAGATGTGCCGGATGTCCGTGGTGAATTCGGACACCGCGGCGAGCTGGCGTTGCTGCCTGGCTGACCACGGGTCCGCAGATTTCGCCATCGCGAATGTCAGGGGTTTGTGGTCGACAAACGCGGTGAAGGGGCGGCCTTCCAGAAGAAATCTAAAGTGGCGGACTGCCAGGTACAGTGTGAGTAGCTTGCGGTCAAAGGCACTGTATTTGGCCTCCGGGGGGCGCAGTTGGCGGCTGAAAAAGGCCAGCGGTTGCCAGGCCCCGTTGACCCACTGTTCGTACACGGCGCCGACCGTGTGGTCGGAGGCGTCCGTGGTGAGGGCCACCCTGGCGTTGGGCTGTGGGTGAGCGAGCATGGTGGCGTCGGCGAGCGCCTTTTTGGTCGAGTCGAAAGCGGTCAACATGTCCGCCGACCACTCGATCGCCATTCTGTCTTTCTTACCCCGGAGGGCTTCGTATAGGGGCCGCATGAGGGAGGCCGCTCCGGGAATGAAGCGGTTTTAAAAGTTGATCATCCCCAAGAACTCCTGGAGGCCTTTGATGGTGGTAGGCCGAGGGAACTGCTGGACGGCTTGCACCTTCGCGGGCAGGGGAATGGTTCCGTCCTGCGTGATGTGGTGGCCGAGGAATTCGATCCTGCTGAGGCCGAATTGGCACTTGGCTGTGCTGATGATGAGCCCGTGCTCACTGAGCCGCTGAAACAGGGTGCGGAGGTGCTCGATGTGTTCCTGCTTGGAGGAACTAGCTACCAGGATGTCATCCACGTAGACAAAGAGGAACTTCAGGTCCCGGAGGACCGAGTCCATGAGCTGCTGGAAGGCCTGGGCCGCGTTTTTGAGGCCGAAGGGCATTCGGAGAAACACAAATAGCCCAAAAGGGGTGATTATGGCCGTCTTGGGAACGTCCGTGGGGTGAACTGGCACCTGATGGTAACCGCGCACCAGGTCGACTTTGGAGAAGACTGAGCGGCCGGCCAGTCTAGCTGAGAAGTCTTGAATGTGCGGTATGGGGTACCGATCCGGCCTGGTGGCGTCGTTTAGGTGCTGGTAGTCCCCGCAGGGGTGCCATCCCCCGTCGGGTTTGGTGACGATGTGGAGTGGAGAGGCCCAGGGGCTGTTGGAGCGGCGGATGATGCCGAGCTGTTCCATTGTGGCGAACTCGGCCCGCGCGATCTCCAGCTTGGCCGGGTCCAGCCTGCGGGCGTGGGCATACACCGGTGGGCCTGTGGTGGGGATGAAGTGTTCTACCCCGTGCTTAGCAACCTTCGCGGAGAAGGTCGGGTTGGTGAGGGCTGGGAACTCAGCCAGGAGTGCTGAGTAGTCGTCCGTTGAGCGGGCGCGGCACTGCCATGCAATTTCGGCGGGTTGGGGGGGCCATGGCGCCCGGGACAGGTGACATGGTGTTCATGTCCACGAGGCGGCGCCGAGGCATGTCGACCAACAGGCCATGGGCGCACAGGAAATCCGCACCGAGGAGCGGGGAGAGCACCTTGGCAGTGATAAACTCCGAGTGGTAGCGGCGGCCTGCGAGGTCGATGGTGACGGTGCGGGTGCCGTACGTCCGGATGTCGGTGCCGTTGGCAGCAGCCAGCGCAGGGCCGCGGCCGCCTCGCTGGATCTTGAGGGCGGACGCGGGGATGATGCTGCGCTGCGCACCCGTGTCGCATAGGAAATGGCGTCCGGAGGCGCTGTCCGTAACGTACAGCAGCGCGCTTGCTTGCCCCATGGCCATCGTGTAGGCCGGTGTGGGGGCAGTTGGAAACGTGCAGGGATGGCTGCAGCGGCATGCCCGTGCGCCGAACCTGGTATGGAAGTAGCAGTAGCCCTGGGTCGGAGGGCTTGGGGGATGTGGGGGCCTGGGGGGCCTCGTGGCCAAGCTGTGTGGCCGCGCGATAGAGGGTGGAGCGCGCACCGATGATGCGGAGGCCAGGTCGGGTGTGACGGCGTGGTTGGAGCTAGCGGAAAGGAGCTTATCGGCTTCGTCGGCCAGGGCCTCGAGGTCCGTGAGGCTGGACGCCACAATCGCCGGGCGGATGCTGGGAGGTGGTTGGCGGATAAAGAGCATGCGGAAGAGGGAGCAGGGCGGTTTCTCGTCGGTCAGAGCAAGCATGTGTGAGAGCAAGTGTGATGGCGTGGAGTCACCGAGGCCCGAGAGGTCGAGGAGGTGGCAGTTGCGCACGAATTGGGAGGCAGTGAATTTTATAATGAGCACGGCCTTGAGATGTGCGTACTCGCCTTCCTCCGGAGGGTTTTGTAGTGCTGTCCAGACTTTCGTGATTGTGGAGCTGCCCAGGGAGGCGAGGAGGTAGTCATACATCGTTGCGTCGGCGGTGATGCCGCGGAGTCGGAATTGCGATTCGGCTTGAAGGAAC
This sequence comes from Somniosus microcephalus, assembly GCF_052327205.1. Lineage (NCBI taxonomy): Eukaryota > Metazoa > Chordata > Chondrichthyes > Squaliformes > Somniosidae > Somniosus > Somniosus microcephalus. The sequence continues at coordinate 186,811,330 of NC_140998.1, forward strand.
CAGGCGGTGGCCAGGTTCTCCCAGAACTCCGGCAGCTTCACAGAAACTGCTTAGGAGTCGTCCTGAGCGTCGGGGTCACCAATGTAGGGGTCTACGTACTCCTAGCATAAAATACTGAACTCGGAGAGGTTCAACAGAAAAGGTTTAATTGTTGAGGCTGCATGCTGAACACAAAATGGAGTCAGAGACTACACAAAGTACAACTGTCTTTCATCAGTGCACAGCTTCGACTGCCACTCCCATGCTCTGGGCTTAACTATGTTGCAGATCGAGTTTCTTAAAGGTGTGATCCTTCTTAAAGGCATGACGCCTGATTTATAGTCTACGGACCGGAAAGCGGATTTTGTCCGTTCTGTGCTCGGTACGCCACAAGCTAATTTTTTTAAGTGTGACTAAGTGTAAGAGGTTGAAGTGAATGAGAAGTTTCAGTGGAATGTGAAAGTGCTGCTCAGGTTGAAATGGGCTGAATGTGGGTCCTGGGCCCGAGGCTGGGGGAGGGGAGAGGAGGGGGACCTGGGCCTAGTCTCCAAGGCCCAGCCCGCCAACTCATTCCCGCTCCCGGCGCCTCTTCGGCCCCACTTACCCCAACTCCAGGGCCTTATCGGTGGCTAGCGGGTGCCCACTCCCAGGGCGGCTCTTTCTCCGCGGCTCCAGTGGGTCTTTGAAACCTGGTTTTCTTCCTCTTTTAAACAACAAGAAGCCTCTTTTCCCCCTCACATGGGCGCCGCCATCTTCATTCCGGCCCCGCATCCCCGCGCTAAACCCACCAGCTGGCGCACCTCGCCCCGCCAACAGACATTCTGCCTGACTCCCCTCGGATCAGAGGCAATTCAGTCATTTTCAGAATAAAAAGACTTGCATTTCTATAGCGCCTTTCACGACCACCGGACGTCTCAAAGCACTTTACAGCCAATGAAGTACTTTTGGAAGTGGAGTCACTGTTGTAATGTGAGAAAGGCTGCAGCCAATTTGTGCACAGCATTAAATAAACTGCTCAATGACAATGAATCAGATCACAATTTGCTTGTTTAATAATGTTTGAATAACTATACACCAACATAGATTTTACTTGGACAATGTAGACACAGATCAATCAGTTTGCATGGAAATATTTTAAATATAATACACAATAAAACAAATTAAAACACATTTCGGCCTGTCGAGCCTGTGTCAAATAAATTACACGTTTCAACCAACTTTACAATTTTCAAATTCAGCTTCTGCTTAAAATTTTGTCAACAGTTTCTTAAACTTTGAAAACTACAATAACAGCATTTTGCTGAACATCTGTTCACGAAATCTCATGGGAAACAATTTTTCAGTCACTATATTTATTAACACAGTATATTTTGTAATCGGCACCTTTACCAACGCAGATGTAACCAGGCTGAATAAAGACAGCATCGATCCCAGCGATCTCTCACCATCAGAATAAAGGGGCTGTGACAGCTCATTGGGACAAAGACTCACGGAGATTAAACACATTCTGCAGATGCTGCAGTTTGTATCAGAGGGAATATTTTAAAATCCAATTCGGAAGATACAATTTCAGAGCGAGAGGGTCAGACATTAGGCTACAGCAACATAGCCCCGAATCTCCAACCCTCACTGGGAGTGAGGAATTGTGGAATTTACCCTTATATTCCATCTTAATCCACACACAAATATTATCAGGAAGAGTGAAAGGTAAGAATTATAAATATGAGTAATCTTTGAGATAACTAGTGGTTATTGAAGGCCTTTCAAATAGAAAGAAACATTCAAACTTAGTCAAATTATGAATTGGTTACCGTTTCCTTCATTATGTTTCAGAACATTTTCTCAGGTGAACTTTGAAAGCTGCTGAATCCTTGAAGAATTCCCCACAATGACGGCAGGTTTCAAAGCACGTGTGAGCTTTCAACTGATAGATGTAAACAAAACTCTCTCCACATTCACTACATTTATACGGCCTCTCTCCTGTTTGGATCCGCTGGTGTCTCTGGAGGGCCCCTGACACTGTGAAACTCTTTCCACATTCCCTACATTTATACGGCCTCTCTCCTGTGTGGATCCGCTGGTGGCTCTGGAGGCCCCCTGCCCATGTGAAACTCTTTCCACATTCAGTACATTTATACGGCCTCTCTCCTGTGTGGATCCGCTGGTGTCCATGGAGGTGCACTGCCTGTGTGAAACTCTCTCCACATTCAGCACATTTATACGGCCTCTCGCCTGTGTGGATCCGCTGGTGTCTCTGGAGGTTCCCTGCTCATGTGAAACTCTTTCCACATTCACTACATTTATGCGGCCTCTCTCCTGTGTGGATCCGCTGGTGGCTCTGGAGGCCCCCTGCCTGTGTGAAACTCTTTCCACATTCCCTACATTTATACGACCTCTCTCCTGTGTGGATCCGCTGGTGTCTCTGGAGGTTCCCTGCCCATGTGAAACTCTTTCCACATTCACTACATTTATGCGGCCTCTCTCCTGTGTGGATCTGCTGGTCTAGGTGAAAATCTCCTGATTTTATACATTCTCTCCTGTGGACAGATTGTGTGAACGATCCCTGCCCATTTTTGCATTGTGCAAGATACTTTATGCTGGAAGGAGGAGATTGTCCTGCTGAAATTTGTCCACTGGATTCTGGATGTCTTCTGATGTGTTTCTGAAGAAAATCTGCAGTGGCAAAAGCAACATTGCAATGTGGGCAAGGATGACACTCATCTCGGTGCACTTGTTGCCCTGCTGGAGAAGGAAGAAAGAGAAATTGTCAGTGTAATGAATCATCTAGAAGTATCTTTTGGAAGTACAATACATGGTTATTTCAGTGTAAACGCAGGGCTCTTTAGATGTTAATACTGTGAATTTAGAGCCTCCTCCAGTGAAAGAAGTGGTGAGGGGAGAATCAACAATAGTGTGTGGAGATTAAAAGGGCAATCCCAGCCCTGCTCACAGCACCCAGACACAGCCCCGCCCCCAGTCCTGCAACAGCCCCGCCCCCAGTCCTGCCCCAGCCCTGCCCCCAGTCCTGCCACAGCCCCGCCCCCAGTCTACAGTAATAGCCCCGCCCCCCAGGAACAACCCCACCAATTGCCCCACCCCCCAGCCAAGCCCCGACCGCAGGCACAGCCCCACCCCCAATCCCAGACACCACCCCCCAGTCCCAGAGAGAGATAGAGAGTGGGGGAGAGAGGAGGGCAGAGAGAGACAGTGGGGCAAAGAGAGAGGGAGTGGGGCAGAGAGAGAGAGATGCAGCAGAGAGAGAGGGGGCAAAGATGAGAGAGTGGGGCAGAAAGAGAGAGAAATGGGCAGAAAGAGAGAGGGGCAGAGAGAGTGAGGCAGAGAGAGAGAGAGAGACTGGGGCAGAGAGAGAGAGTGGGGCAGAGAGACAGAGACAGGGGCAGAGAGAGAGAGAGAGAGAGTGGGGCAGAAAGAGAGAGGGGGCAGAAAGAGAGAGAGTGGGGCAGAGAGAGAGAGACAGTGGGACAGAGAGACAGAGCGAGTGGGCAGAGAGAGAGTGAGAGAGAGTGGGACAGAGAGACAGAGAGAGTGGGCAGAGAGAGAGTGAGAGAGAGTGGGACAGAGAGAGAGAGTGTGTGGGGCAGAGAGCGAGTGTGGGGCAGAGAGAGAGAGAGTGTGGGGCAGAGAGAGAGAGAGAGAGAGTGGGCAGAGAGAGAGAGAGAGAGAGTGGGGCAGAGAGAGAGTGGAGTAGAGAGAGAGAGAGTGGACAGAGAGAGAGAGAGAGTGGGGCAGAGAGAGAGAGAGAGAGTGGGGCAGAGAGAGAGTGAGAGTGGGACAGAGAGAGTGTGTGGGAGAGAGACACAGAGAGAGAGAAAGGGGCATAGAGAGAGAGAGAGTGGGGCAGAGAGAAAGGCAGAGGGGGAACAGAGAGAGGGAGCAGGCAGAGAGGGGGGAGGCTGAAAGAGAGAGGAGATCAGAGGGGGGAGAGAGAGAGGGAGGGGGGAGAGAGAGAGCGAGAGGGAGAGATTGAGGGAGGGGGGAGAGAGAGAGAGGGAGGGGGCGAGAGAGAGAGGAAGGGGGGAGAGAGAGAGGTAGGAGGGAGAGAGAGTGAGGGAGGGGGGAGAGAGAGAGGGAGGGGTGAGGAGGTCAGGAAGTTGGGTGGGGTGAGGAGGTCAGGAAGTTGGGTGGGGTGGGGAGGAGGTCAGGAAGTTGGGTGGGGTGGGGAGGAGGTCAGGAAGTTGGGTGGGGTGGGGAGGAGGTCAGGAACTTGGGTGGGGTGGGGAGGAGGTCAGGAAATTGGGTGGGGTGAGGAGGGGTTCAGTAATTTGGGTGGGGTGGGGAGGAGGTCAAGAACTTGGGTGGGGTGAGGGGGTCAGGAAGTTGTGTTGGGAGGGGGTCAGGAAGTTGGGTGGGGTGGGGAGGGGGTCAGGAAGTTGGGTGGGGTGAGGAGGGGGTCAGGAAGTTGGGTGGGGTGGGGAGGAGGTCAGGAAGTTGGGTGGGGAGGAGGTCAGGAAGTTGGGTGGGGTGGGGAGGAGATCAGGAAGTTGGGTGGGGAGGAGGTCAGGAAGTTGGGTGGGGTGAGGAGGGGGTCAGGAAGTTGGGTGGGGTGAGGAGCAGGTCAGGAAGTTGGGTGGGGTGGGGCGGGGTCAGCAAGTTGGGTGGGGAGGAGGTCAGGAAGTTGGGTGGGGTGAGGGGGTCAGTAAGTTGGGTGGGGAGGGGGTCAGGAAGTTGGGTGGGGTGGGGAGTGTTGTGTATGTACCTTTAAGAGAGAACTGTTCTACAGCTCCTGTATGCTGTAGTACTGGCAGTGACCACACCAGTATATAAAGCCGGAGCAGGCTTCTGTACTTCAGTCTTGAGACTACTCTACTCTAGTAAACACCTGTTGATTGTTAAGTTACAGCCTCCGTGTAGTTCTTGGGGAAACATCCTATTTAAAGAATCACGGATCTAACAGTGGCAATGAGGTTGATTCGAATCTGCCTGCAACTCTGCATTTCCCATCAAGGAGTCGCTCCGGGAGGACGGTGGAAGAAAGTCGAGGCCAGAAGGATGGGCTTCGACCACGAGCAACCATCCAGTCATCCGGCAGCAAGTGAACATCGCAGGAGTGGCTGTTGAAGAGCCACGACGATCCAGCAACAGACTGGCAACAGGTGCAGCGCACACCCTTCCCGGACGGCGGCGGCGGTAGCCGACCGACGGTGTAGAAAAGCGTCGACGGGGTAAGAGAGAGGGTGAAGCGCACAGGGTGCGGCCGGGAGTTAAAGAACCGAGCGGCGTCGAGGAAAAACAAGCAGAGAGAGAGAGAGGGTAAAGCAGCAGCCGGGTTCAGGACCGAGCGACGGCAACGGGAAAGGCGCACTGGAGAACGTGCAGAGCACAGCCAGGGCTCAAGGGCCGAACCGCGTCCGCGGGGAGAAGAAGGGAGAGCGCGGGAGACACCATTGAGCCGCGGAGAAGAAGGGAGAGCGCGGGAGACGCCACTTTTTTTTGAAGCCGCAGCAGAGAAGAAGGGCGAGCGCGGGAAGGAAGGAAAGCGCGGGAGACACCATTTTGTTCCAGCGGAGAAGAAGGGAGAGCGCGGGAGACGCCATTGTTGACAGTTAAATCACGCCCAGGGATGCCGAAGAGTGGCAGCATCTCTACGTTCGACAATGAAGTCGAAGATTGGGCGACATATGTGGAACGTATTGAGGTGTACTGCAGGGCGAATGAAGTGCCAGATGCTAGGAAAGCACTGGTTTTGTTAAATTCCATGGGTGCAAAAACTTATGGCTTACTGCGAAACCTGATAACCCCAGAGAAGCCCGTGGAGAAGAATTTCGAAAGCATAGTAGAAATCCTACAGGACCACTTAAGCCCCACACCGCTGCTGATATCAGAAAGATTTAAGTTCCACAAAAGGAACCAGCATAAAGACGAAAGTAATGCTGAGTACTTAACGGAACTGCGCAAGTTATCGAAACACTGCCAGTTTGGAGCGGGACTATCAGATACGTTAAGGGACAAGTTTGTGTGTGGGCTTCAAAGTGAAGGAACCCAGAAACGGCTTTTATCAGAAAAGGATCTTACGCTGGACAAGGCTTTCAGCATGGCAGTATCACACGAAGCAGCCGCAAGGGGCGCTGCAGAGATACAACGGAGACCGCAAGAATATGGCACCAATGAAATGTCCTATGGAACAGGGAAGTGTTATTGCTGCGGCAGAACAACACACGATCAGAAGGATTGTTGGTTCAAGGACCAAGTATGCAGACAGTGTGGAAAAACAGGACACATAGCAAGAGTCTGCAGGTCAGGGAAGAAAACCAACAGCAAGAAATCTCCACAGGAGAAGTACAAAAAGGTACATAAGGTGATGGACAGTAGTTCAGACGAACAGGGAAATGATACAGACTCCGGAAGCAAGGAGCTGGGCTGTCTGAAACTACATAAGGTAACCAAAATGGAGGATCACCAGACGATCTGGGTCACACTCAAGATAGACGGAGTCCAAGTGAAAATGGAATTGGACATTGGATCAGCCCTAACAGTCATAAACCAAAGGGACTACAAGCGGTTATTTCCACATATACCCTTGAAAGCTACAGAGATTGTCTTGAAGACGTACACGGGGCAAAAAGTCTACCCCAAACGAAAAATAAGGGTGAAAGTGATATACAAAGGCCAGGAAATACCTAAAATTGACTTATATATATTGCCAGATGGAGGACCACCACTGCTAGGACGTGAATGGATCCGGAAGATACAATTAGATTGGCATTCCATACAGGCACTGAAGGTTGAGGCCAAAAAGGATGAAGACGTCACACCTCGACGACTGTCAAAAATGCTAACTGACACAAAAGAAGTGTTCCAGGAGGGACTCGGAACACTAAAAGGCATAACAGCAATGATTAAAATAGAGGAAAATGCAAGCCCAAAGTTTCTTAAGGCCAGACCAGTGCCTTATGAGATCAGACCAGCCGTCGAAGCAGAGCTGGAAGGGTTGGAACATTCAGGAGTACTGTCCAAAGTAGACTGGAGCGAGTGGGCTACACTCATCATTCCTGTAATGAAGAGGTCGTTGAGTAATACGCCTAGGGAACCAAAGAAGGTCCGCATCTGTTGGGATTTTAAGGTGACAGTGAACCCAATCCTTCACACGGTACAATATCCGCTTCCACGAATTGAGGATATTTTAGCCTCGCTAGCTGGAGGTAAACACTTCACCAAAATTGATCTAGCCCAGGCGTACTTGCAAATGGAGGTAGAAGAAGCCTCGAAACAATACCTCACGATCAACACTCATAAAGGTCTCTATCAATACAACCGGCTGGTGTTCGGGGTAGCATCAGCTCTGGCTATTTGGCAAAGGGCGATGGATCAAGTCCTGCAAGGGATTCCAGGGACCCAGTGTTATTTGGACGACATCCTGGTCACGGGCGAAAATGACAGTGATCACCTCGACAACCTGGAGAAGGTGCTCACTAGATTAAAGGAATATGGGCTACGAGCTAATCGCCACAAGTGCAAGTTTTTCCAGAAGCAGATCTCGTATTGTGGCCACATTATTGATGAAGAAGTGTTACATAAGTCTCCTGAAAAGATTGAGGCAGTAGTCAAGGCTCCAGCACCGGAAAATGTGTCAGAACTGAGGTCGTTCCTTGGGCTGGTAAACTACTACCATAAGTTCTTACCAAATTTGTCTACAGTAGTACACCCACTGAATAGCCTACTGCAAACGGGGGTAACATGGAATTGGAATGACGAATGTAAACGAGCCTTCCAGAAGTGCAAAGAATTGATCACATCAAAAGAGGTGTTGGCCCATTTCAACCCAGCACTACCAATTCGGTTGGCATGTGATGCATCACCCTATGGTATTGGAGCGGTGCTGTCACACAAATTCCCAGACGGGTTGGAGAGGCCAGTAGCCTTTGCGTCTCGGTCACTAACCTCAGCCAAGCGCAACTACGCCCAGATCGACAGGGAGGCCCTCAGCCTAGTATGGGGAGTAAAAAAATTCAACCACTATCTGCATGGGCAGAAGTTCACCTTCCTGACTGACCACCAACCACTTGTCTCCATCTTTAATCCAAAGAAGGGCGTTCCGGTGATGACTGCATAACGGTTACAAAGATGGTCCCTTTTTCTAGGGGCGAACCAATATGAAATAGAATATAAAGGCACGAAACAGCATGGAAACGCTGATGGGCTATCACGCTTGCCACTGCCTACTGTGGAGGAAGCACCAGCAGTGGACCCTATCGAGATATTTTATTCGTCAATAATTGAACGATTGCCAGTAACTAACGCAGATATAGAGGAGACCCGCAATGCTCCGACACTGTCTCGGGTATATGATTTGACGGTGAGGGGATGGCCAACACATGGCGACTCACTGTTGCCAGCATTCTCATCCAGAAGAGAACAGCTGTCAGTATGCCAGGGGACAGTGATGTGTGGATCCCGAGTGGTAATTCCACCCAAGTTAAGGGAGAGAGTGCTCAATGAGCTTCATGAAGGTCATCTGGGAGGGGTAAAAATGAAAAGCCTTGCTAGGGCTTATGTGTGGTGGCCGGGGATTGATCAACAAATCGAGGACCTAACCAAGTGCTGCTCAGGATGCCAGAAGGTCCAAAATGCACCACCACATGCCCCTCTACACCCATGGGAGTGGCCCTCCTCTCCATGGCAACGGGTGCATATTGATTTTGCTGGTCCTTTCATGGACTCAATGTTCTTAATAGCAGTGGATGCGCACTCGAAATGGCCTGAGGTGATAAAAATGTCCTCAACCACTACAGAGAAAACGATTGCAGTCCTACGGACCATATTTGCCAGGAACGGCTTGCCAGAGCAGATTTGCTCTGATAATGGACCACAGTTTGTGTCCGAAGAGTTTTGGAAATTTATGAGAAGGAATGGGGTAAGGCATTACACATCCGTCCCGTATCATCCAGCCACAAATGGATTGGCTGAGAGGTTCGTACAAACCTTTAAAAAGGCGATAAAGGCTGTGTGCGATGATGAAATTCCACTACAGCATAAGCTGGACAATTTCATATTAGCCTACAGAAATGCGACACATGCAGTTACCAACCAGACCCCAGCCATGATGTTCTTTAACCGAAGGTTGAGATCTCGTCTGGATTTGCTCAGACCAAATGTGCGAAGAAATGTTGAGGATAAACAATTCCAGCACATCAATGAGAAGCCGACAAGGAGCTTCAATGTAGGACAACCAGTCTTGGCCCGTGACTACCGAACAGAGAAATGGCAACCCGGAACAATATGCACACGGCAGGGGCCATTAATGTACACAGTGGATGTCGGGGAGAACATTGTGAGATGCCACGTCGACCAGATCTTAGCGTCACAGGAACGAGTCAACCCCATGTCTCGTGTACCTGGGGATGAACCCGACATACCTCAGAAACAGTAGCAGTGGAAACTGATGAACTAACCGACGAAAGGGTGCCAGAATCGCCTCCACACCAAGAACAAGAACCTCAGGGAAGGCGCTATCCAGAAAGGATCAGGAAGCCACCCCAAAGACTGAATTTATAAATGGACTATTTTCAGTTAATGTTGCATGTTAAAAATGTTAATTGTTAAATGAATGTTATGGTACTGTTAATCTAAAAGGGGAGGAATTGTTGTGTATGTACCTTTAAGAGAGAACTGTTTTACAGCTCCTGTATACTGTAGTACCGGCAATGACCACACCTGTATATAAAGCCGGAGCAGGCTTCTGTACTTCAGTCTTGAGACTACTCTACTCTAATAAACACCTGTTGATTGTTAAGTTACAGCCTCCGTGTAGTTCTTGGGGAAACATCCTATTTAAAGAATCACGGATCTAACAGGGAGGGGGTCAGGAATTTGGGTGGGGTGGTGAGGAGGTCAGGGAGTTGGGATGGGTGGGGAGGAGGTCAGGAAGTTGGGTGGGGAGGGGGTCAGGAAGTTGGGTGGGGTAGGGAGTAGGTTAGGAAGTTGGGTGGGGTGGGGACGAGGTCAGGAAGTTGGGTGGGGTGGGGAGGGGTCAGGAAGTTGGATGGGGTGAGGGGGTCAGGAAGTTGGGTGGGGTGGGGAGGTGGTCAGGAAGTTGGGTGGGGAGGGGGTCAGGAAGTTGGGTGGGGTGGGGAGTAGGTTATGAAGTTGGGTGGAGTGGGGTGGGGAGGAGTTCAGGAAGTTGGGTGGGGTGAGGGGGTCAGGAAGTTGGGTGGGGTGGGGAGGAGGTCAGGAAGTTGGGTGGGGTGGGGAGTAGGTTATGAAGTTGGGTGGGGTGGGGTGGGGAGGAGTTCAGGAAGTTGGGTGGGGTGGGGAGTAGGTTATGAAGTTGGGTGGGGTGGGGTGGGGAGGAGTTCAGGAAGTTGGGTGGGGTGGGGAGGGGTCAGGAAGTTGGATGGGGTGAGGGGGTCAGGAAGTTAGGTGGGTTGGGGAGGGGTCAGGAAGTTGGATGGGGTGGGGAGTAGGTTATGAAGTTGGGTGGGGTGGGGTGGGGAGGAGTTCAGGAAGTTGGGTGGGGTGGGGAGGTGGTCAGGAAGTTGGGTGGGGAGGGGGTCAGGAAGTTGGGTGGGGTGGGGAGTAGGTTATGAAGTTGGGTGGGGTGGGGTGGGGAGGAGTTCAGGAAGTTGGATGGGGTGAGGGGGTCAGGAAGTTGGATGGGGTGAGGGGGTCAGGAAGTTAGGTGAGGTGGGGAGGGGTCAGGAAGTTGGATGGGGTGAGGGGGTCAGGAAGTTGGGTGGAGTGGGGAGGTCAGGAAGTTGGGTGGGTGGGAAGGTGGTCAGGCAGTTGGGCGGGGTGGGGAGGGGGTCAGGAAGTTGGGTGGGGTGAGGAGGTCAGGAAGTTGGGTGGGGTGGGGAGGAGGTCAGGAAGTTGGGTGGGGTGAGGAGGTCAGGAAGTTGGGTGGGGTGGGGAGGAGGTCAGAAAGTTGGGCAGGGTGGGGAGGGGGTCAGGAAGTTGGGTGTGGTGGGGAGGAGGTCAGGAAGTTGGGTGGGGTGAGGAGTAGGTTATGAAGTTGGGTGGGGTGGGGTGGGGAGGAGTTCAGGAAGTTGGGTGGGGTGGGGAGGGGTCAGGAAGTTGGATGGGGTGAGGGGGTCAGGAAGTTGGGTGGGGTGAGGAGTAGGTTATGAAGTTGGGTGGGGTGGGGTGGGGAGGAGTTCAGGAAGTTGGGTGGGGTGGGGAGGGGTCAGGAAGTTGGATGGGGTGAGGGGGTCAGGAAGTTGGGTGGGTTGGGGAGGGGTCAGGAAGTTGGGAGTGGTGGGGAGGAGGTCAGGAAGTTGGGTGGGGTGGGGAGTAGGTTATGAAGTTGGGTGGGGTGGGGTGGGGTGGGGAGGAGTTCAGGAAGTTGGGTGGGGTGGGGAGGGGTCAGGAAGTTGGATGGGGTGAGGGGGTCAGGAAGTTGGGTGGGTTGGGGAGGGGTCAGGAAGTTGGATGGGGTGAGGGGGTCAGGAAGTTGGGTGGGGTGGGGAGGGGTCAGGAAGTTGGATGGGGTGAGGGGGTCAGGAAGTTGGGTGGAGTGGGGAGGTCAGGAAGTTGGGTGGGTGGGAAGGTGGTCAGGAAGTTGGGCAGGGTGGGGAGGGGGTCAGGAAGTTGGGTGTGGTGGGGAGGAGGTCAGGAAGTTGGGTGGGGTGAGGAGGTCAGGAAGTTGGGTGGGGTGGGGAGGATGTCAGAAAGTTGGGCAGGGTGGGGAGGGGGTCAGGAAGTTAGGTGTGGTGGGGAGGAGGTCAGGAAGTTGGGTGGGGTGAGGAGGTCAGGAAGTTGGGTGGGGAGGGGGTCAGGAACTTGTTTGGGGGGTGGGAGATGATCTTAACCCGCGAGGGTGAGCTCTGTCTGTTCCAAGTGAGCTCTCTTCTGTCTGGAGTACGCAGTCAGAATGGCTCAAATTACACTTTGCAAAGTAACTGATTACGTAGGCTGGGAGGATCTAATTACACATTCCAGAGAAACTGCTGGGTGTGTCTTGTCATCCAAGCGGACCAATCAGCAATCAGGACTTGTCATCCAAGGGAACCAATCAAAGCTTTCGGTGTTGCAAATAAACACACCCTTTAAAGAATACTACCAAAGATTTCAAGGTTCATACATTCAGTCTTTGAAATCCTCCAAGGAACAAGGTAGATATCAATACTCTTTCAATAACTTTTATAAACCAGTGTGAAAATCAGTTTTCTTAAAACGGGACAGAAAATTAAACAGCAAGTGTTGAATAAAAGAGCAGGGGAACTGGCTGGGAGTTGCAGAGGCCCCAACAGTGCAATGAAGCTCACTGTATCTTTATAAATAACAACAACAACTTACATTTATATAGCGCCTTTAACGTAGTAAAACATCCTAAGGCACTTCACAGGAGTATTATAAGGAGAACAACCCCAGCTTCTTTAGACTCTATACATAACATAAGAACATAAGAGTTCTGACGAAGGGTCATCGACCTGAAACGTTAACTCTGTTTCTCTCTCCACAGATGCTGTCTGACCTGCTGAGTATTGCCAGCATTTTCTGTTTTTATGTTATATTATATAAGACATAAGAATTAGGAGCAGGAGTCGGCCATACGGCCCCTCGAGCCTTCTCCACCATTCAATAACATCATGACTGATCTTCGACCTCAACTCCACTTTCCTGCCCGATCTCCATATCCCTTGATTCCCCTAGATTCCAAAAATCTATCTATCTCAGCATTGAATATACTCAATGACTCAGCATCCACAGCCCTTTGGGGCAGAGAATTCTAAAGATTCACAACTCCTTGAGTGAAGAAATTGCTCCTCATCTCAGTCTTAAATGGCTGACTCCTTATCCTGAGACTATGCCCACTAGTTCTCGACATCCCAGCCAGGGGAAACAGCCTCTCAGTCTACCCTACAATCGCCCTCAGAATCTTATATGTTTCAATGAGATCACCCCTCATTCTTCTAAACTCCAGTGTATAGGCTCAATCTACTCAATCTCTCCTCATAGGATAACCCTTTCATCCCAGGAATCAATCTAGTGAACCTTTGTTGCACTGCCTCTAAGGCAAGTATATCCTTCCTCAGATAAGGTGACCAAAACTGTGCACAGTACTCCAGGTGTGGTCTCACCAAAGCCCTGCACAATTGTAGCGAGACTTCCTTAATCTTGTACTACAGCCCCCTTGCAATAAAGACCGTCTTGCCATTTGCCATCCTAATTGCTTGCTGTACCTGCTTGCTAACTCGGTGCTTCCTGTATGTGGACACCTAAATCTTTCTGAACACCAACATTTAATAGTTTCTCACCATTTAAAAAATATTCTGTTTTTCTATTCTTCCTACCAAACTGAATAACCTCAGGTTTCCTCACATTATACTCCATCTGCCACCTTATTGCTCACTCACTTAACCTGTCGATACCCCTTTGCAGGCTCTTTGTGCCCTCCTCACAGCTTACCTTCCCACCTAGTTTTGTAACATCAGCAAAACTGGATACATTACACTCGGTCCCTTCATCTAAGTTATTAATATAAATTGTGAATAACTGAGGCCCAAGTACTGATCCTTGCGGCACCCCACTAGTTACAGCCTGCCAACCCGAAAATGATGCGTTTATCCCTACTCTCTGTTTTCTGTCCGTCAACCAATCCTCTATCCATGCTGAAAAATTACCCTCAACCGCATGAGCCCTTATCTTGCATAACAACCTTTTATGTGGCACCTTATCGAATGCCTTTTGGAAATCCAAATTTACCATCTACCCTGCGAGTTACATCCTCAAAAAACTCTAATAAATTTGTTAAACACGATTTCTCTTTCATAAAACCATGTTGACTCTGCCTAATGATATTACGATTTTCTAAATGCCCTGTTACCACTTCCTTAATAATGGATTCCAGCATTTTCTCGATAATTAATCAAGCTAATTGGACGGTAGTTCTATGATTTCTCTCTCCCTCCTTTCTTGAATAGTGGTGTTATATTTGCTACCTTCCGCACCACTGGAACTGTTCTAGAATCTAGGGAATTTTAGAAAATTACAACCAATGCACCCACTATCTCTGCAGTTATCTCTTGTAGAACCCGAGGATGTAGGGGTCCAGGGGATGTGTTGGCTTTTAGTCCCATTATTTTCTCAAGTACTTATTCTCTACTGTTCTTAATCATTTCCCTTCCTTTCATTTGCCCCTTGGTGCCCCACTATTTTTGGTATGTTTTTTGTGTCTTCTACTGTGAAAACAGATACAAAATATTTGTTTAAGGTCTCTGCCATTTCCTTATTCCCCATTATAATTTCTCCTGTCTCGGCTCCTAAGGGATCAATGCTTACTTTTGCTACTCTCTTCCATTCTACATACTTGTAGATACTCTTACAATCTGTTCTTATATTTCTTGCTGCTTTACTCTCCTATTCTATTTTGTCCCTTTTTATCAATGTTTTGGTCATTCTTTGATGGTCTCTAAAGCTTATTACTATTCTTTGCAACATTATAAGCCTCTTTTAATCCAATACTATCCTTAACTTCTTCAGTTAGCCAAGGATGGATCAGTTTTCAACATGAGTTTTTAATTCACAATGGAATGTATATTCACTGAGAATATTGGAATATGTTTTTAAATGTTTGCCACTGTTTATCTACCATCATATCTTCTAATCTAATTTCCCAATCTACCATAGCCAACACACCACTCATATCTGTGTAATTGGTTTTATTTAAGTTTAAGACACTAGTTCAGACATAAGTATTTCACTCTCAAGCCCAATGTGATATTCTATCATATTATGATCACTCTTTCCCAGAGGATCCTTTACTATGAGATAACTGAAGTCTCCCATCCCTTGTATGATTCTGGTAAATCTATTTTGCAACTTCTGTAAGGCTTTGACATTCCTTCTAAAGTGTAGTGCACAGATTTGGACACAATACTCTAACTGAGGCCTAAACAGTGATTTATAAAGGTTTACCATAATTTCCTTGCATTGGTACTCCATGCCGCTATTGATAAAGCCTAGGGTCCCAAATGATTTATTAATAGCCATAACAATATGCCCTGCCACCTTCAAAGATTTGAGTACGTGAATCCCAAGGTGTCTGTTCCTGCACCCACTTTAAAATGTTATCATTTAATTTATGTTGCCTCTCCTCAGTTTTCCTTCCAAAATGCATCACTTCACACTGTTCTGCATTAAATTTCATCTGCCATGTGACTTCCCATTTCATTAGTCTATCTACATCTTCCTGAAAACTTCTACTATCCTTTTCACTGTTTACTACGATTCCAAGCTTTATGTCATCTGCAAACATTGAAATTATGCCCCCAATTGTCAAAGTCCAGATCATCATAAATATATATGAGAAAGAGCAGGGGACCTAATACTGACCCCTGGGGGATACCACTGTATACTTCCCTCCAGTCTCATAAAGAACCATTCAGCACTACTCTTTGCTTTCTATCTCATGGCCAATTTTGAATCAATGCTAACATTCCCCCTTTGATCCCATGGGCTTCAATTTTGCTAATAAGTCTATTACATCGCACTTTATCAAACACCTTTGAGACTGTAACAGAAAACAAATGATACTTTGGCTACAGTTCCCAATTTTGGTCAGAATCCTTACATTTTGGTTGTTGTTTTGCCACCGACATTGTGGTCCATTTGATACCGAGTTCCTTGGCATATTCATCACCATACCAGACCAGCAGCTCGCACCGAGGAGGAACAGGCTTGCAGGTCCTGTAATAAATTTTGCCACAGTGCTGAAAGGCTACCAGGTTCTGCTCCTCCTCCTTTCTGGCACAATTAACAAACCTGGGAGATAACATACAAATATTTAAGTATCCAAAAATAAGTTAAAATTGTAAAATGAATACAGAATGTAAAGCATATTAGTAAAGCGAGTTAGAATGAGAGAACATGCCCCCAGCCATGGACAAATTTCAATTTCAAACATACTGTCAGGAGAGGACACTCAGTGGGGACCAATCACTTCAGTGTTGATACGAAAGATAATGGCCCCAATATTTCTAAGGAGGGAGTTTCTGACAGGGGGTGGGAGAGGTGCAGCGATCCAGAAATACGGGTTTCCCGGAGTTCCTGCTGAATTTAATGCCTAGAGCTGATTTAAAAAATTGGCTCGTTTTTCCAGCCACAGCCACCTAGAATGAAAGGCTGACTGGTTGTTGGGTGGGATATTGTACTGGGTGGATCATATGAAATGGGACAAATGATCTTCTTCATCCGTTACTATCTTGTGATCCTCACAATATGGTATCAGTCTTCCCTCACCTCATCCAATT
This sequence comes from Somniosus microcephalus, assembly GCF_052327205.1. Classification (NCBI taxonomy): domain Eukaryota; kingdom Metazoa; phylum Chordata; class Chondrichthyes; order Squaliformes; family Somniosidae; genus Somniosus; species Somniosus microcephalus. Next base: position 186,827,514 of record NC_140998.1, read on the forward strand.
TGATGTAGATTCATCCTTCGCATCAATGTATTCAAAATCCTTGTTGGATTTGCTGATCTGCAGAAAGGTATTTTGATAATGGATTCATAAAAAATTTAAAAGCAACTTTATCTTTATATTAGACTGTCATAAGTCTTAACACGTATTGCAAGATTCTATTACATCACCTCCCACGTCTTTGAGTAAAAACTGACCTTCCTCTTACCTGTGTTCTGTGATTAGACCTTTTCATCTGAGTGCCCAGTTCAACACGGTGGCTGGGACTGAAATGATGTGGCATAGGAGCTCGAAAAATAGTATAATGGTGCTGAACAGTTTCAGGAAGCTTTGTAAAGTCGGGAAAGGTCCCTGAATTACTGTATCGTCAGAGCGCCCAGGATTTGACAATTACTGTTCAATACATTCTGAAACTAGGAATGATGAGAGTTGGTTGAGGTGACACCTGACTCACCTTTGTTCATAAATACAATGACAGCAGGTTCTGGGAATCTCCTGGAGCTGCTTTAATAGGATAATACCTGAATTAGAGCAACAGGACTAAATTAATCAGAAGGTGAACAAAGTACAAGGGACTGGAATGTAGGCTCATTCTTAGTTGACCTTGGCTCCAGGACAAAGCCATTGGATTAAAATGATAACAGCTACAAGGCCATCCAATACCAACAAGCTCTATTCCTCAACAACAGGAGTGGGGAATCAAGCTAAGAATGCAATAGACAGAGGCCTAGAAATTGGATAATTCCCAAAAACAGGCACAGGCAGCACGATGTGCCCACGCCCTTTCAAAGTAGTGCAGGCAGCACCAAAAATTCACGCTGCCTGCTCATTATAATGATTGTAGCGCTGAAATGTGCTGCTGATTGACTTAGTGCTGATTTGGGGGGCCAATATTGGGTGGAGTCTAGTGACCAATAAAGTTTGTTCAAGGCTCTAATACAGGGGAAGTGCTTTTTTGCACAAACACCTCATTGTCATTGCGGAGAAAACCATGGCCCAATAGCCAAGAAATAGGGCAAGGAGATTTTCTGATGTGGCACTGGAGGCCTTGATCCTGGAGGTTCTATGACATCCTCAGGTCCTCTACCAACAGGGGGCAGGAGGCCCGCGGACACAAGAAGGCTGTGGGTGGAGACTGCTGAAACCGTCAGTATGATGAGTGTTGTCCGCAGAACCTGGATCCAGTGCTGCAAAATGTTTAGTGACCTCACACGACTAGTGAAGGTGAGTAAATGCATCTGTAAATACCACATCCCACTATCTGTGCCATGAATCGCACACACTGTTCAATCCACCACACCCCCATCAGTCACCTACCAACAATCTCTAGCCAGCACCACTCATACCTCACACACTTACCACTGCTGCAAGACTTACACCCACATCTCACAGCTTGCACAAATTGCCAGCTATTCAACCATGGCAGGCAGGTCACCCAAACATATTGTACCACACTCACTGACACTTCCCTTTCTCTTGCAGGCCAAGTTGGGAGCACCAGCAGATGGGTGAAGGGTCATAAGGTGGCAGTTCTGTCAACAAGGGCAAACGGCGATAATGAAGTCCAGCACCGCCTTCAGTGTGCCAGTGCAGCCTTCAGTCACCTCAGGAAGAGAGTGTTTGAAGACCAGGACCTCAAACCCGGCACCAAGCTCATGGCCTGAAGAGCAGCAGTGATACCCGCCCTCCTGTATGCCTCAGAGACATGGACCATTTACAGCAGGCACCTCAAAGCACTGGAGAGGTACCACCAACGCTGCCTCCACAAGATCCTGCAAATCCATTGGCAGGATAGGCGCACCGGCGTCAGTGTTCTCGCTCAGGCCAACATTCCCAGCATTGAAGCTTTGACCACGCTTGATCAGCTCCGATGGACAGGTCACATCGTCCACATGCCCGATACAAGACACCAAAAACAAGCGCTCTATTCAGAGCTCCGACACGGCAAGAGAGCCCCAGGTGGGCAGAGGAAACTCTTCAAGGACACCCTCAAAGCCTCCTTGAAAAAGTGCAACGTCCCCACCGACACCTGGGAATCCCTGGCCCAAGACCACACAAAATGGAGGAGAAGCATCCGGGAAGGCACTGAACACCTGGTCTCTTCGCCGGGAGCAAGCGGAAGACAAGCGCAGGCAGCACAAGGAGTGCACGTTAACCCAAGAACCCCACCCACCCACCCCTTCAACCACCATCTGTCCCACCTGTGACAGAGACTGTAGGTCCTTCATTGGACTCATCAGTCACCTGAGAACCCATGTTTAATGTGGAAGCAAGTCATCCTCGGTTCCGAGGGACTGCCTAAGAAGAAGGGTAAGTCAGAATTGAGAACCTCATGGACTTGAAGGAAGTAGTGCTCAGCAAATGGCAGTGCCTGTACTTTAGGGCGTAGTATAGAGGCAGGATCTGCACGTGGTGAATCACCAGGCCTGAGTGGGCTGCAGCCAAGCCAGGGGGAAAGTGTAGCTCGGGTGCCAGCTCCCCGCAGGGCGAGATTACACACGAGTCCTGCTGCACAGGACTCAGATGATGTTCTCGATGGGGCAGCCTTCAGAAGAAGGGTGATGGGCCTGCACACAGAAATGCTTGGTGTAATGGCAAGCCTGCCAGAGAGCCTCTGGTCAGTGTCAAGCAGCATGGTGGAGTCCGGCTCCAATATTATGGGGTTTTGCGCTGGGCTTGGAGCCCATGATTTCCAGGGTGGAAATAATGGGCAACTCCATTAGAGAACTTGTGGACCCAGCCATGATGCTGGGTGTGATGGGCAAACTTGCATTTCCATTGCAGCACAACGGAAGCAACCCAATGTCTCACTGCTGCAGTGGAAGCGCTGACTGCTCTCCTGCAGCCTCAACTTGTTGCCCCGCAAGCTCAGACTGATGCCATTGTGGCTGGGTTTACGAGTGTGGAAAAGTGCTTGCAGGTTGTCACAGCAGTCCAGCAATCTGTGCTCCAACAGATGGCTAATAGTGCTGAGGCCGCATCCCGAGGGAGTGGCAGTGGCCCCGTGGAGCAAGAACCTGCTGTCTTCTCTCAAGAAGACAGCATTCGTACTCCCACCACTGCCACCCTGCCAGTGCGCTTGCACCAGCCAGCCCAGACTTCTGCCGCCCATACCAAGGTGGCGCCATCTATAGCCGGGCTTTCTAGGGCCAGAGCTGCTCAAGGTCATCCTGCAGGCCCATCTGTAGTGTCCCCACTGAAAGTCAGCAGCTTTCCACCAGCCATGATGCAGCCGCTGGGGGAGCACTTCGTAGGATCATTAGAGTAGGAAAAGGCACACTTAAGACAGACACTAAGGGAATGCACAAGGGTGATTAGCTGACTTTGTTCTTTTGATTTGAATTTGATAAATTTATAAATTATGTTTGAAATGTGTTTTGTGGTGGCTCTCATTTCAGCTTTGTGCCCAGGAGGACGCTGTGATGTTCTGTGACAGGGAGATGGTAAGATGGGGAAGTGGTGAGCAATCGGGATCTGGGGTTTCACTCACTGCAACCAGAGTCTGTTGAGGCGCTCATGGACAGCCCATCTGGAACGGGGATGTGCTGCCTGCCTGCTCACTTCCTCCTCCTCCTCCTCTCTTATTTATCACAATAGCATCTTTGTTATCAAGATGGGCTAAAAGTGTTGGGACTCTACACTTTAGGCAAGCGTAGACTTAAGGGGGATTTGCTTCAGATTCAGAAGATAATGAAGGGGTGAAGGGAATGATTGTGTTCCAGCTGATAGTTTGTTTCAATTAAATAGGTTAGGAAGGACTAGGGGTCACAAATTTAAGTTGTACAAGTCTAGATCTAGGTTAGATGTCAGGACGCGGTTCTTTTCCCATAGAATAGTGGACCTCGGGAACAGGATGCCATCTTGTGTAGTGGACACAGACTCGCTGAATTATTTCAAGCGAGAGCAGGACCTGTTTCTGGCTGGGGCAGAGATCACCTCTTACAGAAGGTAGATACTGCAGGGAATTCAGGACCAGAGTGATCTCCTGGGCTAGTTTCGATCGCCTAGTTAGGTCGGAAAGGAATTTCCCAGATTTTTCTTTCCCAAATTGGCCTTAGTATTTTATGGTTTTGGGTGGGATGGAGTGTATATATTCTGATACACAAGGTATCGCAATTGTTTTGGGACAGGCTTGCTGGACCTGTGGTGGCATGGGCTGTGCCCTCATGTGGCCAAGTTGTGGAGCATGCAGCAGACCACCACGAAATGGGAAACTTGCTCCGGCCTGTACTGGAGGGCTCCTCCTGAGCGGTCAAGGCAGCAGAACTGTTGCTTGAGAACCTCAATGGTCTGCTTGATGAGACTCCTCATGGCAGTCATTATATCAGTGCTGGCAACAAGTGGTGAGGTTGTGGAGGGAACTCATCAGCCAGGTGCAGAGTGGATAGCCCTCGTTTCCAAGCAGCCACCCTTGGGTTTGACGTGGTGGTTCAAAGACTGCTGGCACACCGGACTGGTGCAGGTTGAAGGCATCATGACTGCTGCCAGGATACCGGGCATTCACCATCATGATGCACCGGACATGGTCGCACAAGAAGTGCACATTAAGTGAGTGGTAGCCTGTGCAGTTACGGAACATCTCAGGATTGGTATGCGGTGGCCGCAAAGCCACATGTGTGCAGTCGATGGCACACTGCACCATGAGGAAGCCCTCTAGCCTGGCAAAGCCACATTCATGCTCCTCCTACTTCTCTCTGTTCGGCGAGAAGGCAGTGAAGTCCCTTCTCCTGGAATAGAGAGCCCCTGTGACCTCCTGGTTGCAGCGATGGACAGCAAACTGGGATAAAAACAGAAAATGCTGGAAATTCTTCTTCTTCTTAGGCAGTCCCTAGGAATCGAGGATGATTTGCTTCCACATTATATATGAGTTCTCAGGTTGTAAGATTCGCAAAATTGAATATTATATTAATAAGGGTCGAATGGCAGAAGAGGCCATGATTTAAAAACTGTTTTAAAGAAGCCCAGGAAAAAGGGGCATTCAAAATGGCCACCAGACCCCGTGACCAGCTTATTGGGACACTTTAAAATGGTTCCTGCAGTCCCCAGACAGCTTTGTGGATTCAATCCACAGTAAGTTCTGGAAGCCGTTTCTGAGAAAACGAAACCCGACATTACACTTATACATATAGATTGGGTACAGATCCAAACAGATCGGCCTGTAGATAAAGGCCATCTAAATGTTTACCCAGACAAACGGGAACAGTTTCATATTCATGAGAAGAGCATCAAGGACCCATTAAGGTCATCACCAGGACATTAAAAACAATGAAGGTCTTTCCAGACCAGAGATGGCCCATTACCGGTCATCCCAGAACAGTTTAAAAGATAATAACTACCCCGTTGTGCAACCAGCCCACCAAAATTGAAACAAAAGACTAACCTGATTTGGCGCGAGATAAGGGCTTCAGATGAGAAGTATAATTGGGAGACACCCAGGGTAGGTTCAGCTTGTTCAAGCAGCTTTTGCAGGGGGCAGCTAAGGGAAGCCAGGCGAAGCCATCGGTAGCGAAGGAGCAGCCAAGAAGAAAGGAGCCGAAGCTAGGCCGGCGAGGTTCGGAGTTACAAGAAGGTAGTTCAGACCGGAGGCTGAACGACACAAACCAGCTCGATCAGCCTCCGGTCTGAACTACCTTCTTGGTAGTGACTACGAGTGAGGCAGGTACGGGGATCCAGGAGGTAGAGCTGGAGGAGCCGCAGCCCTTCCTCTTGACCAACAGGTTCAAGGTTCTTACTTCCTGTGGGGACAGGAGCAGGGACTGCAGGGAGGATGAGCAACCTGGCCACAACACCGTGGAACGGGGGGCCATTCAAGAGGGGGGAGTAAATAGAAATGTTGTAGTGGTAGGGGATAGTATTATTAGGGGGATAGATAGAGTTCTCTGCAGCCGAGAGCAAGAGTCCCGAAGGCTGTGTTGCCTACCCGGTGCCAGGGTTAAGGACATCTCCTCTGGGCTGGAAAGAAACTTGCAGTGGGAGGGGGTGGATCCAGTTGTCACGGTCCATGTTGGTACAAACGACGTAGATAGGACTAGGAAGCCGGTTCTGTTAAAGGAGTATGAGCAGCTAGGCATCAAATTAAAAAACAGAACCACAAGGGTAATAATCTCTGGATTATTACCTGAGCCACGAGCGAATTTGGCTAGGACAAATAAAATTAGAGAGTTAAATGCGTGGCTCAAAGACTGGTGTGGGAGAAATGGGTTTTGCTTCCTGGGACACTGGCACCAGTACTGGGGCAGGAGAGAGCTGTTCCGTTGGGACGGGCTTCACTTGGCCAGTGCTGGGACTAGAGTCCTGGCAGATCATATAACTAGGGCTGTAGAGAGGGCTTTAAACTAACTAGTGGGGGGGAGGTTCCTAGAGAGAAAATAATAAAACTGACAACAGAGAAGGTCATAGAGTTAGGTAGCAGTGGGGAAATTAAAAACCAGAGCGTGTCAGGAAGGGGCAGAAGGTATGGAGTAAAAGGTAAAGTAATAAAAAGGGCAAAAGCAGGAACTAAGTGTCACAAAACATATTTGAAAGTTCTCTATCTGAATGCACGTAGCATTTCGTAACAAAATAGACGAGTTAATGGCACAAATAACTACATATGGGTATGATCTTGTGGCCATTACAGAAACATGGCTGCAGGGTGACAATGCCTGGGAATTAAACATACCAGGTTATTTAACGATCAGGAAGGACAGGCAGGAAGGAAGGGGAGGTGGGGTGGCTATGTTAATAAAGGAAGGAATCACTGTAATACAGAGAAATGATATTGGGTCAAAAGATCAGGATAATGAAACAGTTTGGGTGGAGGTAAGGAATAATAAGGGGAAAAAAACACCAGTGGGCGTAGTCTATAGGCCTCCGAACAGTTGCAACTCTGTTGGACGGAGTATCAATCAGGAAATAGTTGAGGCTTGTAATAAGGGAGCATCTATAATTATGGGGGATTTTAACTATCATATTAATTGGACAAATCAAATTGGGCAGGGCTGCCTTGAGGATGAGTCCATTGAGTGTATTAGGGATGGGTTTCTTGAGCAGTATGTAACTGAACTGACCAGGGGGCAAGCAACCTTAGATCTGGTCCTGTGTAACGAGACAGGATTAATTAAAAATGTCCTAGTAAAGGATCCCCTTGGAATGAGTGACCATAACATGGTTGAATTCCATATTCAATTAAAGGGTGAGATGGTTGGATCTCAAACAAGCGTGCTAAGCTTGAATAAAGGAGACTATGAAGGTATGAGAGCGGAATTGAGTAGAGTGGATTGGGAAAATAGATTAAAGGGTAAGACGATACATGATCAGTGGTGTACATTTAAGGAGTTATTTTACAACTTCCAAAAAAAATATATTCCACTGAGAAGAAAAGGGTGTAAAAGAAAAGACAGCCATCCGTGGCTAAGTAAAGAAATGAAGGATAGTATTCGGCTAAAAACAAGGGCATATAAGGTAGCCATAGCCAAATCTAGTGGGAGGATAGAGGATTGGGAAAACTTTAAAAGACAGCAAAAAATAACAAAAAGATTGATTAAGAAAGGGAATTAGCAAAAAATATAAAAACAGATAGTAAGAGTTTTTATAGTTATATAAAAAGAAAAAGGGTGGCTAAAGTAAATGTTGGTCCCTTAGAGGGTGAGACCGGGAAATTAACGGTGGGAAATATGGAGATGGCAAAAACACTGAATGAATATTTTGTATCAGTCTTTACAGTAGAAGACACTAAGAATATCCCAACACTGGACAAACAGGGGGCTATAGGGGGAGAGGAGCTAAACACGATCAAAATCACTAAGGAAGTGGTACTCGGTAAAATAATGGGACTCAAGGCGGATAAATCACCTGGACCTGATGGTTTACATCCTAGGGTCTTGAGGGAAGTGGCGATAGGGATTGTGGATGCATTGGTAATAATTTTCCAAAACACCCTGGACTCAGCAAAGGTCCCGGCAGACTGGAAAACTGCTAATGTAACACCCTTATTTAAAAAGGGCAGTAGACAGAAGGCTGGAAACTATAGACTGGTTAGCCTAACATCTGTGGTAGGTAAAATTTTGGAGTCCATTATTAAGGAGACAGTAACAGGACATTTGGATAATCATAATTTAATGGGACAAAGTCAGCATGGTTTTATGAAGGGGAAGTCATGTTTGACAAATTTGCTGGAGTTCTTTGAGGAAGTAACATATAGGGTGGATAAAGGGCAACTAGTGGACGTAGTGTATTTAGACTTCCAAAAGGCATTTGACAAGGTGCCACACAAAAGATTATTGCTTAAGATAAAAAATCACGGGATTGGGGGTGATATTCTGGCATGGATAGAGGATTGGCTATCTAACAGAAGGCAGAGAGTTGGGATAAATGGTTCATTCTCGGACTGGCAATCAGTAACTAGTGGTGTTCCACAGGGGTCAGTGCTGGGTCCCCAGCTCTTTACAATCTATATTAACGATTTGGAGGAGGGGACCGAGTGTAACATATCAAAGTTTGCAGATGATACTAAGATGGGAGGGAAAGTAGTAACATAGAAACATAGAAACATAGAAGATAGGAGCAGGAGTAGGCCATTCGGCCCTTCGAGCCTGCTCTGCCATTCAATGAGATCATGGCTGATCATCCAAATTCAGTACCCTGTCCCTGCCTTCTCCCCATATCCCTTGATCCCTTTAACCTTAAGAAATGTATCCAACTCTTCTTTGAATATATTTAATGAACTGGCCTCCACCGCCCTCTGTGGCAGAGAATTCCACAGGTTCACCACTCTCTGGGTGAAGAAATTCCTCCTCATTTCAGTCCTAAATGTCTTACCCCTTATTCTTAGACTATGACCCCTGGTTCTGGACTCCCCGGCCATCATTAACATCCTTCCTGCATCTAGTCTGTCCAGGCCTGACAGAATTTTATAATTTTCGATGAGATCCCCTCTCAATCTTCTAAACTCCAGTGAGTATAAGCCCAATCGACACAATCTCTCCTCATACGTCATTCCTGCCATCCCAGGTATCAGCCTGGTGAATCTTCGCTGCACTCCTTCCATGGCAAGAACGGCCTTCCTCAGGTAAGGCGACCAAAACTGCACACAGTACTCAAGGTGCAGTCTCACCAAGGCCCTGTACAACTGTAGCAAGACTTCCTTGTTCCTGTACTCGAACCCTCTTGCTACGAAGGCCAACATACCATTTGCCTTCTTAACCGCCTGCTGCACCTGCATACTTACCTTCAGCGACTGGTGCACAAGAACACCCAGGTCTCTTTGCACTTCACCTTCTCCCAATCTATTGCCATTCAGATAATAATCTGCCTTCCTGTTTTTGCCACCAAAGTGGATAACCTCACATTTATCCACATTATAGTGCATTTGCCATGTTTCTGCCCAATCACCCAATCTGTCCAAATCGTACTGAAGTTTCACGACATCCTCCTCACAGCTTACCCTCCCACCCAGCTTTGTGTCGTCTGCAAATTTGGAGATATTACATCCAATTCCCTCGTCCAGATCATTAATATATATTGTGAACAGCTGGGGTCCTAGGACCGATCCTTGCGGTACCCCACTAGTCACTACCTGCCACTTGGAAAACGACCCGTTTATTCCAACTCTTTGCTTTCTGTCCGCCAACCAGTTCCCTATCCAAGTCAATACCTTGCCCCCAATCCCATGTGCCTTAATTTTGCACGCTAATCTCTTATGTGGGACCTTATCGAAAGCCTTCTGAAAGTCCAAATACACCACATCCACTGGTTCTCCCTTATCTATTTTACCAGTTACATCCTCAAAAAATTCCAGTAGATTAGTCAAGCATGATTTACCTTTTGTAAATCCATGTTGACTTTGTCCGATCCTGTCACTGCTTACCAAGTGCTCTGCTATTACATCTTTTATAATAGATTCTAGCATATACCCCCTACCGATGTCAGGCTTACCAGTCTTTAATTCCCCGCTTTTTCTCGACCACCTTTTTTGCATAGTGGGGTAACATTAGCTACCCTCCAATCCATGGGTACTGTTCCAGAGTCTATCGAGTTCTGGAAGATGACCAGCAATGCATCTACTATTTCCAGGGCCACTTCCTTAAGTACCCTGGGATGTAGATTATCAGGCCCTGGGGATTTATCGGCCTTTAGTCCCATCAATTTTCCTAACACCATTTCCCTACAAATACAGATTTCTTTCAGTTCCTCTCTTTCATCAGACCCTATGTTCCCCGGCATCTCTGGGAGGTTATTTGTGTCCTCCTTTGTGAAGACAGAACCAAAGTATGAATTTAGTTGGTCTGCCATTTCTTTGTTTCCCATTATAAATTCCCCTGATTCTGACTGTAAGGGACCTACGCTTGATTTCACCAATCTTTTTCTCTTCACATATCTATAAAAGCTTTTACAGTCAGTTTTTATGTTCCCTGTTAGCTTACTCTCATATTCTATTTTCCCTTTCTTAATTAATCCCTTTGTCCTCCTTTGTTGAATCCTAAACTGCTCCCAATCCTCAGGATTATTGCTTTTTCTGGCCAATTTATATGTCGTCTCCTTGGATCTTATGCTATCCCTAATTTCCCTTGTTAGCCACGGTTGAGTCACCTTTTTTGTTTTATTTTTATGCCAAACTGGGATGAACAAATTCTGTAGCTCATCCATTCGGTCTTTGAATGTTTGCCATTGCCTATCCACCGTCAACCCTTTGAGTGCCATTCCCCAATCAATCCTACCCAACTCGCTCCTCAGACCATCGTAGTTTCCTTTATTTAAATTGAGGACCCTAGTCTCTGAGTCAACTACATCATTCTCCATCTTAATGAAGAATTCGATCATATTATGATCACTCAGACCTAAGGGGCCTCGTACAACAAGATTGCTAATTAATCCTTTGTCGTTACATAATACCCAGTCTAAGATGGCCTGATCTGTGGTTGGTGAGGAGGACATAAAAAACCTGCAAGGGGACAGACAGGCTAAGTAAGTGGGCAGATATTTGGCAGATGGAATACAATACTGGAAAGTGTGAGGTTATGCACTTTGGCAGGAAAAATCGTAGAGCAAGTTATTATCTTAATGGCAAGAAACTGGAAACTACTGAAGTACAAAGGGATCTGGGGGCCCTGGTGCACGAAACTCAAAAGGTTAGTATGCAGGTGCAGCAAGTGATTAAGAAGGCCAATGGAATGTTGGCTTTTATTGCTAGGGGGATAGAATATAAAAATAGGGAGGTATTGCTTCAGTTGTACAAGGTATTGGTGAGACCGCACCTGGAATACTGCATACAGTTTTGGTGTCCATACTTAAGAAAAGACATACTTGCACTCAAGTCAGTACAAAGAAGGTTCACTCGGTTAATCCCGGGGATGAGGGGATGGACATATGAGGAGAGGTTGAGTAGATTGGGACTCTACTCATTGGAGTTCAGAAGAATGAGAGGCGATCTTATTGAAACATATAAGATTGTGAAGGAGTTGGATCGGGTGGATGCGGGGAGGATGTTCCCGATGATGGGTGAAAGTAGAACTAGGGGGCATAGTCTTAGAATAAGGGGCTGCTCTTTCAAAACTGGGATGAGGAGGAACTACTTCACTCAGAGGGTGGTAGGTCCATGGAATATGCTGCCCCAAAAAGCTGTAGAAGCTACATCATTACATAAATTTAAAACATTGGCAGCTACTGCGTGGTGACACTCGTAGTAGACGGGACTGTGTACGATAATTTTAAACTTCTGGTCCTGCCCCACCTCTGCGCTGCCGTTCTACTGGGGTTAGATTTTCAGTGCCACCTTAAAAGTGTTACGATGGTGTACGATAGACCCCTCCCCCCACTCACAGTCCGCAGCCAGCAGCTTCCAAACTGCCAGCCGCGCACCAGGTGCAACCTCTCCACACTCAGAGTCACCCCCCCCCCCACTGTTTGCTAACCTCACCCCCGACTGTAAGCCCATCGCCACAAAGAGCAGGCGATACAGTGCCGGGGACAGGGTTTTCATTAAAACCGAAGTGGAGCGGCTCCTGAAGGAGGGGATAATTGAGGGCAGCACCAGCCCCTGGCGAGCCCAGGTTGTGGTCGTTAAGACCGGCGAGAAGCAGCGCCTGGTCATCGACTACAGCCAGACAATAAATCGCTACACCCTGCTGGACGCTTACCCACTCCCCCGCATAGCTGATATGGTCAACCAGATCGCGCAGTACCGCGTCTTCTCGACCATTGACCTGAAATCAGCGTACCACCAGCTCCCTATCTGCCCTGAGGACCGCCAGTATACTGCCTTTGAGGCAAACGGCCACCTCTATCACTTCCTTAGGGTTCCCTTTGGCGTCACCAATGGGGTCTCCGTCTTCCAAAGGGAGATGGACCGGATGGTCGATCAAAATGCATTGCAGGCCACTTTCCCATATCTGGACAATGTGACCATCTGCGGCCATGACTTGCAGGACCATGACGCAAACCTCAAAAAATTCCTCTGCACCGCCCAACTCCTGAACCTGATGTATAACAAGGAGAAGTGCATATTCCGCACAGACCGCCTCGCCATCCTTGGCTGTGTTGTGGAACACGGAGTCATCGGTCCCGACCCCGACCGGATGCGTCCCCTTATGGAACTCCCACTGCCCCACTGCCTCAAGGCCCTGAAGAGGTGCCTAGGGTTTTTCTCCTATTACGCCCAGTGGGTCCCCTACTATGCGGACAAGGCCCGTCCGCTGATCAAGTCCACCTCCTTTCCCGTGACGGCAGAGGCCCGCTTAGCCTTCCACCGTATCAAGGAAGACATTGCCAAAGCCACCATGCACGCAGTGGACGAATCCATCCGCTTCCAGGTGGAAAGCGACGCGTCCGACTTTGCCCTGGCCGCTACCCTTAATCAGGCGGGGAGACCCGTGGCTTTCTTTTCACGAACCCTCCAGGACCCGGAGACCAGACACTCCGCTGTTGAGAAGGAGGCCCAGGCTATTGTGGAGGCCGTGCGTCATTGGAGGCACTACCTGGCCGGAAAACGATTTACCCTGCTCACTGACCAGCGTTCAGTTGCTTTTATGTTTAACAACAAGCAGAGGGGCAAAATCAAAAACGACAAGATCTTGAGGTGGAGAATCAAACTTTCCACCTACAATTACGAGATCTTGTACCGGCCCGGGAAGCTCAATGAACCCCCGGATGCTCTATCGCGTGGCACCTGCGCCAGCACGCAGATCGATAGACTGCGGGCCCTCCACAATGACCTCTGCCACCCGGGGGTCACCAGGTTCTTCCACTTCATCAAGGCCCGCAACCTGCCTTACTCCATTGAGGAGGTCAGGACCATGACCAGGAACTGCCAAGTCTGCGCTGAGTGCAAACTGCACTTTTATAGACCAGACAGGGCTCACCTGATAAAAGCCACTCACCCCTTCGAGCGCCTGAGCGTTGATTTTAAAGGGCCTCTCCCCTCCTCCGACTGCAATGTGTACTTCCTCAACATTATTGATGAGTACTCCCGTTTCCCGTTCGTCATCCCCTGCCCAGACATGACCAGTGCCACGGTCATTAAATGCCTGAACGACCTCTTCACCCTGTTCGGTTTCCCCAGCTATATCCATAGCGACCGGGGCTCATCATTTATGAGCGACGAACTCCGTCAGTACCTGCTCTCTAGGGGTATTGCCACAAGCAGGACCACCAGTTACAACCCCCGGGGGAACGGACAGGTGGAAAGAGAGAATGCGACAGTTTGGAAGGCCGCCCTGCTAGCCTTAAAGGCTAGGGACCTTCCGACCTCCCGCTGGCAGGATGTGCTCCCCGATGCGCTCCACTCTATTCGGCCACTGCTCTGCACTGCCACTAATGCCACCCCTCATGAGAAAATGTTTGTCTTCCCAAGGAAGTCCACATCGGGGACATCGCTACCGCCATGGCTGACGTCCCCAGGGCCGGTCCTACTGAGAAGACACGTGAGGACCCATAAAATGGACCCCCTGGTCGAGAGGGTCGACCTCCTCCACGCCAACCCCCAGTATGTTTACATTGCGTACCCGGACGGGCGGGAGGACACAGTCTCCATACGAGACCTCGCACCCTCGGGGGCCGCAGTAACCCACTACCCACTACCACCCCCCCCCCACGATCCAATATCCAGCCCCAGCAGACGGCAGGCCTGGGCCCCGCGACCCGCTCGACACCTACGAGGACTACACACCAGTGCCCCAGCCTACGCGGGACTCGACGCCGGAAGCTTCACTACCCCTGCCGTCGCCACGTCGATCACAGCGGCAGACAAGACCTCCGGAGAGACTCCAATACACTAACTTTTAATACACTTCACCCCGCCGGACTCATTTTTAAACAAGGGGTGAATGTGGTAAACCACTGTTTGTATTCCACTGTGTACATGCCTGTACATGTCTCGGCTGACTCCTCCCACGAGTCCAGGTATAAAGGTGGCTGCTCCACAGTCCCTCTGTATTCTGGACCGGTCGACCACTCAAGGCACACCTTCATTCTCTTGTTAATAAAAGCCTGTTAGTTACTCGCTTAATCTCAGTCTTTTGAGCTATTGATAGTGCATCAAAGGGATCATCAACAACATACAGCTGACTTGCTTTTTGATCTGTCCTGGCTCTGTCACAGTTTGTGCAACTGCTTGGAGCTTTCTACAGTTATTTAATGTTGCTGAGGTGACAGAAAGCCTTGCTACTCATTTGAAGGCTTCTTCTCACACCACTTGCTCCCAGTCATGGGGTCTCTACTTGCAGTTCCCCTCACGCTCAAGTGTGACAGAGATGGAGTGGAGGCAGCGAAGAAGAAGACAAGATGCTCGCAGAGGGAGGACGAGGAGGGGCAGGAGGTCTCGCCCACCCAGGGTCTTCCAAGAGCACTTCTACCTGCACTTAAGCCAGGAGCAGTGTATTAGGAGGCTCCGATTCAACAAGGCGGCAGTCACAGAACTCTGCCACCTCCTGCAGCCAAACATGCAGCCTTAGAGCAGAGTGGCTCTCCCAGTGGCCCTGAAGTCACCGTGGCCCTGAATTTTTTTGCCAGTCTGGACCAGGAGATATTGCTAACATCTCCCAGTTTGCTGGGTCATTGACCTGAAACGTTAACTCTGTTTCTCTGCAGATACTGCTTGACCTGCTGAGATATGAGACTCCCAAAACAAGCGCTCTACTCGGAGCTCCAACATGGCAAGAGAGCCCCAGGTGGGCAGAGGAAACACTTCAAGGACACCCTCAAAGCCTCCTTGAAAAAGTACAACATCCCCACCAACACATGGGAATTCCTGGCCCAAGACCACACAAAATGGAGGAGAAGCATCTGGGAATGCGCCGAAAACCTGGAGCAAGCGGAAGCCAAGCGCAAGGAGCACACGTCAACCCAAGCACCCCACCCACCCCTTCAACCACCGTCTGCCCCACCTGTGACAGAGACTGTAGGCCCCGCATTGGACTCATCGGTCACCTTGTAAGGGGTTTCTTTTACTCTCCTGAGAGATTCGCAGATCGCAGAGGTTACTCTCTCTCAGAGGCCTCTCTCTCTCTCTCTCTCTCTTGCACAGAAAAACCTTGAGTGCTTCAACCCACTCACCCCTTAGATTCTAGACACTGGTCTTAGCTGCAGGAACTACAATGTAGAGAATACTCTTATAGACCAGGTTTAATGAAAAACAAAATTATATTTTATTGCATAAGGAAAACCAAATCAAATGCAAACAAATAAGAGGGTACATGGGAGGGAAAAACAAATCAAAACAATACAGTACTAACTAAAATGGATACAGGCATATTATACTTTACAAAAGTCATCACGAAATGGGGAAACACACGGAACATCGAGGGACAACAACTCATGTTAATTATACCCAAAATGCCCACCCGCTATACCTAACTAGATCTGATTGTGAAGGGCCAGAAACATGCTCACCAATCCAAAGTTCAGTTGGGTTGGGGTTCCTTTACTTAGTGGTCTATCTCTCTCTCTTCAGCCAGCCGTCGTCACGTGGTCATTGGGGCAGTGGAAGCAGCGGCCTGCCCGGGGCTGATGGCTGCGGTTCCTAGTTTTTTTTCGGTGCTCCTGCGCACGACAAGTGAGATGGCCACTGTCCCGGCTTTTCTGTGCTCCTGCACACAGCGATGTGAGATGCAGTCTCGATTTTCTCAGTGCTTCGACACAAGGCGATGCTTCCCTTTGACGGCCCGGGGTCTTGTCGCTGTCTTCCGATAATGGCCCCGGGTCAGGAACATAAGAACATAAGAAATAGGAGCAGGAGTAGGCCAATCGGCCCCTCGAGCCTGCTCCGCCATTCAATAAGATCATGGCTGATCTGATCCTAACCGCCAATCTACTATCACAGAACCATCTCCTGAATCTAACAGAATTAGACACACGAAATAGGAGCAGGATCAGGCTACACGGCCCCTGGGCCCGCTCCGCTACCCACAGGGCCATGACCGATCCGAACCTAGACTCATGTCCAAATTCCTGCCCGCTCCCCATAACCCTTTATTCCCTTTACTTCTAGGAAACTGTCTATTTCTGTTTTAAATTTATGTAATGGCCCAGTAATTCCACTCTGAACATGTGAGTACGGTCGGGGTACTCACGCGTTTGGCCGGAGGAAATGCCCGTGTTCAGCATGCACAGCGCATGCGGGGAAAACCGGCATTTCCAGTCCTCTGAACGAAGGGGTTCAGAGGCACAGCGTGTGCGACTGCACAGGCAGCGCTTGCGCAGTGAACTTCGTCGATTTCATTCATGGGTTCAGTGAGGGTAAGTCCTTACAAGTTACACTTGAAAAAAGCATGTGTAAAGTTGCTCCAAGGCTGCGGAGGAAGATATATTTTATTGTGGAGCTTCTGAAAGGCTATTTTGTTTGGGAAAGGGAGGAAAGTTATTTTAAGAAATGCTGAGGTAAGTTTTAAAGTTAAAATTTTTTTTTTTTAAACGGGTTTTCAGTATGGTAGGTAGAAGGAGCAATTGTGGCTGTGTGAATTGAATGTGAGAATGAGTGTTCTAAAATGAGTAATGTAACATTTCCAACACTTTTAAGAAAGAAACTTTTCATCAGTAATAAGTAATTATGTATGTATGTCCGCATATATTCCTTTACGTATATGTATGTATGTTTTATATTCCTTTACTTATGTGTATGAATGTATGTTTTTAATTATGATTTTCCAATAAGTTACTTTCTCTGAAAGTCATAATTAAATACATACATTCATACACATAAGTAAAGGAATATATACATACACGCAAAGGAATATATACAGACATACATACATAATTACTTAAAAGAATATATTACTGCTGAAAAGTTTCTTTCTTAAAAATGTTGGAGTCATTTTCACATTTAATAAACACAGCAAATTCAATTCACATAGCCACAATTGATCCTTCTACCTACAGTACTGAAAACCCATTTTAAAAAGCAAAAATAAACTTTAAAATTTACCTCAGCATTTCTTAAAATAACTTTCCTCCCTTTCCCAAACAAAAATATTGCCTTTCAGAAGCTCCACGATAAGAAATATCTTCCTCCGCAGCCTCTGGAGCAACTGTACTCATGCTTTTTTCATGTGTAAGTTGTAAGGACTTGACCTCACTGAAAGCATGAATGAAAGCGGCGAATTTTACTGCGCACGCGCTGCCTGTACAGTCGCACGCGTTCTGCCTCTGAACCCCTTCGTTCAGAGGACAGGAAATGCCGGTTTTCCCCGCATGCGCTGTGCATGCTGAAAACCGGCATTTCCTCCGGCCAGACGCGCAAGTACCCCGACCGTACTCGCGCGTTTGGAAGGGAATTACTGGGCCAACATTTTACATGTCAATAAAATGAAAAATTTAACAATTGCACGATTTGCCCCCTCGCATCTGCGACTGAGGGACCAAGGAGGTGCATTGTGCAAGAGGTCATCATCGTACATATCCTCACACTGTTCCCTTTCGGGAACTGTATGAAGTGGTGGAAGGATTTCTGGCCACGTTAACACTCCTTCCGTGACCATAACCATCTTCATACCAGCCATTAGGGTGGTTAGTCCTATGGCGTGAGGGTTTTACGGGCTCCCACAACCCATCTGACGGGGGGGGCCACCCACACCCGCGGACGCAAGTATCCCGCTGGATGTCCACCCAGAATTTATAGTTGGAGCTCCGACTCCACTTGCCGGGACTGTCTGGCGCGGGATTTGAAACCCTACTCCTTCTGGCCCAGCGGCGGGGATGCTTAACGCTACGCAAAAGGCCTACTCCGCGCAAAAGGTGACACCCATACGATTCCTGCGCCTTTTCCCTCCCCGTGACTGGAGCCCTATGCTGCCACTTGAAAGACCAAGCTATCATCTGTCCTTTTTGCGGCGCCTTTGACTTCTCATTACCAATGATGAGCAGGCGCTGCGCCTCCACCTCGTTGAGGAGATTGCTGAGGTCATCATCAGTTCAATTGTGAGTTCTTTTAATGCCGTGAATTGTGCTCATTCCAGCCATTTCACGTTGCTAATCGGATTGGGCCTTTGGCGTAGCGGTAGGATCCCTGCCGCTGGGCCAGACGGGGTAGGGTTTCGAACCCCGCTCCAGACAGTCCCGGCAAGTGGAGTCGGAGCTCCGGCTCTAAATTCTGGGTTGACATCCAGTGGGATATTTGCGTCCATGGGTGTGGGTGGCCCCCCCTCCTTGTATAGCTTGTGGGAGCCCGTAAAACCCTCCCGCCATAGGACTAACCACCCTAATGGCTGGTTCAAAGATGGTTACGGTCACGGAATGAGCATTAATCACGGCCATAAATCCTTCCACCACTTCATACAGTACCCCAAAGGGAACAGTGTGAAGACACGTATGACGACGACATTGCTAAATAAATAAATGGAATAAAAAAAATTCTTTTAGGGCTTTTAAAAGTCTTTAAATTGCTTTAATTCTGTTTAAAACTACTTCAGATTCTTCAAAATAATGTAAACGTTTTTAAAAGTTTATAAAAGTTACCAAAAGCTTCATAAAAATACCAAAAACCTATTTAAAATGCTGCTTTGCATGTAAAAATGCTTAGCAGCTTGTGAGAAACATTGGGGGTGTGTCCTATTAAACTGAGACCTCAAGGGGCGTGTCTCAGTTGCACAGCGCGCTACAGGCTTCGCGCTGGCTGCACTCCTGGGCGGCGTGACATCAGACGCTGCCCGGGAGTCAACATTTTAAAACAGGAATTCCAGGCATCCCTGAAGCTCAACGGCAGGCGCGTCGCGTAAGTGCATATTGGGGGCTTGCACGCGCGTCAAGCCCCCGACCCGAATTTCTGGGCCAATGATGTAGCTTCTACAGCTTTTTGGGGCAGCATATTCCATGGACCTACCACCCTCTGAGTGAAGTAGTTCCTCCTCATCCCAGTTTTGAAAGAGCAGCCCCTTATTCTAAGACTATGCCCCCTAGTTCTACTTTCACCCATCATCGGGAACATCCTCCCCGCATCCACCCGATCCTACTCCTTCACAATCTTATATGTTTCAATAAGATCGCCTCTCATTCTTCTGAACTCCAATGAGTAGAGTCCCAATCTACTCAACCTCTCCTCATATGTCCATCCCCTCATCCCCAGGATTAACCGAGTGAACCTTCTTTGTACTGACTTGAGTGCAAGTATGTCTTTTCTTAAGTATGGACACCAAAACTGTATGCAGTATTCCAGGTGCGGTCTCACCAATACCTTGTACAACTGAAGCAATACCTCCCTATTTTTATATTCTATCCCCCTAGCAATAAAAGCCAACATTCCATTGGCCTTCTTAATCACTTGCTGCACCTGCATACTAACCTTTTGAGTTTCGTGCACCAGGGCCCCCAGATCCCTTTGTACTTCAGTAGTTTCCAGTTTCTTGCCATTAAGATAATAACTTGCTCTACGATTTTTCCTGCCAAAGTGCATAACCTCACACTTTCCAGTATTGTATTCCATCTGCCAAATATCTGCCCACTTACTTAGCCTGTCTGTCCCCTTGCAGGTTTTTTATGTCCTCCTCACCAACCACAGATCAGGCCATCTTAGACTGGGTATTATGTAACGACAAAGGATTAATTAGCAATCTTGTTGTACGAGGCCCCTTAGGTCTGAGTGATCATAATATGATCGAATTCTTCATTAAGATGGAGAATGATGTAGTTGACTCAGAGACTAGGGTCCTCAATTTAAATAAAGGAAACTACGATGGTCTGAGGAGCGAGTTGGGTAGGATTGATTGGGGAATGGCACTCAAAGGGTTGACGGTGGATAGGCAATGGCAAACATTCAAAGACCGAATGGATGAGCTACAGAATTTGTTCATCCCAGTTTGGCATAAAAATAAAACAAAAAAGGTGACTCAACCGTGGCTAACAAGGGAAATTAGGGATAGCATAAGATCCAAGGAGACGACATATAAATTGGCCAGAAAAAGCAATAATCCTGAGGATTGGGAGCAGTTTAGGATTCAACAAAGGAGGACAAAGGGATTAATTAAGAAAGGGAAAATAGAATATGAGAGTAAGCTAACAGGGAACATAAAAACTGACTGTAAAAGCTTTTATAGATATGTGAAGAGAAAAAGATTGGTGAAATCAAGCGTAAGTCCCTTACAGTCAGAATCAGGGGAATTTATAATGGGAAACAAAGAAATGGCAGACCAACTAAATTCATACTTTGGTTCTGTCTTCACAAAGGAGGACACAAATAACCTCCCAGAGATGCCGGGGAACATAGGGTCTGATGAAAGAGAGGAACTGAAAGAAATCTGTATTTGTAGGGAAATGGTGTTAGGAAAATTGATGGGACTAAAGGCCGATAAATCCCCAGGGCCTGATAATCTACATCCCAGGGTACTTAAGGAAGTGGCCCTGGAAATAGTAGATGCATTGCTGGTCATCTTCCAGAACTCGATAGACTCTGGAACAGTACCCATGGATTGGAGGGTAGCTAATGTTACCCCACTATGCAAAAAAGGTGGTCGAGAAAAAGCGGGGAATTAAAGACTGGTAAGCCTGACATCGGTAGGGGGTATATGCTAGAATCTATTATAAAAGATGTAATAGCAGAGCACTTGGTAAGCAGTGACAGGATCGGACAAAGTCAACATGGATTTACAAAAGGTAAATCATGCTTGACTAATCTACTGGAATTTTTTGAGGATGTAACTGGTAAAATAGATAAGGGAGAACCAGTGGATGTGGTGTATTTGGACTTTCAGAAGGCTTTCGATAAGGTCCCACATAAGAGATTAGCGTGCAAAATTAAGGCACATGGGATTGGGGGCAAGGTATTGACTTGGATAGGGAACTGGTTGGCGGACAGAAAGCAAAGAGTTGGAATAAACGGGTCGTTTTCCAAGTGGCAGGTAGTGACTAGTGGGGTACCGCAAGGATCGGTCCTAGGACCCCAGCTGTTCACAATATATATTAATGATCTGGACGAGGGAATTGGATGTAATATCTCCAAATTTGCAGACGACACAAAGCTGGGTGGGAGGGTAAGCTGTGAGGAGGATGTCGTGAAACTTCAGTACGATTTGGACAGATTGGGTGATTGGGCAGAAACATGGCAAATGCACTATAATGTGGATAAATGTGAGGTTATCCACTTTGGTGGCAAAAACAGGAAGGCAGATTATTATCTGAATGGCAATAGATTGGGAGAAGGTGAAGTGCAAAGAGACCTGGGTGTTCTTGTGCACCAGTCGCTGAAGGTAAGTATGCAGGTGCAGCAGGCGGTTAAGAAGGCAAATGGTATGTTGGCCTTCGTAGCAAGAGGGTTCGAGTACAGGAACAAG
This sequence comes from Somniosus microcephalus, assembly GCF_052327205.1. NCBI lineage: Eukaryota > Metazoa > Chordata > Chondrichthyes > Squaliformes > Somniosidae > Somniosus > Somniosus microcephalus. The sequence goes on from NC_140998.1 coordinate 186,849,242, forward strand.
GAAGTCTTGCTACAGTTGTACAGGGCCTTGGTGAGACTGCACCTTGAGTACTGTGTGCAGTTTTGGTCGCCTTACCTGAGGAAGGCCGTTCTTGCCATGGAAGGAGTGCAGCGAAGATTCACCAGGCTGATACCTGGGATGGCAGGAATGACGTATGAGGAGAGATTGTGTCGATTGGGCTTATACTCACTGGAGTTTAGAAGATTGAGGGGGGATCTCATCGAAAATTATAAAATTCTGTCAGGCCTGGACAGACTAGATGCAGGAAGGATGTTAATGATGGCCGGGGAGTCCAGAACCAGGGGTCATAGTCTAAGAATAAGGGGTAAGACATTTAGGACTGAAATGAGGAGGAATTTCTTCACCCAGAGAGTGGTGAACCTGTGGAATTCTCTGCCACAGAGGGCGGTGGAGGCCAGTTCATTAAATATATTCAAAGAAGAGTTGGATACATTTCTTAAGGTTAAAGGGATCAAGGGATATGGGGAGAAGGCAGGGACAGGGTACTGAATTTGGATGATCAGCCATGATCTCATTGAATGGCGGAGCAGGCTCGAAGGGCCGAATGGCCTACTCCTGCTCCTATCTTCTATGTTTCTATGTTTCTATGTTACTACTTTCCCTCCCATCTTAGTATCATCTGCAAACTTTGATATGTTACACTCGGTCCCCTCCTCCAAATCGTTAATATAGATTGTAAAGAGCTGGGGACCCAGCACTGACCCCTGTGGAACACCACTAGTTACTGATTGCCAGTCCGAGAATGAACCATTTATCCCAACTCTCTGCCTTCTGTTAGATAGCCAATCCTCTATCCATGCCAGAATATCACCCCCAATCCCGTGATTTTTTATCTTAAGCAATAATCTTTTGTGTGGCACCTTGTCAAATGCCTTTTGGAAGTCTAAATACACTACGTCCACTAGTTGCCCTTTATCCACCCTATATGTTACTTCCTCAAAGAACTCCAGCAAATTTGTCAAACATGACTTCCCCTTCATAAAACCATGCTGACTTTGTCCCATTAAATTATGATTATCCAAATGTCCTGTTACTGTCTCCTTAATAATGGACTCCAAAATTTTACCTACCACAGATGTTAGGCTAACCAGTCTATAGTTTCCAGCCTTCTGTCTACTGCCCTTTTTAAATAAGGGTGTTACATTAGCAGTTTTCCAGTCTGCCGGGACCTTTGCTGAGTCCAGGGTGTTTTGGAAAATTATTACCAATGCATCCACAATCCCTACCGCCACTTCCCTCAAGACCCTAGGATGTAAACCATCAGGTCCAGGTGATTTATCCGCCTTGAGTCCCATTATTTTACCGAGTACCACTTCCTTAGTGATTTTGATCGTGTTTAGCTCCTCTCCCCCTATAGCCCCCTGTTTGTCCAGTGTTGGGATATTCTTAGTGTCTTCTACTGTAAAGACTGATACAAAATATTCATTCAGTGTTTTTGCCATCTCCATATTTCCCACCGTTAATTTCCCGGTCTCACCCTCTAAGGGACCAACATTTACTTTAGCCACCCTTTTTCTTTTTATATAACTATAAAAACTCTTACTATCTGTTTTTATATTTTTGGCTAATTCCCTTTCTTAATCAATCTTTTTGTTATTTTTTGCTGTCTTTTAAAGTTTTCCCAATCCTCTATCCTCCCACTAGATTTGGCTATGGCTACCTTATATGCCCTTGTTTTTAGCCGAATACTATCCTTCATTTCTTTACTTAGCCACGGATGGCTGTCTTTTCTTTTACACCCTTTTCTTCTCAGTGGAATATATATTTTTTGGAAGTTGTAAAATAACTCCTTAAATGTACACCACTGATCATGTATCGTCTTACCCTTTAATCTATTTTCCCAATCCACTCTACTCAATTCCGCTCTCATACCTTCATAGTCTCCTTTATTCAAGCTTAGCACGCTTGTTTGAGATCCAACCATCTCACCCTTTAATTGAATATGGAATTCAACCATGTTATGGTCACTCATTCCAAGGGGATCCTTTACTAGGACATTTTTAATTAATCCTGTCTCGTTACACAGGACCAGATCTAAGGTTGCTTGCCCCCTGGTCAGTTCAGTTACATACTGCTCAAGAAACCCATCCCTAATACACTCAATGGACTCATCCTCAAGGCAGCCCTGCCCAATTTGATTTGTCCAATTAATATGATAGTTAAAATCCCCCATAATTATAGATGCTCCCTTATTACAAGCCTCAACTATTTCCTGATTGATACTCCGTCCAACAGAGTTGCAACTGTTCGGAGGCCTATAGACTACGCCCACTGGTGTTTTTTTCCCCTTATTATTCCTTACCTCCACCCAAACTGTTTCATTATCCTGATCTTTTGACCCAATATCATTTCTCTGTATTACAGTGATTCCTTCCTTTATTAACATAGCCACCCCACCTCCCCTTCCTTCCTGCCTGTCCTTCCTGATCGTTAAATAACCTGGTATGTTTAATTCCCAGGCATTGTCACCCTGCAGCCATGTTTCTGTAATGGCCACAAGATCATACCCATATGTAGTTATTTGTGCCATTAACTCGTCTATTTTGTTACGAATGCTACGTGCATTCAGATAGAGAACTTTCAAATATGTTTTGTGACACTTAGTTCCTGCTTTTGCCCTTTTTATTACTTTACCTTTTACTCCATACCTTCTGCCCCTTCCTGACACGCTCTGGTTTTTAATTTCCCCACTGCTACCTAACTCTATGACCTTCTCTGTTGTCAGTTTTGTTATTTTCTCTCTAGGAACCTCCCCCCCACTAGTTAGTTTAAAGCCCTCTCTACAGCCCTAGTTATATGATCTGCCAGGACTCTAGTCCCAGCACTGGCCAAGTGAAGCCCGTCCCAACGGAACAGCTCTCTCCTGCCCCGGTACTGGTGCCAGTGTCCCAGGAAGCAAAACCCATTTCTCCCACACCAGTCTTTGAGCCACGCATTTAACTCTCTAATTTTATTTGTCCTAGCCAAATTCGCTCGTGGCTCAGGTAATAATCCAGAGATTATTACCCTTGTGGTTCTGTTTTTTAATTTGATGCCTAGCTGCTCATACTCCTTTAACAGAACCGGCTTCCTAGTCCTATCTACGTCGTTTGTACCAACATGGACCGTGACAACTGGATCCACCCCCTCCCACTGCAAGTTTCTTTCCAGCCCAGAGGAGATGTCCTTAACCCTGGCAACACAGCCTTCGGGACTCTTGCTCTCGGCTGCAGAGAACTCTATCTATCCCCCTAATAATACTATCCCCTACCACTACAACATTTCTATTTACTCCCCCCTCTTGAATGGCCCCCCGTTCCACGGTGTTGTGGCCAGGTTGCTCATCCTCCCTGCAGTCCCTGCTCCTGTCCCCACAGGAAGTAAGAACCTTGAACCTGTTGGTCAAGAGGAAGGGCTGCGGCTCCTCCAGCTCTACCTCCTGGATCCCCGTACCTGCCTCACTCGTAGTCACTACCAAGAAGGTAGTTCAGACCGGAGGCTGATCGAGCTGGTTTGTGTCGTTCAGCCTCCGGTCTGAACTATCTTCTTGTAACTCCGAACCTCGCCGGCCTAGCTTCGCTTCCTTTCTTCTTGGCTGCTCCTTCGCTACCGATGGCTTCGCCTGGCTTCCCTTAGCTGCCCCCTGCAAAAGCTGCTTGAACAAGCTGAACCTACCCTGGGTGTCTCCCAATTATACTTCTCATCTGAAGCCCTTATCTCGCGCCAAATCAGGTTAGTCTTTTGTTTCAATTTTGGCGGGCTGGTTGCACAACGGGGTAGTTATTATCTTTTAAACTGTTCTGGGATGACCGGTAATGGGCCATCTCTGGTCTGGAAAGACCTTCATTGTTTTTAATGTCCTGGTGATGTCCTTAATGGGTCCTTGATGCTCTTCTCATGAATATGAAACTGTTCCCGTTTGTCTGGGTAAACATTTAGATGGCCTTTATCTACAGGCCGATCTGTTTGGATCTGTACCCAATCTATATGTATAAGTGTAATGTCGGGTTTCGTTTTCTCAGAAACGGCTTCCAGAACTTACTGTGGATTGAATCCACAAAGCTGTCTGGGGACTGCAGGAACCATTTTAAAGTGTCCCAATAAGCTGGTCACGGGGTCTGGTGGCCATTTTGAATGCCCCTTTTTCCTGGGCTTCTTTAAAACAGTTTTTAAATCATGGCCTCTTCTGCCATTCGACCCTTATTAATATAATATTCAATTTTGCGAATCTTACAACCTGAGAACTCATATATAATGTGGAAGCAAATCATCCTCAATTCCTAGGGACTGCCTAAGAAGAAGAAGAATTTCCAGCATTTTCTGTTTTTATCCCAGTTTGCTGTCCATCGCTGCAACCAGGAGGTCACAGGGGCTCTCTATTCCAGGAGAAGGGACTTCACTGCCTTCTCGCCGAACAGAGAGAAGTAGGAGGAGCATGAATGTGGCTTTGCCAGGCTAGAGGGCTTCCTCATGGTGCAGTGTGCCATCGACTGCACACATGTGGCTTTGCGGGCACCGCATACCAATCCTGAGATGTTCCGTAACTGCACAGGCTACCACTCACTTAATGTGCACTTCTTGTGCGAACATGTCCGGTGCATCATGATGGTGAATGCCCGGTATCCTGGCAGCAGTCATGATGCCTTCAACCTGCACCAGTCCGGTGTGCCAGCAGTCTTTGAACCACCACGTCAAACCCAAGGGTGGCTGCTTGGAAACGAGGGCTATCCACTCTGCACCTGGCTGATGAGTTCCCTCCACAACCTCACCACTTGTTGCCAGCACTGATATAATGACTGCCATGAGGAGTCTCATCAAGCAGACCATTGAGGTTCTCAAGCAACAGTTCTGCTGCCTTGACCGCTCAGGAGGAGCCCTCCAGTACAGGCCGGAGCAAGTTTCCCATTTCGTGGTGGTCTGCTGCATGCTCCACAACTTGGCCACATGAGGGCACAGCCCATGCCACCACAGGTCCAGCAAGCCTGTCCCAAAACAATTGCGATACCTTGTGTATCAGAATATATACACTCCATCCCACCCAAAACCATAAAATACTAAGGCCAATTTGGGAAAGAAAAATCTGGGAAATTCCTTTCCGACCTAACTAGGCGATCGAAACTAGCCCAGGAGATCACTCTGGTCCTGAATTCCCTGCAGTATCTACCTTCTGTAAGAGGTGATCTCTGCCCCAGCCAGAAACAGGTCCTGCTCTCGCTTGAAATAATTCAGCGAGTCTGTGTCCACTACACAAGATGGCATCCTGTTCCCGAGGTCCACTATTCTATGGGAAAAGAACCGCGTCCTGACATCTAACCTAGATCTAGACTTGTACAACTTAAATTTGTGACCCCTAGTCCTTCCTAACCTATTTAATTGAAACAAACTATCAGCTGGAACACAATCATTCCCTTCACCCCTTCATTATCTTCTGAATCTGAAGCAAATCCCCCTTAAGTCTACGCTTGCCTAAAGTGTAGAGTCCCAACACTTTTAGCCTATCTTGATAACAAAGATGCTATTGTGATAAATAAGAGAGGAGGAGGAGGAGGAAGTGAGCAGGCAGGCAGCACATCCCCGTTCCAGATGGGCTGTCCATGAGCGCCTCAACAGACTCTGGTTGCAGTGAGTGAAACCCCAGATCCCGATTGCTCACCACTTCCCCATCTTACCATCCCTCTGTCACAGAACATCACAGCGTCCTCCTGGGCACAAAGCTGAAATGAGAGCCACCACAAAACACATTTCAAACATAATTTATAAATTTATCAAATTCAAATCAAAAGAACAAAGTCAGCTAATCACCCTTGTGCATTCCCTTAGTGTCTGTCTTAAGTGTGCCTTTTCCTACTCTAATGATCCTACGAAGTGCTCCCCCAGCGGCTGCATCATGGCTGGTGGAAAGCTGCTGACTTTCAGTGGGGACACTACAGATGGGCCTGCAGGATGACCTTGAGCAGCTCTGGCCCTAGAAAGCCCGGCTATAGATGGCGCCACCTTGGTATGGGCGGCAGAAGTCTGGGCTGGCTGGTGCAAGCGCACTGGCAGGGTGGCAGTGGTGGGAGTACGAATGCTGTCTTCTTGAGAGAAGACAGCAGGTTCTTGCTCCACGGGGCCACTGCCACTCCCTCGGGATGGGGCCTCAGCACTATTAGCCATCTGTTGGAGCACAGATTGCTGGACTGCTGTGACAACCTGCAAGCACTTTTCCACACTCGTAAACCCAGCCACAATGGCATCAGTCTGAGCTTGCGGGGCAACAAGTTGAGGCTGCAGGAGAGCAGTCAGCGCTTCCACTGCAGCAGTGAGACATTGGGTTGCTTCCGTTGTGCTACAATGGAAATGCAAGTTTGCCCATCACACCCAGCATCATGGCTGGGTCCACAAGTTCTCTAATGGAGTTGCCCATTATTTCCACCCTGGAAATCATGGGCTCCAAGCCCAGCGCAAAACCCCATAATATTGGAGCCGGACTCCACCATGCTGCTTGACACTGACCAGAGGCTCTCTGGCAGGCTTGCCATTACACCAAGCATTTCTGTGTGCAGGCCCATCACCCTTCTTCTGAAGGCTGCCCCATCGAGAACATCATCTGAGTCCTGTGCAGCAGGACTCGTGTGTAATCTCGCCCTGCGGGGAGCTGGCACCCGAGCTACACTTTCCCCCTGGCTTGGCTGCAGCCCACTCAGGCCTGGTGATTCACCACGTGCAGATCCTGCCTCTATACTACGCCCTAAAGTACAGGCACTGCCATTTGCTGAGCACTACTTCCTTCAAGTCCATGAGGTTCTCAATTCTGACTTACCCTTCTTCTTAGGCAGTCCCTCGGAACCGAGGATGACTTGCTTCCACATTAAACATGGGTTCTCAGGTGACTGATGAGTCCAATGAAGGACCTACAGTCTCTGTCACAGGTGGGGCAGATGGTGGTTGAAGGGGTGGGTGGGTGGGGTTCTTGGGTTAACGTGCACTCCTTGTGCTGCCTGCGCTTGGCTTCCGCTTGCTCCCGGTGAAGAGACCAGGTGTTCAGTGCCTTCCCGGATGCTTCTCCTCCATTTTGTGTGGTCTTGGGCCAGGGATTCCCAGGTGTCGGTGGGGACGTTGCACTTTTCAAGGAGGATTTGAGGGTGTCCTTGAAGAGTTTCCTCTGCCCACCTGGGGCTCTCTTGCCGTGTCGGAGCTCTGAATAGAGCGCTTGTTTTGGGTGTCTTGTATCGGGCATGTGGACGATGTGACCTGTCCATCGGAGCTGATCAAGCATGGTCAAAGCTTCAATGCTGGGAATGTTGGCCTGAGCGAGAACACTGACGCTGGTGCGCCTATCCTGCCAATGGATTTGCAGGATCTTGTGGAGGCAGCGTTGGTGGTACCTCTCCAGTGCTTTGAGGTGCCTGCTGTAAATGGTCCATGTCTCTGAGGCATACAGGAGGGCGGGTATCACTGCTGCTCTTTAGGCCATGAGCTTGGTGCCGGGTTTGAGGTCCTGGTCTTCAAACACTCTCTTCCTGAGGTGACCGAAGGCTGCACTGGCACACTGAAGGCGGTGCTGGACTTCATTATCGCCGTTTGCCCTTGTTGACAGAACTGCCACCTTATGACCCTTCACCCATCTGCTGGTGCTCCCAACTTGGCCTGCAAGAGAAAGGGAAGTGTCAGTGAGTGTGGTACAATATGTTTGGGTGACCTGCCTGCCATGGTTGAATAGCTGGCAATTTGTGCAAGCTGTGAGATGTGGGTGTAAGTCTTGCAGCAGTGGTAAGTGTGTGAGGTATGAGTGGTGCTGGCTAGAGATTGTTGGTAGGTGACTGATGGGGGTGTGGTGGATTGAACAGTGTGTGCGATTCATGGCACAGATAGTGGGATGTGGTATTTACAGATGCATTTACTCACCTTCACTAGTCGTGTGAGGTCACTAAACATTTTGCAGCACTGGATCCAGGTTCTGCGGACAACACTCATCATACTGACGGTTTCAGCAGTCTCCACCCACAGCCTTCTTGTGTCCACGGGCCTCCTGCCCCCTGTTGGTAGAGGACCTGAGGATGTCATAGAACCTCCAGGATCAAGGCCTCCAGTGCCACATCAGAAAATCTCCTTGCCCTATTTCTTGGCTATTGGGCCATGGTTTTCTCCGCAATGACAATGAGGTGTTTGTGCAAAAAAGCACTTCCCCTGTATTAGAGCCTTGAACAAACTTTATTGGTCACTAGACTCCACCCAATATTGGCCCCCCAAATCAGCACTAAGTCAATCAGCAGCACATTTCAGCGCTACAATCATTATAATGAGCAGGCAGCGTGAATTTTTGGTGCTGCCTGCACTACTTTGAACGGGCGTGGGCACATCGTGCTGCCTGTGCCTGTTTTTGGGAATTATCCAATTTCTAGGCCTCTGTCTATTGCATTCTTAGCTTGATTCCCCACTCCTGTTGTTGAGGAATAGAGCTTGTTGGTATTGGATGGCCTTGTAGCTGTTATCATTTTAATCCAATGGCTTTGTCCTGGAGCCAAGGTCAACTAAGAATGAGCCTACATTCCAGTCCCTTGTACTTTGTTCACCTTCTGATTAATTTAGTCCTGTTGCTCTAATTCAGGTATTATCCTATTAAAGCAGTTCCAGGAGATTCCCAGAGCCTGCTGTCATTGTATTTATGAACAAAGGTGAGTCAGGTGTCACCTCAACCAACTCTCATCATTCCTAGTTTCAGAATGTATTGAACAGTAATTGTCAAATCCTGGGCGCTCTGACGATACAGTAATTCAGGGACCTTTCCCGACTTTACAAAGCTTCCTGAAACTGTTCAGCACCATTATACTATTTTTCGAGCTCCTATGCCACATCATTTCAGTCCCAGCCACCGTGTTGAACTGGGCACTCAGATGAAAAGGTCTAATCACAGAACACAGGTAAGAGGAAGGTCAGTTTTTACTCAAAGACGTGGGAGGTGATGTAATAGAATCTTGCAATACGTGTTAAGACTTATGACAGTCTAATATAAAGATAAAGTTGCTTTTAAATTTTTTATGAATCCATTATCAAAATACCTTTCTGCAGATCAGCAAATCCAACAAGGATTTTGAATACATTGATGCGAAGGATGAATCTACATCAAATTGGATGAGGTGAGGGAAGACTGATACCATATTGTGAGGATCACAAGATAGTAACGGATGAAGAAGATCATTTGTCCCATTTCATATGATCCACCCAGTACAATATCCCACCCAACAACCAGTCAGCCTTTCATTCTAGGTGGCTGTGGCTGGAAAAACGAGCCAATTTTTTAAATCAGCTCTAGGCATTAAATTCAGCAGGAACTCCGGGAAACCCGTATTTCTGGATCGCTGCACCTCTCCCACCCCCTGTCAGAAACTCCCTCCTTAGAAATATTGGGGCCATTATCTTTCGTATCAACACTGAAGTGATTGGTCCCCACTGAGTGTCCTCTCCTGACAGTATGTTTGAAATTGAAATTTGTCCATGGCTGGGGGCATGTTCTCTCATTCTAACTCGCTTTACTAATATGCTTTACATTCTGTATTCATTTTACAATTTTAACTTATTTTTGGCCACTTAAATATTTGTATGTTATGTTCCAGGTTTGTTAAATGTGCCAGACAGGAGGAGGAGCAGAACTTGTAGCCTTTCAGCACTGCGGCAAAATTTATTACAGGACTTGCAAGCCTGTTCCTCCTCGGAACGAGCTGCTGGTCTGGTATGGTGATGAATATGCCAAGGAACTCGGTATCAAATGGACCACAATGTCGGTGGCAAAACAAGAACCAAAATGTAAGGATTCTGACCAAAATTGGGAACTGTAGTCAAAGTATCATTTGTTTTCTGTTACAGTCTCAAAGGTGTTTGATAAAGTGCAACGTAATAGACTTGTTAGCAAAATTGAAACCCATGGGATCAAAGGGGGAATGTTAGCGTTGATCCAAATTGGCCATGAGACAGAAAGCAAAGAGTAGTGCTGAATGGTTGTTTATGAGACTGGAGGGAAGTATACAGTGGTATCCCCCAGGGGTCAGTATTAGGACCCCTGCTCTTTCTGATACATATTTATGATCTGGACTTTGACAATTGGGGGCATAATTTCAATGTTTGCAGATGACACAAAGCTTGGAAACGTAGTAAACAGTGAAAAGGATAGTAGAAGTTTTCAGGAAGATGTAGATAGACTAATGAAATGGGTAGTCACATGGCAGATGAAATTTAATGCAGAACAGTGTGAAGTGATGCATTTTGGAAGGAAAACTGAGGAGATGCAACATAAATTAAATGATAACATTTTAAAGTGGGTGCAGGAACAGACACCTTGGGATTCACATACTCAAATCTTTGAAGGTGGCAGGGCATATTGTTAAGGCTATTAATAAATCATTTGGGACCCTAGGCTTTACCAATAGAGGCATGGAGTACCAACGCAAGGAAATTATGGTAAACCTTTATAAATCACTGTTTAGGCCTCAGCTAGAGTATTGTGTCCAAATCTGTGCACTACACTTTAGAAGGAATGTCAAAGCCTTAGAGAGGTTGCAAAGGAGATTTACCAGAATCATACTAGGGATGGGAGACTTCAGTTATCTCACAGTAAATGATCCTCTGGGAAAGAGTGATCATAATATGATAGAATATCACATTGGGCTTGAGAGTGAAATATTTATGCCTGAACCAGTGTCTTAAACTTAAATAAAGACAATTACATAGGTATGAGTGGTGTCTTGGCTATGGTAGATTGGAAAATTAGATTAGAAGATATGATGGTAGATAAACAGTGGCAAACATTTAAAAACATATTCCATTATTCTCAGTGAAAATACATTCGTTTGAGAATTAAAAACTCCTGTTGAAAACTGATCCATCCTTGGCTAACTGAAGAACTTAAGGATAGTATTGGATTAAAAGAGGCTTATAATGTTGCAAAGAATAGTAATAAGCTTTAGAGACCATCAAAGAATGACCAAAACATTGATAAAAAGGGACAAAATAGAATAGGGGAGTAAAGTAGCAAGAAATATAAGAACAGATTGTAAGAGTATCTACAAGTATGTAGAATGGAAGAGAGTAGCAAAATTAAGCATTGATCCCTTAGAAGCTGAGACAGGAGAAATTATAATGGGGAAAAAGGAAATGGCAGAGACCTTAAACAAATATTTTGTATCTGTTTTCACAGTAGAAGACACACAAAACATACCAAAAATAGTGGGGCACCAAGGGGCAAATGAAAGGAAGGGAAATGATTAAGAACAGTAGAGAAAAAGTACTTGAGAAAATAATGGGACTAAAAGCCAACTCATCCCCTGGACCCCTACATCCTCGGGTTCTATAAGAGATAACTGCAGAGATAGTGGGTGCATTGGTTGTGATTTTCCAAAATTCCCTAGATTCTAGAACAGTCCCAGTGGATTGGAAGGTAGCAAATGTAACACTGCTATTCAAGAAAGGAGGGAGAGAGAAAACATAGAACTACCGTCCAGTTAGCTTGTCATCAATTGTCGAGAAAATGCTGGAATCCATTATTAAGGAAGTGGTAACAGGGCATTTAGAAAATCGTAATATCATTAGGCAGAGTCAACATGGTTTTATGAAAGGTTTAACAAATTTATTAGAGTTTTATGAGGATGTAACTTGTAGGGTAGATAGTAAATTTGGATTTCCAAAAGGCATTCGATAAGGTGCCACATAAAGGGTTGTTATGCAAGATAAGGGTTAAACATAGAAACATGGAAACATAGAAGATAGGAGCAGGAGTAGGCCATTCGGCCCCTCGAGCCTGCTCCACCATTCAATGCGATCATGGCTGATCATCCAAATTCAGTACCCGGTCCCTGCTTTCTCCCCATACCCCTTGATCTCTTTAGCCTTAAGAAATATATCCAACTCCTTCTTGAATATATTTAATGAATTGGCCTCTACTGCCTTCTGTGGTAGAGAATTCCACAAGTTCACCACTCTCTGGGTGATGAAATTCCTCCTCATTTCTATCCTAATAGGCCTACCCCTTATCCTTAGACTGTGACCCCTGGTTCTGGATTCCCCGACCATCGGGAACATCCTCCCTGCATCTAGTCTATCTAGTCCTGCCAGAATTTTCTAAGTTTCAATGAGATCCCCTCTCATTCTTTTAAACTCCAGTGAGTACAAGCCCAATCGACCCAATCTGTCCTCATACGTCATTCCTGCCATCCCAGGTATCAGCCTGGTGAATCTTCGCTGAACTCCTTCCATGGCAAGAATATCCTTCCTCAGATAAAGTGACCAAAACTGCACACAATACTCAAGATGTGGTCTCACCAAGGTCCTGTACAACTGCAGCAAGACATCCTTGTTCCTGTACTCAAACCCTCTCGCTATGAAGGCCAACATACCATTTGCCTTCTTAACCGCCTGCTGCACCTGCATGCTTACCTTCAGTGACTGGTGCACAAGTACATCCAGGTCTCGTGGCACTTCCCCTTCTCCCAATCTATTGCCATTCAGATAATAATCTGCCTTCCTGTTTTTGACAACAAAGTGGATAACCTCACATTTATCCACGTTATATTGCATCTGCCATGCTTCTGCCCAATCACCCAACCTGTCCAAATCATCCTGTAGTTTCTCGGCATCATCCTCACAGCACACACGCCCACCCAGCTTTGTGTCATCTGCAAATTTGGAGATATTACATCTAGTTCCCTTGTCTAGATCATTAATATATATTGTGAACAGCTGGGGTCCTAGGACTGATCCCTGCGGTACCCTACTAGTCACTGTCTGCCACTCGGAAAAAGACCCGTTTATTCCAACTCTTTGCTTTCTATCTGCCAACCAGTTCTCTATCCAAGTCAATACCTTGCCCCAATCCCATGTGCCTTAACTTTACACGCTAATCTCTTATGTGAGACCTTATCGAAAGCCTTCTGAAAGTCCAAATACACCACATCCACTGGTTCTCCCTTATCTATTTTACTAGTTACATCCTCAAAAAATTCCAGGAGATTAGTCAAGCACGATTTACTTTTGTAAATCCATGTTGACTTTGTCCTATCCTGTCACTGTTTTCCAAGTGCTCTGCCACTCGGAAAAAGACCCGTTTATTCCAACTCTTTGCTTTCTATCTGCCAACCAGTTCTCTATCCAAGTTCATGCAGTTGAGGGTAATTGATCAGCATGGATAGAGGATTAGTTGACGGACAGAAAACAGAGAGTAGGGATAAACGCATCATTTTCGGGTTGGCGGGCTGTAACTAGTGGGGTGCCGCAAGGATCAGTACTTGGGCGTCAGTTATTCACAATTTATATTAATAGCTTAGATGAAGAGACCGAGTGTAATGTATCCAGGTTTGCTGACGTTTTAAAAACTAGGTGGGAAGGTAAGCTGTGAGGAGGGCACAAAGAGCCTGCAAAGGGGTATAGACAGGTTAAGTGAGTGGGCAATAAGGTGGCAGATGGAGTATAATGTGAGGAAATCTGAGGTTATTCAGTTTGGTAGGAAGAATAGAAAAACAGAATATTTTTTAAATGGTGAGAAACTATTAAATGTTGGTGTTCAGAGAAATTTAGGTGTCCACATACAGGAAGCACCGAGATAGCAAGCAGGTACAGCAAGCAATTAAGATGGCAAATGGCAAGACGGTCTTTATTGCAAGGGGGCTATAGTACAAGGTTAAGGAAGTCTCGCTACAATTGTGCAGGGCTTTGGTGAGACCACACTTGGAGTACTGTGCACAGTTTTGGTCACCTTAATGAGGAAGGATATACTTGCCTTAGAGGCGGTGCAACAAAGGTTCACTGGATTGATTCCTGGGATGAGCGGGTTATCCTATGAGGAGAGATTGAGTAGATTGAGCCTATACACTGGAGTTTAGAAGAATGAGGGGTGATCTCATTGAAACATATAAGATTCTGAGGGTGATTGTAGGGTAGACTGAGAGGCTGCTTCCCCTGGCTGGAAGATCGAGAACTAGGGGGCATAGTCTCAGGATAAGGGGTCGGCCATTTAAGACTGAGATGAGGAGGAATTTCTTTACTCAGGGAGTTGTGAATCTTTAGAATTCTCTGCCCCAAAGGGCTGTGGATGCTGAGTCATTGAGTATATTCAATGCTGAGATAGATAGATTTTTGGAATCTAGGGGAATCAAGGGATATGGAGATCGGGTGGGAAAGTGGAGTTGAGGTCGAAGATCAGTCATGATCTTATTGAATGGTGGAGCAGGCTCGAGGGGCCCTATGGCCGACTCCTGCTCCTAATTCTTATGTTCTTATATAATATAACATAAAAGCAGAAAATGCTGGCTATACTCAGCAGGTCAGACAGCATCTGTGGAGAGAGAAACAGAGTTAACGTTTCAGGTCGATGACCCTTCGTCAGAACTCTTATGTTCTTATGTTATGTATAGAGACTAAAGAAGCTGGGGTTGTTTTCCTTAGAGCAGAGCAGGTTAAGGGCATTTTTAATAGAGGTGTTCAAAATGATGTGGGGTTTTGATAAGAGTCGATAGAGAGAAACTGTTTTCACTGGCAGGAGGGTCAGTAACCAAAGGCCAAAGATAAAAAGTCAGGGCAGATGAGGTAAAATCTTTTGACACAGCGAGTTGTTATGATCTGCAACGGACTGCCTGAAAGGGTGCTGGCAGCAGCTTCAATAATAACTTTCAGAGGAGAATTGGACATATACTTGAAAAGGAAAACATTGCAGGCTGTGGGGAAAGAGCAGGGAAGTGGTACTAATCGGATAACTCTGCAAAGAGCCGGCACAGACATGATGGCCCAAATGGCCTCCTACTGTGCAGTATGGTTCTATGATAATTGACTGACTTGTGACTTTTATGTTCTAAAAGAGGATAGAGAGCAGATGGAAGCTTGAGGTGTAACTAAGTTTTGTATCTGCTTTAACGGTTCCCAGTTTCCCTACCTGGACAGTAGCTGAGGTGGGATAGTTGCCCTCAGTACTCTTGGACTGGGAAGGGATGAATTCAGCAAGTGTCTCCCCTCCTGATCCCTCTACAGTGACTCTTTGGTGTGTCAATGATCCTCAGTTGGTCTCACTGTTGTCTCTCAGACAATGGTTGTTATCCACAGTAGAATAAGCTCGGAGGTCAGGAACTGCCCCCTTAAAACTCATCGTCCTACTTTCCAGCTGAAGAACGAATTGCTCTCATATCGAGCGTTGGATGGACTCGAGATGGCCCAAAGTCCTTTACACCATTGAGTTACTTTGAGAAGAGCGATCGCTGTCGTTCTGTTCGCAAATTCAGCAGCACAGGTTCCACACAGCAAGATCCCACAAACAGCAATGAGATAAATGGTCTGGTAATGAGATTGTTCTTGCCCAACTTAACAGGCTGACAAGGACACAGTTTAGCCCTGTTTGAAAGATGACACCTCTGACAGTGCAGCACTCGCTCAGCACAGCACTGCAGTGTCAGTCTGGATTATGTTCTCAAGTCTCTGGAGTGGGACATGAACCCACAATCTCTGACTCCGAGGTGAGAGTGCGAAATACTGAGCTGAGGCTGATAGAGGTTATCAGATTATTGGACACGGAAATATTGCCCACCCCCCTACATCTAGTAAGGTTTTCACATATTGCCTCCAACGTGATATTTTCTAATGTCTGCCGAGGCAATGTGACACCCCCACCCCACTGAGACATTGTCCCCCACACCTCCATTGAGACTCTGTTACACCCCCACCCCACTGAGACATTGTCCCCCACACCTCCATTGAGACAGTGTTACACCCCCACCCCTACTGAGACATTGACCCCACACCTCCATTGAGACAGTGTTACACACCCACCCCTACTGAGACATTGTCCCCCACACATCCATTGAGACAGTGTTACACCCACACCCCCACTGAGACATTGTCCCCCACACCTCCATTGAGACTCTGTTACACCCCCACCCCACTGAGACATTGTCCCCCACACCTCCATTGAGACAGTGTTACACCCACACCCCCACTGAGACATTGTCCCCCACACCTCCATTGAGACTCTGTTACACCCCCACCCCACTGAGACATTGTCCCCCACACCTCCATTGAGACAGTGTTACACCCCCACCCCTACTGAGACATTGACCCCACACCTCCATTGAGACAGTGTTACACACCCACCCCTACTGAGACATTGTCCCCCACACCTCCATTGAGACAGTGTTACACCCCCACCCCTAGAGACATTGTTCCCCCACACCTACATTGAGACAGCGTTACACCCCTACCCCACTGAGACATTGTTCCCCACACCTCCATTGAGACAGTGTTAAACTCCCACCCCACTGAGACATTGTTCCCCCATACCTCCGTTGAGACAGTTTTACACCCCAACCCCTACTGAGACATTGTTCCCCACACCTCCATTGAGACAGTGTTACACCCCACCCCACTGAGACATTGTTCGCCACACCTCCATTGAGACAGTGTTACACCCCCACCCCTACAGAGACATTGTCCCCCACACCTCCATTGAGACAGTGTTACACCCCCACCCCACTGAGACATTGTTCCCCACACCTCCATTGAGACAGTGTTACACCCCCACCCCACTGAGAGATTGTTCCCCCCACCTCCATTGAGACAGTGTTACACCCCACCCACTGAGACATTGTCCCCCACACCTCCATTGAGACAGTGTTACACCCCCACCCCTACAGAGACATTGTCCCCCACACCTCCATTGAGACAGTGTTACACCCCCCATCCCACTGAGACATTGTTCCCCACACCTCCATTGAGACAGTGTTACACCCCCACCCCACTGAGACATTGTCCCCCACACCTCCATTGAGACAGTGTTACACCCCCACCCCTACAGAGACATTGATCCCCACACCTCCATTGAGACAGTGTTACACCCCCACCCCCACTGAGACATTGTTCCCCACACCTCCATTGAGACAGTGTTACACCCCCACCCCTACAGAGACATTGATCCCCACACCTCCATTGAGACAGTGTTACACCCCCACTCCACTGAGACATTGTCCCCCACACCTCCATTGAGACAGTGTTACACCCCCACCCCACTGAGACATTGTTCCCCACACCTCCATTGAGACAGTGTTACACCCCAACCCACTGAGACATTGTTCCCCACACCTCCATTGAGGCATTGTTACACTCCCACCCCACTGAGACATTGTTCCCCCACACCTCCATTGAGGCAGTGTTACACCCCCACCCCACTGAGACATTGTCCCACACACCTCCATTGAGACAGTGTTACACCCCCACTCCTACTGAGACATTGTTCCCCACACCTTCATTGAGACAGTGTTACACCCCCACCCCACTGAGTCATTGTCCCCGACACCTCCATTGAGACAGTGTTACACCCCCACCCCAGTGAGACATTGTTCCCCACACCTCCATTGAGACAGTGTTACACCCCCACCCCATTGAGACATTGTTCCCACACCTCCCTTGAGACAGTGTTACACCCCCACCCCAATGAGACATTGTCCCCCACATCTCCATTGAGACAGTGTTACACCCCTACCCCACTGAGACATTGTCCCGCACACCTCCATTGAGAGTGTTACGCCCCCACCCCTACTGAGACATTGTCCCCCACACCTCCATTGAGACAGTGTTACACCCCCACCCCTACTGAGAAATTTTTCACCCACACCTCCATTGAGACAGTGTTACACCCCCACCCCAGTGAGACATTGTTCCCCACACCTCCATTGAGACAGTGTTAAATCCCACCCCTTCTGGGACATTGTCCCCCACACCTCCATTGAGACAGTGTTACAGCCCCACCCCCACTGAGACATTGTTCCCCACACCTCCATTGAGACAGTGTTACACCCCCACCCCCACTGAGACATTGTTCCACACACCTCCATTGAGACAGTGTTACACCCCACCCCTACTGAGACATTGTTCCCCCACACCTCCATTGAGACAGTGTTACACCCCCTTGCCCCCCCCCCAACTGAAGCAATATTCCCCAATCCTTCACTGAGGTGGTGTTTCTCCCCACACCACTGATTGATGCTGTTCCCCACAAACTCCAAGGCAGCTAAGCCATTGTCCCCAACCCCACCCTCTATGGAGGCAGTGCTACACTCTCCCATTTCCCCCTCTCTCATTCTCTCTTCCACACCTTGGTCCAGTCATTCCCCCATTCTCTAACCTTGCTTGACTTGAGACTGCCCAATGTCAGGGAAAATTGAATATTTATCATATAGTTAGATCCCATTTTTATGAGTTTTATAAATATAAATCTTTTTTGAATATTATGTTATTAGAAATCTTACTTGGAGTAGCTCAAGTTGAATAATTGAGCATTCCCTGCTACCAGGAAATATGTATCCCTTTAATTACTACACTTAATCAGGTCTATGTAGCCTGAGCTTTTCCCGTGTCCATTCACATGTGCACTTTGGCCAACGCTCCGGACCCGAGCCATTCAGTACATTTTCACTTCTCCCCCTCTTTTCCTTTGCTCTCTGTCCCTCCCTGACCGCTCTCTCCTGTCATAATGCTTCCTTTCATCTCTCCTCTCTCGGATCCTCTGCCTTTCCAAATCCCTACCCCAATCCTTCATTACTCTTCGACCTTCCTACTCTCCTGCTGCCATCCCAGGTTTGTTTCCCTCTTAGATAAGCCTACAGCTTCCCTCTGTGCCTCTCTTGGCATCCTATGAAGGGCCCATCGAGGCACTCGTTGCTGCCTTCTTACGAGCAGCAACCCCAACTGTCCCATCCGACTCTCTTGCCGACTTTTCCACCCAGCGCGCCCACTGGGGGCAAATGTTGCCAAACTCCTCCCCATCCAACTCATCCCCCACAGTGCTGACACTGGACGCTGGCAGTGGGGCAGCCATCGCCGACCCTCTCCACATCTCCCTCCAGAATGTCCGTTCACTTGCAAACGAGCCCCTTGCCATCCATGAGCATGTCGTGGATGATTGCATCGACATCATGGCCCTGACGGAAAGTTGGTTGAGGGATGATGACACTTATCGTTAAATGAGGCCTCCCCGCCTGGCTATACCTTCCACCACTTGCTCTGCGCAGACTGCCATGGTGGTAGTGTGGCTCCCATCACCAAATCACACCTTGGTCTGTCCCCCTACTCCTCCAGCACTTTCTCCTCCTTTGAGCATCTCACCGTAGTCCATGTCTCTCACCTCTCATTTTAAATTCTCTTTCTCTAACGCCCACCCAAGTATCATAAAAATGTTATTACCACGATATCTTCACTGCTTCCCTCCCCCAGCCTCTGCACCGAACGACTTCTCATCCTCTGTGATTTCAACCTCCATCTCAATCCATCATGCTCTCTCTCCTCTGAGTTCACTAGCCTCCTATCCTATCCATTCTTATCATTCTAATCGTAAACAGAGAATCACCTGCAATGGCTTCTCTTCCTACTCCCGCATCCTTACCTCTGCTGTTACGGTCACGGAAGGAGCGTTAACGCGGCCAGAAATCCTTCCTCCACTTCATACAGTTCCCCAAAGGGAACAGTGTGAAGACACGTACGACGACGACCTCTGCTGTCCCCCAAGGATCGATCTTTGGTCCCCTATTATTAATCATCTGCATGTTGCTCCTTGGCGACATCATCCGAATGTTTCCACATGTACGCTGATGACACCCAGCTCTACCTCACTACCACTTCTCTTGACCCCTCCACGGTCTCTAAATTGTCAGACTGCTTATCCGACATCCAGTTCTGGATGAGCAGAAATTATCTCCAATGAAATATTGGGGAGACCAAAGCCATTGTTTTCGGTCCCCGCCACAAATTCCGTTCCCTCGCCACTGACTCCATCCCTCTCCCTAACATCTGTCTGATGCTGAACCACATTGTTCGCAACCTTGGTGTAATACTTGACCCTCAACTGAGCACATATCCGCAGCATAACTATGACCACCTATTTCCACCTCCGTAACATCGCCCATCTCCAGCCTTGCCTCAGCTCATCCGTTGCTGAATCCCTCATCCATGCCTTAGTTACCTCTAGACTTGACTATTCCAACACACTCCTGGCAGTCCTACCACATTCTACCCTACGTAAACTGGAAGTGATCCAAAACTCGGCTGCCTGTGTCCTTACTCACACCATGTCCCGATCACCCATCACCCCTGTGATCGCTGACCTACATTGGTTCCTGGTTAAGCAACGCCTCGATTTCAAAATTCGCATCCTTGTTTTCAAATCCCTCCATGGCCTCGCCTCTCCCAATCTCTGTAATCTCCTTCAGCCCCACAACCCCCTGAGATATCTGTGCTCCTCTAATTCACCCCTCTTGGGCATCCCTGATTATAATTGCTCAACCATTGGTGGCCGTGCCTTCTGTTGCCCAGGCCCTGAGCTCTGGAATTCCATGCCTAAACCTTTCTGTCTCTCCACCTCTCTTTCCTCCTTTAAGGCGCTCTTTAAAACCTATGTCTTTGGCCAAGCTTTTGGTCACCTGCCCTAATTTCTTCTTCTGTGGCATGGTGTCAATTTTTTGCCTTATAATACTCCTGTGATGTGCCTTGGGACGTTTTACTACATTAAAGGCGCTATATAAATATAAGTTGTTTTTATTATTTATAAAGATACAGTGAGCTTCCTTGCACTGTTGGGGCCACTGGAAACTCCCAGCCAGTTCCCCTGATCTTTTATTCAACACTTGCTGTTTAAATTTCTGTCCCATTTTAAGAAAACTTATTTTCACACTGGTTTATAAAAGTTATTATTGAAAGAGTATTGACATCTACCTTGTTCCTTGGAGGATTTCAAAGACTGAATGCATGAACCTTGAAATCTTTGGTAGTATTCTTTAAAGGATGTGTTAATTTGCAACACCTAAAGCTCTGATTGGTTCCCTTGGATGACAAGTCCTGATTGCTGATTGGTTCCCTTGGAGGACAAGACACAGCCAGCAGTTTCTCTGGAATGTGTAATTAGATCCTCCCAGCCGATGTAATCAGTGACTTTGCAAAGTGTAATTCGAGCCATTCTGACTGCATACTCCAGACAGAACAGAGCTCACTTGGAACAGACAGGGCTCACCCTCGCGGGTTAAGAGCATCTCCCACCCCACAAATAAGTTCCAGACCTCCTCACCACCCCACCCAACTTCCTGACCGACTCCCCACCCCGCCCAACTTCCTGACCCCCTCACCCCACACAACTTCCTGACCCCCTCCTCATCTCACCCAACTTCCTGACCTCCTCCTCACCCCACCCAACTTCCTGACCTCCTCCTCACCCCACCCAACTTCCTGACCTCCTCCCCACCCCACCCAACGCCCTGACCTTCCCACCCCGCCCAACTACCTGACCCCCTCCTCATCCCACCCAACTTCCTGACCTCCTCCCCACACCATCCAACTTCCTGACCCCCTCCCCACCCCACCCAACTCCCTGACCTCCCCACCCCACCCAACTTCCTGACCTCCTCCCCACCCCACCCAACTTCCTGACCTCCTCCTCACCCAACTTCCTGAGCCCCTCCCCACCCCACCCAACTTTCTGACCTCCTCCCCACCCCATCCAATTTCCTGACCTCCTCCCCCAACTTCCTGACCCCCTCCCCACCCCACCCAACTTCCTGACCTCCTCCCCACCTCTCTCAACTTCCTGACCCCCTCCCCACCCAACTTCCTGAACCCTTCCCCACCCCACCCAACTTCCTGACCCCCTCCCCACCCCACCCAACTCCCTGACCTCCCCACCCCACCCAACTTCCTGACCTCCTCCCCACCCCACCCAACTTCCTGACCTCCTCCTCACCCAACTTCCTGAGCCCCTCCCCACCCCACCCAACTTTCTGACCTCCTCCCCACCCCACCCAACTTCCTGACCTCCTCCCCACCTCTCTCAACTTCCTGACCCCCTCCCCACCCAACTTCCTGAACCCCCCCCCACCCCACCCAACTTCCTGACCTCCTCCTGACCCCACCCAACTTCCTGAACTCCTCCCCACCCCACCCCACCCCACCCCACCCCACCCAACTTCCTGACCACCACCCCTCCCTCTCTCTCTCTCTTCCCCCTCTCTCTCTCTCATCCCCCTCTCTCTCTCTTCCCCCTCCCTCTCTCTCTCTCCTCTCTCTCTCTCTCCCCCTCCCTCTCTCAACCCCCTCCCTCTCTCTCTCCCCTCCCTCTCTCTCTCTCTCCCGTCCCTCTCTCTCTCTCTCCCCTCCCTCTCTCTCTCTCCCCTCCGATCTCCTCTCTCTTTCGGCCGAACCCCTCTCTCTCTGCCTACTCCCTCTCTCTGCTCCCCCTCTGCCTTTCTCTCTGCCCCAATCTCTTTCCCTCTCCCTCTGCCCCTCTCTCACTCTCCCTCTTTCTGCCCGCACTCTCTCTCCACCCCACGCTCTCTGCCCCACACGCACGCACTCTGCCCCCAGCTTCCTCTGCCCCACTTTCCCTCTCTCTCTGCCCCTCCCTCTCTCTCTCTCTGCCCCACTCTCTCTCTCTCTCTCTCTCTCTCTCTCTGCCCCACTCTTTCTCTGCCCCCACTCTCTCTCTCTCTCTCTGCCCCACTCTCTCTCTGCCCCCACTCTCTCTCTCACTCTCTGTCCCACTCTCTCTCTCTGCCCACTCTCTCTCTGCCCCCCACTCTCTCTCTGCCCCCACTCTCTCTCTCTCTCTGCCCCACTCTCTCTCTCTCTTTGCCCCACTGTCTCTCTCTGCCCCCCCCCAACCGCCTCTCCCCCACTCTCTCTCTCTCTGGGACTGGGGGGTGGGGTCTGGGATTGGGGGCGGGGCTGTGCCTGTGGTCGGGGCTTGGCCGGGGGTGGGCAATGGGTGGGGCTGTGACTGTGGACTGGGGGTGGGGCTGTGGCAGGACTCAGGGCGGGGCTGTGTCTGGGAGCTGTGAGCGGGGCTGGGACTGCCCTTTTAATCTCCACACACTATTGATGATTCCCCCCTCACCACTTCTTTCACTGGAGGAGGCTCTAAATTCGCAATATTAACATCTAAAGAGCCCTGCATTTACGCAGAAATAACCACAAATTGTACTTCCAAAAGAAACTTCTAGATGTTTCATTACAGTGACAATTTCTATTTCTTCCTTCTCCAGCAGGGCAACAAGTGCACCGAGATGAGTGTCATCCTTGCCCTCATTGCAATGTTGCTTTTGCCACTGCAGGTTTTCTTCAGAAACATTTCAGAAGACATCCAGAATCCAGTGGAAAAATTTCAGCAGGACAATCTCCTCCTTCCAGCATAAAGTATCTTGCACAATGCACAAATGGGCAGGGATCGTTCACACAATCTGTCCACAGGAGAGAATGTATAAAATCAGGAGATTTTCACGTAGACCAGCAGATCCACACAGGCGAGAGGCCGCATAAATGTAGTGAATGTGGGAAGAGTTTCACATGGGCAGGGAACCTCCAGAGACACCAGCGAATCCACCCAGGAGAGAGGCCGCATAAATGTACTGAATGTGGAAAGAGTTTCACACGGGCAGGGAACCTCCATGGACACCAGCGGATCCACACAGGAGAGAGGCCGCATAAATGTACTGAATGTGGAAAGAGTTTCACAGAGTCAGCGCACCTCCATGGACACCAGCGGATCCACACAGGAGAGAGGCCGCATAAATGTATTGAATGTGGAAAGAGTTTCACAGTGTCAGGGCACCTCTATAGACGCCAGTGGATCCACACAGGAGAGAGGCCATATAAATGTGCTGAATGTGGAGAGAGCTTTGCTTACATCTATCAGTTGAAAGCTCACACATGCTTTGAAACCGGCCGTCACTGTGGGGAATTCTTCAAGGATTCAGCAGCTTTCAAAATTCACCTGTGAAAATGTTCCGAAACATAATGAAGAGAACGTAACCAATTTATAATTTGACTAAGTTTAAATATTTCTTTCTATTTGAATGGCCTTCAATAACCACTAGTTATCTCAAAGATTACTCATATTTATACTTCTTACCTTTCACCCTTTATGGTAATATTTGTGTGTGGATTAAGATAGAATATAAGGGTAAATTCCACAATTCCTCACTCCCAGTGAGGGTTGGAGATTCGGGGCTATGTTAACATAAGAACATAAGAAATAGGAGCAGGAGTAGGCCAATCGGCCCCTCGAGCCTGTTCCGCCATTCAATAAGATCATGGCTGATCTGATCCTAACCGCCAATCTACGATCACAGAACCATCTCCTGAATCTAACAGAATTAGACACATGAAATAGGAGCAGGATCAGGCTACACGGCCCCTGGGCCCGCTCCGCTACCCACAGGGCCATGACCGATCCGAACCTAGACTCATGTCCAAATTCCTGCCCGCTCCCCGTAACCCTTAATTCCCTTTACTTCTAGGAAACTGTCTATTTCTGTTTTAAATTTATGTAATGATGTAGCTTCTACAGCTTTTTGGGGCAGCATATTCCATGGACCTACCACCCTCTGAGTGAAGTAGTTCCTCCTCATCTCAGTTTTGAAAGAGCAGCCCCTTATTCTAAGACTATGCCCCCTAGTTCTAGTTTCACCCATCATCGGGAATATCCTCCCCGCATCCACCCGATCCAACCCCTTCACAATCTTATATGTTTCAATAAGATCGCCTCTCATTCTTCTGAACTCCAATGAGTAGAGTCCCAATCTACTCAACCTCTCCTCATATGTCCATCCCCTCATCCCCGGGATTAACCGAGTGAACCTTCTTTGTACTGACTCGAGAGCAAGTATGTCTTTTCTTAAGTATGGACACCAAAACTGTATGCAGTATTCCAGGTGCGGTCTCACCAATACCTTGTACAACTGAAGCAATAGCTCCCTATTTTTATATTCTATCCCCCTAGCAATGAAAGCCAACATTCCATTGGCCTTCTTAATCACTTGCTGAACCTGCATACTAACCTTTTGAGTTTCGTGTACCAGGACCCCCAGATCCCTTTGTACTTCAGTACTTTCCAGTTTCTTGCCATTAAGATAATAACTTGCTCTACGATTTTTCCTGCCAAAGTGCATAACCTCACACTTTCCAGTATTGTATTCCATCTGCCAAATCTCTGCCCACTTACTTAGCCTGTCTATGTCCCCTTGCAGGTTTTTTATGTCCTCCTCACTCACTACTTTCCCTCCCATCTTAGTATCATCTGCAAACTTTGATATGTTACACTCGGTCCCCTCCTCCAAATCGTTAATATAGATTTTAAAGAGTTGGGGACCCAGCACTGACCCCTGCGGAACACCACTAGTTACTGATTGCCAGTCTGAGAATGAACCATTTATCCCAACTCTCTGCCTTCTGTTAGATAGCCAATCCGCTATCCATGCCAGAATATTACCCGCAATCCCGTGATTTTTTTATCTTAAGCAATAATCTTTTGTGTGGCACCTTGTCAAATGCCTTTTGGAAGTCTAAATACACTACGTCCACTGGTTCCCCTTTATCCACCCTATATGTTACTTCCTCAAAGAACTCCAGCAAATTTGTCAAACATGACTTCCCCTTCATAAAACCATGCTGACTTTGTCCTATTAAATTATGGTTATCCAAATGTCCTGTTACTTACTGTCTCCTTAATAATGGACTCCAAAATTTTACCAACCACAGATGTTAGGCTAACCGATCTATAGTTTCCAGCCTTCTGTCTACTGCCCTTTTTAAATAAGGGTGTTATATTAGCAGTTTTCCAGTCTGCCGGGACCTTTGCTGAGTCCAGGGAGTTTTGGAAAATTATTACCAATGCATCCACAATCCCTACTGCCACTTCCCTCAAGACCCTAGGATGTAAGCCATCAGGTCCAGGTAATTTATCCGCCTTGAGTCCCATTATTTTACCGAGTACCACTTCCTTAGTGATTTTGATCGTGTTTAGCTCCTCCCCCCCCCAAAGCCCCCTGTTTGTCCAGTGTTGGGATATTCTTAGTGTCCTCTACTGTAAAGACTGATACAAAATATTCATTCAGTGTTTTTGCCATCTCCATATTTCCCACCATTAATTTCCTGGTCTCATCCTCTAAGGGACTAACATTTACTTTAGCCACCCTTTTTCTTTTTATATAACTATAAAAACTCTTACTAACTGTTTTTATATTTTTTGCTAATTTACTTTCATAATCTATCTTCCCTTTCTTAATCAATCATTTTGCTTTTTTTTGCTGTCTTTTAAAGTTTTCCCAATCCTCTATCCTCCCACTAGATTTGGCTACCTTATATGCCCTTGTTTTTAGTCGAATACTATCCTTAATTTCTTTACTTAGCCACGGATGGCTGTCTTTTCTTTTACACCCTTTTCTTCTCAGTGGAATATATATTTTTTGGAAGTTGTAAAATAACTCCTTAAATGTACACCACTGATCATGTATCGTCTTACCCTTTAATCTATTTTCCCAATCCACTCTACTCAATTCCGCTCTCATACCTTCATAGTCTCCTTTATTCAAGCTTAGCACGCTTGTTTGAGATCCAGCCTCCTCACCCTCTAATTGAATATGGAATTCAACCATGTTATGGTCACTCATTCCAAGGGGATCCTTTACTCGGACATTTTTAATTAATCCTGTCTCGTTACACAGGACCAGATCTAATGTTGCTTGCCCCCTGGTCGGTTCAGTTACATACTGCTCAAGAAACCCATCCCTAATACACTCAATGAACTCATCCTCAAGGCAGCCCTGCCCAATTTGATTTGTCCAATTAATATGATAGTTGAAATCCCCCATAATTATAGATGCTCCCTTATTACAAGCCTCAACTATTTCCTGATTGATACTCCGTCCAACAGAGTTGCAACTGTTCGGAAGCCTATAGACTATGCCCACTAGTGTTTTTTTCCCTTTATTATTCCTTACTTCCACCCAAACTGTTTCATTATCCTGATCTTTTGACCCAATATCATTTCTCTGTATTACAGTGATTCCTTCCTTTATTAACATAGCCACCGCACCTCCCCCTCCATCCTGCCTGTCCTTCCTGATCATTAAATAACCTGGTATGTTTAATTCCCAGGCATTGTCACCCTGCAGCCATGTTTCTGTAATGGCCACAAGATCATACCCATATGTAGTTTTTTGTGCCGTTAACTCATCTATTTTGTTACGAATGCTACGTGCATTCAGATAGAGAACTTTCAAAGATGTTTTGTGACACTTAGTTCCTGCTTTTGCCCTTTTTATTACTTTACCTTTTACTCCATACCTTCTGCCCCTTCCTGACATGCTCTGGTTTTTAATTTCCCCACTGCTACCTAAGTCTATGACCTTCTCTGTTGTCATTTTTATTATTTGCTCTCTAGGAACCTCCCACCCACTAGTTAGTTTAAAGCCCTCTCTACAGCCCTAGTTATATGATCCGCCAGGACTCTAGTCCCAGCACTGGCCAAGTGAAGCCCGTCCCAACGGAACAGCTCCCTCCTGCCCCAGTACTGGTGCAGCGGGGCTATAAAAGTCCCCAGAGACCAGGTAAGGCCTCAGTGCGTCAGCGGGAACTCAGCGGCAGCAGTGGGGCTATAAAAGTCCCCAGAGACCAGGTGAGGCCTCAGTGCGTCGGCGGGAACTCAGCGGCAGCAGCGGGGCTATAAAAGTCCCCAGAGACCAGGTGAGGCCTCAGTGCGTCAGCGGGAACTCAGCGGCAGCAGCGGGGCTTTAAAAGTCCCAGAGACCAGGTAAGGCCTCAGTGCATCAGCGGGAACTCAGCGGCAGCAGCGGGGCTATAAAAGTCCCAGAGACCAGGTAAGGCCTCAGTGCGTCGGTGGGAACTCAGCGGCAGCAGCGGGGCTACAAAAGTCCCAGAGACCAGGTGAGGCCTCAGTGCATCGGCGGGAACTCAGCGGCAGCAGCGGGGCTATAAAAGTCCCAGAGACCAGGGAAGGCCTCAGTGCGTCGGCGGGAACTCAGCGGCAGCAGCGGGGCTATAAAAGTCCCCAGAGACCAGGTAAGGCATACCAATCACCAGTCTGGGAACTCAGAGGGAAGGAGAGAGGTAAAAAGTAATCCAAGTGTGACGTCACCAGAAAGCGGGTAAGTGATTGGTTGGTAAGTATTTCTCCCTTTTTAAGCTTAAATCTCTTTGGTTTATAGTTTCTAAGGTGTGATATTCACCATCTAGAATCGGGGCAGAGGGTATTTAAGAATAATATTAATAAATTTAATTAATTACATAGAATGGGAGATCAGGTGATGTGTGCTGCTGCAATATGTGGGAGCTGGTGGACACCATTGATGCTCACGGTGATCACATTTGCAGTAAGTGTTCGCTGCTCGAGGAATTCTGGCTCCGTGTTGAAGAGCTGGAGTCCGAGCTTCAAAGACTGAGACACATCAGGGAGGGGGAGAGTTACCTGGACTCTGTGTATCACGAGGTATTCACACCAATTAGATTAATTAATTCAGATGTAGTCCGTGGCCAGGGTCAGGATGGTGTGACTAGAAGTGAGGCAGGTACGGGGATCCAGGAGGTAGTGTTGGAGGAGCCGCAGCCCTTGCACTTGTCCAACAGGTTCGAGGCTATTACTCCCTGTGAAAATGGGAACAGGGACTGCGGGGAGGATGAGCAACCTGGCAACAGCACCGTGGAGCAGGGGGCCATTCAAGTGGGGGGAGTTAAAAGAAATGTTCTAGTGGTAGGGGATAGTATCATTAGGGGGATAGATAGAGTTCTTTGCAGCCGAGAGCGAGAGTCCCGAAGGCTGTGTTGCCTGCCCGGTGCCAGGGTTAAGGACATCTCCTCTGGACTGGAGAGAAACTTGGAGTGGGAGGGGGAGGATCCAGTTGTCGTGGTCCATGTTGGTGCCAACGACAGAGATAGGACAAGGAAGGAGGTTCTGCTGAGGGAGTTTGAGCAGCTAGGGGCCAAATTGAAAAGCAGAACCACAAGGGTAATAATCTCTGGATTATTACCTGAACCACGATCGAATTTGGCTAGGACAAATAAAATTAGAGAGTTAAATGCATGGCTCAAAGACTGGTGTGGGAGAAATGGGGTTTGCTGTGTTGTTCCTTGGTGTTCAGGAGGTGTCTGCGATTGCGGCGGTACACCTGTCCTTCTGGGGTGCGGACGTGATATGATCGCTCAGTGTCAGCTGGCTGGATGATGACTGCTGGCTTCCAGTAGTCATGCTCCTGGATTCTGACGGATTCTCCATTGTGCAGCGGCGGCAGTAGTCTAGCTGACCTGTCATAGTAACTCTTTTGGTGTTGCTGTCTCTGTACACGTTTTGCATGCACTTGCTTGCAGCTGATGACCTGTGGCTGCAGCTGCTGGTTGGCGCTTGGAAGGATTGAGCGAAGTCTGTGGCTCATCAACAGCTGTGCTGGTGACTTGAAGTTATCCTTGTTGTTCCATGTGAACAGATCCGTTGCTGCGACCTGCCAGGGCCTGTCTGGGATACGGTGAGGTATCATGGGCTCTTTGACATTTGATGGGTGGTGTTCTAGACAAATGGAACATTTTCCGACAATGTTCTCAATGTGTTTGCACATTCCGGGCCAAAACATAATGTATCATGCTCATTCTTTGCATTTTTCCATGCCTATATGTCCAGCATGAATTTTTGTCAACATCTCTTCTTTGAGACTGTAGGAATGTTGATTTTCTCCCCTTTGAAGATGATTCCATTGATTTGTGACAGTTCGTCTCTGTGGTTCCAGAATGCAGATATGCTCTGAGGGCATTTCCTCCTTTCCTCAGGCCATCCTTCATGTATGACTTTGCTCAGCAGTGTGAGTTGTGCATCTTTCTCTGTTCCTGCTCGGATCTCCTTCAGTTTTGAGTCACTCACAGGTAAGCTGTTGTACACCATGTGCAGCTGCACATCCATGCCTTCACTGAGGCTGCTGTCCTGGTAGCTAAGAGTCTTTCAGGAGAGCGTGTCTGTGACAGGAATGTCTTTGCCTGGATGGTGAATGATTGTGAAGTCACACTTCTGTAGCTGAAGGATCATTCTCTGTAGCCTTGGTGGGGCTGCGGCTCGTGGTTTCCTCATGATTGACTCGAGGGGCTTGTGGTCAGATTCCACAATGACTTGTCGGCCATAGACGTACTGGTGGAAACGCTTACATCCAAACAGAATTGCATATAGCTCTTTCTCAATTTGAGCATAGTTGATTTCACTGTCTGTGAGAGATCCGGAAGCGTAGCCGATGGGCTTTCCTTCTTGCAGTAATACTGCGCCTAGTCTGTACTTTGATGCGTCCACTTGTAGTCTGAGCTCTTTGTTGGGGTCGAAGTAGGCAAGAACTGGACCTGGTTCTCTGGTGATTAGGTCTTTCATTTTCTGAAATGCTGTGTCATGTTGTTTGTCCCACAGGAAATCATTGGATTGTTTGAGCAACTGACGCATGGGTGCATTGATTTCGGGGAGGCTCAGGGCAAACTTGGCTAAGTAGTTAACCATGCCTAGTACTGCCTCTAGCTCTGCACGGTTCTTCAGTGGCTCCATCTTCTTGATGGTGGAGATTTTCTCTGGATCCGGCTTAATGCCATCAGTTGCGAGGCCATGCCCGAAATAACTGATCTTGGTGGATCCGATTATGCTTTTCTCGGGGTTGAGCCGGATACCTTTCTCCCGTGATCTTTGTAGCATCGCACGGAGGTTCCTGTCATGTTCCTCTCTATTCCTGCCATAGATGAGGATGTCATCTACGATTGCGACTACTCCGTCGAGGCCTTCATAGGTTTCGTCGATCTTCCGCTGGAATTCATCCTGAGCTGAGATAAGACCAAATGGTAAATGCAGAAATCGGTAGCGTCCAAATGGTGTGTTGAACGTTGTTAGCTTAGATGACTCTTCTGTGAGCTTGATATTCCAGTATCCTGATCGTGTGTCCATTACACTGAAGTAACGTGCTCCCACTAGCTTGGGTGTGATGTCATCTAACGTTGGTAGAGGGTAGTGAGGGCGTTTAATAGCCTTGTTTAAATCTCTGGGGTCGAGACAGACTCTGAGCTTGCCTGTGTGTGGTTTCTCAACCACTACTAACGTGTTGACCCCCTCTGTCGGGTCTGTTTCCCGGATGATGATTTCTGTATTCTCCATGCTCTGCAGCTCCTCCTTCAGGTGACTATGTAGAGCAAGGGGTATCCTTCTTGGTGGGCAAACCACAGGGGTTGCTGCTGGGTCAAGGTGAATAGTGCATTCACCTGGGATTAGTCCGATTCCTTTGAAAACGTCAGCAAACTCTTCCATGACTGTCTGCTTCTGAACTGGTGCTGTCAATGATAGCACTAGCTTGACGAGGTCCATGTCTGAACATGCCTTTAGACCTAGCACTGGAGGTGCTTGAGTGTCAACAATGTAAAAATCCAACATCATGTCACTTTCTTTGTACTTGCATTTCATCATGCATGTGCCTTTTACAATGAGCTGCTCACCCCCATAGCCGGTCAATCTGCATGAGGTGGGCTGTAGGTCACACTCATCCTTCAAGCTGTGATACTCACTCAGAGGAATTACATTAACCTGAGATCCAGTGTCTAGTTTAAACTTAAGCTCTTTGCCCTGTTTTCTTATCTCAATATCGGCAAAAGCTTGCTCAGTCTCTGAAATCTGTTTTTTCTGTGACACAGAATCAATAAACAGTTCCTCTGCATTTGGCTCTCTATCTGGTATTTGGCTGTCACTCACTGTGTGTACTGCTTTTCTGAAAACAGTCTTGCAAACTTTAGCAAAGTGGTTCTGTTTACCACATTTAGTATACTGCCTTCCTTTGGCAGGGCAGTACTCCTTTTCTCCATGCCAGTTGTTTCCACAATATCCACAGTTTTTGAAGCATTTTATGTCTGTGTCACCCATTTTTAGAACTCTTGCTGTTCTTTCTGTTCTGAAACACGCTCTCTGGGTGGTGTTCTTTGGTGTGTATCTATGAACTGCGTGCACTGTCTGTTCACTCGAGCTGCTCGTGGTGCCGGTTATGGTTTTCAACTGTGCTTGGGCTATTTCGTGTGATCTAGCTATGTCTATAGCTTTGTCCAGCGTTAGCCTGGACCCAACATTCAAAAGTTTCTCTCTCACTTTAGCTGAATGTATTCCAAACACGATGCGGTCTCTGACCATCTCATCTTTATCTGCATATGCAGTCTTTTCCCAGCAGTTTTAACTCAGTCACGAACTGTTCAAATGACTCACTAGCTCCTTGTACTTTCTCCTGAAACTTGTACCTAGCGAATATTGTATTTGTCTTGGGCATCACATATGCTTCAAAATGGTCAAAATAACTTTTCAGAACCTTTGCTTCATCTGCGGTGAGAGGCCATGTGTTAAAAATGTCTCTCCCTTTTTCTTCGATCCACAGGAGTAGGTAGCTGCATTTTTCTTCCTCCCCTTTTCTTTTCAATGGACCCGAGAACATTAACTCCACGTGTTGCTTGAACTTGCTCCATTCTCTAGGTAAGTTCAATGATTCCCAATTCATTCGAGGTAAGGGAGCTCCAACGATGTCCATTTCAAATCCCTGTTCTGACACCATGTCTTGTTTTGCACACTTTGTACAAAAATAATAAATTGCAGGACAATGGAGTATTACAATTTAAACTCTTATAATGAAGCATCAGGTCTGTGCTTACTCACAGCAGTACAGCACCATGTGGACAAGATGGAGTCAGGACCTCTGGGTCTTCTAAACAATAGCAGTCCTTACAGATGCCTGCAGGCCAATGACAACTCAGCATGTGATCACATGTGAATATAATAGGTATTCCTTACAGATGCCTGCGGGCCAATGATAATTCAGTACACAAATATTACAATGTACACTCGTATTTACTAATCCTACAGACCTGTAAACATGCACCTTGTAGCTTAAACCACCAGGGGGCGAATAGTCACCCTTACTTCGACTACATGCATGTTAACATGCATCATGTACAATAAAGGGTGTGGATGAGCTGAAGGGGTGGCGAGGACCTTAGTATATTTGGCGGGGTGGGGAGGGCGCTATGTGTTTCCAGCATCAAATGTTTCTCTGTTGCTGATCGCGAGTCCTTCCTGGTTTTTACACAAATGACCATGAGCTGATAACTTCATCTGAATATATAACTGTCAGCAGACAATCGAAATCCGTTACAGTGGTGCAATATTTTCCAATACCGACCGCCCACTGGAACAATGCTCCTTTTAGAATGTTGCCATTCTGGCTTTCAGGGTCATCGAGACACCTTCAAAACTTGCGGTGAGGACTCCAACATCTACACAATGAGGCACCTGTAGAACATTTGGAGCTCTCCCGGGAAAAGGTGCGCCCCACTC
This sequence comes from Somniosus microcephalus, assembly GCF_052327205.1. NCBI lineage: Eukaryota > Metazoa > Chordata > Chondrichthyes > Squaliformes > Somniosidae > Somniosus > Somniosus microcephalus. Next base: position 186,882,396 of record NC_140998.1, read on the forward strand.
AACAAGAGGTCCAGAGCCGAGCAAACCAATGGTCATTAACTTTTAACACCTTTCAATATTATCCAGAGAGATGCTTGTAAATGGCCGTCTATGGGTGATGTCCCTCCTCCCTCCTGGTATTTGGTTTATTTAGGGCCAGTGATCTCACTCCCATTATGTATCACGACTAACATCCCTTCCATTGATATTAATGTTGTTCAATTTTAGATATAACCATGCAATCAGTTCCTTTCCAGATTTGACTCTCTACACTCCGCCCAGGCAATGCTTAACGCCCATGTGGGAAATTCGAAAAGCTAATAAAGTATCACAGTCGGATGCTGGCTCTACTGTTTGCAGGGTATTGCTGCATTGCTGTTGCCAGATTTAAAAGGTCTTTAATAGCAATATAAAATAACGTGCGTTTGATTGTACAGTTATTGTAAGCATTCAGTTATAAATAATTGCATTATAGATTCGCAGACGTATATTGGTGTTCTTGCAGTTACTAATGTGGTTGGATAGTTAATTAAGCACAAAGCCCCACCACTTAAGACTCTCTCATGATTCTCTCACTTTTGAATCTCTCTTACTTTCTACTCCATGCCCTTGGTTTATTTCTTTACCGCCAACATTGATGAACTTGTCCCTAGTAGCACCCTGCTCTTTCCCCGAATTTTGGCTCCCTCTTCACTCCGTCAATTCTAAGGCCACAGACTTCAGTGTATGCAGCACAAACCTGGTACTTCCATCACCAGCTCCGTCAAGCACTGTTAGACGGAGCTCAATTCTGCCAAACCCACCCACTACTCAAAGATCATCCAAGAGAGCAATGATATCTCACGACAAACAATCTCCTTAAACCCATCTACCCTGGCCCCTCCACCGTCACCTCTAAAAACAAGTGTGAGGAGCTCAGGGAATTCATAGTCGCTAAGATTGAAACTCTCTGTTCAGTTGTCACTGCCACATCCCCTAGCTTGGATTTATAAAGGATAAGTCCTGTCTAATGAACCTTGTGGATTTTTTTGAGGAGGTAAATAATGCCGTACAAAAGATAGTGTCTATCGAAGTAACTTATGATTTACCAGAAGGCATTCGATAATGTTCCACAGAAGAGGCTGTTAATAAAAATGAGAGCACATTTAACTGGAGGCAACCTATTATCATGGTTTTGTAATTTATCAGAAGGTAGGAGACAGAGATTAAGGATTATGGGTATGTATTCCATTGGCACGATGGGTCTAGTGATGTCCGCCAGGGATCAGTACTGCGGCCTCAGATTTTCACCATATTTATAAATTAATTAGATAAACGAGTAGGGAGCCGTATATCCAAGGTTGCTGATAAAAGCAAATTAGTTGGCTCAGTAAATAATGTTGATCGAAGCATAAAGTTGAAAAGGGACATTGGCAGATTAAGAACGTGGGAAAAACTGTGATAGATGGAGCTCAATATGGGGCAATGTGAGGTTATCCAATTTGTAAATAAGAAAGGAAGATCAGAGTATTTTCTAAACTGCGATAAGCTAGGAACTGTGGATGAGCAGAAACAATTAGATGCCTAAGTACAGAAATCAGTAAAAGCTACAAAAAGACAGGTACAAAAATAGTTTAAAAAGCAAAAGGAAAGTTAGCCATTATCCCAAGTGGACAGGTATACAAAGGGGTGGCAGTAATGTTCCAATTATATAAAGCTCTGGTTAGAGCCCAGTTAGAGGATTGCGTTCAGTTCTGAGCACTGCACCTCTGGAAGGAGTGCAGTGCATCTTCACCAGAACTATACTGGGAGTGAAAAGGTTAAATTATGAGGACAGATTGAATAGACTAGACATTTATTTCCTTGAGTATAGAAGATTGAGAGATGAGCTAATAAAAATATTTAAGATAATAACATGTTTTTTTTTTACGAATTCATTCATAGGATGTGGGCATTGCAGGCAAGGCCAGCATTTATTGCCCATCACTAATATCTCCTGAGAAGGTGATGGTGAGCCGCCTTCTTGAATCGCTGCAGTCCGTGCAGTGATGGTCCTCCCACAGTGTTGTTAGGGAGGGAGTTCCAGGATTTTGATCCAAAGACGCTTAAGGAACTGCGATATATTTCCAAGTCAGGAAGATGTGTGAGTTGAAGGGGAGCTTGGAGGTTGTGGTATTCCCACGCACCTGCTGCCCTTGTCCTTCTAGGTGCAAGAAGCCACGGGTTTGGGAGGTGCTGTCGAAGAAGCCTTGGCGAGTTGCTGCTGTGCGCTGGTGGTGGAGGGAGTGAATGTTTAAGGTGGTGGATGGGGTGCAAATCAAGCGGTATGCTTTGTCCTGGATGGTGTCGAGCTTCTTGAGATTTGTTGGATCTGTACTCATCCAGGCAAGTGGAGAGTGTTCCATTGTTAACCCCTCGCTTCTGTGAGGACGATCTACCCCTAACTTGGGGGATCAGGGTTCGCTGCTTTAGGAGACTAAACACACAGGTCAGTCTATCACTTTCTCAGTAATACACAAAGTCAGAAACTGTAAAATAAGTAAAGTTTTATTAAGGTACCTGGACTTCACTCTGAGAAACACTTTGTGTCTACACACAAGTATGCCTCCCAAAGAGTGAGCCCCGAGACTCACGGGGCTACAATATTTATACATTTTCATAAATTGCAAGCCATATGAAAACAGAAAACTAGGCAATCACGCGCTCCACGAGTCACTTGTTTTTTTTACAGAGTTTTGCTTAAGTTTCATATTTAACTTTCAACAAATAGTGACCATGAGACTGCTACAGTTATCTTATGTCTCCTTGAGTGTGGTTAGGGAGTAGAACATGCTGCTCCTTCTGTTCCTTCTTATCTACTTCTACTGCATTCCCATAGTCCTGCATCAGTTTTTTTACATTTAAACTTTTAACCCATGTCAACTAGTCCATCATGCCTTGCAAGGCATTTGTAAGGCAATATGTGATTTGCTTAGCTTATCATTCCCTCCTTTTATCATTACATGATAACCTCGACCTTTTTCTCTACATACTGGACAGGGTGTCAACTATTCCATATATACGTTACATATTTGAAGATTATTCTGCCCCGCCTTGGGTATCCTCTGTTTCTTCTATCTTTCCTGATGTTATCTATCAAGCTAGTTGCTGTGCTGATGGTTGACCGTTCGTCAATTATGGTACACCATGTGCGCCCCGTGGGCAGAGTCATTCGTGCAGTTCCCTCGGTTAATATTAGAATTGTCACGACATCCCCATCCACAAGAAAATTTAGTGCACCCATGTTGTTTGGGGCAGCGATTGATGCATTGTCCCTCTGTCGCTGTTGAGGTTATGTCCATTATGACAAGAGCGGTGATGACAACTTGCAGTGTGAAGCGTGAATCCATTTTGTCTTTCCTTCGACCTTCACTGCGGTATGCGTGGTTAACAATACTTGATAAGGTCCCTTCCACCTGGGTTCTAATCCTTTCCGATAGAAGTTCTTTACGAAGACATAATCACCCGGTTTGAGTCAATGACAGGCATCATCTGGTGTTAGTTTAGTTACGGCTGCTACCTGTTGATGAGACAACTTTAAAGCAGAGGTTAGTGACATACAATAAGACATCATCTGATTGTCCATTACATGAATATCTATTTGCCTGTCATCTTGCATGGGAGCCGAGAACGGGGTTCTTAAAGGTCTTCTGAAGATAATTTCTGCTGGTGACAATCCTGTCTTTCGGGCAGGATTGGTCCTCATAGCATATAATGCGATTGGTAATACTTCTGGCCATTTTAATTTGGTTTTTACACAGAGTTTGGCCAATTTTAGTTTTAGGGCTCCATTAGCCCTTTCCACCAGTCCTGCTGATTGTGGATGGAGCGGGCAATGTAAATGTTGTCTAATATTGAGAACATTGCAAAGTTCAGCATTAATTTCTGCAACAAAGTGTGGTCCGTTGTCAGAACTCAATTGTATTGGCACTCCGAACCTTGGCACGATATCCTTTAGTATTATTTTGCACACAGTCTTTGCATAGATACATAGATACATAGAAGATAGGAGCAGGAGTAGGCCATTCGGCCCTTCGAGCCTGCTCCGCCATTCAATGAGATCATGGCTGATCATCCAAATTCAGTACCCGGTCCATGCCTTCTCCCCATATCCCTTGATCCCTTTAGCCTTAAGAAATATATCCAACTCTTTCTTGAATATACTTAATGAACTGGCCTCCACCGCCCTCTGTGGCAGAGAATTCCACAGGTTCACCACTCTCTGGGTGAAGAAATTCCTCCTCATTTCAGTCCTAAATGGCTTACCCCTTATCCTTAGACTATGACCCCTGGTTCTGGACTCCCCGGCCATCAGAAACATCCTTCCTGCATCTAGTCTGTCCAGGCCTGACAGAATTTTTTAGGTTTCGAAGAGATCCCCTCTCAATTTTCTAAACTCCAGTGAGTATAAGCCCAATCGACCCAATCTCTCCTCATACATCATTGCTGCCATCCCAGGTATCAGCCTGGTGAATCTTCACTGCACTCCTTCCATGGCAATAACGTCCTTCCTCAGGTAAGGTGACCAAAATTGCACACAATACTCAAGGTGTGGTCTCACCAAGGCCCTGTACAACTGTAGCAAGACATCCTTGTTCTTGTACTCGAACCCTCTTGCTACGAAGGCCAAAATACCATTTGCCTTCTTAGCCGCCTGCTGCACCTGCATGCTTACCTTCAGCGACTGGTGTACAAGAACACCCAGGTCTCTTTGCACTTCCCCTTCTACCAATCTATTACCATTCAAATAATAATCTGCCTTCCTGTTTTTGCCAACAAAGTGGATAACCTCACATTTATCCACATTATAGTGCATTTGCCATGTTTCTGCCCAATCACCCAACCTGTCCAAATCGTGCTGGAGTTTCACGACATCCTCCTCACAGCATACCCTCCCCCCCCAGCTTTGTGTCGTCTGCAAATTTGGAGATATTACATCCAATTCCCTCGTCCAGATCATTAATATATATTGTGAACAGCTGGGGTCCTAGGACCGATCCTTGCGGTACCCTACTAGTCACTGCCTGCCACTCGGAAAACGACCCGTTTATTCCAACTCTTTGCTTTCTGTCCGCCAACCAGTTCTCTATCCAAGTCAATACCTTGCCCCCAATCCCATGTGCCTTAATTTTGCACACTAATCTCTTATGCGGGACCTTATGGAAAGCCTTCTGAAAGTCCAAATACACCACATCCACTGGTTCTCCCTTTTCTATTTTACCAGTTAGATCCTCAAAAAATTCCAGTAGATTAGTCAAGCATGATTTACCTTTAGTAAATCCATGTTGACTTTGTCCGATCCTGTCACTGCTTTCCAAGTGCTCTGCTATTACATCTTTTATAATGGACTCTAGCATTTTCCCCACTACCGATGTCAAGCTTACCGGTCTATAATTCCCCGCCTTTTCTCTACCACCTTTTTTGAATAGTGGGGTAACATTAGCTACCCGCCAATCCATGGGTACCGTTCCAGAGTCTATCAAGTTCTGGAAGATGACCAGCAATGCATCTACTATTTCTAGGGCCACTTCCTTAAGTACCCTGGGATGTAGATTATCAGGCCCTGGGGATTTATCGGCCTTCAGTCCCATCAATTTTCCTAACACCATTTCCCTACAAATACTGATTTCTTTCAGTTCCACCCTTTCATCAGACCCAATGTTCCCCGGCATCTCTGGGAGGTTATTTGTGTCCTCCTTTGTGAAGACAGAACCAAAATATGTATTTAGTTGGTCTGCAATTTCTTTGTTCCCCATTATAAATTCCCCCGATTCTGACTGCAAGGGACCTACGCTTGACTTCACCAATCTTTTTCTCTTCACATATCTATAAAAGCTTTTACAGTCAGTTTTTATGTTCTCTGCAAGCTTCCTCTCATATTCTATTTTCCCTTTCTTAAGTAATCCCTTTGTCCTCCTTTGTTGAATCCTAAACTGCTCCCAATCCTCAGGATTATTGCTTTTTCTGGCCAATTGATATGCCCTCTCCTTGGACCTTATGCTATCCCTAATTTCCCTTGTTAGCCACGGTTGGGTCACCTTTTTTGTTTTATTTTTATGCCAAACTGGGATGAACAAATTCTGTTGTTCATCCATTCGGTCTTTGAATGTTTGCCATTGCCTATCCACCGTCAGCCCTTTGAGTGCCATTCCCCAATCAATCCTACCCAACTCGCTCCTCAGACCATCATAGTTTCCTTTATTTAAATTGAGGACCCTAGTCTCTGAGTCAACTACTTCATTCTCCATCTTAATGAAGAATTCGATCATATTATGATCGCTCCGACCCAAGGGGCCTCTTACAACAAGATTGCTAATTAATCCTTTCTCGTTACATAATACCCAGTCTAAGATGACCTGATCTCTGGTTGGTTCCTCGACATATTGGTCCAGGAAACCATCCCGTAAACACTCCAGGAATTCCTCCTCCACAGTATTGTTACCCATTTGGTTGGCCCAATCTATATGTAGATTAAAGTCACCCATGATGACTGCTGTGCCCTTATTGCATGCTTCTTTAATTTCTCTTTGAATGCCATCCTCAATCTCCGCCTTACTGTTTGGAGGTCTATAAACCACTCCCACTAACGTTTTTTTCCCCTTAGTATTTCTCAATTCTACCCATACAGATTCCACCTCATCAGAGCTAATATCCTTCATTACAATTGTGTTAATCCCTTCTTTAACCAGTAATGCTACCCCACCTCCCTTTCCTTTTTTCCTATCTTTCCTGAATATCGAATACCCCTGGATGTTGAGTTCCCAGTCCTGGCCTTCCTTGAGCCACGTTTCCGTAATCCCAACCAAATCGTATTTGTTTACTTCTATTTGCGCAGCCAATTCATCCACCTTATTACAAATGCTCCTTGCATTAAGACACAAAGCCTTCAGGCTTGTTTTTTTAACGCTCTTAGACCTATTAGAATTATTATTTACTATGCAGTATTGTTCCTTGTTGGAAAGGCTTCTATCCATTTACTAAATACATCAATAATAACTCGTACATATTTATATCCGTACGCTGATTCTAGTTGTACAAAATCTAACTGTAATATTTGAAAAGGACCGTCTGGGATAGGAGTTGTTGCTGTTATGGTTGGTATGGCTTTTCCCATGTTGTGTTGCTGGCATATCAGACAGTGATCAATTGTCCGCTGTGCCACCTTTCCCTAATTTGGGTTGTACCAAGAATTTTCCAATTGTTTTACCATAGGGTATTTTCCTCTGTGGAATAGTGTGTGACACATATGCACTATCCAGGGGAGTATAGAATTTGGAACAACTATCCTTCCCCTCAGGTCTGCATATAGTTGTGTCAAAGGATCCTTTTTACACTTTTCTTTTATCCACTTTTGTTTTTCATTTTCAGGAGCGTCCTCCTGGTGCTTTTGTACATCTTCCAACGATGGCGCATAAGAAGGATACTTCCCTCCCTCCTTTTGTTCCAACTGGGGCATTTGTTTTTGGTCCTTATACATAGCGGCATATTTTGCTGCTTCATCTGCCATTCTATTCCCCTCAGCAACCTGTGTATGTAACCGTGTGTGTGCCTGGCATTTTACTATGGCTAATTCCCTGGGTAGTAATACTGCCTGCGTCAATCTTTCTACCTGTACTTGGTTCGATATGGGAGTCCCGGATGTGGTCAGAAAACCCCTCCTTTTCCATATAATTCCGAAATCATGTGCTACTCCGAAGGCATATCTCGAGTCCGTATAAATATTTACTTTCATCCCTTCTGATAATTCACATGCTCTTGCTAGTGCGTGTAATTCTGCTTTCTGTGCTGACCAATGATTTGGAAGTTTACCTGATTCTACCACATTTGGTGATTCTATAATTGCATATCCTATCTGTCCTTCACCTATATTTGATCTAGAGGCCGATCCATCCACAAAGTATTCATGGTCTGGGGTATTCAAAGGCACGTCCTTTAAATCAGATCTGATTATTGTTTGGGTCTCAATTTTTGTTACACAGTCATGTATGTATTGGTTCACCTACATGTTCTATGGATAGTTGTAAGAATTCGGCTGGGTTTATGTTTTTTGCAAAGTTGAAGGTCAACAAGGGATTCTGTATTAACTTAATCTCGTATCTACTTATCCTTGCCGACGTCATGTGCTGTGCGGATAATTTGTTCAGTAATGATTGTAAGGCATGACTGCTATAAATCTCCACCTTTGAGTGTAAGGTAATATTTCTGCTGAGGTCACTGCATGGTAGGCTGAGGCTATGTCCTGTAGACATCTAGGGAGGGCTCTCTCTACTGGGTCTAGGTTAGTGGAGAAGTATGCCACCGGTCTCTGCCTGTCTCCATGTTCCTGAGTTAGGACTGAATGTGAACATCCATTGGTAGTAGTCACATACAACCTAAATGGTCTATCATACATTGGTCTTCCTAAAGGCGGGGCCTCTCTTAAGGCTTGTTTTAAAGAATTAAACGCATTTCTTTGTGCTTCTGATAGAACAAACGGTTCTCTAACCTGTGATCCTGTTAGTATAGTTAGGGGCTTTGTATGTTTAGTGATTTCTGGTATCCATTGCCTGCAGAAATGTATTAATCCTAAAAATGCTCGTATCCCTCTTTTAGTGGTAGGTTCCGGATATTGGGATATTGTTTGGGTCCTTTCTGAGAGCAGGACTTTTTCATCTGGTGTCAGAATGTGCCCTAAATATGTGACACACTTTTTGCAAAATTGGATCTTTGCTTTTGATACTACATACCCTTCCCTTGACAAATGGTTCAAAATGAATTTTGTATCCATTTGACAATCCATCTCTGTGGGTGATGCAATAAGCAAGTCGTCCACGTATTGTACAAGAGTTGAACCTCCTGGTAGTTGTAAAGGGGCCAAACATTTGTGCAGTTCCCTTGAAAAGACGGTCGGAGAATCAACAAAACCTTGTGGTAAACGTGCCCAAGTATACTGTCGGCCTTCAAAAGAGAAGGCGAACAAGTACTGTGAATCCACATGGATTGGAATCGTGTAAAAAGCATTTTTTAGATCAATAACTGTATATCTTTCAATCTTCGGGGGAATAGAAGCCATTGTGGCGTATCGATCACAGAAAGGACACAATCCGCTTTTCGGTCCGTAGACTATAAATCAGGCGTCATGCCTTTAAGAAGGATCACACCTTTAAGAAACTCGATCTGCAACATAGTTAAGCCCAGAGCGGGGGAGGGGCAGTCTAAGCTGTGGACTGATGAAAGACAGTCGGACTTGGTGTAGTCTCTGACGCCATTTTTGTGTTCAACATGTGGTCTCAACAATTAAACCTTTTCTGTTGAACCTCTCCGAGTTCAGTATATTTTGTTAGGAGTACGTAGACTCCTACATTGGTGACCCCGACGCTCAGGACGACTCCTAAGCATAACCATGGCTGACACAAACGCAGTTTCTGTGAAGCTGCCGGAGTTCTGGGAGAACCTAGTTACCGCCTGGTTCCTTCAAGCCGAATCGCAATTCCGACTCCGCGGCATCACCGCCGACGCAACGATGTACGACTACCTCCTCGCCTCCCTGGGTAGCTCCACAATCACGAAAGTCTGGACCACACTATAAAACCCTTCGGAGGAAGGCAAGTACGCACATCTCAAGGCCGCGCTCCTTAAAAAATACACAGCCTCCCAATTCGTGCGCAACTGCCACCTCCTCGACCTCCCGGGCCTCGGTGACTCCACGCCGTCAGACTTGCTCTCACACATGCTTGCTCTGACCGATGAGAAACCGCCGGCTCCCTCTTCTGCACGCTCTTTATCCGCCAACTACCCCTCAGCATCCGCCCGGCGATCGTGGCGTCCAGCCTCACAGACCTCGAGGACCTGGCCGACGAAGCCGATAAGCTCCTGTCCGCCGGCTCCAACCACGCCGTCACCCCCGACCTGGCCTCCGCAGTGTCGGTGCGCGCTCCACCCTCTATCGCGCGGCCACACAGCTCGGCCACAAGTACCCGCAGGCCCCCACGTCCCCCAAGCCCTCCGACCCAGGGCTACTGCTACTTCCATACCCGGTTCGGTGCACGGGCACGCCGCTGCAGCCATCCCTGCACGTTTCCAACCGCCCCCACACCGGCCTACACGATGGCCGTGGGGCAAGCAGGCGTGCGGCTGTATATTATGGACAGCGCCTCCGGACGCCGTTTCCTATGCGACACGGGCGCGCAGTGCAGCATCATCCCCGCGTCCGCCCTTGAGATCCAGCGAGGCGGCCGCAGCCCTGCGCTGGCTGCCGCCAACAGCACCAACATCCGGACGCACGGCACCCGCACCGTCACCATCGACCTCGCAGGCCGCCGCTACCACTGGGAGTTTATCACCGCCAAGGTGCTCTCCCCGCTCCTCGGTGCAGATTTCCTGTGCGCCCACGGCATGTTAGTCGACATGCCTCGGCACCGCCTCGTGGACATGAACACCATGTCACCTATCCCGGGCGCCATGGCCCCCAACCCGCCGAAATGGCGTGGCAGTGCCGCGCCCGCTCAACGGACGACTACTCAGCACTCCTGGCTGAGTTCCCAGCCCTCACCAACCCGACCTTCTCCACGAAAGTTGCTAAGCATGGGGTAGAACACTTCATCCCCACCACAGGCCCACCAGTGTATGCCCACGCCCGCAGGCTGGACCCGGCCAAGCTGGAGATCGCACGGGCTGAGTTCGCCACAATGGAACAGCTGGGCATCATCCGCTGCTCCAACAGCCCCTGGGCCTCCCCACTCCACATCGTCACCAAACCCGACGGGGGATGGCGCCCCTGCGGGGACTACCGGCGCCTAAACAATGCCACCATGCTGGATCGGTACCCCATACCACACATTCAAGACTTCTCGGCTAGACTGGCCGGCCGCTCAGTCTTCTCCAAAGTCGACCTGGAGCGCGGTTACCATCAGGTGCCAGTCCACCCCACGAACATCCCCAAGACGGCCATAATCACCCCTTTTGGGCTATTCAATTCCTCTGAATGCCCTTCGGCCTCAAAAATGCGGCCCAGGCCTTCCAGCGGCTCATGGACTCTGTCCTCCGGGACCTGAAGTTCCTCTTTGTCTACCTTGAAGACATCCTGGTAGCTAGTTCCTCCAAGCAGGAACACATCGAGCACCTCCGCACCCTGTTCCAGCGGCTCAGTGAGCACGTGCTCATCATCAGCCCAGCCAAGTGCCAATTCAGCCTCAGCAGGATCGAATTCCTCAGCCAGCACATCACGCAGGACGGAGCCATTCCCCTGCCCGCCAAGGTGCTAGCCGTCCAGCAGTTCCCCCGGCCTACCACCATCAAAGGCCTCCAGGAGTTCTTGGGGATGATCAACTTTTACAACTGCTTCATTCCCGGAGCGGCCTCCCTCATGCGGCCCCTATACAAAGCCCTCCGGGGTAAGAAAGACAGAATGGCGATCGAGTGGTCGGCGGACGTGTTGACCGCTTTCGACTCGACCAAAAAGGCGCTCACCGATGCCACCATGCTCGCTCACCCACAGCCCAATGCCAGGGTAGCCCTCACCACGGACGCCTCCGACCACGCGGTCGGCGCCATGTACGAACACTGGGTCGAAGGGGCCTGGCAACCGCTGGCCTTTTTCAGCCGCCAACTGCACCCCCCGGAGGCCAAATACAGCGCCTTTGACCGCGAGCTCCTCGCACTGTAGCTGGCAGTCCGCCATTTTAGATTTCTTCTGGAGGGCCGCCTCTTCACCGCGTTTGTCGACCACAAACCCCTGACATTCGCGATGGCAAAATCTGCGGACCCGTGGTCAGCCAGGCAACAATGCCAGCTCGCCGCGGTGTCCGAATACACCACGGACATCTGGCACGTCTCCGGTCGAGACAACGTGGTGGCCGACTACCTATCCCGCACCGCCGTCCACGGCGCCCACCTGGCAGTGGACTATGCTCAACTGGCAGCAGAGCAATGCACCGACCCCGATCTGCTCTCCACGCCCACAACCCTCCCAGGGCTGCAACTGACCAACGTCGCCTGCGGCCCGTCCGCTGTCACAGTCAAATGCGACACCTCCTTGGTGTAACCCCGCCCCGTAGTCCCGGTGTCCTGGCGAAAACGGGTGTTCGACATCGTCCACGGCCTCTCACACCCCGGCACCCGCGCGTCCATTAGACTGGTGGCCAACCGATTTGTCTGGCACGGCCTGCTCAAAGATGTGCACATCTGGTCCAGATCCTGCATAGCTTGCCAGCATTCCAAAATCCACCAGCACATCAAAGCCCCTCTCGAGGAGCTCACCGTGCCAGAAAGAAGGTTTGACCACGTCCACATCGACCTCGTCGGCCCCCTGCCACCATCACACGGTCACACGCACCTGCTGACGATCGTGGACCATACCACCCGCTGGCCTGAGGCCATTCCACTGACGTCCACCACCACCGTCGACATCATGAGGGCATTCATCGGGACCTGGGTCGCTCGGTTCGGCGTCCCCTCTGACATGACATTGGATAGAGGCCCGCAGTTCACCTCTGATCTATGGGCCGCCATCGCCCGAATCCTCGGGGTGGCCATTCACCACACCATGGCTTACCACCCCCAAGCCAACGGACTGTGCGAGTGACTCCACAGGTCCTTGAAGGCATCCCTCCGCACCAGCCTCGAGGACGAGGCTTGGATCGACCGCCTCCCGTGGGTGCTACTTGGCCTACGCTCTGCGGTCAAGGAAGACCTGCAAGCCTCGGCGGCGGAACTCGTGTATGGCCAGCTGCTGCGCGTACCCGGAGAGTTCCTGCCCACCGCCACAACCCCCTGGTCGGCTGACCAGCAACGCCACGCTTTCGCCAAATGAGCACAACAGTTCGCTCCGGTACCCACCGGCCGGCACGGCGAACCAGCAACCCGCGTACCACCTAGCCTGCACATGGCCAAATTTGTTTTCGTGTGCCATGACACCCACCGAGGACCTCTACGGCCCCCATACGATGGACCCTACAAGGTACTCCAGACGGGGAACAAGTTCTTCCTCCTCCAAGTGGGCGGCAGAACTGACAAGGTGTCAGTCGACCGGCTCAAGCTGGTGCACCTAGAGCCCGACGATCCTGTTCAAGTGGGCCAACCCCCACAGTGGGGCAGGCCGCCTAACAGCCCGACGCGTCCGACCGCCCCGCTTCCAACACCAACCGCCAAGAGCCATTCCGGCCGTGCCATCAAGCCACCATGCCGGTTCGTACACTCCCTTCTAGCGGATTCTGGGGGGAGCTGTGTGACGTACCGATCACAGAAAGGACACAATCCGCTTGTCGGTCCGTAGACTATAAATCAGGCGTCATGCCTTTAAGAAGGATCACACCTTTAAGAAACTCGATCTGCAACATAGTTAAGCCCAGAGCGGGGGACGGTCAGTCTAAGCTGTGGACTGATGAAAACAGTCGGACTTAGTGTAGTTTCTGACGCCATTTTTGTGTTCAACATGTGGTCTCAACAATTAAACCTTTTCTGTTGAACCTCTCCGAGTTCTGTATGTTTTGTTAGGAGTATGTAGACTCCTATACCATAATAGTGGATGGCTCCGGGACTAATGGAAACATTGGAACAACTATCTCATTTACGGCCCTTAAATCATGTACTAATCTCCAATCATTATTTTGCTTAGGAACTAAAAATATAGGTGTGTTGCACGGCGAGGAGGTGTGTACTAAAATTACTTGTTGTACATAATCCTTCAGCATTGGTCTAATGCCGTTTCTAGCCTGCAGTTTCATTGGGTACTGTGGAATGGCTGGCAATCTAGTCCCTGGTTTTAAATAGACTTTGTATGATTCAGCATTTTTAGCAAATCCTACTTGGTTAGGATGTATTGCCCATACAGCAGGATCTATTCCCTCTGTCAGGTTTCCATTAACCCCCTCTTCCATTTTTACGGGAACCGTGGATCGATCCGGGTAATGAGAGAGGATCGAAGCAAGGAGTAGGGGCCAATCGCATAACCAAGTGAAAGTGTGCTCATCTAGCCGGTGAAATCCTGGTTCAGCATCGATTGGTAGTTTCGACAGAACTCTTTGAACCATCCGCCCGAGATCTTTAGCCGAAAAACCTAGGTTGACATGCAGAGTGATATGGGGGGCCCTATTACAATCTTGTTGGTAAAGACTCGTATCTCCGGATGCTAGCTGAACCCAGGCGGCAGTTCCTTCCCTTCCCGCAAAGCATCCCCAGACTTCAAGAATATGCTGTGTTTCAATGAAAGGCTTGAAAAAATCTTCCAGAACCTGATCCTTCCCAGTTTTATCATATGCTAGCGTACAATGTAAAGGTGATCTCGGGTTTATTTGTTCCGTAAAAACTCGTGACTGATTAGTTTTACACCACAGTGATCCAAGGGACAGGATGAGTTTTTCTTTCTCATCCTCTCCTAAGTCTAAAGCCCACCATTGCGGAGAAAACCTTTCCGTTTGGGAAAGCATAGGACTCCTTTCCTCCTGATCGATTGATAATCCTTCCTTATTACATTTAATCACTACTCTCAATTTACACAATAGGTCCCTGCCGAGGGCATTAAATTCTATATCCTTTGTTTTTAGGAATTGGTGGGGGGTGACGATGCCTGCTGCTTCCACCTTTACTTCTTTTGAGATTTCATTAGTAACCATGGTTCCTGAGAAGCCCCAAAGATTTTTAACTTTTCCTGTACCAGGGATATCCAAATCCTCCCCTGAGATGGATGAGTACGTGGCTCCGGTATCCACTAAAAAGTGCAAATTTTGTCCTTCGATCCGTAAAAATACATATGGTTCCAATTTGGCATTCGCCGTAAGTTGGGGAAGTTGTTTATTTATTAGTGACACGGCATCGGTATCACTCGAAGTTCCTAAGGGTTTGGGTAGTCAAAACTAGTTATTAGGGGGATACCACGCACCTCCCTCATAATGTGGGGCCGCCGGTGGTGGTAGGGGTGGCAATGGTTCCTGTGTGTACTGGCCGCCGTTCCAACATTCCTGTTGATGTTGCCAGGCCTGATCATCCTGAATGAAACCTCCTCTTCCCCTATATCCACCACGTCCTCTAAAACCTCCCCTGCTCCTGCCTCTCTGGCCTGGATTAAAACGTGGTCTCGCCCCTGGAACTGACCATACATTTTGTGGTCGGGACGGGCAATTCCTGTGCCGATGATGAGGACTACCACAACTGAAACATCCAGAGTAGGCTGGGGAAACCCATGTCGCATTTGTCTGCGGGCCCTGGCTCCTAGGAACCTGGGCAAACATTGTCTCTTTATTCTCTTCCTTACTATCTTTCTCCTCTTTTTTCTCTTTTCCCAAACTTTCTTCAAGCTGTACAAGCCGTTTATGGGTTTCATTTGTAGTTCTCTCCTCCCAATTTTCAGTGGTTAATTTATAGGCAGAGGCAATTTCAGGTTTAAGGCAAGATAAAATCAAGGCATTATACTGAGGAAAATTTTCATCCTCATCAAAATCGGCGTCTCCCGAGTACTTGCTATAGACCTGAGAGAATCGCTGAACAAAATCCTCTACCCGTTCCTCTTTCTTCTATTTAGTATTTATTATTTTAGAATAGTTAATCTTTGTCTTCAATCCATCCCTAAATGCACCTCCCAAATAATCAATTCTCTGTCGGCCTGTAACCGCGCTTGTTGGATGACTTATTTCAAAGTCTGTCCACGAGGTGTCTCCGAATTCCGTCTTAACAGCAGTAAATTGCGGTCTAGTTAGGCAATGTGCAATCAAGTCCCACATATCTTTTGCATTTCCCTGATAAGCTACAACCGTTTGTTGTAACCAATCCCATGTTCTTTCTGCTCCCTCGGTTTCTAAATTTGGGCAGTCCTTTCTAAGAGCACACAATTCTCCTGGTGACCATAGTCTATACATTTCTACCTTGCGCCCTAATCCACTGGGATATTCTCTAATGGGGACCATTGTAAAGGTTCCACCTGTGGGGGCCGTCTGGGCTCCCAAAGGTGTTAATGGAGAAAAGGGAGGAGCAGGATTGGTGGAATCATTAGGGTCCGTATAACACGAGGGATCGTATTGTGGAGATCCAGGGGAAAGATTGACTCCTGGAGCTAATGCGGTAGGAGTTACATAGGGTGAAAATTGTGGGACCAAAGGGGAGCTAACATCTAGGGGAGCATGCCGCTGTGGGGTCACATGAGGGTCAGACCCTAAATTCTGAGAGTTTAAGTAGGGGGTGGATTGAGCTTGTGGTAATTTGTTGGGTAGCGGAGGGTGACTGTATGATGGGGGAAATGGAAGTGGTTGCCGAGGTGACTGCTCCGACAGTGACTGCTGGTGAAGATGGTTGGGGTTGCTGTTGTTGCCGAGACTGAGCTGAAGCCAATAATCCCCCCAATTTTACCAACGCTTGAGTGATAATTTCATCATCCTCTGATGCTTCATCGTATGGCAGTTGTTCAAAAGCTTGTTTCATAGTTAACATATCCTGCTTTACTTTACCCGCAGTTGCCTTCGCGTCTTTAGCCGATTTCTCAGCCATCGGGTACATTCCTTCCTTTCGATCTTTTATACCCTTTTCTAATTTATGTTTTTCACGACCTTGTTTCAGTTTTAAATTGTCGGCCTTACATTCTGCTTTAAGCCTGTCTGGGGATTTTTGCACACCAAACTCATCTTGCAATAATATTCCTTTTGCTTGGGCATTACTTTACCATGAGGCACACTGAGACTTTTGGACCCGATCATTGGATTCTTTGGACCATTTTGCCAATACGTCCCATTCTTTTTGATTCAATTTCGGCGCCTGGCTTCTGAGCTCGACTTGTTGTTTCTGTATTATTTCCGGATTAAAGGTACCTGTTTGTGGCCAGCCTGTCTTCCCTTTAGCCCATTTCTTACAATATTTAGTCACTAATTTTTCTTCGATCTTATTTTGTTCAATTATTATATCCAACGGAGTTTTCGGACCCCCGATCTCCGTCAGTTTACTATTTCCTGCCCCCATTTTCCAATTTTTGCACGTACTTGATTTTTTTCCCCCAATTTTTTTGTACGTACTTGATTTAACCGGTTTAATGCGCTTAACCCTTTCCCCGCTTTATGGGATTCGCACCCAAAGGAATATAACCTCTTTCCTCTAAAATTTTAAGGGACTTTCACCCAAAGAATATAACCTCTTTAACCTAACATATCTGACTTTGAGAAAGTGTGATCACTCGAATTCTTACCTAAAGGATTCCGTCGGCACAAGGCCAGGATCACAGCGAATGCGCAAAGTCACGTCGTAACAGACAGAGCAAAAACGTAAAAATCTTACCTGTGGCCACTGATTTGCTCAATCATCCGAAAGCGACTCGTCAGCCTAGACCGCTGTGATTCGGACTGAAGTGCTTTGGAATCCCATCCTCCTCGCCAGAATTGTTAACCCCTCGCTTCTGTGAGGACGATCTACCCCTAACTTGGGGGATCAGGGTTCGCTGCTTTAGGAGACTAAACACGCCGGTCAGTCTATCACTTTCTCAGTAATACACAAAGTCAGAAACTGTAAAATAAGTAAAGTTTTATTAAGGTACCTGGACTTCACTCTGAGAAACCCTTTGTGTCTACACACAAGTATGCCTCCCAAAGAGTGAGCCCCGAGACTCACGGGGCTACAATATTTATACATTTTCATAAATTGCAACTCATGTGAAAACAGAAAACTAGGCGATCACGCGCTCCACGAGTCACTTGTTTTTTTACAGAGTTTTGCTTAAGTTTCACATTTAACTTTCAACAAATAGTGACCATGAGACTGCTACAGTTATCTTATGTCTCCTTGAGTGTGGTTAGGGAGTAGAACATGCTGCTCCTTCCGTTCCTTCTTATCTACTTCTACTGCATTCCCATAGTCCTGCATCAGTTTTTTAAAATTTAAACTTTTAACCCATGTCAACTAGTCCATCATGCCTTGCAAGGCATTTGTAAGGCAATACGTGATTTGCTTAGCTTATCACCATCACCTTCCTTACTTTGCCATGAACATGATGATAAGGCTTTGGAGAGACAGGAGGTGAGACACTCGCCATAGAATACCCAGCCTCTTACGTGCTCTTGTAGCCACAATATATATGTGGCTGATCCAGTTATGTTTTTGGTAATTGGTAAGCCTCAGGTTGTTGATGGTGGGGGATTCGACGATGTTACTGCCATTGGATGTCTACGGGATGTGGCTGGACTCTATCCTGGTAGAGATGATCATTGCTGGGCACTTGTGTGGCGAGAATGTTACTTGCCCATTATAGGAGAAGCCTAGATGTTTCCCGTGCTTGCTGCATGCGGGCATAGACTGATTCATTATTTGAGGAATTGCGAATGGAACTGAATAATGTGCAATCGCCAGCGAACTTCTGACCTTATGATCAAGGGAAGGTCATTGATGAAGCTAGCTGAAGGTGGTCGGGCCTAGGACACTGCCCTGAGGAACTACTGCAGTGATGCCCTGGGCCTGACATGACCGACCACCAACAGAACAATCACCTTCCTTTGTGCTAGGTATGATTCCAGCCAGTGGAGAATTAAGCCCTGATTCTCATTGACCTCTATTTTACTCGGACTCCTTGGTGCCACACTCGGTCAAATGCTGACTTGACGTAAAGGAGAGTAATTATTATCTCACCCCTGGAATTCAGCTCTTTGGTCCATGCTTAGACGAAGGCTGTAATGAGGTCTGGAGACGAGTGCTACTTGTGGAACCCAAACTAGACTAATTGGTGAGTAAATGCCGCTTAATAGCATTGTCGGTGACACTTCCAGCGCCTTGCTGATGATTGAGAGCAAAATTATTTTCAAAATAAATGGTCAATGATTGTTCCCAGAGTTTGAAATATTTACATCATTAAAACGACCCTTACCCCTTCTGTTTCTCCCTCAAGCAAAATGATTTTTATAATTTTAACTGTGAGCGATAGTGTAAACATTGCAATTTCGAATTAGATGTCCCTTTTATATCGCGCCCAATCTTCGACACCATTGACTTCGGGCGTGGTGGACAAGGGCGGCAGATTCGATTCCGTCCATGTGCACAATGTTCACACTTAAAATGTGGCCATTTGTGTGGATCCAGCAGTCAGCAGCCTTGTAACAGCGAGATATGGAGCCTGTGGCCAAATCTGATCTCTGATTCAGAAAGTGAGAGGACCAATCACAGGGTGTTAAACGGAAACACGAGCTGACCTCCATGTCGACGTTTAGTCAACATTCACCAGATTTGGCTGGATCCCATTGTGACATATAGGGCCTCGCTGTCCGCTGTCACAATTGCCTATTACACCAGGATCATTCTGAGGAGCAAAGATAAAGCCTGGCTTATTTTTTCCACTGGCAAATATCTGCATAAAACACTTCCCCTTGATAATTCCATCATCACTAATAACAACACGTGTGAGGAGTGCACAGGCATATCGAAAAAGTGACAGAACAAGTTATAAAAGCTGCAACAAAAAACATCTGAACCAATATGATTTGTAAACAAGGCGATAGGTTGCAAGGCAAAGATGAAACGGGACAACTGTGTCAAATGGAGTTCAATAATGGCGATTGTGAGGGCATCAACTCTGGAGCTAGAAAGGAAAAAACAGGGTCTTTTCTAAATGGTGAAAATCTATAAACAGTGGAGGTCCAAATAGACTTAGGGGTCCATGTATACAGATCAATAAAATGTCATGGACAGGTACAGAAGATATTCAAAAAGTCAAATGGAATGTTGTCCTTTATATCTAGAGGACTAGACACCAATGTGTTCGAGATCATGCTACAGCTGTACAAAGCCCTGGTGAGACCACACCTGGGGCACTGGGAGTAGTTTTGGACAGCATACCTTAGGAAGGAGATATCGGCCTGAAGGGAGTGAATGCAGATTTACAAGAAAGATGGCGTAAGTCCAAGGGTTCAAGTACCAGGAGAGATTAGGCAACCTAGGGTGGCATTCCCTGGGATTTAGCAGATTACGGGGTTATTTGGTAGAATATTTCAAGATATTAAAGGGAACAGAAAGGGCAGAGAGAAAGAAACAATACCCACGTGTTGAGGATTCCAGGACTGGGGGTCATATTCTAAATATTATAGCCAAGCCTTTCAAGAGTGAAGTTAGGAATCACTTCTACTCGCAAAGGATAGCAGAAGTTTGAAACTCTCTTCCACAAATGGCAGTTGATTCTGGGTCAATTGTTAATTTTAAACCTGAGATTGATATATTTCTTTGAACCAAATGTATCAAGGGACACGGGACAAAAGCGTATATATGAAGAGAAGCCACAGAACGGCCATGATCTCATTGAATGGCGGATCAGTCTCGAGGGGCTCAATGGCCTACTGCTGTTCTTATGTTCCAATGAGAGACGTAGAGACGATGTTTCCATTGAGGGCGAGACCAGAATTAGAGGCCACACATATAAAACAGTCACAATTAAATCCAACAGGATATTCAGGAGCAAGGCCCAGAGTCTAGTTACAATGTGGAAATCCTTACCACGGGGAGTAGTTGAGGCGAATAGCATAGATGTCTCAATGGAAAACTATGAATGTACATGGAGGAGAAAGGAATCGACGCGTTTGTTGATGGGGTGAGATAAAGTGGGCTGAGAGTTCGCTCGTCTGTGGCATACACACCACATGGACCCGTTGAGTCGAATAGCCTGTTTCTGTGCTGCAAATACTTTTTACTGCTGTGTGATAGTTTGTAGTTTCCGCCCCTCAAACCCTGGAACCATCCAAACAATTCCATTGGTACCAGCTCTCTGACAGAGCTTCCGCCCCTCAATCACTAGAACCATTCAATCCAATCCATCAGTACCAGCTCTCTGACAGAGCTTCCGTCCCTCAATCCCTGGAACCAGTCAACCCAATCCATCGGTACCAGCTCTCTGACACAGCTTCCGCCCCTCAATCCATGGAAGCAATCAATCCATTCGAACATCAGTACCAGCTCTCTGACAGAGCTTCCGCCCCTCAATCCCTGGAACCAGTCAATCCAATCCATCGGTACCAGCTCTCTGACAGAGCTTCCGCCCCTCAATCCCTGGAACCAGTCAACCCAATCCATCGGTACCAGCTCTCTGACACAGCTTCCGCCCCTCAATCCCTGGAACCAGTCAACCCAATCCATCGGTACCAGCTCTCTGACAGAGCTTCCGCCCCTCAATCTCTGGAACCAGTCAACCCAATCCATCGGTACCAGCTCTCTGACAGAGCTTCCGCCCCTCAATCCTTGGAACCATTCAATCCAATCCATCAGTACCAGCTCTCTGACAGAGCTTCCGTCCCTCAATCCCTGGAACCAGTCAATCCAATACATCAGTACCAGCTCTCTGACACAGCTTCCGCCCCTCAATCCCTGGAACCAGTCAATCCAATCCATCAGTACCAGCTCTCTGACAGAGCTTCTGCCCCTCAATCCCTGGAACCATTCAATCCAATCCATCGGTACCAGCTCTCTGACAGAGCTTCTGCCCCTCAATCCCTGGAACCAGTCAATCCAATCCATCAGAACCAGCTCTCTGACAGAGCTTCTGCCCTTCAATACCTGGAACACGTCAATCCAATCCATCAGTACCAGCTCTCTGACACAGCTTCTGCCCCTCAATCCCTGGAACCCGTCAATCCAATCCATCAGAACCTGCTCTCTGCCAGAGCTTCTGCCCCTCAATCCCTGGAACCAGTCAATCCAATCCATCAGAACCAGCTCTCTGACAGAGCTTCTGCCCTTCAATACCTGGAACACGTCAATCCAATCCATCAGAACCAGCTCTCTGACAGAGCTTCTGCCCTTCAATACTTGGAACACGTCAATCCAATCCATCAGTACCAGCTCTCTGACACAGCTTCTGCCCCTCAATCCCTGGAACCAGTCAATCCAATCCATCAGAACCTGCTCTCTGCCAGAGCTTCTGCCCCTCAATCCCTGGAACCAATCAATCCAATCCATCAGAACCAGCTCTCTGACAGAGCTTCTGCCCTTCAATACCTGGAACACGTCAATCCAATCCATCAGAACCAGCTCTCTGACAGAGCTTCTGCCCTTCAATACCAGGAACACGTCAATCCAATCCATCAGTACCAGCTGTCTGACAGAGCTTCCACCCCTCAATCCCTGGAACCATTCAATCCAATCCATCGGTACCAACTCTCTGACAGAGCTTCCACCCCTCAATCCATGGAACCAGTCAATCCAATCCATCGGTACCAGCTCTCTGCCAGAGCTTCCGCCCCTCAATCCCTGGAACCAGTCAATCCAATCCATCGGTACCAGCTCTCTGACAGAGCTTCTGCCCTTCAATACCTGGAACACGTCAATCCAATCCATCAGTACCAGCTCTCTGACAGAGCTTCCATCCCTCAATCCCTGGAACCAGTCAACCCAATCCATCGGTACCAGCTCTCTGACAAAGCTTCTGCCCCTCAACCCCTGGAACCATTCAATCCAATCCATCAGTACCAGCTCTCTGACAGAGCTTCCGTCCCTCAATCCCTGGGACCAGTCAATCCAATCCATCAGTACCAGCTCTCTGACCCAGCTTCCGCCCCTCAATCCCTGGAACCAGTCAATCCAATCCATCGGTACCAGCTCTCTGACACAGCTTCTGCCCCTCAATCCCTGGAACCAGTCAATCCAATCCATCAGAACCTGCTCTCTGCCAGAGCTTCTGCCCCTCAATCCCTGGAACCAGTCAATCCAATCCATCAGAACCAGCTCTCTGACAGAGCTTCTGCCCTTCAATACCTGGAACACGTCAATCCAATCCATCAGAACCAGCTCTCTGACAGAGCTTCTGCCCTTCAATACCTGGAACACGTCAATCCAATCCATCAGTACCAGCTGTCTGACAGAGCTTCCACCCCTCAATCCCTGGAACCATTCAATCCAATCCATCGGTACCAACTCTCTGACAGAGCTTCCGCCCCTCAATCCATGGAACCAGTCAATCCAATCCATCGGTACCAGCTCTCTGCCAGAGCTTCCACCCCTCAGTCCATGGAACCAGTCAATCCAATCCTTCAGCACCAGCTCTCTGACAGAGCTTCCACCCCTCAATCCCTGGAACCAGTCAATCCAATCCTTCAGCACCAGCTCTCTGACAGAGCTTCCGCGCCACAATCCCTGTAACCATTCAATCCAATCCATCAGTACCAGCTGTCTGACAGAGCTTCCGCCCCTCAATGCCTGGAACCAGTGAGTCCAATCCATCAGTACCAGCTCTCTGAAAGAGCTTCCACCCCTCAATCCCTGGAAGAAGTCAATCCAATCCTTCAGTACCAGCTCTCTGCCAGAGCTTCCGCCCCTCAATCCCTGGAACCAGTAAATCGAATCCAACAGTACCAGCTCTCTGAAAGAGCTTCCACCCCTCAATCCCTGGAAGAAGTCAATCCAATCCTTCAGTGCCAGCTCTCTGCCAGAGCCTCCGCCCATCAATCCCTGGAACGCGTCAATCCAATCCATCAGTACCAGCTCTCTGACAGAGCTTCCGCCCCTCAATCCCTGGAACCAGTAAATCGAATCCATCAGTACTAGCTCTCTGAAAGAGCTTCCACCCCTCAATCCCTGGAAGAAGTCAATCCAATCCTTCAGTACCAGCTCTCTGACAGAGCTTCCGCCCCTCTATCCCTGGAACCATTCAATCCAATCCATCGATACCCGCTCTCTGACAGAGCTTCCGCCCCTCAATCCCTGGAACCAGTCAATCCAATCCATTAGTACCAGCTCTCTGCCAAAGCTTCTGCCCCTCAATCCCTGGAAACATTCAATCCTATCCATCGGTACCAGCTCTCTGACAGAGTTTCCGCCCCTCAATCCCTGGAACCATTCAATCCAATCCATCGGTACCAGCTCTCTGACAGAGCTTCCGCCCCTCAATCCCTTGAACCATTCAATCCAATCCATCAGTACCAGCTCTCTGACAGAGCTTCCGCCCCTCAATCCCTGGAACCAGTAAATCGAATCCATCAGTACTAGCTCTCTGAAAGAGCTTCCACCCCTCAATCCCTGGAAGAAGTCAATCCAATCCTTCAGTACCAGCTCTCTGACAGAGCTTCCGCCCCTCAATCCCTGGAACCAGTCAATCCAATCCATTGGTACCAGCTCTCTGACAGAGCTTCTGCCATTCAATACCTGGAACACGTCAATCCAATCCATCAGTACCAGCTCTCTGACAGAGCTTCCGCCCCTCAATCCCTGGAACCATTCAATCCAATCCATCGGTACCCACTCTCTGACAGAGCTTCCGCCCCTCAATCCCTGGAACCAGTCAATCCAATCCATTAGTACCAGCTCTCTGCCAAAGCTTCTGCCCCTCAATCCCTGGAAACATTCAATCCTATCCATCGGTACCAGCTCTCTGACAGAGTTTCCGCCCCTCAATCCCTGGAACCATTCAATCCAATCCATCGGTACCAGCTCTCTGACAGAGCTTCCGCCCCTCAATCCCTTGAACCATTCAATCCAATCCATCGGTACCAGCTCTCTGACAGAGCTTCCGCCCCTCAATGCCTGGAACCAGTGAATCCAATCCATCAGTACCAGCTCTCCGACAGAGCTTCCGCCCATCAATCCCTGGAACCATTCAATCCAATCCATCAGTACCAGCTCTCTGACAGAGCTTCCGCCCCTCAATCCCTGGAACCATTCAATCCAATCCATCAGTACCAGCTCTCTGACAGAGCTTCCGCCCATCAATCCCTGGAACCATTCAATCCAAACCATCAGTACCAGCTCTCTGACAGAGCTTCCACCCCTCAATCCATGGAACCAGTCAATCCAATCCATCGGTACCAGCTCTCCGACAGATCTTCCGCCCCTCAATCACTGGAACCATTCAATCCAATCCATCAGTACCAGCTCTCTGACAGAGCTTCCGCCCCTCAATCCCTGGAACCATTCAATCCAAACCATCAGTACCAGCTCTCTGACAGAGCTTCCGCCCCTCAATCCCTTGAACCATTCAATCCAATCCATCGGAGTAGAACCAAAGCACCCGAGAATTCTAATAGAAACCGCTAAATTAAGTACCTTGATATCTAATATTTAGGTTCTTTGTGTTTATTATCTCAGTGGCTCATGTTAAGCTTGGGTAACTAATTTAGTCTTTGTTTTTTTCGGTTTGAGGAGCGAACAGAACAACGGCAGTGCAGTTTAGACCTAGTTCACAGCAATTATATAAATAATAATCGCTTTATATCTAAGGAGTTTCTTTTAAGTTTCTGATTAGAATGCAGGGACAGCTGCTACCCATAGCCTGCAATTCCTGCGCCATTTGGGAACATCAGGACGATTCCTGTGTCACGGAGGCCCATGTTTACAGGAAATGCCTGCAGCTGCTTGAATTTACGCTGAGTGTTTCTGAGCTCGAGGAGCAGCTGGATTTAATGCCGAACATATGGCTGGCTGAATGTTTCCTGGATCGCCGTTTCCAGGAGCTGGTAGGGAGAGGCAGGCCCTGCAGGAATCCTTCAGCAGTGTGGCACCCTCAAACCGATTATCAGCATCGAATAGCAGTGAGGGTGATGACACCTCAAAGGAGTGCTCTCTTGATCCTGGCACCTTGATGCAAACGACTACCCATTGGGCTACAGCAGAGTGTTGGAATGGAGCAGCAATTGGGAATTCGATAGTCAGGGGAACAGATAGGCAGATATGATATTATGCCATGCACTAACGGGAGTAGAAAACGGGGGATATGGAACGTTAATGCCTGGCTAGAGATATGGCGCAGGAGGGAGGACTTTCGATTCCTGGGACATCTGGACCAGTTCTGTGGCAGGAGGAACCTGTTCAAGACGGACGTGTTGCACCTGAACAGATCCGGTACCAATATCCTGCAGGCAGGTTAACCAGTGCTGTGTGCTGGATTTACATGAATTCGGCAGGGGGTTGGGCAACAAGCTGTCGTACTAATAAGTAGAAAGAAGGTGCACAGAGGACTGGGGGAGAACATTGGAATTAGAAATGTTACAGAATTAGGTGGAACCATAGAAAATGCAAAAAAGTCTGAGGTAGGTTTGGCATGCTTGTGTGTAAAAGCACAAAGTGTGGTTCGTTAGGTTGGTGAACTGCAGGCGCAAATAGCCAGTTGGGAATATGATGCAATAGCGATAAATGAGACCGGGATCAAAATGGGAGGATTGGATGTTTAATATTCCTAGGTACAGGTATTTAGTACAGATGGGGAAATAAAATAGGAGAGGTCACATTTATGGATAAGGAACACATTCCAATGCTAGAAAGAGAGACTGTCCTTGAGGGATCAAAAAACAGACTCTATTTGGTTGGAGTTGAGAATCAATAGAGGAGCTAATACGTATTTTGCTGTATTATAGGGGCCAAAAAGTGGGATGCATATCGAGGAGCAGATTTGCAGAAAAATTATGGCGAGCTGCATGAACTACAGCATAGCGTTATTGTGAGATATTAAATAACCCAATATTGAATGGGGTAGTGATTGTCTTAAGGGCAGAAAGGGGGAGGAAATCTGAAGTGTGTCCAGTAGACCTTTCTTAATAATCAGTATATTAAGAGCACAATGAGGAAGGAGGAATTGCTGGATCCAGTCCTGGGGAATGTCACAAATGGGGAGCATCTCGGAAATAGTGATCATAGTATAGGGTTTTTTTAGTTATGGAGAAGGACAAGGATCAATCTAGAGTGAAATACTTCAATGGGGGAGAGCCAGTTTCAGCGAATTGAGGAAGGATCTGTCTTGGTTAACTTGGTATCAAAGTCTAGCACACAGAAATGTAATGGAGCAAGGGGCGGCCACTAAATAGTAGATGGTTCTGGTATTTACAGGTAAATTCACACAGGGGAGAAAAGGAGTGCAAACAATAGAGAGCTGCTTGGATGACGAAAGAGTTGGAGAGTAGGATGAAACAGAATAAGGGGCATATATGACAGATGTCAGCTGGATAATGCAAGTGAGAATCTGGCTGAATATAGAAAGTTCAGAGGGAAATTGAAAAAAGAAATAAAGGGACAAAGAGACTACAAGAATAGATTGGCGACTAACATAAACAGGAATCCAAAGCTCTTCCATAGGCATATCAACAGTAAAAGGGTTGTTAGTGGAGTGGTGGGGACGGTTAGAGATGGAAATGTAGATCTATTGCTGATGGCAGAAGGCATGGCTGAGGTAGTAAATGAAAGCTTTGTGTCGGACATTTCCAAGGAAGACCACTTTGCCGAAGCTATGGTAAATGAGGAGTTTGCTGGGATATTGGATATGGTAAAAAAAGATAACGAGGAGTTACTTGAAAGGCTGGTTTTAATTAAAGTGGCTAAGGCAACCGGTCCAGATGGGATACAACCTAGAATTGTGTGGAAGTAAGGATCGAAATTGTGATGTTCTGGTCACAATATTCCAAGTATCCTTAGATACAGGGGTGGTGCTGAGGATGGCAGGATTGCAAACTTGACAACCGTGTTCAAAAAAGTGTAGCAAGAAAAAAGTGGCAATTACAGACCTGTCAGTTTAATGTTGGTGGTGGGGAAGCTTTTATAGAAACAATAATCCAGGCAAAAATTTACAGAAACTTGGAAAGGTCTGGACTAATAAAGGAGAGCCAGCGCGGATTTGTGAAGGGCAAATCATGTTTGCCAAACGTGATTGCATCTGTTGTTCAGTTAACAGAGATGGCAGTGCAGTTGGTGTTGTTTATATCATCTTTCAAATTCGTTTGAAAAAGAACCACGTACAAGGCTAGTTAGCAAATTTGAATCCCAGGGGATAAAATGGGCAGTAGCAGCATGGATATAAAATTGGCTTATAGAGAGAAAGAGAGAGTCGTGGTGAGTCACTGTCTTTTGGACTAGAGGGAGGTATACCGTGGTGTTCCCCAGGTTCCATACAAAGACCACTGCTGCTTTGATAAACAGTAATGATTTGACTTGTGTGTAAAGGGCACATTTTCGAACTGTGCAGTTGACACGAGATTTGGAAGTGCAGTAACCACTAAGGCAGTTGGTAATACACTTCAAGAGGAAATAGACAGGTTAGTGGAATGGGTGGACTCATGGCAGATGTAATTCAACGCAGAAAGGTGTGAGGTGATACATGTTGGTATGAAGAATGAGGAGAGACAGTACAAGCTAAATATTACAATTATAAATTTGGAGCAAGAACAGAGAGACCTGCAGGTGTTTGTGCACAAGTTTTTGAAGGTGGCAGGAAAGGTTAACAAAGCAGTTAGTAAAACATACAGGATCCTGGGCTTTATAATTGAGGCACAGAGTACAAAAGGCAGGAAGTTCTGTTAGGCCTATAAAAAACACTAGTTCGACCCCAGCTGGAGTATTGTGTCCAATTCTGGTCACCGCACTTTAAAAAGGACTTGAAGCCTTTGTAGAGGGTACACAAGAGATTTACCATAATGGTTCGAGGGGTGAGGGAATGCAATTACGTGGATGGATTGATGAAGCTGGGGTTATTCTCCTTAGAGCAGAGAATACTAAGAAGGGATTTGATGGAGGTGTTTAAAATCATGAATGGTTTAGACAGAGTAAATGAAGTGAAACTGTTTGCAGTATCTGAAGGGTCCATAACCAGAGTGCACAGATCTAAGGTGATTGGCACGAGAACCAGAGACGACATGAGCGAAAACATTTTCACACAGCGAGTGGTTAGGATTTGGAATTCACTGTCTCATAGGGTGGTGGTTACAGATTCAATAGTAGCTTTCAAAAGGGAATTGTATACAAGCTTGAAGGAGAATAATTGCAAGGATATGGGGAAATAGTGAGGGAATGGGAATAACTGGATAGATCATCAAAAGAGTAGACGTGGACTCCAGGGGCCGAATGGCATCTATCTGTAAGAAAGAAAGACTTTCATTTATATAGCGCCTGTCACGAACTCAGGACGTCCCAAAGTGCTTTAAAGCCAATCAAGTACTTTGCAGTGTAGTCACTGTTGTAATGTAGGAAATGCAGCAGTTAATTTGCACACAGCAAGCTCCCACAAACAGCAATGTGATAATGAACAGATAATCAGTTTGTTAGTTTTTTAAAAATTCATTCACGGGAGTGGGCATCGTTGGCAAGGCCGGCATATATTGGTCATCCCAAATTGCTCTTGAGAAGGTGGTGGCGAGCTGGCTTATGAACTGCTGGATTCCGTTTGGTGAAGGTTCTCCCACAGTGCTGACCTTGCCGTAGTGGTTTGGTACAACTGAATGGCTCGCTAGGCCATTTCAGGGGCTGTTAAGAGTCAACCACATTGCTGTGGGTCTGGATTCACATATAGGCCAGACCAGGTAAAGACGGCAGATTTCCTTGTCTAACGGACATTATGTACCAGATGGGTTTCTACGACAATCCGCTAGTTTCACGGTGACCATTATTGATACTCACTTTTATATTCCCGATTTATTTAATCAACTGAATTGAAACTCCCCAGCTGCGGAGGAGAGATTTGGACTCATGTCTCCAGATTAATATTCCAGGTCTTTGGATTATGAGTACAGTAACATAACCACTAAGCTACCATTCCTGCATTGATTAAGGGATACATATGGGTGGGAACAACGAGGAGAACTCTCCTGCTCCTTTTCAAAATAGTGTCATGGGAACTGTTCCGTCCACCTGAGCGAGCAGGCGGGGGCCGCAGGTTAACGTTTCATCAGAAAGACAGCACCTCGGACAGTGCAGCACCCCCTTTGTACTGCCCGAATAGATTTCTGTGCTCAGTTCTCTGGAGTGGGACTGTGAACCCACTACCTCCTGACTCAGAGGTGAGAGTGCTACCCACTGAGCCAAGGCTGACACTTACATTGTGTTAAAAAATTAAGGATGTCCCATATTACTTTGAAAATTAGAATCTAAAAGGGATAGAATTGAAAAGATATCTGGGAGTACAAATACTTTTGTGACAGATTAATCTATGATTCTATGATCACCTTGAATTACCCAGAACATACTGCACAGGAAGAGGACACTCAGCCTAACCGGTCCATTCCAGTTTATATGCTCGAGCCTCCTCCCACCCTTCCTCATCGAACTCTATCAGCCTAACCCTCTATTCCCTTCTCCCTCATGTGCTTATCTACCCTCCCCTTAAAGTCATCCATATTAATTGCCTCAACCACTCCCTGTGGCAGCGAGTTCCACATTCTCACCACTCACTGGGTAAAGTAGCTTCTTCTGGATTCCCTATTTGATTTCTTGGTGACTATCTTATATTTAAGGCCTCTAGTTTTTCTCTTCCCCACAGGTGGAAACCCTCTCTCTGTATCTAAGCTACCAAAAAGTTTCATAATTTTAAAGACCTCAATAAGGTCACATCTCAACCTTCTCTTTTCAAGAGTAAAGAGACTCAGCCTATTCCTCCTATCCTGAGAGGTATAAGCTCACATTGCTGGATATCATCCTTGTAAATCTTTTTTTCCATCCTTTCCAGTGCCTCTATAATTGTTTTCTAATATGACGACCAGAATTATACACAGTGCTCCACGTGTGGTGTAACCAAGGTTCGATACAATTTTAGCAAAACTACTTTACCTTTCAATACTTTCCCTCTCATAATATACCCTAGCACGTGGTTTGCTTTGTATTATTTATTAAACTGTGTCTCTACTTTAAGTGATTTGTGTATTTGAACTCCCTGCTCGCTTTTCTCCACTATCGTATTTAGATTCTTATTTTCCAAGTAATATGTGACCTCCTTATTTTTCTTAACAATTTGCAACACCTTCCACTTAACTGTGCTGAAATTTATTTAAAAATTATGTAAACATTTTGCAAGTTTGAGGTGCTGAATTAATTTGAGGAGCTATGTTAGTTTGAGGTGCTGAATTAGCTTGAGGTGCTGTATAAGTTTGAGCTGCTGCATTTGTTTGAGATGCTGCATTAGTTTGAGGTGTTTAATTAGTTGGAAGGACTGTACTAGTTTGAGGTGTTGAATTAGTTTGAAGAGCTGTATTAGTTTCAGGTGTTGAATTAGTTTGATGGGCTGTATTAGTTTGAGGTGTTGAATTATTTGGAATGGCTGTATTAGTTTGAGGTGTTGAATTAGTTTGAAGGGCTGTATTAGTTTGAGGTGTTGAATTAGTTTGCAGGACTGTATTAGTTTGAGGTGTTGAATTAGTTTGAAGGGCTGTATTAGTTTGAGGTGTTGAATTAGTTTGAAGGGCTGTATTAGTTTGAATTAGTTGGAAGGACTGTATTAGTTTGAGGTGCTAAATTAGTTTGAAGGGCTGTATTAGTTTGAGGTGTTGAATTAGTTTGAAGAGCTGTGTTAGTTTGAGGTGTTGAATTAGTTTGAAGGGCTGTATTAGTTTGAGGTGTTGAATTAGTTGGAAGGACTGTATTAGTTTGAGGTGTTGAATTAGTTGGAAGGACAGCATTAGTTTGAGGTGTTGAATTAGTTTGAAGGACTGTATTAGTTTGAGGTGTTGAATTAGTTTGAAGAGCTGTATTAGTTTGAGGTGTTGAATTATTTGGAAGGGCTGTATTAGTTTGAGGTGTTGAATTAGTTTGAAGGGCTGTATTAGTTTGAGGTGTTGAATTATTTGGAAGGGCTGTATTAGTTTGAGGTGTTGAATTAGTTTGAAGGGCTGTATTAGTTTGAGGTGTTGAATTAGTTTGAAGGGCTCAATTAGTTTGAGGTGTTGAATTAGTTGGAAGGACTGTATTAGTTTGAGGTGTTGAATTAGTTGGAAGGACAGCATTAGTTTGAGGTGTTGAATTAGTTTGAAGGACTGTATTAGTTTGAGGTGCTAAATTAGTTTGAAGGGCTGTATTAGTTTGAGGTGTTGAATTAGTTTGAAGAGCTGTGTTAGTTTGAGGTGTTGAATTAGTTTGAAGGGCTGTATTAGTTTGAGGTGTTGAATTAGTTTGAAGAGCTGTGTTAGTTTGAGGTGTTGAATTAGTTTGAAGGGCTGTATTAGTTTGAGGTGTTGAATTAGTTTGAAGAGCTGTGTTAGTTTGAGGTGCTAAATTAGTTTGAAGGGCTGTATTAATTTGAGGTGTTGAATTAGTTTGAAGAGCTGTGTTAGTTTGAGGTGTTGAATTAGTTTGAAGGGCTGTATTAGTTTGAGGTGTTGAATTAGTTTGAAGAGCTGTGTTAGTTTGAGGTGTTGAATTAGTTTGAAGGGCTGTATTAGTTTGAGGTGTTGAATTAGTTGGAAGGACTGTATTAGTTTGAGGTGTTGAATTAGTTGGAAGGACAGCATTAGTTTGAGGTGTTGAATTAGTTTGAAGGACTGTATTAGTTTGAGGTGTTGAATTAGTTTGAAGAGCTGTATTAGTTTGAGGTGTTGAATTATTTGGAAGGGCTGTATTAGTTTGAGGTGTTGAATTAGTTTGAAGGGCTGTATTAGTTTGAGGTGTTGAATTATTTGGAAGGGCTGTATTAGTTTGAGGTGTTGAATTAGTTTGAAGGGCTCAATTAGTTTGAGGTGTTGAATTAGTTGGAAGGACTGTATTAGTTTGAGGTGTTGAATTAGTTGGAAGGACAGCATTAGTTTGAGGTGTTGAATTAGTTTGAAGGACTGTATTAGTTTGAGGTGCTAAATTAGTTTGAAGGGCTGTATTAGTTTGAGGTGTTGAATTAGTTTGAAGAGCTGTGTTAGTTTGAGGTGTTGAATTAGTTTGAAGGGCTGTATTAGTTTGAGGTGTTGAATTAGTTTGAAGAGCTGTGTTAGTTTGAGGTGTTGAATTAGTTTGAAGGGCTGTATTAGTTTGAGGTGTTGAATTAGTTTGAAGAGCTGTGTTAGTTTGAGGTGCTAAATTAGTTTGAAGGGCTGTATTAATTTGAGGTGTTGAATTAGTTTGAAGAGCTGTGTTAGTTTGAGGTGTTGAATTAGTTTGAAGGGCTGTATTAGTTTGAGGTGTTGAATTAGTTGGAAGGACTGTATTAGTTTGAGGTGTTGAATTAGTTGGAAGGACAGCATTAGTTTGAGGTGTTGAATTAGTTTGAAGGACTGTATTAGTTTGAGGTGTTGAATTAGTTTGAAGAGCTGTATTAGTTTGAGGTGTTGAATTATTTGGAAGGGCTGTATTAGTTTGAGGTGTTGAATTAGTTTGAAGGGCTGTATTAGTTTGAGGTGTTGAATTATTTGGAAGGGCTGTATTAGTTTGAGGTGTTGAATTAGTTTGAAGGGCTGTATTAGTTTGAGGTGTTGAATTAGTTTGAAGGGCTCTTTTAGTTTGAGGTGTTGAATTAGTTTGAAGTGCTGTATTAGTTTGAGGTGTTGAATTAGTTGGAAGGACTGTATTAGTTTGAGGTGTTGAATTAGTTTGAAGGGCTGTATTAGTTTGAGGTGTTGAATTAGTTTGAAGGGCTGTATTAGTTTGAGGTGTTGAATTAGTTTGAAGGGCTGTATTAGTTTGAGGTGTTGAATTAGTTTGAAGGGCTGTATTAGTTTGAGGTGTTGAATTAGTTTGAAGGGCTGTACTAGTTTGAGGTGTTGAATTAGTTGGAAGGACTCTATTAGTTTGAGGTGTTGAATTAGTTTGAAGGGCCGTATTAGTTTGAGGTGTTGAATTAGTTTGAAGGGCTGTATTAGTTTGAGGTGTTGAATTAGTTTGAAGGGCTGTACTAGTTTGAGGTGTTGAATTAGTTGGAAGGACTGTATTAGCTTGAGGTGTTGAATTAGTTTGAAGGACTGTATTAGTTTGAGGTGTTGATTTAGTTTGAAGGACTGTATTAATTTGAGGGGCTGAATTAATTTGAAGGGATGTATTATTTTAAGTTGCTGAATTAGTTTGAAGGGCTGTATTAGTTTGAGGAACTGCATTTGTTTGAAGGGCTGTATTAGATTTATGGGCTGTGTTTCATTGAGCAACAAAGATGTATGTGTATTGTTGTGACGGGTTTCATTAGTAGAAAAACAACAATTATTTCGATGAAATTGCACAATTTTGTAAGAAAAGGTAGGACTGTTTAATTCTCCAGACCAGAGAATCAAACGCTGTAATTTAACCTGAAAAAGAAATTGCACCAAATAGTCAGACCAAAACAGAAATCCACAATAGCAGCCACACGAGAGGAACAAAAAATTTGAAATTTGTATTTTCAATTAGCACAGTAGGGTGCAGAGCATCACGGAAGTAATGTGAGATCTACTGGTGAACCCGATCTCGATAAAATAAACAGCACAATGCAGCGTTAAATTTTAATGCACTTCCCGAATATTATCAGAATGGTCAAGTCTTTGGGGCTTTCATCACAGCAGGGACTCAAATCGGTAAACACATAATTGTTCAAACAACAAGAACTAATTCAAACGATGTTGTCCCACTGCACAAACTGCAGTGTATAAATGGAAAGCTCCGGCAATGTGTTGCCTCAAAGATTAATTCAGCGAGATTACCTGAAGCACGAAGGGAGAGATCAGTCACACAGAAAATGTTGGCAACATTTTACACCATCGGCACAATATATTACATCATCCTTGCAGTCATTGGCCTTCCAGGTGAGTAACTATAATCAATTGAGCTTTGTAAGTCTCAGTGCTTTGGACTCGGAGTCTGGCTATTAGTTTGACTTGCTGTATTAGATGGAAGTGCTGTGTTAGTTTGACTTGCTGTATTAGATTGAAGTGCTGTATTAGATTGAAGTGCTGTATTAGATTGAAGTGCTGTATAGATTGAAGTGCTGCATTAGATTGATGTGCTGTATTAGATTGAAGCGCTGTATTAGATTGAAGTGCTGCATTAGATTGAAGCGCGGTATTAGATTGAAGTGCTGTATAGATTGAAGTGCTGCATTAGATTGAAGTGCTGTAGTAGATTGAAGTGCTGTATTAGATTGAAGTGCTGTATAGATTGATGTGCTGTATTAGATTGAAGTGCTGTATTAGATTGAAGTGCTGCATTAGATTGAAGTGCTGTATTAGGTTGAAGTGCTGTATTGATTGAAGTGCTGTATTAGACTGAAGTGTTGTATTAGATTGAAGTGCTGTATTAGATTGAAGTGCTGTATTAGACTGAATTGCTGTGTTAGATTGAAGTGCTGTATTAGATTGAAGTGCGGTATTAGGTTGAAGTGCTGTATTAGATTGAAGTGCTGTATTAGATTGAAGTGCTGAATTAGATTGTAGAGTTGTATTAGAGTGAAGTGCTGTATTAGATTGAAGTGCTGTATTAGATTTATGGGCTGTGTTTCATTGAGCAACAAAGATGTATGTGTATTGTTGTGACGGGTTTCATTAGTAGAAAAACAACAATTATTTCGATGAAATTGCACAATTTTGTAAGAAAAGATAGGACACTTTAATTCTCCAGACCAGAGAATCAAATGCTGTAATTTAACCTGAAAAAGAAATTGCACCAAATAGTCAGACCAAAACAGAAATCCACAATAGCAGCCACACGAGAGGAACAAAAAATTTGAAATTTGTATTTTCAATTAACACAGTAGGGTGCAGAGCATCACGGAAGTAATGTGAGATCTACTGATGAACCCGATCTCGATAAAATAAACAGCACAATGCAGCATTAAATTTTAATGTACTTCCCGAATATTATCAGAATGGTCAAGTCTTTGGGGCTTTCATCACAGCAGGGACTCAAATCGGTAAACACATAATTGTTCAAACAACAAGAACTAATTCAGACGATGTTTTACCCAATTGTCCCACTGCACAAACTGCAGTGTATAAATGGAAAGCTCTGGCAATGTGTTGCCTCAAAGATTAATTCAGCGAGATTACCTGAAGCACGAAGGGAGAGATCAGTCACACAGAAAATGTTGGCAACATTTTACACCATCGGCACAATATATTACATCATCCTTGCAGTCATTGGTGTTCCAGGTGAGTGACTATAATCAATTGAGCTTTGTAAGTCTCAGTGCTTTGGACTCGGAGTCTGGCTATTAGTTTGACTTGCTGTATTAGATTGAGGTGCTGTATTAGATTGAAGTGCTGTAATAGATTGTAGTGCTGTATTAGATTGAAGTGCTGTATTAGATTGAAGTGCTGTAATAGGTTGTAGTGCTGTATTAGATTGAAGTGCTGCATTAGATTGAAGCGCGGTATTAGATTGAAGTGCTGTATAGATTGAAGTGCTGCATTAGATTGAAGTGCTGCATTAGATTGATGTGCTGTATTAGATTGAAGTGCTGTATTAGATTGAAGCACTGTATTAGATTGAAGTGCTGCATTAGATTGAAGTGCCGCATTAGATTGAAGTGCTGTAGTAGATTGAAGTGCTGTATTAGATTGAAGTGCTGTGTTAGAGTGAAGTGCTGTATTAGATTGAAGTGCAGTATTAGGTTGAAGTGCTGTATTAGATTGAAGTGCTGCCTTAGATTGAAGTGCTGCCTTAGATTGAAGTGCTGTATTAGATTGAAGTGCTGTATTAGATTGTAGAGTTGTATTAGATTGAAGTGCTGTATTGATTGAAGTGCTGTATTAGACTGAAGTGTTGTATTAGATTGAAGTGCTGTATTAGACTGACGTGTTGTATTAGATTGAAGTGCTGTATTAGACTGAATTGCTGTGTTAGATTGAAGTGCTCTATTAGATTGAAGTGCTGTATTAGACTGAAGTGCTGTATTGATTGAAGTGCTGTATTAGACTGAAGTGTTGTATTAGATTGAAGTGCTGTATTAGACTGACGTGTTGTATTAGATTGAAGTGCTGTATTAGACTGAATTGCTGTGTTAGATTGAAGTGCTCTATTAGATTGAAGTGCTGTATTAGACTGAAGTGCTGTGTTAGAGTGAAGTGCTGTATTAGATTGAAGTGCGGTATTAGGTTGAAGTGCTGTATTAGATTGAAGTGCTGCCTTAGATTGAAGTGCTGTATTAGATTGAAGTGCTGCCTTAGATTGAAGTGCTGTATTAGATTGAAGTGCTGTATTAGATTGAAGTGCTG
Source organism: Somniosus microcephalus (assembly GCF_052327205.1). Classification (NCBI taxonomy): domain Eukaryota; kingdom Metazoa; phylum Chordata; class Chondrichthyes; order Squaliformes; family Somniosidae; genus Somniosus; species Somniosus microcephalus. Next base: position 186,919,151 of record NC_140998.1, read on the forward strand.
CATTAGATTGTAGAGTTGTATTAGATTGAAGTGCTGTATTAGATTGAAGTGCTGCATTAGATTGAAGGGCTCTATTAAATTGAAGTGCTGTATTGGATTTAAGTGCTGTATTTGATTGAAGTGCTGTATTACATTGAAGGCCTATATTACATGGAAGAGCTGTATTAGATTGAAGTGCTGTATTAGATTGAAGTGCTGTATTAGATGGAAGTGCAGTATTAGACTGAAGTGCAGAATTATATTGAAGTGCTGTATTACGTTGACGTGCTGTAATAGATTGAAGTGCTGTAATAGATTGAAGTGCTGTAATAGATTGAAGTGCTGTGTTAGATTGAAGTGCTGTAATAGATTGAAGTGCTGTATTAGATTGACGTGCTGTATTAGATTGAAGTGCTGTATTAGATTAAAGTGCTGTATTAGATAGAAGTGCTGTATTAGATTGAAGTGCGGTAATAGACTGAAGTGCTGCATTAGATTGAAGTGCGGTATCAGATTGAAGTGCTGTAATAGATTGAAGTGCTGTATTAGATTGAAGTGCTGTAATAGATTGGAGTGCTGTATTAGATTGAAGTGCTGTATTAGATTGAAGTGCGGTATTAGGTTGAATTACTGTATTAGATTGAAGTGCTGTATTAGATTGAAGTGCTGTATTAGATTGAAGTGCTGTAAAGTGCTGTATTAGATTGAATTGCTGTAATAGTTTGAAGTGCTGTAATATATCTAAGTGCTGTATTAGATTGAAGTGCTCTATTAGATGGAAGTGCTGTATTAGATGGAAGTGCTGTATTAGATTGAAGTGCTGTATTAGAATGAAGTGCTGTATAAGATTGAAGTGCTGTATTAGACTGAAGTGATGCATTGAATTGAGGTGCGCAATTGCATTGAAGTGAAATAATGGATTGATTTGCTGTAATAGATTGAAGTGCTCTTTTAGATTGAAGTGTTGTGTTAGATTGAAGTGCTGTATTAGATTGAAGTGCTGAATTAGATTGAAATGCTGTATTAGATTGGAGTGTAGTATTAGATTGATGTGCTGTATTAGATTGAAGCGCTGTACTAGATTGAAGTGCTGTATTAGATTGAAGGGCTGTATTCGATTGGAGCATTGTATTCGATTGACGTGCTGTATTAGATTGGAATGTTGTATTAGATTGCAGTGCTTTATTAGATTGAGGTGCTGTATTAGATTGAAGTGCTGTATTAGATTGGAGTGCTGTATTAGATTGAAGTGCTGTATTAGATTGAAGTGCGGTATTAGGTTGAAGTGCTGTATTAGATTGAAGTGCTGTCTTAGATTGAAGTGCTGTCTCAGATTGAAGTGCTGTATAAGATTGAGGTGCTGAATTAGATTGAAGAGTTGTATTAGATTGAAGTGCTGTATTAGATTGAAGTGCTGTATTAGATTGAAGGGCTGTATTAGATTGGAGTGTTGTATTCGATTGAAGTGCTGTATTAGATTGGAGTGTTGTATTAGATTGGAGTGCTGTATTAGATTGAAGTGCTGTAATAGATTGAGGTGCTGTGTTAAATTGAAGTGCTGTATTAGATTGAAGTGCTGTATTAGATTGAAGTGCTGTATTAGATTGAAGTGCTGTATTAGATTGAAGTGCTGTATTATTTTGAAGTGCTGTATTAGATTGAAGGCCTGTATTAGATTGGAGTGTTGTATTCGATTGAAGTGCTGTATTAGATTGGAGTGTTGTATTAGATTGAAGTGCTGTATTAGACTGAAGTGATGCATTGAATTGAGGTGCGCAATTGCATTGAAGTGAAATAATGGATTGATTTGCTGTAATAGATTGAAGTGCTCTTTTAGATTGAAGTGTTGTGTTAGATTGAAGTGCTGTATTAGATTGAAGTGCTGAATTAGATTGAAATGCTGTATTAGATTGGAGTGTAGTATTAGATTGATGTGCTGTATTAGATTGAAGCGCTGTACTAGATTGAAGTGCTGTATTAGATTGAAGGGCTGTATTCGATTGGAGCATTGTATTCGATTGACGTGCTGTATTAGATTGGAATGTTGTATTAGATTGCAGTGCTTTATTAGATTGAGGTGCTGTATTAGATTGAAGTGCTGTATTAGATTGGAGTGCTGTATTAGATTGAAGTGCTGTATTAGATTTAAGTGCGGTATTAGGTTGAAGTGCTGTATTAGATTGAAGTGCTGTCTTAGATTGAAGTGCTGTCTCAGATTGAAGTGCTGTATAAGATTGAGGTGCTGAATTAGATTGAAGAGTTGTATTAGATTGAAGTGCTGTATTAGATTGAAGTGCTGTATTAGATTGAAGGGCTGTATTAGATTGGAGTGTTGTATTCGATTGAAGTGCTGTATTAGATTGGAGTGTTGTATTAGATTGGAGTGCTGTATTAGATTGAAGTGCTGTAATAGATTGAGGTGCTGTGTTAAATTGAAGTGCTGTATTAGATTGAAGTGCTGTATTAGATTGAAGTGCTGTATTAGATTGAAGTGCTGTATTATTTTGAAGTGCTGTATTAGATTGAAGGCCTGTATTAGATTGGAGTGTTGTATTCGATTGAAGTGCTGTATTAGATTGGAGTGTTGTATTAGATTGAAGTGCTGTATTAGATTGAAGTGCTGTCTTAGATTGAAGTGCTGTCTCAGATTGAAGTGCTGTATTAGATTGAAGTGCTGTATTAGATTGAAGGGCTGTATTAGATTGGAGTGTTGTATTCGATTGAAGTGCTGTATTAGATTGGAGTGTTGTATTAGATTGAAGTGCTGTATTAGATTGAAGTGCTCTATTAGATTGAGGTGCTGTGTTAAATTGAAGTGCTGTATTAGATTGGAGTGTTGTATTAGATTGAAGTGCTGTATTAGATTGAAGCGCTGTATTAGATTGAAGTGCTGTATTAGATTGAAGTGCTATATTAGATTGGAGTGTAGTATTAGACTGAGGTGCTGTATTATATTAAAGTGCTGTATTAGATTGGAGTGCTATATTAGATTGAAGTGCTGTATTAGATTGAAGTGCGGCATTAGGTTGAAGTGCTGTATTAGATTGGAGTGTAGTATTAGTTTGAGGTGCTGTATTAGATTGATGTGCTCTATTAGATTGGAGTGTTGTATTAGATTGAAGTGCTGTATTAGATTGGAGTGTTGTATTAGATTGAAGTGCTGTATTAGATTGAAGTGTTGTATTAGAATGAAGTGTTGTATTAGATTGAAGTGCTGTTTTAGATTGGACTTTAGTATTAGATTGAGGTGCTGTATTGGATTGAAGTGCTGTATTAGATTGGAGTGCTGTATTAGATTGAAGTGCTGTATTAGATTGAAGGGCTGTATTAGATTGAAGTGCTGTATAAGATTGAGGTGCTGAATTAGATTGAAGAGTTGTATTAGATTGAAGTGCTGTATTAGATTGAAGGGCTGTATTAGATTGAAGGGCTGTATTAGATTGAAGTGCTGTATTTGATTGAAGTGCTGTATTAGATTGAAGTGCTGTATTAGTTTGAAGTGTTGTATTAGATTGAAGGTCTGTATTAGATTGGAGTGTTGTATTCGATTGAAGTGCTCTATTAGATTGGAGTGTTGTATTAGATTGAAGTGCTGTATTAGATTGAAGTGCTGTATTAGATTGAAGTGCTGTATTAGATTGGAGCGTTGTATTCGATTGAAGTGCTGTATTAAATTGGAGTGTAGTATACGATTGAGGTGCTGTATTAGATTAAAGTGCTGTATTAGATTGGAGTGCTGTATTAGATTGAAGTGCTGTATTAGATTGAAGTGCGGCATTAGGTTGAAGTGCTGTATTAGATTGAAGTGCTGTATTTGATTGAAGTGCTGTATTAGATTGGAGTGTTGTATTAGATTGAAGTGCTGTATTAGATTGGAGTGTTGTGTTCGATTGAAGTGCTGTATTAGATTGAAGTGTTGTATTAGAATGAAGTGCTGTATTAGATTGAAGTGCTGTATTAGATTGGACTTTAGTATTAGATTGAGGTGCTGTATTAGATTGAAGTGCTGTATTAGATTGGAGTGTTGTATTAGATTGAAGTGCTGTATTAGATTGAAGAGTTGTATTAGATTGAAGTGCTGTATTAGATTGAAATGCTGTATTAGATTGAGGCGCTGTATTAGATTGAAGTGCTGTATTAGATTAAAGCGCTGAATTAGATTGAAGTGCTGTATTAGATTGAAGTGCTGTATTAGATTGAAGGGCTGTATTAGATTGAAGGGCTGTATTAGATTGAAGTGCTGTATTTGATTGAAGTGCTGTATTTGATTGAAGTGCTGTATTAGATTGAAGTGCTGAATTAGATTGAAGGGCTGTATTACATTGAAGGGCTGTATTAGATTGAAGTGCCGTATTAGATTGAAGTGCTGTATTAGATTGAAGTGCAGTATTAGATTGAAGTGCCGTATTAGATTGAAGTGCTGTATTAGATTGGAGTGTAGTATTAGATTGAAGTGCTGTATAGATTGATGTGCTGTATTAGATTGAAGTGCAGTATTAGATTGAAGTGCTGTATTAGATTGAAGTGCTGTATTAGATTGAAGTGCCGTATTAGATTGAAGTGCTGTATTAGATTGGAGTGTAGTATTAGATTGAAGTGCTGTATTAGATTGAAGTGCTGTATTAGATTGAAGTGCCGTATTAGATTGAAGTGCTGTATTAGATTGGAGTGTAGTATTAGATTGAAGTGCTGTATTAGATTGAAGTGCTGTATTAGATTGGAGTGTAGTATTAGATTGAAGTGCTGTATTAGATTGAAGTGCTGTATTAGATTGAAGTGCCGTATTAGATTGAAGTGCTGTATTAGATTGGAGTGTAGTATTAGATTGAAGTGCTGTATTAGATTGAAGTGCTGTATTAGATTGAAGTGCCGTATTAGATTGAAGTGCCGTATTAGATTGAAGTGCTGTATTAGATTGGAGTGTAGTATTAGATTGAAGTGCTGTATTAGATTGAAGTGCCGTATTAGATTGAAGTGCCGTATTAGATGGAAGTGCTGTATTAGATTGAAGTGCTGTATTAGATTGAAGTGCTGTATTAGATTGAAGTGCTGTATTAGATTGAAGTGCCGTATTAGATTGAAGTGCCGTATTAGATGGAAGTGCTGTATTAGATTGGAGTGTAGTATTAGATTGAAGTGCTGTATTACATTGAAGTGCTGTATTAGATTGAAGTGCCGTATTTGATGGAAGTGCTGTATTAGATTGAAGTGCTGTATTAGATTGAAGTGCTGCATTAGATTGTAGAGTTGTATTAGATTGAAGTGCTGTATTAGATTGAAGTGCTGCATTAGATTGAAGGGCTCTATTAAATTGAAGTGCTGTATTGGATTTAAGTGCTGTATTTGATTGAAGTGCTGTATTACATTGAAGGCCTATATTACATGGAAGAGCTGTATTAGATTGAAGTGCTGTATTAGATTGAAGTGCTGTATTAGATGGAAGTGCAGTATTAGACTGAAGTGCAGAATTATATTGAAGTGCTGTATTACGTTGACGTGCTGTAATAGATTGAAGTGCTGTAATAGATTGAAGTGCTGTAATAGATTGAAGTGCTGTGTTAGATTGAAGTGCTGTAATAGATTGAAGTGCTGTATTAGATTGACGTGCTGTATTAGATTGAAGTGCTGTATTAGATTAAAGTGCTGTATTAGATAGAAGTGCTGTATTAGATTGAAGTGCGGTAATAGACTGAAGTGCTGCATTAGATTGAAGTGCGGTATCAGATTGAAGTGCTGTAATAGATTGAAGTGCTGTATTAGATTGAAGTGCTGTAATAGATTGGAGTGCTGTATTAGATTGAAGTGCTGTATTAGATTGAAGTGCGGTATTAGGTTGAATTACTGTATTAGATTGAAGTGCTGTATTAGATTGAAGTGCTGTATTAGATTGAAGTGCTGTAAAGTGCTGTATTAGATTGAATTGCTGTAATAGTTTGAAGTGCTGTAATATATCTAAGTGCTGTATTAGATTGAAGTGCTCTATTAGATGGAAGTGCTGTATTAGATGGAAGTGCTGTATTAGATTGAAGTGCTGTATTAGAATGAAGTGCTGTATAAGATTGAAGTGCTGTATTAGACTGAAGTGATGCATTGAATTGAGGTGCGCAATTGCATTGAAGTGAAATAATGGATTGATTTGCTGTAATAGATTGAAGTGCTCTTTTAGATTGAAGTGTTGTGTTAGATTGAAGTGCTGTATTAGATTGAAGTGCTGAATTAGATTGAAATGCTGTATTAGATTGGAGTGTAGTATTAGATTGATGTGCTGTATTAGATTGAAGCGCTGTACTAGATTGAAGTGCTGTATTAGATTGAAGGGCTGTATTCGATTGGAGCATTGTATTCGATTGACGTGCTGTATTAGATTGGAATGTTGTATTAGATTGCAGTGCTTTATTAGATTGAGGTGCTGTATTAGATTGAAGTGCTGTATTAGATTGGAGTGCTGTATTAGATTGAAGTGCTGTATTAGATTGAAGTGCGGTATTAGGTTGAAGTGCTGTATTAGATTGAAGTGCTGTCTTAGATTGAAGTGCTGTCTCAGATTGAAGTGCTGTATAAGATTGAGGTGCTGAATTAGATTGAAGAGTTGTATTAGATTGAAGTGCTGTATTAGATTGAAGTGCTGTATTAGATTGAAGGGCTGTATTAGATTGGAGTGTTGTATTCGATTGAAGTGCTGTATTAGATTGGAGTGTTGTATTAGATTGGAGTGCTGTATTAGATTGAAGTGCTGTAATAGATTGAGGTGCTGTGTTAAATTGAAGTGCTGTATTAGATTGAAGTGCTGTATTAGATTGAAGTGCTGTATTAGATTGAAGTGCTGTATTAGATTGAAGTGCTGTATTATTTTGAAGTGCTGTATTAGATTGAAGGCCTGTATTAGATTGGAGTGTTGTATTCGATTGAAGTGCTGTATTAGATTGGAGTGTTGTATTAGATTGAAGTGCTGTATTAGACTGAAGTGATGCATTGAATTGAGGTGCGCAATTGCATTGAAGTGAAATAATGGATTGATTTGCTGTAATAGATTGAAGTGCTCTTTTAGATTGAAGTGTTGTGTTAGATTGAAGTGCTGTATTAGATTGAAGTGCTGAATTAGATTGAAATGCTGTATTAGATTGGAGTGTAGTATTAGATTGATGTGCTGTATTAGATTGAAGCGCTGTACTAGATTGAAGTGCTGTATTAGATTGAAGGGCTGTATTCGATTGGAGCATTGTATTCGATTGACGTGCTGTATTAGATTGGAATGTTGTATTAGATTGCAGTGCTTTATTAGATTGAGGTGCTGTATTAGATTGAAGTGCTGTATTAGATTGGAGTGCTGTATTAGATTGAAGTGCTGTATTAGATTTAAGTGCGGTATTAGGTTGAAGTGCTGTATTAGATTGAAGTGCTGTCTTAGATTGAAGTGCTGTCTCAGATTGAAGTGCTGTATAAGATTGAGGTGCTGAATTAGATTGAAGAGTTGTATTAGATTGAAGTGCTGTATTAGATTGAAGTGCTGTATTAGATTGAAGGGCTGTATTAGATTGGAGTGTTGTATTCGATTGAAGTGCTGTATTAGATTGGAGTGTTGTATTAGATTGGAGTGCTGTATTAGATTGAAGTGCTGTAATAGATTGAGGTGCTGTGTTAAATTGAAGTGCTGTATTAGATTGAAGTGCTGTATTAGATTGAAGTGCTGTATTAGATTGAAGTGCTGTATTATTTTGAAGTGCTGTATTAGATTGAAGGCCTGTATTAGATTGGAGTGTTGTATTCGATTGAAGTGCTGTATTAGATTGGAGTGTTGTATTAGATTGAAGTGCTGTATTAGATTGAAGTGCTGTCTTAGATTGAAGTGCTGTCTCAGATTGAAGTGCTGTATTAGATTGAAGTGCTGTATTAGATTGAAGGGCTGTATTAGATTGGAGTGTTGTATTCGATTGAAGTGCTGTATTAGATTGGAGTGTTGTATTAGATTGAAGTGCTGTATTAGATTGAAGTGCTCTATTAGATTGAGGTGCTGTGTTAAATTGAAGTGCTGTATTAGATTGGAGTGTTGTATTAGATTGAAGTGCTGTATTAGATTGAAGCGCTGTATTAGATTGAAGTGCTGTATTAGATTGAAGTGCTATATTAGATTGGAGTGTAGTATTAGACTGAGGTGCTGTATTATATTAAAGTGCTGTATTAGATTGGAGTGCTATATTAGATTGAAGTGCTGTATTAGATTGAAGTGCGGCATTAGGTTGAAGTGCTGTATTAGATTGGAGTGTAGTATTAGTTTGAGGTGCTGTATTAGATTGATGTGCTCTATTAGATTGGAGTGTTGTATTAGATTGAAGTGCTGTATTAGATTGGAGTGTTGTATTAGATTGAAGTGCTGTATTAGATTGAAGTGTTGTATTAGAATGAAGTGTTGTATTAGATTGAAGTGCTGTTTTAGATTGGACTTTAGTATTAGATTGAGGTGCTGTATTGGATTGAAGTGCTGTATTAGATTGGAGTGCTGTATTAGATTGAAGTGCTGTATTAGATTGAAGGGCTGTATTAGATTGAAGTGCTGTATAAGATTGAGGTGCTGAATTAGATTGAAGAGTTGTATTAGATTGAAGTGCTGTATTAGATTGAAGGGCTGTATTAGATTGAAGGGCTGTATTAGATTGAAGTGCTGTATTTGATTGAAGTGCTGTATTAGATTGAAGTGCTGTATTAGTTTGAAGTGTTGTATTAGATTGAAGGTCTGTATTAGATTGGAGTGTTGTATTCGATTGAAGTGCTCTATTAGATTGGAGTGTTGTATTAGATTGAAGTGCTGTATTAGATTGAAGTGCTGTATTAGATTGAAGTGCTGTATTAGATTGGAGCGTTGTATTCGATTGAAGTGCTGTATTAAATTGGAGTGTAGTATACGATTGAGGTGCTGTATTAGATTAAAGTGCTGTATTAGATTGGAGTGCTGTATTAGATTGAAGTGCTGTATTAGATTGAAGTGCGGCATTAGGTTGAAGTGCTGTATTAGATTGAAGTGCTGTATTTGATTGAAGTGCTGTATTAGATTGGAGTGTTGTATTAGATTGAAGTGCTGTATTAGATTGGAGTGTTGTGTTCGATTGAAGTGCTGTATTAGATTGAAGTGTTGTATTAGAATGAAGTGCTGTATTAGATTGAAGTGCTGTATTAGATTGGACTTTAGTATTAGATTGAGGTGCTGTATTAGATTGAAGTGCTGTATTAGATTGGAGTGTTGTATTAGATTGAAGTGCTGTATTAGATTGAAGAGTTGTATTAGATTGAAGTGCTGTATTAGATTGAAATGCTGTATTAGATTGAGGCGCTGTATTAGATTGAAGTGCTGTATTAGATTAAAGCGCTGAATTAGATTGAAGTGCTGTATTAGATTGAAGTGCTGTATTAGATTGAAGGGCTGTATTAGATTGAAGGGCTGTATTAGATTGAAGTGCTGTATTTGATTGAAGTGCTGTATTTGATTGAAGTGCTGTATTAGATTGAAGTGCTGAATTAGATTGAAGGGCTGTATTACATTGAAGGGCTGTATTAGATTGAAGTGCCGTATTAGATTGAAGTGCTGTATTAGATTGAAGTGCAGTATTAGATTGAAGTGCCGTATTAGATTGAAGTGCTGTATTAGATTGGAGTGTAGTATTAGATTGAAGTGCTGTATAGATTGATGTGCTGTATTAGATTGAAGTGCAGTATTAGATTGAAGTGCTGTATTAGATTGAAGTGCTGTATTAGATTGAAGTGCCGTATTAGATTGAAGTGCTGTATTAGATTGGAGTGTAGTATTAGATTGAAGTGCTGTATTAGATTGAAGTGCTGTATTAGATTGAAGTGCCGTATTAGATTGAAGTGCTGTATTAGATTGGAGTGTAGTATTAGATTGAAGTGCTGTATTAGATTGAAGTGCCGTATTAGATTGAAGTGCCGTATTAGATGGAAGTGCTGTATTAGATTGAAGTGCTGTATTAGATTGAAGTGCTGTATTAGATTGAAGTGCTGTATTAGATTGAAGTGCCGTATTAGATTGAAGTGCCGTATTAGATGGAAGTGCTGTATTAGATTGGAGTGTAGTATTAGATTGAAGTGCTGTATTACATTGAAGTGCTGTATTAGATTGAAGTGCCGTATTTGATGGAAGTGCTGTATTAGATTGAAGTGCTGTATTAGATTGAAGCGCTGTATTAGATAGAAGTGCTGTATTAGCTTGAAGTGCCGTATTAGCTTGAAGTGCCGTATTAGGTTGAAGTACCCTATTAGATTGAATTGCTGCAATAATTGTGCAGATACAGAATTTATCTATTTTGAAACGCACTCATTCTTCAATTTGAAATATTTTTTAATGAATTTTCCTCTAAGCAAACCATTGAAATGCATTGTCGATTTACTACTTTGTCGCAGCTGCGGTGATCTCTCTCTCTTGCTGCGATTAATGGAGCTCTCTTTATTTAATCTCATGCTCTGTTGCAGCGTGAATGTTATCATTTAATGAATGTGGTGGAGTGAAATTTGAAATGTTTTGATATTGGGCCTTGCCCTATTACACCGTGTCAACTTAATGAGACAGATAGATAGACAAGTGATCATCGGGATTACCACTCGTACATTATTCACATACTCTGTGTCATGATAAACAGATGGTTGTACTGACAGGTAATAATCAGGAGTACCACTCGCAAGTATAAACCTGCACTGTGTCACCATTAACACACTGAAAGATTGACAGTTAATAATCAGGTGTAACAATGGTACATTATTCACATACTCTGTGCGATCAAAAAATGATGGTCTATTTATAGATCATTAGAACAATTAAACTTTCATTGTTTCCTCCAATTAAATATTGGGAAGATCGAAGACATTGATTCCAACCCCGCCACAAATCTGTTCCCTAGCCATGGACTCCATCCCTGCCTAAGGCTGAACCAGACTGTTCACAAACCTGGTTTCATAATTGACGCTTAATCGAGCTTCCAACCATATATCCACAGCATAACTAAGACCGCTTATTTCCACGTCCGTAACATCGCCCATCTCTGCCCCTGCCTCAGCACACCTGCTGCTGAAACCTCCATCCATGCCATTGTTACCTCTAGACTTGACTATTCCAAATCACTCCTGGCTGGCCACCCACGATCTACCTTATGTAAACTTGAGGTCATCCAAAAATCGGCTGCCCGTGTCCTAACTCGCAACAAGTCCCGTTCACCCATCACCCCTGTGCTCGCTGACTTTCATTCGCTCCCGGCTAAGTAACGCCTTGATTTTAAAATTCTTCTGCTTGTTTTCAAATCCCTCCATTGCCTCGCCCCTCCCTATCTCTGTAATCTCCTCCAGCCACACATCCCCCCAAGAAGATAACTAAATAATGAGTACGGCCTATTAGAGGCCAGAAAGAAAGCTTGTGTGTGGAGGTGGAAGACGTGGGTATCGTTCTTAATGAATACTTTGCGACTGTCTTCACAAAAGAGAGGGACAATGCAGACATTGTAGATAAGGAGAAGGAGTGTGACATATTAGATGAGATAAACATAGTGAGAGAGGAAGTATTGAGTGGTTTAGAATTTTCCAAAGTCGATAAATCGCCAGGACCAGAACAAATGTATCCCAGGCTGTTAAGAAACACAAGGGAGGAAATAGCGGAAGCTCCGACCATTATTTTGCGATCCTCTCTGGCTACAAGTGTGGTGCCGGAGGGCTGGAGGACAGCTAACTTTCTACCATTGCTAAAAAGGGAGAAAGGGAAGGATACTGAGAAGTGTAGAAGAACATAACCTCGGTAGTGTGCAAATTGTTGGAAAGAATTTTGAGCGACAGTATTAATTGTCCTTTAGAAAGGCACGGATTAATCTAGGAGAGTTAGCATGGATTTGTTAAGGGACGATCGTGTGAGAGTAACCTGATTGAAATATTTGAGCTGGTAACAAGCAGGGTGGATGAGGGTAGTGCATTTGATGTGGTCTACATGGATTTAAGCAAGGCTTTTGACAAGATCCCACATGGCAGATTGGTCAGAAATGTAAAAGCCCATCGGTTCCAAAGGGAAGTGCAAGTTGGATCCAACATTTTCTCAGTGACAGGAATAAAAACAACAGTAATGTATATTTATATAAGGTCCTTCAGCCCATCGCGTCTGCGCCGGCCATCAAGCCCTGTCTAATCTAATCCCATTTTCCAGCATTTGGTCCGTAGCCTTGTATGCTATGGCATTTCAAGTGCTCGTCCAAATGCTTTTTGAATGTTGTGAGGGTCCCTGCCTCTACCACCTTTCAGGCAGTGAGTTGCAGATTGCAACCACCCTCGGGGTGAAAAAGTTCTTCCTCAAATCCCCTCTAAACCTCCTGCCCATTACCTTGAATCTATGCCCCCTTCTTATTGACCCCTCTACTAAGGGAAAAAGTTCCTTTCTATCTATCCTACCTATGCCCCTCATAATTTTGTACACCTCAATCAGATCCCCCCTCAGCCTTCTCTGCTCCAAGGAAAACAAGCCCAGCCTGTCCAGTCGTTCTTCATAGCTGAAGTGCTCCAGCCCAGGTAACATCCTGTTTAATCTCCTCTGCACCCTCTCCAAAGCAATTTTATAAGACAAAGGAGTATTATAAGACAACACAAATTCTCACCGAGCCACATAAGGCCAAATTAGGGCAGATGACCAAAAGCTTCATCAAAGAGGTTGGCTTTAAGGAGCATCTTAATGGAGGAAAGTAAGATAGAAATGCGGCGTGGTTTAGTGAGGGAATTACAGAGCTTAGTGCCCAGGCAACAGAAGGCACGGACACCAATGGTTGAGCAAAGGGTAATGGTCGCCGTATGTTTTTGCTGTTTCTTCTGGGGTTCTGCAAGGCTCAGTACTTGTCTCGTTGCTTTTTCTGGTGTACATCAATGACCTAGATTTCAATGTAGGGGCATGATTAACGAGTTTGCAGATGATAAAAAATGGTGGCCTTGTTGATGGTGAGGTAGAAAGCTGTAGACTACAGGAATACATCAATGGACTGGCCAGGTGGGTAGAAAAGGGGCAAATGGAATTCAATCCAGAGAAGTGTGAGGTAACGCATTTGGCGAGTGCTAAGATGACAAGGGAGTACACAATAAATGGAGGGATACTGAGAAGTGTAGAAAAACAGAGGGACCTTGGAGTGCATGTCCACATATCCCTGAAGGGAGCAGGACAGGTACATAATGTGGTTAAGAAGGCATATGGGATACTTTCCTTTATTGACTGAGGCATAGAATATAAGAGCAGGGAGGTTATGCATGAACTGTATAACACGCTAGTTAGGCCACAGCTAGAACACTGTGTACAGTTCTGGTCACCAGATTACAGGAATGATGTGATTGCACTGGAGAGGGTACAGCGGAGATTTATGAGGATTTTGCCAGGATTGGAGAATTTTAGGTATGAGGATAGATTGAATAGTCTGAGGTTGTTTTTTTTGCAACAGTGGATTATGAGAGGAGACTTAATTGAGGTGTATAAAATAATGATTGACCTAGAGAGACTCCATAGGGAGGACCTATTTCCGCTAGCAGAGAGGACAATAACCAGGGGGCATAGATTTAATTCCATTGGTAGAAGGATGAGAGTGGAGCTGAGGAGAATTTTTGCACCCAGTGGGTGGTGGGGATCCAGAGCTCACTGCCTGAAATTATGGTAGAAGCAGAGATCCTCCTCACATTTTTAAAAAGTACTTGGATATGCACTTGAAGTGCTGTAACCTACAAGGCTCAGGAACAACAGCTGGGAAGTGGGGTTAGACTGGAAAGCTCTTTTTCGGCCGACACAGACACGATGGGTCGAAAGACATTCTACTCTGCCGTAAATGCGGACTCCCTGAGATATCTGCGCTCCTCTAATTCTGGCCTCGTGAGCATCCCTGATTTTAATTGCTCAAACGTTGGCGGCCGTGCCTTCAGCTGCCTAGACCTCTGCCCTGGTATTACCTCCCTAAACCTCTCCGCCTCTCTACCAATCTTTCCACCTTTAAGATGCTCCTTAAAATCTACCTCTTTGACGAAGCTTTTGGTCATCTTCCCTAATTTCTCCTCATGTGTTTCGGTGCCAAATTTTATTTTATAACATCCTGTGACGCGCCTTGGGACGTTTTACTACGTTCAATACAAGTTGTTGTTGTCTTATCCTCTTCTGCCACTGTTATTCCTACAATTTACAGGCCAAGAACATGCATTTCAAGGTCTGATTATTCCACACAGGAACTATATTTCGTGCCTCTTCCACGATAGTAACTTATCCTGGGTTGTCTAAAGAATCCTGTCCCATAATTCGGAGGGGATATTTTTTGCATTCAGCACTTGGACTGCAGAAAATTGTTGTCTTCAATAAATAGGCTCTTTAAATAGATGCTTTATATCAATGAACTGATGAGTGTGCTTATTGTTTGATGCTTTTTTCCAGTTATTGTTAGTGTACTCCGTTCTTCTCTTCTCAGATCTCGATCGCCTCTCCAGGCTTTGAAATCTCATTCATTGGTTAATTCTGCACCGAATCTCCCAGAACAGCTGAGTCTTTCTATTGAGGACTCTGCTCAGCTCCTGATTTCGATTTATATTGCGTTCCATAGGCAAAATACTGTGGATGCTGGAAATCTGAATAAACGGAACATGCTGGAAACACTCCACAGTTCACGTAGAACCTCTAGAGAGAGAAACAGAGTTAACGTTTCATTTCAGCGACCTTTCATTAGAACTGGAAACAGTTAGAGATGTGGCAGGTTTTAAGCAGATACAGAGACAAGGAAAGGAGAGGAGGGGATGAAAGAACAAACGGGGAGGTCTGTAATGGGATAGAAGGCAGATGTGATTAAATTAGAAAAGGGATGATGCTGCATGGCAAAGTTGGGAGATAATGGGAGAAGTAAAGAAACAAAAGATGGGTCGAGAGGAGCTTTAAATGGCAACAGCAAAAACATTGCGTGTCGTCAACATACGTATGGTAACTGATGTTGTGTTTTCAGAAGACATCGTCGAAAGGTAGTATGTAGGTGAGAAAGAGAAGTGGGCCAAGTATAGATGGTTGCGGCACTCCAGAGGTAACAGCACGGGATTGGGAAGAGAAGCTATTGCAGGTGATTCTCTGGCTACGATTAGATAGTTAAGAATTAACCAAGTTAGGGAAGTTCAATCCAGCTGGACGATGGAGGGAAGGCATTCGAGGAGGAGGATGTAGTCAACTGTGTCGAAGGCTGTAGATAGGTCGAGAAGGATGAGGAGAGATAGTTTATCAAGGTCACAGTCACAGAATTTGATAAGCGCTGTTCCAGTGGCCGAGGCAGAAACCTGTTTGGAAGGGATTCAAACATGGAATTACAGGAAAGATGGGCAGGGATTTGGGAAGTGAAGAAACGTTCAATGTCATTGGAGGGGGAAGGGATGTTGGAGATGGGGCGGTAGTTTGCGAGGTCAGAGGGATCAAGCATAGGTTTTTTGAGGAGTGGGCTGAAGAAAGCAGCTATGAAGGCCGGGACAGTGCCTCCGGAGAGGGAACCGTTAACAATATCAGCGAATATGGGACCCAGGAAGAGAAGTTCACTGGTCAACAATTTGTTCGGAATAGGATCGAGGGAGCAGAAGGTGGGTCTGAGGAACAAGATGAGGTCGGAGGGAGCATTGCAGGAGATGGGATTGAATCTTTAGAAATACGTGGGTTGAATAGTAGGGCAGTGGGGAAAACGTGGGGAAGTTTGTCCCCATGGACTAGGGGAAGGGAGGGAAGCAGCAGAGGCAGCTGGACGGATGGTCTCGGTCTTTGAACAAAAAGTCCATGAGCTCCTCGGATTTACTGTCGGAGGTGAGGGTGGAGGAGCTGAGGGAGGGTGGTTTAAGAAGACAGGTTGTGGTGGAGAAGAAAAGCTGCGGATTATCCATTACGTGAGCCCCACTTTTAATTTACTGCTTGCTTTTTCTTCACTCGCCATTCCCGCTGGAACTCCTCGCTCCCTTATTTTGTTTCATTTGATTGTTTTTGTCCATCCATTGACCAACCAGTAGTAGATGTTAATATTACAATAACATAACTCTGCTACCGAATGTAGTAAGGCGAATTTCCGACCTCGGGTGCAGCCAGGAAGCTTTGAAACTTTGAATTTCATATAAGTTCCTGTCCATCGCCTCGGGCAGGGTTTGGGAATGGGATAGGATAAATCCTCCCAGATTGTCGCTTCTGATCCCTGTGCAATGACTCTGCCGCACAATGCAGGTTTATGGAATCAGGTGAGAACAATGGAATATCCCTACACTCAAATAAATAGTTTCTATCCTCAGGTGTGTAGAATGCCCTGTCGAGACTGATCTGTAATATTCTGTCCAATTTCGCTTCTCTCTCTTGCAGTTAACTTGATTGCGATTGTGATCCTGTCCCGAGCAAAGTGTGGGCTCTCCGATTGTATCAGTCGATATCTTCTGGCAATGGTGGTGACCGATCTACTGGTCATTGTCAACGAGGTCATATTTCTTCGCAACATTTATCATATTTACCCGGGATCTTTCCTGTCCATCACCCCTGTATGCAGTGTTGTCCTTGTCCTGGCTCGTGCATCCATAGACTGTTCTGTCTGGTTAACAGTCACTTTCTCCTTTGATCGCTTTGTTGCTATTTGTTGCCAAAAGCTGAAAACAAAATATTGCACCAAGAAAACTGCGGCTGTGGTTATAGCAACAACCTGCATTCTGCTGAGTTTGAAAAGTGCTACTTGGTACTTTACATATGAACCTAAGGAGATCATCGACAATGTACCGTGGTTTTGTGTTATAAAACCAAGCTGTTTTACTGAGCCCGGATGGGTGGCATTTGACTGGTTTGATACGGTTTTTACCCCACTGATTCCATTCGCTTTAATTCTGTTGCTCAACGCTCTGACCGTCAGACACATTTTAGTGGCCAGTCGGGTCCGGAAGGGACTGAGGGGTCAGAGCAAGGGAGAGAATGGCAGTGACCCAGAGATGGAGAGCAGAAGGAAGTCCGTCATTTTACTCTGCACAATTTCCGGCAGCTGCATACTTTTGTGGTTCACATATGTTGTAGACATTTTATATTATACCATTGCAGACTCAAATTCCAGAGATTACAATGATTCATTAATTATTTTTTCACGAGTCGGATATATGCTGCAGAATTTAAGTTGCTGCACAAACACATTTATTTACGGGGTGACTCAGTCCAAGTTCAGAGAGCAGTTCAAGAGTGCGGTGAAATATCCGGTTACCCTGATTATTAAATTAATTAATAAAAAACAACTGAGCTAAGCCCAGAGGTGGTACCGAGTGTTTCCAGGTCACTATTGTAATATTGATCCCTAGGTGTCCCTCTCCTGAATTGCAGCAGGAATCGCTCGATATCTGCATTACATTCAAGGACAGGTTAGAAATTGGGTTTCGGGTCAGGTCGCTATTTTGATTGGCTGCTCCGGCATTTGTGTTTCACGTGCAAGGCAACTATTGTGTTGAGTTTCAGCTAAGCTCTTGTGTTAATCAGTTCATCCATTTCATGCAACAATCCGTGTGTCTCATCCACAGTGATATCTGCTCAACAGGGAGACTGACAGAGCTGGGCTGTAGTTTACAGCACATGACATACAGTTTGGAGACTTTTTAAAAATTAAACCATCAGTTTTATTTATGTATTGAAGATAACAACAATCTCAAACTGAAGGAAGTCTTTGAATATTAATAAATAAACATGACGATTTATTGAACCGTACGACTCCTTACTTGTCAACTGGCACTTTCTAATGTTGGCTTTCTATGAATCATTTGAGCTAATGTTTTTTATATTGTTAGGTCCTACTGTCTCTCAGCTGTGCCCTCTATTTGTCCTATTCACTCTCTATTTCTGAATCTCTGAACTTCCTATTTGTCTTTCAATCTCTCCGCTTGTTCCTTGTTATAACTGCTTTCTATATCTCGGTGATTCACTTGTAGTTGCTTTTCCTGTATCCATCTTCATCTCTTTGTCTACCTTTAATTTCTTAGTTCCAGCGCTCATTAAATGTACTAATCAGAGATAACATAATGGTAGTAGAAAGAAATGATATATCAAACAGTAAGATAGAAATAGAATCCATTTGTACTGTCAAAAAGGCTGAGACGGGATCGCTCACTCTAATTGGGATAAACTATAGATCACCTAATAGTGGAAGGGAAGTGGAGGGAGAAATATACATGGAAAGCTATGAAATGCGTAAAATACATGGAATAGAATCACCGAGATTTCCACCACCACAATATAAACTGGCAAGAAGAGGGAGGGATATGGGGCAATGGAATGCAGTTTTTGTGGTTTGAACAGAACATTTTTACACCGGACATAAGAATCCCAACAAACAATGAGTGACTGTTGGAAGTAGAAATGAGAAATGGGTCAAAGCAGGCAACTGAAGCAAGTATAGGGGAGCACATAGGCAAAGGCGATCACAACATAATAAGGTTTAAGAGATTGAGTGAGAAAGACTTATGTAGACAAAGACCAATGTAATATAATGGGAAAAAGCTTCTTCTAAGGGGATGAGAATGGAATTAGGACACGTTAACTGGAAAAAATACTGACAAAGAGCTGTGGCAAATATTTACAAATATATAGCTCATGAAAATTATGTGGAAGTTTACTCCATTAAAACACAGACCAAACTATTCAATAATGAAACAGCACTGATAAATAAAGGGAAAAGGGTGAGTTGAAATGAAAGAAAATGGCATAAACTAATACATAGACATGAATGAGAGGATGACAAAAGGGATAGGAAAAGTTAGGAAATAAGTCATCAACCAATCAGGAAAGCAAAGAGGAATTATGAAAAAACACATACATAACACAAGGAAAATTAAGATTGAGAAAAGGCCGCTAAGGGAGGCACAATATAAAATCACAGGTAATCACAGAAGTCAAGATGGCGGCCGAGACGGTCCGGTGCCAAGCGCGCTCTCCCTGCTTCGGGCGGCCGCTCTCGCCGCTCACTCCCGCAACCGGAGCGAAGTGTTCGGCGAGTCGGGTGGAGGCAGCACAGCGAAACGAGCAGCAGCAGCAGCCATGACGACCCGCTACAGCACGTCAGCTGGCAGCTCCTTGGCGGGAAGCTCGCAGTCCGACTGGGAGGAGGGGAGCCGGGCATGGTGGCCAGAGGTCAGATTGTGAGCAGGAGAAGCAGGCCACCACACGTGGAGCCGGCAACAGTGAAGAGGAGGCTGCGGTGACGAGGAGGACGGAGCGGCTGAGGGACATCGTGCTCCCACTGCCACTGGATGCCATTGAATTGACTTTCTGAACACGGCGCTGTCAGAATAGCTGACGTGTCCCTACGGGGAGTAAGCGTTGCATTGTACTTGTACTAGTACTAGTTACATATGGCAAATAAAATTGAATTGAATTGAATTGAAATTTACGGCGCAGAAGGAGGCCATTCATCCCATCATGTCTGCGACGGAAATTTCATTGAAATGGCAGAAATGTTGAACAGTTACTTTGCTCAGTTCAAAGGGTAGATCGTGACACCATTACCATGAGCATCGCCCCGGTAGCCCCCGGACCCGATCTTCGGTTCCGCCCTCAGCAGCATTGCCGGATGAAAACACCTTCAGCTGCAGGAGACGTTGTTCGGGAGGCCGGGCGCTTGGGGGGCGGAAGTTAAAGGGGAGGTTGCCGAGGTAATTAGGAAAATTTCTATTGTATTTTTAAAGATTATTTTCAATTCTCCTGGGCCGCCATCGATCAGCCCGGCACTCCACTGGAGTTCCTGCGGCTGATCGGGCCGGATCGCGGCTGCCGTCGGTGACCTGCTAACCGGTCCCAAAGCACTCCCTACAGTGCTGGCCCTTCCCTTTAATGGAGGGAAGAACCCGCGGATTGCTGCACTACTACTGCCCTACCTGCGTCCTTTAGTGCTCCAGAACGGAAGTGGAGCGCTTGATTTACACTCCACGTCCTTCCGGGAGCACAACAAATAACGTTACAAAAGCTGGGACTCATTAACACCTGGCGCTAAGTCTCGCAGCTTTCTAAAATTACCGCCCCCAAACGGGGCGATAATGAAGTTCTCCCCAAGCGGGGCGATAATGAAGTTCTCCCCAAGCGGGGCGATAATGAAGTTCTCCCCAAGGACTTTCAAGAGGCATTCGATAAGGTGCCACATAGTAGACTCATGACTAAAGTCAGAGCACGTGGCGTTAGGGGACAAGTAGTAAAATGAATAGCAAACAGTGGTACAATTAGATACTAGGGGTTAAAGTTACCGACTCAATCTGGTTGAAGGCGGGAAGTGGAATTTCAAAGGGATCGTTGCTGAGACAGCAGCTGTTCACCCTTTACATAAATGTTTTGGATCCTGGAATCGGAAGTACAATATCAAAGTTTGCGGATCACACCAAATTGCTGGGTATAGTTAATACTGAGCAAGACTGCCACAAATTACAAGACCACATTAACAAACTTATAAATTGGGCATGTTAAATGGCAATTTAATTTCAATATAGATAAGTGTGAGGTGGTGCCTTTTACTAGGTGAATGTGGAAGCCACATACAGCTTACAAAATAAGAAATTAAATGGGGTAAATTCGCAAAAGGATCCAGTGGTACCAATCGACAAATCATGAAAAGTAGCAACGCAGGTTGACAGAGCCATAAAAAGTGCAATAAACTGCATTGGATTAAAATCTATTTGAATTGAATTCGAAAGCAGAAAATTTATGTTGATCTCATATAGAACACAAATAATACTGTAGACAGTTCAGGTTTCCAAATTACAACAAGGATATAAACAAACTTGGGGAAGTGCAATAAAGATTTAAAAGGACGACACCAGAGCTGAGAGGATGCAAGTATCCGGATAGACTGAGCAGGCTGGGGTTCTTTTCTCTGGAAAACAGAAGACTGAGAGGGGACAAGTTGGAGGTCTTCAAAAATTATGAACATTTTCGATGGGCTAGATGTAAAGCAATTGTTTCCAATTGTCGGGGATTCCAAAACTAGGGGCAAATAATGTCAAATGGTCGCTAAGAAATTAAACATGCAATTCAGAAGAAACTCCTTTATTCGTGAGAACGTGTAACTCACTACTACAAGGTGTGTTTGGGGCGAATAGCATAGATACTGTTAAGGAGAAGCTAGATTAGTAAATACAGGAGAGAGGAATAAGAACTGAAGAATATAAGAACATAAGAAGTAATAGCAGCAGTAGACCATATGGCCCCTCGAGCCTGCTCCACCATGCAATAAGATCATGGCTAATCATCGACCTCAACTCCACTTTCCCGCCCGATCTCCATATCCCTTGATTTCCCTAGAGTCTAAATATCTATCTATCTCAGCCTTGAATATACCCAAATACTCAGCATTCACAGCCCTCTGGGGCAGAGAATTCTAAAGATTCACAACCCTCTGAGTGAAGAAATTCCTCCTAATCTCAGTCTTAAATGGCTGACCCCTTATCCTGAGACTATGCCCCCTATTTCTAACCACTCCAGTCAGGGAAAACAACCTCTAAGCATCTACCCTGTCCATTCCCTTCAGAATCTTGTAAGTTTCAAATGGATCACCTCTCATTCTTCTAAACTCCAGAGAGTATAGACCCATTCTACACACTCTCTCATCATAGGAGAGCCCTCTCATCCCAGGAATCAATCTAGTGAACGTTTGTTGCACTGCCTCTAAGGCAAGTTTATCCTTTCTTAGATAAGGAGACCAAAACTTGCATAGCACTCCAGGTGTGGTCTCACCAAGGCCCTGTACAATTGTAGCAAGACTTCCTTACTCTTATATTCCAACCCCCTTGCAATAAAGGCCAACATGCCATTTGCCTTTCTTATTGCTTGCTGTACCTGCATGCTAACTTTCTGTGTTTCTTGCACGAGGTCACCCAAATCTCTCTGAACACCAACATTTGAACGTTTCTCACCATTTAAAAAATATTATTTTTTTCTGTTCTTCCTACCAATAGAAGGAAAAATTGATAGGGTGAGATGAATTAAGTTGGGAGGAGGCTCGTATGGAACATAAAGATCGGCATTGACCTGTGCTGTAAATTCTATGAAATTCTATGTAACATTCAAAAGAAAATTGGCTCGATACTTGAAAAGGAAATCATTGCAGGGCTACGGGGAAGGAGCGGGGGAGTGGGACCAATTAGATCTTTGAAAGAGTCGGCACAGTCACAATGGGCCGAATGGCCTCCTTCTGTGCAGTGTGACTCTATGATGGTACAGTACATTGTAAAGGTACAGCGATATGAGAAAGATTCAATGGATTCACGCCGGAGAGAGACCGTTTGAATGTAAATTGTGTAAGAAACAATATTACGCATTTACAGCCTTCACAAGAGAGCAGTGGATCCACACGGCAGTGCGAGAGAGTCTGAGTGTAGCGTGTGTGGAAAATGATTCAATGGGCCGGATTTTCCGATCCCCACGACGACGTACAAGGCGTGCTAGCACCCAAAGGACCTCGCAAGTTTCATACATACGAAGCGCATGAATTCTCTTGACAGATCATCGGCATGCCCTGGAAAAGGGCCTCCGCGGGTAGAGAGTACCGCTGTCTACACAACTTCCACCTGCTGAAATCCTTTAAAAACCTTACGCCTGGTAAAAGCAGGCTGAAGTCCTGATTTTACCAGCATAAGTGTTTAAAAAAATTTAAATGTTCACTCATTTATAATTCAAAAATATTTTTAAAAAGGTAAGTTAATTTTTAAACCCCTAACAAACTTTACTTATTTTTTCAAAAAATTAATTGTTTGTTTAAAATATTTAAATTAATCTAATTTTAACTATTTTTAAATCGGTGATGTTTAGTGATCCCCGTTCATACATTTGACAGATCTATGCGTAGAGACCTCAAAAAATGTGAAGGGGGATTCCCTTCTTCGATTGTTTCCCCATGGCCCACATGATCGCAGGGATGCTTGTGAATCGCGGGCGCCCCTGGGATTCCTGGGCCTCTGCACATTTCGGAGAGCACAGGCCCAGGATCGGAGGACCCGGTGCCTACGGAGCCAGCAGGTAAGTGTGTAGATTTTTTCTGATCGGAGGCATCCGCATGCAGGAAGCCTGTGATCGGAAATTCAGTGCCAATGTGTCCGATAGTCGGGCCGTACATGTGGCGAGTTCACACGGGAGGTAAACGGTTTGAATGTGCGGTGCGTAAGGAACGATTCTGAAGATCAAGTCACTTGATGGGGCATCGGTGAATTAATCCTGGGGAGAAATGATTTAGTCTTTGAATGCTTTAATAGATCCGGCAGTTTGAAATGCCCTGGTGAATTCCTGCAGCTTGTACGTATTTGAATGTTGTGTGTGCGGAGAGTGATTGAAACTGTAAACGAGCCTCACACAGTTACACGGTGTGTGAAGGTAACATGCTCAGACTCCTGATCTAACACACTGCACACTTGTTAATTCATGTTGTGAAATCTCTCCATCACTGGGGTTTTCCTCGCCTTATGTCTGGGTGTGTTGTGGACTCCGTGATAGAGATTGATTGCTGTGATTAGACAACAAGCCCAGTATCGTCTGGTGCGATTACCAGGATGGGAGAAGGGCAACTCGATGGACCTCGGTCTTTCTTCACACCGGAAAGAGACCGGTTAACCAACTTAAACACAAATAAACCAACAGCACATTCAAGGGGAAGCCAGTGTTTAAAGGGAAAGGGCAAAATAAACCGACAGCCTGTTAAAGGGGAGGCCAGTATTTAAAGGGAAAGGGATAAATAAACTGGCAGCCTGTTAAAGGGGTGGTCAGTATTTAAAGGGAAAGGGATAAATGATGCGACAGTATTTTATTGTAACAGCATTATTTTATTATATCTCTCTGCCTCTATTTCTCCTCTGTCACTTTCTCCCTGTCTCCCTCTGTCTTTTTGCCTCTCTCTGTAGCGGTCCCCTCGTTCCCTTTCTCTCTGTCTCTGCCTCTCTCTCTTCCAATTCCTTCTATTGTTTCTCTTTTCTCTCTCTCCTGTCTTTCTTTCTCTTGCCTGGTCTCTCTCCTAGAGTCACAGTCTTACATCACAGAAGGAGGCCAATTGGTCCGCTGTGCCTGTGCCGGCTCATTGAAAGAGCTGTCGAAATTAATCCTGTAACCGGCCTTTTCCCCATAAACATGCAAATTAGTCATCTGCATCGAATAAACTCAATCTTCCTATTCCTAATTTTAAGCAAATAGATTCACGTTTTGCACCAATTACATTGATGCACTAATGCAGTCGTGCTTTACTGGAGTCTATGAATAAAAGTGTTTTTCCAATTACTTTTATCACTGTTAAATATATTGTAACTAGTTATGTTTATCTCCCAGTCCCGCCCCAGTAGAAGCCATGTCTAAGCAGATGCCTTTTGATAGAAACCCTCCCCAGAGCAATTTGAGAGGTTTAACTCCAGAAATGCGAGTTTGTAGGAATGTCTAGTTCCTATCAAGAGACTGAGGTCGACTCAGGCGATCAAACAAACGATGTTTAATGTAAAACTAACTGAGTTTAACAAACAAATGCACGAGAACTACGAATACAGGTCTAGTCAGTTCGGAGGCTCAATGAGGACTGCCTGGGCGGTCCCATGGCTGGCAACATGATGTCATCACATTTGCCTGCGCTCTTATAGGGACCACGCTCTGTACATGCAAACAGTATATACAAAGATACAGACTCAGGCTGTAGCTAACATATTATTAAAGGGAATTATATACAGCTGATCAGAGTCCCTTAGTGGCTCCACCACAAGTTTAGAACTTTCAGCAAAGATTAAACAGGCTGAGACTAATTTCCACAAGAGAGAGAACGCTGATGGGTGATGTAATAGAGGGCCTGAATATTATGAAGGGGTTTGATAGGGTAGACGTGGAGAAAATATTTCCACTTGTGGTGGGCTCCAAAACTGGGGTCATAAATAGCAGACAGTCACTAATAACTCCAATAAAGATTTCAGGAAAAACGCCTTTACCCACAGAATGGTTAGAATGCGGAAATCGCTATGCCAAGGAATAGTTGTGGCGGATAACATTGGTACATTCAAGAAACAACGGATAAACACATCAGGGGAAAGGAATACCAGGATGTGTAACAGAGTTAGAGGAAGTACAGTGGGAGGAGGCTCCTGTAGAGCAGGGGCACCGCCATGGACAGGCTGGGCCCAATGGCCTGTTTCGGTGCTGTCAAATCCAGGTCACTCTTTGTCATTCTATCTGTTAAGCCAGACCTGGGTGCAGCACAGAAAGGAAAATCTGGCGGTGATTACCGTGAGCATTACAGAACCCCTCGGATTTTGCTGCAGGCTCGATTTTACCCTAACCCTCCGGGTGGGATGGGGGCACTTTTGAGTAGACGACCGTTTTACACCCGTCGATTTTACACTCCAAGTGAACGCTGGATTAAAATCGGTGTTTAACTCAGACGGAAATATAATTGGGCGGGGTGTAACATCCATTTCCAATCTGCTATTACCCGCTTTGCGCTACCGGCCCAGAGCAATTTCACTCCCATAGATCAAAGGTAAGAAGTCACACAACACCAGGTTATAGTCCAACAGCTTTATTTGAAATCACAAGCTTTCGGAGCGCTGCTCCTTCGTCAGGTGAAGTGGAGAAATGCATAAAAACACAGCTTATATAGTCAGAGGCCGTTCAGCCCCTCCATCCTGTTCCACCATTCCCAGTTGATATTCTTACCTAATAAAAATCGATCAATCTCAGTCTTGAGAAAATCAATTGGCCCAGCATTCGGAGCACTGTGAGGAGCACTGTGAGGAGCGGGGTGAGGAGCACTGTGAGGAGCGGGGTGAGGAGCACTGTGAGGAGCACTGTGAGGAGCGGGGTGAGGAGCACTGTGAGGAGCACTGTGAGGAGCGGGGTGAGGAGCACTGTGAGGAGCACTGTGAGGAGCGGGGTGAGGAGCACTGTGAGGAGCACTGTGAGGAGCACTGTGAGGAGCGGGGTGAGGAGCACTGTGAGGAGCACTGTGAGGAGCGGGGTGAGGAGCACTGTGAGGAGCACTGTGAGGAGCGGGGTGAGGAGCGGGGTGAGGAGCACTGTGAGTAGCACTGTGAGGAGCACTGTGAGGAGCGGGGTGAGGAGCACTGTGAGGAGCACTGTGAGGAGCGGGGTGAGGAGCACTGTGAGGAGCACTGTGAGGAGCGGGATGAGGAGCACTGTGAGGAGCACTGTGAGGAGCGGGGTGAGGAGCACTGTGAGGAGCACTGTGAGGAGCGGGGTGAGGAGCACTGTGAGGAGCACTCTGAGGAGCGGGGTGTAGATTCCTATTATCACTTGTGTGAAAAATGCCTCATAATATCACTGCCAAACAGCAGAGACTAAATTTAAGACCACGCCTTCTTGTTCGGGATTTCCCTACCAGTGGAATTCATTTCCCTGTATCTACCCTTTCCAATCTTTGAACCATTTTAAATCCCTCGATTAGATCAGCACTGAAACTTCTCAAACCAAAGGAATGCAAGATTTATACAACATGTCCTTATAATTTACACCTTTAAGCTCTAGTTATATTCTGGCGAGTCTGCGCTGCTCCCACTCCAATCCCAATATATAATTCCCGATTCAGTGCCCAAACTGGAAGGCAGTAATCCAGATGGAGTCTGACCAAGGCTTGTTGCAATGTTTCATGGTATGCTTCCAAATATAACCTTCCGTTCATTAATGATTGAATTCCGTTTTATTATGAGAGCTTCTAATAATTCGTCAGTGGTTTATTGATTTTATTGTCACATTGATCCATTTATTGTTAACGCTCCATTAATTGCTGGATGTTATTTAATTCCCGCTGTACTACAGATCAATGTTGAACTATTATTTGTACTACAATTTCCACCTGAGCATTCCCCACATTCCGCTTTGACAAAGACAATTGTGCCTGAAATTGCGATCGGAGGCTTCCCGCAGACGGAAGCCTGCGACCAGCAAACACGATCCACATTTACCTGCAGTCCCTGCGCCCACAGGCAGTTGTGCTTTCATCCTGGGGACTCCTGGGCAGCGTATGACGTCACGCCATCCAGGAGCGCAGCGTGCGCGGAGCCTCAGACTTCGATCGTAGGGGAGACCCGCCCACAAGACACGTCAAATTTATATTAGCATTGGCCACGCCCCCGATATTTCTCACCTCACCAGAGCCTTCACCATTGAAAGTAACTTAATCTCAATGGTCAGTTCTTTCTTTCTTTTTAAAAACTTTTGTAAACTTGAAATTTTTTAAAGACTTTTAGATGGATTTAAAGAATTTTACACAGTTTTAAAGAATTCTAAAGACATTTAAAACAGCTTAAAGAGTTATTAAAGCCTTGAAATAATTTTCATTAATTTTAATCAAACAGCAAAGTGAACTGGAAGGAGCGAGCACAGTTGTGATGATGAAGAGAGCTCAGAATTTCACTGATGATGACATCGGCACACTCCTCAATGAGGTTGAGGAGAAGGGCATGTGGGTCATTGGGACCGAGATGTCCAGAGCATCGCGGAAAGGACAAATGACAGCTTGAACTCCACCATTCCAGGGACAGAGGAACAATGCCGCAAAAAATGAATGAATTGATGCCATCTGCCAATGTTTGTACAGTTATTAGAAATGTCAATTGTAAAATTTATTAAAATTTAACTTTAATATTTTAAAACCTGTTTAGTTGCATTGCTGTTGTAAAGTGACTTCATTATCCAGGCATCTGAGCTCGTCATAACAATTAATGACTGTGGAGCAGGTTTGGGTCACTGATCGTGCTTAGAAACATCTTTGTCTTCCACAGATTTGAGGTGTGAAATTTCAATTAGTGAACAATTCCCTGTCTCCAAAGCAGCCTCTGGTCCTGTTTCCAAAGCAGGTGGGTGGGTGGCCTCTGCAGGGAAAACTGAAGCTTCATTTTCATTTCTGTTTGCAATTTAGAGTAAAATGAAACATATCGCCAGAGAGTGTGCTCTGACAGGCGGTGGTGTTGTCACTCTGAGGGAGATATCGGAGCAAGAGGAAAGGGTTGCAAGGAATCAGTCATGGCTGTTCGGTGACTGGTGAACCCAATCAGACATTGGGGTAAGGAAAGGTGAGTTGGTCTGTCCAGCTGTATGTTTAAAACTGGAAGGTGTGCGTTGAATATCAGCTTCTGTAATGTGGCAGATCGTGCTTCACCATTGTAAATGTTTACTGTTTCCTTCCCACAGGTGGCCAGCTGTCTTCTCACACGCGGGATGAACAGTGTGTTGAGTCAGCGGCTGCAGAGGGCATTGGGGAACGGGTTACAGATGCAGTGGTATGGTAAGTGAGGTGGAGGAAGAGGAATTTATGGAGTGTGAGTTAGTTGAATGGGAGGGTGTGGACCCTGGGTGGCTGCACATCACCTCTCCATCTCCTGGCTCCTCTGGCTGTTCCAGGCATAGATCACTGTCATTCCACAGCCAGACACCAACCTGATACGGCAGAGCAGGTGGGAGAAGCAGCAAGAGATGTAACACAACAAAATAGCATAGATACTCAGGTGCAACAGGTTGAAGGGTTGAGGCAAGATATGGTTACTCTTCATGCGAAGAAACTTGACTCTCTTGCCTCTATCATGGGGGGATTGATGTTCTTGAGAGCAGTACATTGCAATAATTTGGACATGGGTCTACAAACCATCAATCAGTTTGGCACAACTGCAGAGACAATTGTTAATGAGCTCGCCATGGCTTCACACAGCGTTTTTGATTTAATGGGCCAAATTCAATCTCGCGCTTAAGCAGCTTAATGAGTCTCTCATTCAACTATTGGAGTTAAAGACAGCAGGTTCACTGCCGTTCATTTGACCCCGCAGAACCCCACTTGCCTGCCCCCAGCGCAGACACAGTGCAGGCCCACAGACAGCAGCTCCAACAATTATGTTTGAAGAAATCCTTGCTTTTCAGCAGCAGCAGCAAATCTGTCACGAGCCACCTGATGACGGGCAGGAGATGGCACACAGGGATCTTTCACTTGGCATAAGCGGGCTCTGGTCACGGGGAAGGACAAAGTGCAGGAGACAGTAGGGTGCCACCTTTACACGTTCCAACTCCTTCGACCCTCAGGTACAGATGCGAGGGGGCATATTTGTCAATTCTTTAATGTTTGCTATTATATAAATGTTGATGTTTTGTTATATCTTGAAATTTATATATGTGACTGATAGTGTATATAACCATTTTGTTTCATATGTAACATCGAGTAATTTTAACATTTTTTCAACTTATTTATTAACAAGCAATTTAACACTACAACTGTTTAAAAAGTAGAAAATAGTTGGTTTACATCTTGAATGTGTTTATTGCGCTAAGAAACCCAAACAGACTCTTTAATTTGGTTAAATTTTTGATCAACCAATTTATCTTTGCAAATGTTTACTAAGTAGAAAAAAGCCAGTTAACAAATTGTAATTAAAGACTTAGAACATCAAAAAGTACATCCAAAGTCTTTGATGCTGCAATAAAAGTTCACTGTTTCACTTTAAATTGTGTGTGTTCTTTTCTGTGTCTTGCTGGGAGAGGGGGAGGTACAAGGCGACACTATCATCATCCCGTAAACTTATTCGCTACTAACAGTTCCCCAGCAGCTCTGCTTTCGGCAGCACTTGGGTCCTTCCCATCAGGCCTGACCACAGGCACATTGACATCGTCCATGTCCTCCATTTCAGCAGGGAGCTTCTCTGCAGGGTTAAGGGTCAGTCCTTCCGGCAGGGCAAAGTTGGTCAAAGTGCAACAGGCCACCACAATCCTTGGCACTTTCAGAGGAAAATACTGCAAGGTCCCTCCTGACCTGTCCAGGCACTGGAAGCGTGATTTCAGAACCCCGATTGTCCTCTCCACCACTTGCCGTGTGGACACGTGTGCCTGGTTGTATCTCTCCTGAACCTCATCATTGGTCCTGCGGTATGGAGTCATCAGTTGCGGTTTTAGCGGGTAACACTTGTCGCCCAATAATCACGCGGATCCTAGAGGCAATGTGCTGAGGGTGCCATATAAGTCCCAGTGATGGAGGGCGAAGGAGACATGAGCACTTCCGCAGTGATCTGCATTCACCTTAGGATCCTGAATTACATCACAGACTCTCACAACATTTAATGAATGAAACCCCTTCCTGTTGATGTTGTCACAGGTGCATCAATTGGTGTCTTCAATGCAACATGGGCTCCATCGACGGCCCCAATGACTTTGGGGAAGCCAGCAATCCTATAAAATCGAAGGGCATCTCCTTTTGCTGCCGACGGGAGAAGTCGAAGTCTATGAATGCTGAAGCCCTATGTTAAATGGCTTCTGTGACCTGAGAATGCAGGCCTTCGCAGCAGCAGTCTGGGTGATGTTTGAAATGTCACCAGTGCCTGACTGAAATGAGCCGTATGCAAAGAAGTTCAATGCTGTGCTTACCGTCATGTTCACTGACAAGGCAGTGCAGGTCTTCGAGAGTGTTTGAAGGTCCTCCTTTAACATGTCGCATAGTCAGCCATTTGCCTCTTTACTGAAGCACAGCCTCCTCACACACAACTCCTCCGACAGCATCTCAAATGATCGCCTCTCCCTTTACACTCGCTGGGGTGGGTAGTCAGGCGACCGTGATGGTTCCTCAGTTTCTTTGCTGATCCCTGGTGTGTTCGCTAATATGTTACAGAATCACACCGAGGATCTGGGCAAGATCGTCAAGAGGCATGTTTTTCTCTCACAGGCTTCCTATTTAAACAGATGAAGTGCATGTAGGGAAAAAATGGAAAGAGTTGTAAAAGTAATTTTAATAAAATGAGTGATTAGAAATTCACGTTGGGCTATGGTGGTATCAGATCGGGCACACGTCATTACCGGCTGATGAGTATCTCCATCCCAGGTGTATTTCTAAGACCTCTAACATTTTCACAAAATCATACATAAATAATTCCTATATTCTGGCATAATCATTTTAAACGTTTTTAAATGTGCAATAAATCATTTCTGAACAGTCATTTTCAAATTTAAATAAAATGAAATCTAATTGCTTACCTTGCCCAGAGCGAGAGTTCCTCTTTAAATTACCCACACTCCTCAAAACAAGATCCAAAACCAATTACATATTTAACAAATTAAAGTTGTTTAAAAACTTACAGCAGGCTTTCTGCAAAGAACCTTGTTCCCTTTCGCAGCTAAAAATATCCCGATTCCCAGCCCCCTGCTTCCCAGGTCTTCCTCCTCCTGATTCCTCAGATAGAATGCGAGCTGTCCGCCTGCTGTTATCTGTCGCAGTTGTTTCCAAAGTAGCTGCAATCCAGTAGTTGAAAATCCTCGCAGGTCTGTGCCGGCAGTGCTACCACTCCTGCGCATGCGGAGGATCTGTCAAGATGATTCTCCACAGATCGCAACTGCCGAGTATCAGCGCATGGGCTTCGGACGCACCCGTGGGAGTCGCAACGCGCCTTGTTCAGACCCCATCTGGATTACTGCCTTCAAGTTTGGGCACTGAACATCGGGAATTATATATTGGCATTGGCGCGGGTGCAGCGTAGTCTCGTCAGAATATAACTAGGGTTAAAAGGTTTAAATTATGAGGACATGATGGATAAACCTTGCATTCCTTGGGTTTGGAAAATTGACTGGTGATCTAATGGAAGGATTTAAAATGGTTCAAATTTGGTCAGGGTAGATTCAGGGAAAGTATTTCTCCTCGGAGGGGAACTCCGAACAAAAAGGCCTGGTATTAAAATTAGAGCTCCGATGTATCGGAGTGATATTATGAGGCACCTTTTCACACAAATGATAGTATGAACCTGGAGCCCGCTCTTTACAGTGCTGGGGATGCTGGGTCAATAGATCATTTCAAGACTGAGATTGATCGATTTTTGTTAGGTAAGAGTATCAAGTGATCTGGATCAAGGCCGGTACATGAGGTTGAGTTGGTCTATTGAATGGTGAAACAGGCTGGAGGGGCTGAACGGCCGAGTTTGGTTCCTGCGTCCCTTTGATCGATGGGAGTGAAATTGGTCTGGGCCGATAGCGCAAAGCAGGTAATAGCAGATTGGAAATGGCTGTTACACCCCGCCCAATTATATTTCCGTTTGAGTTAAACACAGATTTTAGGGGAGAGAGAGAGAGAAACAGGGCAAGAGGAACAAAGAGGGGAGCGAGAGAAAAGAGAAAGTACAGAAAGAGATGGAAGTGACAGAGACAGAGAAAGGGAACGAGGGGAGCGCGACAGAGAGACAAGAAGAGAATGGGAGACAGCGAGAATGTGAAAGAGGAGAGAGAGAAAGAGAGACAGAGAGAAACAGAGTGAGAGAAAGTGAATGGAGAAGCAGAAAAAGATAGACAGAGAGATAGAGAGAGAGAGATATAAAGAATGATGTTACAACAAAAGATGGTCGCTCATTTATCCCTTTCCCTTTAAGCACTGACATCCCCTTTAAAGTGCTGTCAGTTTATTTATGTTGAAGTTGGATAACCAAACTCTCTCCGGTGTGAAGAAAGACCAAGGTCCATCGAGTTGCCCTTCTCCCATCCTGGCAGTCGCACCATACAACGATACTGGGCTTGTTGTCTAATCACAGCGATCAATCTCTGTCACTGAGTCCACAACACACCCAGACATGAGGCGAGGAAAACCCCAGTGATGGAGAGATTTCAGCAGATGAATTAGCAAGTGTGCAGTGTGTTAGATGAGGAGTGTCTGAGCATTTTACCTTCACACACCTTACTTTTTTGCGAGGCTCATATACAGTTTCAATCACTCTCCACATAAACAACATTCGAACACGTCCAACTTGCAGGAATTCACCAGGGCATTTCAAACTGCCGGATCAATGAAAGCATTCAATGACTGAATCATTTCTCCTCAGGGTGAATTCACCGATGCCCCATCCAGTGACTTGATCTGTAGAATCGTTTCATACGCATCGCGGATTCAAACCGTTTCCCTCCCGTGTGAACTCGCCGATATACGGCCCGACTACCGGACACATTCAATCAATTTCCACACATGCTACACCCAAACTCTCTCTCTCTCTTCCGTGTAGATTTGACGACGTCTTATGAAGGCTGTAAACGCGCAATATTGTTTCTTGCATAGGATACATTCAAACGGTCTCTCTCCGGCGTGAATCCATTGAATCTTTCTCACATCGCTGCATCCTTACAATGTACTGTACAATCGTAGAATCACACAGCACAGAAGCAGGCCATTCAGCCCATCTGTCCTGTGCCGACTCTTTCAAAGATCTAATTGGTCACACTCCCCCGCTCCTTCCCCATAGCCCTGCAATGATTTCCTTTTCAAGTATCGATCCATTTCCCTTTTTGAACGTTACATAGAATTTAACAGAATTTACATCACAGAAACAGGCCATTCGACACAAGTCTTCTGAGAGTTAGAGACCGGCGGGGGGAGCAGTGGAATAGTCGGATTTGGAGGTAACAAAGGCTTGGGTGACGGTTTCGGCAGCAGATGAGGTGAGGCAGGGCGGAGTTGGCTAATGTTACGGAGGTGGGGGTTCGCGGCCTTGATGATAAGTGAGGATATGGGGTCAGAAAGTTAGCTCAGGGTCCCATAGGACACTAAGGTTGTGAACGGACAGGTTCAGACTCAGCTAGTGGCCAGGGATAGGAATTAAGGTGGTGCCTATGGAACAGAGTTTGTGGGTAAAGGTGGATATTTATCCAACCTTACACAGTCCGGTTTAATATCACACTTTGCTCCCTGTGCAGGTACCACAGCAGAAGGAGATGATGGAGATAGTCCGGAACTGTTATTTTCGATCGGGTCCAGCCCGGTTTTGCTGCCTTGTTTCTCCCGGTCTCCAATTCAAATTGATGGGATTCAGTGGATGTTTGAACCCGCCTCAGGAAACAATGGGATGAGACTTTATCCAATGGATAACAACAACCCACAGTGCAGCTCCCCGCGGTTCCCGCAGACAACACTGGCTGAGTCTGACGGTTTCAGGACGGGGAATTACTCTCTTTGGTTCACAGCGACAATGGAAAAGGCCGGAAATTACTACTGCTTTCTGTATTCTGGACAACAGAACAAAAGGATGAAAAGCCGCCTCATAGTGATTAATGGTGAGTTACTGAAACCAGTCTATCGCATAGTCATATGTGTTGGAAAGTCTCTGACAGAAACTGTTGCACCATTTTCTGTATCTGGGTAGAATCGCTGGTATGCAGTGTGTAAGATGTGAAGTGTAGGATTGCAATAAAGTTGACTCTGTGAGTGAGAGAAGAAGGTGAAGTGGAGTTTGGTGCAGTGATTGTGGCAGTGTGAGAGGAAGCGGGTGAGGGGTTGTTGTGAGTATTCACAGCGATGGAGGTGCGAGCAGAGAGAAAGACATCAGTATTGTTACCTTGACAACTTTGGTGAGGTCATTGAACTTCTTTCAACATTCCAGCCATGTCCCAGAAAATACTTTCCTGGCATTCACCTCTACAGTGACCTCTCCTCACTGGCGATGGAGCTGCTGCCTGGAGGTTCTTCTACGCCTGAGGGGGACAGGATGCCCCTCCTCCTGTCCACCACCTGCATCAGTGCCCCCTAACGTGATATTGGAGAAACTTGATGCCCTCACTGGATCTTTTGCACGAATGTTATCCCTTTGACGTTTCCCACTGTCTGTAGCCACAGAGCATATGCCTGATAAGAATTTCTGACTGCCTTTAAGGGGCATCAGAGACGTCCGATTTTACCGCCCCATAGCAAAACAGAAGTAATGCTACGGAACAGCGGAGAGATGCACTGGGTGCTTATAACTCATTTTAATTAGCATTCCATTGCACTCTGCAGTTGAGCAATGAGGAGGGAGTAAAGGTTTCGAGCAGTCAGGAGGTGATGCACCAGCCTC
The DNA here is from genome assembly GCF_052327205.1 of Somniosus microcephalus. NCBI lineage: Eukaryota > Metazoa > Chordata > Chondrichthyes > Squaliformes > Somniosidae > Somniosus > Somniosus microcephalus. The sequence goes on from NC_140998.1 coordinate 186,953,936, forward strand.
TGTCCTGCTCCTGGATCCACAGTGGTCTGTTTAAGTTTCTGCTCAATGATGACTCCCAGGATGTTACCAGGTGACTCGGAAATGTTGGTGATGTTGAAGGTCATGGGGAGGCGATGATCATTCTCTTGTTCGATTTCAATAGGACAACATCTCAGTTAAATTATTTGACAGAGTAACATCAATTAATGAGTTTCATACCCGTAATGCCTTCCGAACCTAAAAAAGTGGGAAAGGTGCTTCAGCATAAACACAAATAGCTCCACAAGCCAGGGAGGGGCATCCAGAATCTCGCAGCCAGCACTCCAGCTTTGTACAGGGCGTCAACAATGAACATAGGAAGAGGGTTAGGCCATTCAGCCCCTCAAGCCTGGTAAAACATTCAATTAGATCATGGCTGATCTGTTACCTAACTGCATATACCTACGTTTGGCCCATATCCCTGATGGCTTAGCCAGCGGTGGGGCTGCAAGGATATAAGGTACTGGTATCCTCATATGTTATCCTCCTTCTCGCATGCAACTCTTGCTTTCCCGCCCTCCCCTCACCACAACTCCACACTTGTGCCTTCCTCATTTCACACACCCATGAAATGCAGACTGCCCAGCCAGCGGGTTTCCAAGAAGAGAGTGAATAATATTAATAATAATAATAAGAAGAAGAAGGAACACCGTCGATGGATTTCACACTCCCAGCCAGCAGCTCCTCAAGGTCGAGCTGCAAGACCATTTACAGTCTCCCCCACTGAAAGGTAGCAGCCATTGGTGGAGCATGGCGTGACATCGGTAGGTCAGGCAAAGGCACACACAAGACAGTCACTCAGGGAATGCATAAGGGTGATTAGTTAATTTCTTCATCTCAAAGAAGTTGAATTTTTTTCAAAGTGACTAGAGGCTGTACGTTTTAAACGAAATGGATTCATACACTTTCAGTCGCAAATATATATTGCAATAAAAAAAGCAAGAACAACATTTAACATGTAAATAAAATGAAACATTAAAGAATTGAACAATTTGCCCCCTCGCATCTGTGCCTGAGGGTCAAAGGAGGTGGATTGTGCAATAGGTGAAACCCTACTGTCTCCTGCGCTTTCCCCTTCCCCCTTCCCCGTGACCGGAGACCTCTGCTGCCCATTGAAAGGCCCCTGTGTGCCATCTCTTGCGCTTCAGCAATTGCCTCCTGACAGAGTTGCTGCTGCTGCTGCTGCTGAAAGGCAATGTTTGCTTGCATCAGGACTGGCAGAGCTGCTGCCTCGTGGGCCTGCACTGTTTCTGCGCTGGGAGCAGGTAAGGGCGGTTCTGCGGGAGTCAAAGAAATGGCAGCAGAAACTGGTTCAAGCAACTGCAAGAGTCGAATGCGAGACTCATTTATCTGATTAAGCACCATATTAACATCTGGTTTTTGCAACTGCAATACAATCTGAACGGCCCAGTAATTCCGTTCCAAATGTGTGTGTACGGTCGGGGTACTCACGCGTCTGGCTGGAGGAAATGCCGGTTTTCAGCATGCACAGCGCATGCGGGGAAAACCGGCATTTCCTGTCCTCTGAACGAAGGGGTTCAGAGGCACAGCGCATGCGACTGCACAGGCAGCGCGTGCGCAGTGAACTTCGTCGATTTCATTCATGGATTCAGTGAGGGTAAGTCCTGACAACTTGGAAATGAAAAAAGCAGGAGTAAAGCTATCAAGAAGCTGCGGAGGAAGGAGTCTGTCATCGTGGAGCATCTGAAAGTCATTCTATTTCTGAATAACTTGTAAATTTTAAGTAACAGTTATGAACTTTAAAAAAGTTTATGGACAGGAACAGTGAGGAAGTGTTATTGGAAAGAGTTCGTTTTTACTTGTCTTTCTTTCTTCGTTCAAGGATGTTAATGACCTATTTTATGTAATTTAAAAATGTTAACGTTAACAGTTTTGAAATGATTTTGGAAACAGTTTTAACTCATTTGTGTTTGATTCTTAGTGAAATTACAAAAATTAAGATGCTAACTACCTCTTTTAACGTTTTCAAACATGTGCAAAATGGTGACTGTTAGAAAAGAAAGTGTAAACATTTTACAGTAATTTTTACTTTCTTACTGCAATACAGACATTCAAAGTGCAAACTAGCTATTTTATAATTTTGTAACATTTGTTGTAAAAGTTTTTGAAGTTAAATAAATGTTTAAATTCTTTCAACATTGATTACTGGGTGTACTGCTGAAACGATAAGGTTACCTTTCATTTCCTTCATAAATAAACACTAGAATTTAAATATGTAAGAAAACATTTAACATTTAAATAAAGTGAAAAATATAACTATTTAACGATTTGCCAACTGGCCTGTGTGACTGAGGGTTGAAGTTGGCGGAGTGAGCTGAAGGTGACACTCTAACGTTTCCTGTGCCTTTTCACTACCCGTGACTGGAGCCCTCCAGATCTATTTGCAAGGGCCCTGTCAGATTGTTCCTGCTCTTCAGCAGCGGCTTGAGGAAAGGGTTGTTGCTGAGGCAATTCTACGCTGCCCTGCATCATGACTGGCGCAGCTGCTGGGTCCTGGGACCAAAGTGGCTCTGCACTGTGACCTGGGGAGGGCATTTGTGCTGGAGTCAGCGTTATGCCAGTAGTGATAGATACAACTGAAAATAATTAATAGAATGTTTTCAAGGCTTTAAAAAATGCTTAAATAGCGTCAATTCTCTTTAAAACTATCTAAGAGTCATCAAAATCATTTAAACGTTTTTAAAATTTTATAAAAGTTCACAAAACATTCATAAAATAGCATATAACCTACTTTCCCTGCAGCTGTGTAACTACAAAGTCCTCTGCAGCTGCTTGGAAAGATTGGGGGCGTGTCCTATTACAATGAGACCTTAAGGGGCGTGTCTCAGTTGCACAGCGCGCTGCAGGCTTCGCGCTGGCTGCACTCCTGGGCGGCGTGACGTCATACGCTGCCCGGGATTCTTCTCTTTCAAAAAGGAATTCCAGGCGTCCCTGGAGGTGAATGGCAGGCGCGTCGGGTGAGTGCAGATCGGGGGCTTACACGCAGGGCAAGCCCCCGATCCTAATTTCTGCCCCATTAAGTGACACAGTAACATCTTTACCAAGAATATCAATTCCCTGCCCGATGGAGGCAAGAGAGTCAACTTTCTTCTCATTAAGAGTACACATCGATTGCCTCAACCCTTCAATCTCTTGCACGAGAGCATTTATGTTATTCCGTAGTGTTGAACGTCTTTCTGCTTCTCCCACCTGCTCTGCAGTATCAGGTTGGTGTCTGGCTGTGGAATGACAGTCATCTGTGCCTCGCATGGAGCCAGAGGGGCCAGGAGATGGAGAGGTACTGTGCAACCACCCAGGGTCCATAACCTCCTCATCCACTATCTGACAAAGTGCAAATTCCTCCTCCTCCTCCACCACCTCACTTACTGCTCCCACTGCATCTGTAACCCCTTCCCCAATGCCCTCTGTGGCCGCAGACTCAACGCACTGTTCATCCCATGTTTGAGAAGTATGCTGTCCACCTGTGGAAAGGAAACAGTAAACATTTGCAAAGGTAAAGCATGATCTGCCACATCACAGAAGCTGATATTCAACACACACCTAACATTTTTAAACATATAGCTGGCCAGACCAACTCACCTTTCCTTATCCCAATGTCTGATTGTGCAGCAGCCACTGTACAACCGCTACTAAATCCAAACAGCTGCTCGACCCTTTCCTCATGTTCGCATAAATCCCTTAGCGTGACAACACCACCGCCTGTCAGTGCACATTCTCTGGTGTTGTTAACAATTTTACTCTAAAATGAAAAGGGAAAATATTAAATGTCATGAAACTGCAACTATTTCTGTAGAGTCCACCCACCTGCATTTGAGACAGGGAGACAACCTGTTTTGCAGACAGGGTTTTTTTTCACTCGCTAATTGAAATTTTACAACTCAAACCTATGGAATCAATATACGAGCACAATGGATGGCCCTGAGCTGGCCCCAAAGCCATAAAATGTTAGGGCAAGCTCAGGAGCCTGGATAATGAAGTCACTTGACTACACACATGCATCAAACAGCTTTTTAAAACTGGTTCAGTTAAATTTAAATAAATATTACAGTTGACTTTTCTAATAACTGTACAAACCTAGTCAGATCGCAATACATCATTAAATGTCCTGCAGCATTGTTCCGCTTCTGTGGAATGGTGGAGTTTGCGCTGACAGCCTGGGCAACTTCTGGCCAAGCTTTCATCTCTCCTTTCCTCGGCGCCCTCGACTTCCCATTCCCAATGATCCGCAGGCGCTTCGCCTCAACCTCATTGAGGAGTGTGCTGATGTCATCGTCACTGAAATTCTGAGCTCTCTTAATGATGTGAATTGTGCTCATTCCAGCCATTTCGCTTTGCTGATTAATTAAAATGAAGGAAAAAATTGTTTTCAGGGTTTTTAAAACTCTTTAAATTGCTTCAAATCTCTTTAAAACTATTAAGATTCTTCCAATCCATGTAAAAGTCTTTAAAAGTTTCTAAAAGTTGGCAAAAGATTCTTTAAACTATAAACAAACAACTTACCATGCAGTTCTACAGCTACTTCCACTTTCCAATGCTTCAGAACAGTTGAAAACAATCGGGGGCGTGGCCTATGCAAATGTCACTTTTGAGGGCGGGTCTCCCATTCGTGCGACGCCCGAGGCTCCGCCCACGCTGCGCTCCTGGGCGGCGTGACGTCAGACGCTGCCCAGGAGTCCTCAGGATTACAATGGACCTTTACGGGGGCCCAGAGCATTCTGGTAGGTGTGGGTCTTTTTAGCAGGTCGGGGGCTTCCGCCGGCGGGAAGCCTCCGAGCGGAATACCCGGGCCAACATTCTTCTGACAACGTTTCCCGCTGTCTGTAGCCAACGTGCTCCTCCCTTTTAAGAGTTGCTGACGCCTTTAAGGGGCGTGAGACACACTCGTTTTCCGGACCTGGTCCTAAACAGGAAACATGCCACTGAATAGCGGGGGAAGCGCTGTCGGCACGTGTATCATTTTAATGAGTTTCGAGCACGAACTTAAGGTGGTGCGTAGGACTATGTGAAGTGGCGCGTGTAGCATGTGTGCCTGCCACTGTGCGCACGTATTCGGCCCTGATTGCAGTTCTAGGACACAATTTAATCTATGGTGTCGTTTGTCAGTTTAACCAGTTATCCTCTTCCCACAGTGTCTGTGACCCCGGCAGGCCCGATTCCCATGGGAGCCTCCGTAAGTCTGACCTGGGGGATTTCTGATCTGATTTGAACAGTATGGATTGGAACATTGATAATTCCCGAGTAATTGGGAAAGGGATTGAAGTCCAATAGAAACTGAACAAAGTGCTGATTCATAAAGACAAGCAGCAGAAGTTCGATTTCAGAAGTAAAATCATCAACAATTTCCAACCCGATGCGGGTGGCTACACATATACTGTAAGATTGAGGAATGGAAAGACTTGCACTTATAGTCATCTCTTGGAGAGATCAGGTTAGCCCGCATCACAAAAAATAATTCCATTTGTCCGCGATGATTGATGTCAGTATCTCCCCAGTATCACTTTTAGAGAAATGGTGTTGTCAGCCTTCTCTGTCCTGGGTGGTGCTGAGCTGCCCGAGTGCTATTGTGCCTGCACACAGCCGGTCGGTTGACGAGTCTGTCATTGAACGCGTGACTTGAGCACTGAAGGCAGTGAAAAGGCTTCGAGCAGTCAAGAGGTGATCCAAATCACCGCACAGTAACCCACCCTCCTCCTGGATCCGTAGTGGTCTGTTTAAGCTTCTGGTCGGTGATGACTCCCAGGTTTCTAACAGTAGGTTCGTAAGTAGTGGTGCTGTTGAAGGTCTTGGGCAGACGATTGTCATTCTCTTGTCTGAGATGGCCATCGACAGGCACTCCTGTGGTACGAAACGGAATACCTCTTGTGCTGCTGTAAGTGTGAAAGGAGTTGGCCACTGCAAAATGGTCAGTGAATAACCCCACTCCCGATATTACCTCGGAGAAATGGTCATTGACAAAACATCTGGGTGGCGGTTGGTCCAAGAATGCCTGCTTGAGTTACCCCAGATGTGAAGTCCTAGCGCTGTGATGATTGGCTTCGGAACCTGCTGCCACCTTCCTGTGTGTCATGCAAAACCCACTCAGTCGAGTTTTACACCTGACTCCCATTGACATTAGTGTTTTTTCCCTATGAGGACTTGGTGCCATTATCGATAGAATGTTGCATCCTGAAGATTGACAGTGCAGCAGCACATGGTCAATGTGGGTGTTTATACCTTCAGACACTTCCCTTGGAGAACAGTCTGCAGCAGTGGAAGTATTCGCAGGCAGATTAACAGTCTGATAGGCCACGACCTGAACATTTCCTCTATGGCTGTAATCATCCTTACACGGCAGATAGGGAGTTTAGTCCCAGAGGGCGATGTTTTATGAGCTCCCTAGCGGATTAAGGGAGGTCACTCACACCCACCGGACCCGAGTATCCCACTGGATGTCAAACTAGTGGTCCTCTCGCATCGTTCAATTCCATACCACTTCTGACTCAGAGGTAGGAACGCTGCCAGGGAGCGAAAGGCTCGCTCTGACCAAAGTTTACTAACTGCAGGAATGAATCAGAAGGTGAGACATTGTGAACCATTCAATGTTGGCTGGGTTCGGAGTGCTGTAAATGCAGTGAAATTTGTACCGTATTTATGGATCCTTTCAACAAATGGGCAGCAGTTGATTTCGGGGGATGTGCATTGGCCCAAATCTGTTAGCAGTAAACCCAAATGCCCTGTGTAATGTAACAGCGGGTGTGAGACTCTTTCAACAGAATCCATTTGCACATTGACAGTACCTGACTTATACGTGGGGAGATCCCTGTCCATACGTAAGCTTGGCTGAACTTCGCTCCAATCAGTTATTTGAAAGCAGGAAATAAATGCGTCATGTTTAACCCAATGACATTTACCTTCTTTGTAAGACGTTGCTATGTCCAATACTTTAATTGTCGTTTGAAATGCGGCAATTTGAGCGGGTGCATAAACCTCCGTGATATTATTGGACAGAGTAATGAAAATGAATGAGTTTTCTGCCCGTACTTTAACAGGGCTATTTTATGTTGAAGCTTTTTCAGAGTTAGTATAACCCTAAGCACGTTTCAAAATTTATTCGGCACCTTATGGATATTTTCTACCAAATCTTCAAAGGCATTGATTCCCAGTCACTACCTCTAGGGGCAGCTATTTGTTCAGTTTGTTCTTAAGGTGCAAACGATGCTGGTAAGACCGTATGTATTTCCCATCCGTTGTTGCCTTCAGGTCAGTAAGATTCACCCAAGTAGTGTGCGACGGGAGTCCCCTGTAGCCCAGGTCCCTCCCTGAAGCACATGAGTCCACCACTGAGGTTCTTATCACATACCGCCGGGTTCATCTGCCAGTTAATTACACCTGGGGAAAGATGGGTGAAAAGTTAACGTGATTTGCATTCAACCAGGGTTTGCATTCACGTACTATCCTGAAGGAAGTTTGTGTGTGGGTGTTAGTAATGAAGTGTGCAGAAAAGGAGGGAAATTCAAAATACAGCGCCTCCTAGAAGACGGGCAGGGGTGAAGTGGAGGTTAGAGATAAATACTACAATCTTATGCTTTTATTTAACTACCAATGGATTTGCACCAGTTTACCAGAATGAGCCTTGACTTAGTGGTAGCATTGTTGCCTCTGAGCCCAAAGGAGTAGGGCTCGAGCCCCAGTTCCAACAATACTGGAAAGTGGAAATTTGAGATCTGGCTCACAATTTTAAGTTGATTCCACCGAATACGCTTTTCTGCTGGGTCTGGGCGTAAGATCCATAAGCCTCTCCGGCCTCATCGGCTGGAATAAATATGTTTACGGCCATGGAAAGAATAGACACGTGGCGGCCCGTCAGACCCATAATCCGCCGCCGCCGAATCCTTCCACTGCTAAGTACGATTCTACGAGGGAAGAGTGGGGAAAATCCCATTTGTTTCTAACAAGTTTTCATCCATAGTCAGTCTGTAAAAGCCCACGTAAATACTGGCGGAAACCACGGAGATAAGTTTTAAGCACGAGCCTTATTTCCTGATTTACTGCTAACTGACGCCCAGTTTGGGTTCCGCCAGGGCCACTCAGCTCCTGACCTCATTACAGCCTTGGTCCAAACATGGACAAAAGAGCTGAACTCAGGAGGTGAGGTGAGAGTGACTGCCCTTGACATCAAGGTAGCACTTGATCGAACGTGGCATCAAGGAGCCCTAGCAAAACTGAAGTCAATGGGAATCAAGGGGGAAACTCTCCATTGGTGGGAATCATACCTAGCACAAAGGAAGTTGGCTGTGGTTGTTGGAGGTCATTCATCTCGATCACATGACATCACTGCAGGAGTTCCTCAGGGCAGTGTCCTAGGCCCAACCATCTTCAGCTGTTTCATCAATGACCTTCCCTCCATCATAAGGTCAGAAGTGGGGATGTTCGCTGATGATTGCACACTGTTCAGCACCATTCGAGACTCGGCAGATACTGACGCAGTCCGTGTCCATATGCAGCAAGACCTGGACAACATTCAGACTTGGGCTGACAAGTGGCAAGTAACATTCGCACCACACAAGTGCCAGGCAATGACAATCTCCAACAAGCAAGACTCTAACCATCTCCTCTTGACATTCAATGGCATTACCATCGCTGAATCCCCCACTATCAACATCCTGGGGGTTACCATTGATCAGAAACTGAACTGGACCAGCCACATAAATACTGTGGCTACAAGAGCAGGCCAGAGGCTGGGAATTCTGTGGCGAGTGTCTCACCTCCTGACTCCCCAAAGCCTTTCCACCATCTACAAGGCACAAGTCAGGAGTGTGATGGAATACTCTCCACTTGCCTGGATGAGTGCAGCTCCAACAACACTCAAGAAGCTCGACACCATTCAGGATAAAGCAGCCCGCTTGACTGGCACTCCATCCACCTTCAACATTCACTCCCTCCACCACCGGCGCACTGTGGCTGCAGTGTGTACCATCTACAAGATGCACTGCAGCAACTCGCCAAAGCTCCTTCAACAGCACCTTCCAAACCCGCGACCTCTACCACTTAGAAGGACAAGGGCAGCAGACGCATGGGAACATCACCACCTACAAGTTCCCCTCCAAGCCACACACCATCCTGACTTGGACCTGTATCGTCGTTCCTTCACTGTCGCTGGGCCAAAATCCTGAAACTCCCTTCCTAACAGCATTGTCGATCTACCTACACCATATGGACTGCAGCGATTCAAGAAGGCGGCTCCCCACCATCTTCTCAAGAGCAATTAGCCATGGGCACTAAATGCAGGCCTAGCCAGCCAGCGACACCCACATCCCATCAATGAATAAATAAAAAAAGCTGTAAAGCGGAGCATTTGCTCAGAAAGAGAATGCAGTTCAAATTTAACCTGAGCGTGTAAATTTTACCTGATGCATGTAGAAGTTACAATATCTATCTATCTATCTATCTATCTATCTCTTAATTTCTCTATATCTATCTATCTAACTACCTCTATCTATCTATCTATCTATCTATCTATCTATCTATCTATCTATCTATCTATCTATCTATCTATCTATCTATCTTAATTTCTCTATATCTATCTATCTAACTATCTCTATATCTCTATATCTCTATATCTAACTATCTCTATATCGATCTATCTATCTAACTATCTCTATATCTATCTATCTATCAATCTATCTATCTATCTATCTATCTGTGTATCTATCTATCTATCTAACTATCTATCTATATCTATCTATCCAGTTGTCTATCTTCCTATGTCTCTATCTATATTGCTCACTCTCTATCTATTGATCTCTTTATCTATCATTATGTTATTCATAGTTTTACTTACTTTCCTAATCTGAATATTTTATGAAGGCCATAATATTAACATAAAATTGAGAGTTATCCACGCATCGAGCGAACTTTGCAAGAAAAAAATCAAAACAAGTTTCTGCAAACAGGGTTCAGAACTTTTCTAATCAACGTTTAACTATTTTTAAGGTGAGGTTTCTTCGTTGCCTCTTTCCCAATGGCTATCGATCAATATTGGCTTCACAATCTCAGTGTGATTGGTGAGAAATGTTAAATTTATGGCGATAACAGTGTCATACTCAAATCTTGAACAATAGAAGATCATGTTTGCACATAATGGTTTTCACTACGTCCCAAAGTACTTCACAGCAAATGAATAATCTTTGAAGTGTAGTAACCGCTGTACTGTAGGAAACGAGGCAGCTAATCTACGCAGAGGAAGCTCCCACAAACAGCACTGAAATAAATGTAAGTGTTGGAAAAGACACCTCGAGAACGTTCCGGTGCTTGTTTCGGTAGTGCCGTGGGGGTCTTTGACGTCTACCTGAATGGGCAGAGAGGGCCACGGTTTAATGCCTCATGCGAAAGATGGCACCTCGGACAGTGCAGCTCTCCCTCAGTACTGCACTGGGAATGTTGTAATGTATGTAACCTGTACCACCTTAAGAGGATACCTTAAGGTGATGGACTACTTTTTGATGGCTCCTGTACATTGTAGTACCGGTGGTGACCACACCGGTATATAAACCCTGTGGAGCAAAGTGTATTCCAGTTCAGCCCTGACCCTCAATTACTAAAGACCTGTTTAATTATTTCTGTAGTCTGTGTCCAGTTATTCAGCATAACTACATTTGGAAACACAGACTCAACAGTGGCGACGAGTCTGATCTTACCTAGCGGCAGTTGCATCAAAGGAAGCTTTGCCTCTGAAACGGGCATCGATCAAGGACATTCACCCTCAACATCCTGCTGGGCACTGCATAGCATGGGAGGCAATCGGGAACCCGGGTTGGTTTCTGGCCACGAAGTCAAACATCAGTGAACATCCCTTCGACGACAGCGGCGGGTAAGCCCGATCGAGCAGCATGGGGGGAAGTCGGCCGAGTTGTCAGTAAGAGAAGGGGAGGGAAATGACGAAAAGGGCGGAGAACACGACCGCAGCCGGTGTCAGGGGCCGGACTGCAATCGGGGCAGAGACGCGCAGCAGCCAGAAAAGCGTTTATGTCCACAAGGACCGCGGGAGCGGCGGGGAACAAGAGCAGCAGCGTAGGGGAAAATAAAGGACCGCTGGGAGGCGAGAACGGCAACAGCGCGGTAATCACCATTTTGAGTCGGCGGGGGAAGAAGACAAGCGTGGGAAAAGCTGCCAAGCACGGGAAGCAGCCATTTTGAAAAAAAATAAAAATAATAATCATATCCGAAGGAAAGGAAACTCAACAAGGATGCCAAAAACGGGTAACATCACTGCTTTTGATAGCGATGTGGAAGATTGGCCCACTTATGTGGAACGCTTCGAAGTTTACTGTACAACGAATGAGGTACCGGAGGATAAGAAAGCACTAACCCTATTAAACTCGATGGGTGCGAAGACATACAGGTTATTAAGGAACCTTGTAACACCAGATAAACCGGTAGGAAAGAGTTTAGCGGATATTGTTACTATCCTGCAAGAGCATTTAAACCCCACGCCGCTGCTGATAGCGGAACGATTTAAATTCTACAAAAGAATTCAACTTAAAGAGGAAAGCAACGCTGAATTCTTAATCGAACTGCGCAAGTTACCAAAGTACTGTCAGTTCGGTACAGGACTAGCAGACGCACTGAGAGATAAGTTTGTGTGTGGGCTCCTAAGGGAAGGAACCCAGAAGTGACTGCAAGAAGAAAAGGATCTTACGCTGGACAAAGCTTTCAGCATTGCAGCATCGCACGAGGCAGCAGCACGAGGCACTGCAGAGATACAGCAAAGGCCATTGGAATTCAGCACCAATGAAATGGCATTGGGCGCAGTAAAGTGCTATCTTTGCGGAAGGACAACGCATGACCAGAACCAGTGCTGGTTCAAAGATAAAGAATGCAGGCAATGTGGCAAACTTGGTCACATAGCAAAAGTATGCCGGTCAGGAAAGAAGACCAGCAGCAAAAAGTCGCCGCAGGAGAAGTACAAAAAAGTACACAAGGTGACAGAGAACAGTTTGGATGAACAGAAGATGGATTCAGACTCCAGCAGTAAGGAACTGGGTTGTCTAAAAATACATAATGTGGGTAACACAGCAGACCACCAAACTATCTGGGTCATGCTTCGGATAGCAGGAGTCCAAGTGAAGATGGAATTGGACACTGGATCGGCATTGACGGTCATGAATAAGCAAGATTACAAAAGGTTATTCTCGCACATTCCCCTGAGGGATACGGAGATTGTATTGAAAACATACACGGGGCAAATAGTATACCCCATCGGAAAGATAAAAGTAAATGTGGTCTACAATGGTAAAGAAAGTCAGGAAATGGACTTGTATGTGTTACCTGATGGAGGTCCGCCACTACTGGGACGGGAATGGATCTGGAGAATAAATGTGGACTGGCATTCCATACAAACACTGACTGTAGATTCCTGTAAAGAGGACGACGTCAAACCTAAATGACTGTCCAAAATATTGGACGATGCTAAGGAGGTGTTCCAACAGGGACTGGGAACACTGAAAGGAATTACAGCAAACATCAAGGTTGAAGAACATGCAAACCCAAAATTTTTCAAAGCCAGACCGGTACCTTATGCGATACGACCTGCTGTGGAGGCAGAGCTGGAAGGGCTAGAATGTTCAGGAGTACTGTCAAAGGTGGACTGGAGCGAATGGGCCACACCCATTGTTCCTGTCATGAAGCGTTCGTTGAGCAACAAGCCGGGGGAACCTGGGAAGGTTCGCATCTGTGGCGATTTCAAGATCACTGTTAATCCAGTTCTTCACACGGTGCAATATCTGCTTCCACGGATTGAAGATATCTTCGCTTCGCTGTCTGGCGGGAAACACTTCACCAAGATAGACATGGCGCAGGCGTACCTACAGATGGAAGTTGATGAAGCGTCACGCCAGTATCTCATGATAAACACACATAAGGGCTTATATCGGTATAATAGACTGGTTTTTGGAGTGGCATCGGCTCCAGCGATTTGGCAAAGGGCCATGGAGCAGGTATTGCAGGGAATTCCAGGCACACAATGCTACCTGGACGACATTCTGATTACAGGAGATGATGATAAGGATCACCTCACGAATTTGGAGCAGGTGCTCAACAGATTGAAAGAATATGGGCTCAGAGTTAATCGCCAGAAATGTGAGTTCTTTCAAAAGCGAATCTCGTACTGCGGCCACGTCATTTACCAGGAGGGGCTCCATAAGTCACCTGACAAGATCGAAGCTGTTGTGAAAGCTTCCGCTCCGGAAAATGTATCCCAGTTGAGGTCGTTCCTTGGGTTGGTTAACTATTACCACAAGTTTCTTCCAAATTTATCCACGGTGTTACACCCGCTGAACACTCTTTTGCAAATGGGAATACCATGGAAGTGGAGCGATGATTGTAAGCGGGCTTTTCAAAAAAGCAAGGCACTGATCACCTCTAAGGAAGTGTTGGCTCACTTTAACCCAATGCTGCCTATTCGCTTAGCTTGTGATGCTTCTCCATATGGTATCGGGGCAGTGCTCTCACATAAGTTTCCAAATGGCTTGGAAAGGCCAGTCGCGTTTGCATCCAGATCATTGACCTCCGCAGAGCGCAACTATGCTCAGATAGATAGGGAGGCTCTCAGCCGCGTGTGGGGAGTTAAGAAATTTAACCATTACCTGCAAGGCCAAAAGTTTACGCTGCTGACAGATCACCAGCCGTTGGATTCCATTTTTAACCCTAAGAAGGGTGTTCCGGTTATGATGGCGCAGAGGCTTCAGAGATGGTCCCTTTTCCTAGGGGCACATCAATATGATATCGAATTCAAAGGTACAAAGCAACATGGTAATGCTGATGGGCTGTCGTGCCTGCCACTACCTACAGTGGAAGAGGCACCGGCCGGTGACCCTGTCGAGATATTTCACTCGACCATCATCGAATGCTTACCAGTCACCAATGCGGGTATTGAGAGAGAGACCTGAAATGACCCAACACTGTCTCGGGTCTACGATTTGACAGTGAAGGGATGGCCAGCACATGGCGACCCATTGTTAACAGCATTCTCAGCCAGACGAGAACAGCTGTCCGTCTGTCAAGGAACATTGATGTATGGAACAAGGGTGATTATTCCTCCTAAATTAAGGGAGAGAGTTCTGAAGGAATTGCATGAAGGTCATCTGGGGGGAGTCAAGATGAAAAGCCTTGCTAGGGCTTATGTGTGGTGGCCAGGTATCGACAAACAAATAGAGGATCTGACTAAAAGCTGCTCAGGGTGCCAAAAAGTTCAAAACGCACCTCCAATTGCACCGCTGCATCCGTGGGAATGGCCTTCAACCCCATGGCAACGTGTGCATATCGACTTTGCAGGTCCATTCATGGATTCCATGTTTTTGATAGCAGTAGACGCACATTCTAAATGGCCAGAAGTGATTAAGATGTTGACCGCTACCTCTGAAAAGACGATTGCAGATGTAAGAACCATATTTGCAAGGAATGGGTTGCCGGAACAAATATGTTGAGACAACGGACCACAGTTCGTGTCAGAAGAATTCCAGAAATTCATGAAAAAGAATGGGGTGAAACACTATACATCTGCCCCATATCATCCGGCTACAAATGGGTTGGCCGAGAGATTTGTACAAACGTTCAAAAAGGCGATAAAGGCCATGAGCGAAGACCATATTCCACTACAACACAAGGTGGACAATTTCCTGATGGCATATCGAAACGCCACGCATGCAGTGACAAATCAAAGCCCTGCCATAATGTTCTATAACAGGAGGTTGCGGTCCCGGTTGGATTTGTTAAAACCCAATGTGCGTAGGGAAGTCGAAAACAAGCAATTCCAGCACGTAAATAACAAGGCCACTCGGAGTCTCGAAATAGGACAACCAGTGTTGGCCAGGAACTATAGGAATGATAAATGGCAATCCGGAACAATTCGTGCCCGACAAGGACCCTTGATGTACACGGTAGACGTTGGAGAGAGCGTAATATGACGTCATGCTGACCAACTTGTGGAATCGAGAACAAGGGTCGACCCCATGTCTACGGCAGAGACAGCAGTTGAAGAAGTTATTGAGCCTGTAGCATCTACCTCAGACTCGAACGTACATGATGATGTTCAATCCATAGGAGATCAAATGGATGAGTCACCCCAGCAACGAGAACCAGAGACCCCTGAAAGGTGTTATCCGGCCCGGATCAGGAGGCCTCCTCAGAGACTGAATCTTTGAACAGTTTTGTGTGAAAGTTGTATATATGTTATCCATGTAATGTTTAAATTGGGATGTACACTGTTAAGCTAAAAGGGGAGGAATTGTAGTGTATGTAACCTGTACCACCTTAAGAGGACACCTTAAGGTGATGGACTACTTTTTGATGGCTCCTGTACATTGTAGTACCGGTGGTGACCACACCGGTATATAAACCCTGTGGAGCAAAGTGTATTCCAGTTCAGCCCTGACCCTCAATTACTAAAGACCTGTTTAATTATTTCTGTAGTCTGTGTCCAGTTATTCAGCATAACTACATTTGGAAACACAGACTCAACAAATGTCAGCCCAGAAGATGTGCTCACGTCGATGGAGTGGGATTCGAATCGACAGCCGTGTGTCTCAGGGTGAGAGTGCTATCACATAACCAATGCTAATGCGTCACCTCAGCATCAATCATTAGCACTCGGCCCTCCCCGCAGAGTCACTCATCTAACACATGAAACTCAATGGGACAGTAGAATCCATAATTAATAATCAGAAGCACAATTAGTCAATAGTGTTGCATTAGAAGATATGCTTCATAGAGGCATAGAATCTATTTTAAGATAAAGTATGGAATTTTGGAGGTAAACCGCCAGTCAGTCAGTATCCATAGAGAGAAAGGGCAGAGAGAGATGTAGAGTCTTCATCAGAATTAATGAGCTGGGCAATATCAATATATTTTATGGCATTTTTCAGTCAGAACTGCAAACATGAATTTGCAATGATTCAAGTCTCCTTCTTTATCCTTTCAGAGGGACCCTACATCAACGTTCCCCCTCAAAGGAAGAAAACTGTGCAGGTGAATCCAATTGATAATTTGTCACTTAAAGCTTTCCTTGTGAAAGTGGACAGCCATGTCGTCAAATTGAATCGTGTGCTTCCAATCTTGGACTGAAACCGATTCCCTAACCAGAAACTCACGCTCCAATCACTGTTTTAGGCAATAGCTCACCAACCCTTAGCGCCTTTAAATGAAACCAGTTGACTTCTTAGTTACAATACCGGAGAAACCAACTGTACAAAATGCGGTGAAAGGCCTCCACGCTGTTATTTCAGAGAGTTATATCCGGCCCATACCACGTACATCAATTGTTCCGATGCTTTTAAATGTTTTCTCAGTAATTCCTTACAGAAATGCATTAATACCCTCTGCTATTATCTGTCGGAAGAACAGCTGATTGTGTTTATTTCTGTAATTTTGAAATCAATGTACTTTGGACACACTTCTACCCGCCGCTTCCCACGTGCATATCGCCAGTGGACTTTGCTCTTCTGTCGATGCTGATGACTCATTGCTCCTGCACTTAATTTTAGTAACTTTATGTTCCAGGATGAATCTGATTTGAATTCCACTTACATGGTAAGTGTATGCAACAGTCATACGGTTTCCAGCACAACCTCGTTTTATCTCTGAATTATCGAGTGATCAGGAATGCTCACTTATTGCACAATCTTCTCACAGGGTTTGAAGATAGAGGAACAATCAATTTACAGCCAACTGCAGAGGTATGATTCATACACTGCTTAATTAATAGTTGGTCAATCCACCGACATTATCTATCGCTCTCTCTGTCTGTCTGTCTATACATGAATGCATGTATCTATCATCTATTTGTTCTTCGTTGTATTACTAACCTTCATCATCTGAACTGTTTATGAATGCCCATTCAAACAGTTGTTGCTTGTTTCCTATTGTAAATAACTATTGCACTGTGTCCATTTATTATACACATATTGATCCTCTGGCCGTTACACATCTAACTCTTTCATCTTTTTCAGATAACGTGCTCGTATATCTTCTGGGAATGTTAGAACAAGCACAACTCACCCATACCCCGGAGAGTGTTCCACCCGCCACTGGGTGCTGCTACTACTAATGCTTTATGTGGGCTCCCTTATGGTAATTACGCTTTGAGGGACATTATATATAAATCGGAGCTTATGTTACAAAACTAATAAAAAAAAGTTTTCAGTTAAAATATTGTTGATAATGCTGCTTTTATATCATTAATGTGAGCTCATCCAAAATTCTGCTGCCCGTACCCTAATTTACGTCAAGTCCCGTTCACCCATCATCCCTGTACTCTCTGTACTTCATGGGCTCCTGATCCGGCAATGCCACGGTTTCAAAACTCTCATCCGTCTTTTCAAATTCCTCTATGGCACCACCCCTGCTTATCACTGTAACATCGTCCAACACTCCGAGATCTCTGCACTCCTTAATCTGGCCTCTTGTGCATCCCCAATTTTCGTCGTTCACCATGGATGGCAGTGCCTTCAGCTGCTTAGAAATTAAGCTGTGGAATTCCCCATCCCAAATCCCTCTAACTTTCTACGTTACTCATCTCCTTTAAGATGCTCTTGAAAACCTAAATCTTTGACAAAGCATTTGGACACCTGTCATAATATCTCCTACGTGGTCCGGTGTCAAATTTTGTTTGAAGCGCATTGGGAGGTTTAATTACGTTAAAGGCGCTATATGAGTGCAAATTATTGTTGTTTTTGTGGTTTTGTCCACTGAATTATATTAATATATATAGCTTTAATGTTTGTACACATTCCTACAGCAAAATGCAGAGACTGCACGCAAGAGATGTAATGGTTTGTACATGATGCTCTGGAATAATGGATTACATATTAAACCGATATATAGCCTCCACATTCTAATTGTACTGCACCAGTAGGTGGCTCTGTGAGGTAATGCTCTGTGACACATAGGCCCAGAAATTCGGGTCTCCACGGGTGAGTACGCACAGGCCCCGTAGGCCGAATGGAAGTGTCGGTTTTCTGCATGCACTGCACATGCGCGGGAAACTGGCACTTCCGATCCTCTGAATGAAGGGGTTCAGAGTTTGAACTCGCGCGCAGGAGAGGCTGTGCGTGTGCTTTGAACTTAGTTTTTTTTTACAGGTTTTCCCGGGAGGGTAAGCCTGCAGGATTTACACATTTAAAAAGCAGGCGTAAGGCCTGCTTTTTGCAAGGTAAATGTAGGGGTCGCAAAATCCCCTCAGCCCCCGAAGATCGGGAAATATTAATCCACATCGTGGACGAAGACTTGTGTGATTTAAATTGTCTCTGGGTTGGACAATGTTTTAAAACATACCCAGAACCGCCAAAGGCTGCGTTAAAAAGCTCGTAAGCTAGGCAGCACTTGGACACTGGAATCAAAGAACTTTGTGAAAATCGCACACTTTAAGATTGTACATTTTATTAAAAGATGTACTCTTGTGTTTTGGACTGTTTAAATTGCCCAGGGCATAAAAATGACTGAACAGACCTCATGGAAACAGAATTATAAAAAGGCAGCAGAACAGGACAGACAGGCTGTTAGCGTATGAAAAGCTCAGTGCTGCCCTGTAGTAAGTTTGAATGGAGCCCGAGCTGTCAGTCACCCTGTGGTATTGGGTGGGTCTGGTAACCTACAAGCTGCTTGTTTACACTGGGGAGCAGCCTGTTTGAATCAGCCAATCATCGGACAGCAAGCACAATGGGTTGCTTACACACATCCATTCACTGAAATTGACTCTACTACGTGATGTTTCCATGTATGAATGGAGGAAGTTAAAAGCCCTTCTCTTGTGTATTCGGACTTTTCGGCGCGAAATTGTGCACGGATCTTTTCGGCGCGAAACCAGCAGGGACTCCCAGGGTATAAAGATTAAGCCCAGGAAGCCCTCTCTCTCTCTTCTTTTGTCTACTCTTTGGACTGCAGGTGAGCAAGGCTTCTGACCCACTAGCAAGACAATCTAGTGAGAGGTAAAGGGGTGGTAATTTAAGGGAAATGTTGCTAAGATTGTAAAATTAACATTGTAGCCCTTTATCCCTCATTTTTGCCGTCTGCCTTCCCCTGTTAAGCAATTTTACCATGATTACTTTGATCATGGTTTGTACATGATGCTCTGGAATAATGGATTATATATTAAACCGATATATAGCCTCCACATTCTAATTGTACTGCACCAGTAGGTGGCTCTGTGAGGTAATGCTCTGTGACACATAGGCCCAGAAACCAAGTTTCTTTAGTTTTAATAAAATTTGACTTTCTTGCATCCAGACCATTTGTCCGTTTTTAATATATCATTAATTATAAGTTCCTCCAGTCAGAACTGGAAGGGGTGATTTAGCGATTCGAAACCGCTGATTGGAACTGGTCACAGTGCAGTGGCAAAAGGCTGCCTGACCAGGTAAATTACCATAAACCAGGTAAAGGATGCCCCCCTACAAAGTGGTCAATTCATTTAAATTAAAACATTTTTTCCACAAGTTTAATGGCCCAGAACTTGGTGTGGGAGGCTTGCCGCGCGTGCAAGCCCCCGATGTGTGCTCACCTTGTGCGCCGACATCTGAATCCTGGCCCGCAGTGGATTTCCTTTCAGTGGCCAGGTTCTGATGTCGGCGCGCTGTGCTAACCTGACCCAGTGGCGTAGTTAGTGCGATGTGCCGGCTGGGATCAGTTGAGCACTGTTCAGCCAATCAGGGGAGGGGAAACTTCATTCATAAGTTTGAGAGTAAGAACTGTCAAACTCATGAGAAGTACTGCACCCCAAAACACTACTTCAACTTTAAATAAAATTTTAAAAACATCCCAATCATTAAATTAAGTATAAATAAGTTTAAAAAAATAATTTAAACAATAATTTTTTTTTTTGAAAAAAATAATTTTTTAATAAAAAGGGTCTAAAACTAAACTTACCTTATTGTAGATTCTTTAAAATAATAAACCTGTGGGAAAAAAAATTCTAAATTGCACTAAAACACCACTTACCTGTAAAAATTAATACTTACGTGTGCTTTTTACAAGCGTAAAGACCGGAGGCCTTTACACATGCGCAAATCCCCCAAAACAGAGGAAATCCAAGACGCACGCACTGCCCCCTACAGTGCACGTGCTAGCCTCTTCAACTCTTGGGTGAGAGGAGAGGAAATGCCGGTTTTCAGCGCATGCGCTGTGCATGCTGAAAACCAGCATTTCCTCCGGCCAGACGCGTGCGTACGCCTTCCGCACTCACGCGTTTGGGGAGTAATTACTGCCCCATTATTTTTAAATACTTTAAAGCAAGGTAAGTTTATTTTTAGCCCTGTTAGAATATAAAATTATTTTTTTCAACAACTTAAATTATTGTTTAAAATAGTTATTTAATGCAATTTATAGTTTATTTAAAAAGTGTGATTTAAAAAAAAAATTCTTTGAAGGTTTACTGCTATTTTGGGGCCCGTAGTATTTATAAGTTTTGACAGGTCTTCCTGTCAGTCTTGTGAATGGGCTTTTCCCTCCTCCGATTGGCTGCCCATGGCTCACGTGATCCCAGGGGACGCATCGCACTAACTACTCCCTGGGACACGCAAGCACAGCACGCAGGCAGCTGGGCCAGGCCCCGGAGTGGAATTCCATGGGGCCCTACAGCTCAACTGCCAGCACGCAAGGTAAGTGCAGGTTGGGGGCTTGCACCTGCGGGAGGCCCCCAACCCGAATTTCTGGGCCATAGAATATAGTGGGGTGTAACCAAACTGTATGTGACAGCCCACTACTGAGGCCTCAATTGTGCAGAGCCACAACCAGTAACTAAGGAATCGTAATATGAGCCGCCAAGTATAATTCCCGAGAGGAAATAACGGTCTCCCAAAATATGGTGTAGCCCAGGCTTAAAGTGACAACTCGCATAGAAATGAATCTAGCAATATATAAGTCACCCAATCCCAAGAGTGTCAATCAGATCCCTTCCAGTAAATACTGAACTTAGTTTAAGTGGCAATCCGTGCAAGAACAAACCTCACTGATTGTACAAACCACCGAATGCAAACTAGCCTACCCGAGATGCAGCTTGTCCAATGACAACGCCTGTCCACTGAAATGGAAATTATCCAGCACAAACTCCCAAAACTCACCCCCATTGTGACACAAATTGTACACTGCTGCCTCCTGAATACAAGATTGCCCTCCTCAAATTATTCAAATCGCTGGACTCCAACCACTGTCCTCTGGCAACACAATCACCTGCGAAGCACACTCCCTATGGCAATATCAGCTCAAACACCCCAGTCCCATTCCTTCACCACTTTAAACTCCCTTCCCTGTGCCTCTCCCTCCTTGTTCTCTGCCTCTGAAATTAATCCTCCCCACTCTCATCCTCACTCCGCTCCCCTGCTCGTCATGATCCAAATCTCCATCCCCATCTCCTGCACTCTGCACTCATCAGACTTTTGTCTTTCACAGGAAATCACAGGAATCACAGGAACCCCACAGTGCAGATAGAGGCCATTTCGGCCCATCGAGCCTGCACCGACACATATCCCACCCTATCCCCGTAACCCCACGTATTTAATCCCCCTAACACTAAGGGTCAATTTTATCATAGCCAATCAACCTAACCCGCACATCTTTGGACTGTGGGAGGAAACCGTAGCACCCGGAGGAAACCCACGCAAACACGGGGAGAATGTGCAAACTCCACACAGACAGTCGCCCGAGGCCGGATTCGAACCCGGGTCCCTGGCGCTGTGAGGCAACAGTGCTAACCACTATGCCACCGTGCTGCCCTTTCATGACAGCTTCCAAATTACCGGGTTAGATATTAGAGTGGCCCGCTTTAACGCCTTTCGATACTTCAACCTCGCTGGGTCAAAATCCTGGAACTCCCTCCCTAACAGCACTGTGGGAGTACTATCACCACACGGAGAGGTTCAAGAAGGCGGCTCACCACAACGTCCTCAAGGGCAATTAGGGATTGGCAGGAAATGCTGGCCTTGCCAGCGATGCCCACATCCCATAAACAAATTTAAAAAAAGCTGGGCCCCAGTCCAATTTCAGCCCCTTGTCGACAGAAGTACTTCTGGATTCCAGTTTGTGAGCGAGGAAATTCTAACCAATAATCACATGACCGAGCCTTAGTTACATCAAAGAAACGGAAACTAGAACATCCTGTTTTTTTGCTGACTGACACGCTCGGCCATTTCCACACACTTATTTTACACTGAACAGCAGAAAGTATGAAGAGTCTCATCCTCGGCGTCTCCCTGCTACTCGGCGTTCTAATTTCGGGTGCCTGTTAAAATCAAATTGGCATATTTTTCCATTTATATACTGACATAGAACCTGAAAGATAATAAACTCTGGATTGTTACCTGAGCCACGTGCAAATTGCCATGGGGACACACAAATTAGGAGTTTAAATGCGTGGCTCAAAGAGTGGTGTGGGAGGAAGGAGTTTTGGTTCATGGGGCACTGGCACCAGTACTGGGGAAAGAGGGAGCTGTTCCATTGGGACGGGCTCCAGTTAAACCGAGTTGGGATCATTTTCCTGGTGAACCAAATAACTCGGGCATTAGACACGGCTTTAAACTAAGGAGATGCGGGGTGGGGGGGGGCGGCGGCGGGTGGATTCAGGAAAGAGTAAATTAAAAGCAGCGAGAGAAATGTAAAGGCTCTAGATCAGAGTAGAGTTTTGCATAAAAATAAGCAGTGTGGCTCAGGAAGGAACGGGGAGCTTAACAAAAGTAATAAAGCATCAATGACTAAGGTGACATCAGGGAAAATGCTAAAGGCACCATATCTGAATGTGCAAAGCATTCGCAACAAAATAGATGAATTAATAGTGTGGAAAGAAATGAACAGGTTTGATCTAATAGCCATAATGGATACATGGTTGCAAAGTGGCCAAAGAACTAAACATTCCATGATACATAACTTTTAGAAGGGATAGGCAAAATGGAAAAGGAGGAGGGGTAGTCCTGATAATAAAGGATGGGATAAGGACAGTAGAGAGAAAGGATCTTAGCTCTGAAAATCAAGAAGTACAATCAGATTGGTTGGAGCTATTAAAAAGCAAACGGCAGAAAACATTGGTGGGAGTTGTGTATAGGCCCCGAGACAGTAGTTGTAATGTGAGGCAGAATAGAAATCAGGAAATTAGAGGAGCAAGTAACAAGGGTAATAGAGTAATCATGGGGGACTTTAATCTACATATAGACTGGGCAAACCAAATTTGAGGTAATAGTGTGGAGGACGATTTCATGAAATGTTACCAAGATAGTTTTCTAGATCAGTATGTTGAGGAACCAGGCTATTTTAGATCTAGTATTGTGCAACGAGAAAGGGTTAATTAATTACCTTGTAGTAAAGGGGCCTTTAGGGAAGAGTGACCATAATATGATAGAATTTTATATTGAGTTTGAAAGTGACTTAGTTAAATCCGAAACTAGGGTCTTAAATGTAAACAAAGCAAACTATGTAGGTATGAGGGGCGAGTTGGCTAAGGTCGATTGGGAATCTACATTAAAAGGTATGACAGTGGACGAGCAATGGCTAGCATTTAAAGAATTAATACATAAATTACAACAAATATACGTTCCTTTAAGGCACAAAAATTCCCACAGGAGAAGTGGTCCAACCGTGGCTAACAAGAGAAGTTAATTGTAGTATTTGATCTTTGGAAGAGGCTTATAATGCTGCCAAAAAGAGTAGTAGGCCTGAGGATTGGGAGTATTTTACAAATCAGCAAAGGAGGATCAAAAAATTGATAAAGAAAGGGAAAATAGAATATGAGAATAAACTAGCGAGAGACATAAAAACATACTTTAAAATCTTCTATCAATATGTAAAAAGAAAAACATTAGCGAATTTAATGTGGGTTCCATACAGGCTCTGACAGGAGAAATTTTGATGGGGAATAAGGAAATGGCAGAAAAATTGAATAAATATGTTGTGTCTGTCTTCACGGAAGAAGAGGTAAACAATTCCCGGAAATAGAGGACAACCAAGGGTCTAGCGAGAATGAGGAACTGAAAGAAATTAGTATTAGTAAAAAAGTAGTACTGGAGAAATTAATGGGACTGAAAGCCGATAGATCCCCTGGACCTGGTGGCCTACATCCTAGGGCTTTGAAAGGGATGTCTATAGAGATAGTGGATGCATTGGTTGTCATTTTTAAATTTCATAGATTCTAGAACGTTTCCCACAGACTGGAAGGTAGCAAATATAAACCCCACGACTTAAGAAAGGAGGGAGTGGGAAAATGGGGAACTACAGACCAGTTAGACTGACATCAGTAGTAGGAAAAATGCTAGAATCTATTATTAAGGATGTGGTAAGAGGGCACTTGGAAAATAGTAATAGGATTGGGCAGAGTCAACACGGATTTATGAAAGGGAAATCGTGTTTGAGGTTGTAACTAGCAGAATAGATAAGGGGGAACCAGTGGTGTGGTGTATTTGGATTTTCAGAAGGCATTCGATAAGGTGCCACGCACGAGGTTATTAAACAGAAGTAGGGTTTAGAGGATTGCGATTAATATACTAGCATGCATTGAGGATTAGTTAACGGACAGAAAACATAGAATAGGAACAAATGGGTCATTGTTCCGATGACACTAGTGAATTGTGGCTCCGTGACTGTTTTAATAAGAAAAATATTCCTTTCTATCCCAGTGGGATCTTAACACATCTGACGTTACTTTTGCAAGCATTTCCCTGTTTGCACAAATCTGACCTAGAGCGTGCTGGGAGAGGAGAGCTGACACGCAGATACCGTCAGCCCATAAGATCTGCCTCCTCTGGTCACACAGCTTTCAGCAGCGGAAAGGCTCACAGTGGTGCACAAAGTGTAACAGATGGGTAAATGAGCAGCGACTAAAGAAATAAACCACATGAAGAGACATTGGGACCCGCTCGATGCTGTTGTGTGTGTGGGGCGGGGAGCGAGCCAGGGGTGGGGCGTTGCAAACAGGGCGAAATTTGCCCGGAAATTTGGATCCTTTCATCAAAAGGGAAGCACTTCACCGACGGGGCGGCGGATTGCACCAAATATGTGAGAGCAGCAAAACAACGTCCCCTCTGGAAGGTAGCGCGGGACTCCAGCGGGAAATTTGAAGCCTGCAAATTATTGTTTCAAGTTTAACAAAGTCACGTTTACCCTCTTTAATCCGTGCACTATTTTAACTGAACATTCATCACTTTTTCTCCTTTTTTACTGTTGTCACGACTCCGTTTAATTATTGGACAGATTAATGTCACATCAATGAGTTAAGCACCTTTATGTTAGAGACCGGCGGGGGGAGCAGTGGAATAGTCGGATTTGGAGGTAACAAAGGCTTGGGTGACGGTTTCGGCAGCAGATGAGGTGAGGCAGGGCGGAGTTGGCTAATGTTACGGAGGTGGGGGTTCGCGGCCTTGATCAAAAGTGAGGATATGGGGTCAGAAAGTTAGCTCAGGGTCCCATAGGACGCTAAGGTTGTGAACGGACAGGTTCAGACTCAGCTAGTGGCCAGGGATAGGAATTAAGGTGGTGCCTATGGAACAGAGTTTGTGGGTAAAGGTGAATATTTATCCAACCTTATACAGTCCGGTTTAATATCACACTTTGCTCCCTGTGCAGGTACCACAGCGGAAGGAATTGATGGAGATATTCCGGAACTGTTATTTTCGATCGGGTCCAGCCCGGTTTTGCTGCCTTGTTTCTCCCGGTCTCCAGTTCAAACTGATGGGATTCAGTGGATGTTTGAACCCGCCTCAGGAAACAATGGGATGAGACTTTATCCAATGGATAACAACAACCCACAGTGCAGCTCCCCGCGGTTCCCGCATACAACACTGGCTGAGTCTGACGGTTTCAGGACGGGGAATTACTCTCTTTGGTTCACAACGACAATGGAAGAGGCCGGAAATTACTACTGCTTTCTGTATTCTGGACAACAGAACAAGAGGATGAAAAGCCGCCTCATACAGATTAATGGTGAGTTACTGAAACCAGTCTATCGCATAGTCATATGTGTTGGAAAGTCTCTGACAGAAACTGTTGCACCATTTTCTGTATCTGGGTAGAATCGTTGGTATGCAGTGTGTAAGATGTGAAGTGTAGGATTGCAATAAAGTAGGCTCTGTGAGTGAGAGAAGAAGGTGAAGTGGAGTTTGGTGCAGTGATTGTGGCAGTGTGAGAGGAAGCGGGTGAGGGGTTGTTGTGAGTATTCACAGTGATGGAGGTGCGAGCAGAGAGAAAGACATCAGTATTGTTACCTTGACAACTTTGGTGAGGTCATTGAACTTCTTTCAACATTCCAGCCATGTCCCAGAAAATACTTTCCTGGCATTCACCTCTACAGCGACCTCTCCTCACTGGCGGTGGAGCTGCTGCCTGGAGGTTCTTCTACGCCTGAGGGGGACAGGATGCCCCTCCTCCTGTCCACCACCTGCATCAGTGCCCCCTAACGTGATATTGGAGAAACTTGGTGCCCTGACTGGATCTTTTGCACGAATGTTATCTCTTTGATGTTTCCCACTGTCTGTAGCCACAGAGCATATGCCTGATAAGAATTTCTGACTGCCTTTAAGCGGCATCAGAGACTTCCGATTTTACCGCCCCATAGCAAAACAGAAGTAATACCACAGAACAGCGGAGAGATGCACTGGGTGCTTATAGCTCATTTTAATGAGCAATCCATTGCACTTCGCAGTTTGACAATGAGGAGGGAGTAAAGGCTCCGAGCAGTCAGGAGGTGCTGCACCAGCCTCTGCCCTGCTCCTGGATCCACAGTGGTCTGTTTAAGTTTCTGCTCAATGATGACTCCCAGGATGTTACCAGGTGACTCGGAAATGTTGGTGATGTTGAAGGTCATGGGGAGGCGATGATCATTCTCTTGTTCGATTTCAATAGGATAACATCTCAGTTAAATTATTTGACAGAGTAATATCAATTAATGAGTTTGATACCCGTAATGCCTTCTGAACCTAAAAAAATGGGAAAGGTGCTTCAGCATAAACACAAATAGCTCCACAAGCCAGGGAGGGACATCCAGGATCTCGCAGCCAGCACTCCAGCTTTGTACTCGGCATCAACAATGAACATAGGAAGAGGGTTAGGCCATTCAGACCCTCAAGCCTGTTGCAACATTCAATTAGATCATGGCTGATCTGTTACCTAACTCTATATAACTACGTTTGGCCCATATCCCTGATGGCTTAGCCAGCGGTGGGGCTGCAAGGATATAAGGTGCTGGTATCCTCATATGTTATCCTCCTTCTCGTATGCAACTCTTGCTTTCCCGCCCTCCCCTCATCACAACTCCACCCTTGTGCCTTCCTCATTTCACACACCCATGAAATGCAGCCTGCCCAGCCAGCAGGTGTCCAAGAAGAGGGAGAGGAGAGTGAATAATAACAATAATAATAATAATAAGAAGAAGAAGAAGAAGAAGAAGGAACACCGTCAATGGATTTCACACTCCCAGCCAGCAGCTCCTCAAGGTCGAGCTGCAAGACCATTTACAGTCTCCCCCACTGAAAGGTAGCAGCCATGCTGCAGCCACTGGTGGAGCATGGCGTGAAATCGGTAGGTTAGGCAAAGGCACACACAAGACAGTCACTCAGGGAATGCATAAGGGTGATTAGTTAATTTCTTCATCTCAGATTGGAAGGATAGATGTATAAAGTTGGATTGGAGAGTTGGATTTGTCGTGGCTTTTATTTCAGCATTGGCCAAGAGGACGCTGTGAAGTTCAGTAACAGAGGGATGTCAGGAGTGGGACAAATGTTGAAAGGGAAATTTCGGTAGTGTTCACTGGTACTGCAGGTGATTGATTCGAACCCGGACATCCCAGACAGAAAGGGGCTATCTGGGTTATCTCCTTCCCAATGCTTTCTTCTCATCTGCACCCTCCTCTTCTGCTTTTGCATCTTCTGCTTTTTCCTCTTCCGCTTCTTCCTCTGATTCTTCCACGTCTTCCTCCAGCTCCTCCTTCCTCTGCTTTGAACTTGGAGTTAATAGGAGTGGCGACATCCAAAATACCAGATCGTGCATGAATTCAGCTTTTCAAGTGGAGTGACGTCAGGTTCTGGCTCATCTATTTATGTGAATGGGGCGCAAGCAACAGCAGTGCTGCAGAACTTTCTAAAATGGCAGCCATCGCATTCGCTGCCGGAAGTGGATGAACGTGAGGTGGCCGCTATTGGGGGGAAAATTCGGCTGCATTTAAATCAGCAGAAATTTTGGGATCAGGATGCAGTGGCATTCGAGAAAAAGGATAAGGCAAGAGGATACCAGCATCTTGTATCCTGTCAGCCCCGCCGCTGGCCAAGGGCTCAGACATGCCCCTGTCAAGATTGGTCAGCACTGTCTCCTCCAAGGGTTTGAGGGGAAGATAGGAATGTGAAATGTGCCTCGTGTTTGGTAGAGATTGTTGGTAAATGAGTCATGAGGGAGCTGTGCATTGAACAGTGTGTGAGGCTAGTGGTGCAGTTGTGAGGAGACAGCTTTTGAAGATGCATTTACTGGCCTTGACCACTTGTCTGAGGTCATGAAACTTCGCTGGGCACTGGAGTCTGGTGTTGGGAGTGACACTTCAGGCAGTGAGTTTCTGCAGTGCATGAAGGAGATGGTTCACACTTCAGCTGCAGTGTGCATGTGGTAGGGGCAGTGGATACTGAGTCCAGTGGCATGGGCGCAGACCAAAAAAACGTCTTGGTGCTTCATTGTTTTGAACATTGTGTGTGCTGAGGGGGCTGCACCTATTCAAGTGAGGGGACGTATACATCATGCTCCTAAATTGTGTTTGTAAATGTTGGAGAGACTTTGAGGGGCAAAGTGATGAGTCAATCATTGCAGAGTACCCAGCCTCTGCCCTGCTCTTTAGTCACTGTGTTGTTACACTTGATACAATTAAGCTTCTATGTAATGTTGCCTTTCAAGATGCTGTTGGCTCATTCGATAATGTTGGTGCTGTTGAGGGCCTGGACGGTCGTTGGGCTTATTCTTGTTTGGGACGGTGATAATCTAAGAATTAAGCTCAGTGAATGTTGTCTACCCCTATTGATGGTGAAACCAGGTCTTGATGTCGAAACAATGGGATTCCAGTTAGTGACTGATGGAATGCTAACCAATAATCACGTGGCTGAGCCTGATATATATGTTTTAACAAAAGGAAACGACAGCTTCCTCTTGCTTTGCTAACTGAAACGCTCTGTCAGATCTCTGCGTTTAGTTTAAGCTCAACAGTAGCAAGTATGAAGTGTTCCATTCTCGAGGTCTCCCTTCTACTCGCCGTTCTAAATCCAGGTATGATTTAAAATCAAATTCAATTTCATTTTCAGTTGACTATTGATAACCATAGTCTCTAACACTGTTGCTTGTGTGGATATATTTGTCCCCATCGATCTAATACTTCCGTGTTGGGGTCTCAAAGCGGTGGCTGAATTTCAAAGTGGACTGTGCTTATATTCCGTTCGGTATTGGTGAACGCGTAGCAAGAATTGTCAAATTAATCTCGAAGTTATTTTGAACCTAGCAATAACTGGCGATATCACTTGCTTGATAAGACTGAGGATCTGTGTAGGAGCGGCTTTTGAAACAGCTCCAGGCACAAACATTGCATGACCCCCCATTTCGCTTATTCGCTAAGTTTACGAACACAACAGCATCGTTAATAATGGATCAGTAATGCAAACTACCACAAATTATGCACAGAAATGGCCATTAGTCCACATGTAAAATTAACTAGCTCTCGATTGGCGAGATTCTGCGGTTGAAACAGTGAGAAAGCGAAACAGTATTAGAGAAAAGGCAAGACACAATTTCAGAGCCCCTGTGATACTGCTATCTTCAGTGGACTGTTGCTGTATCAGCTAGTTGCAATTCCGGGTCTCCTTCAATGACACACGGGGGCAATTTATAATTCAAATACCGACATAGATAGAGGGAGTTGAAATATTTCAGTTCACGTTGGACAAGGCCGCACATTGTGCAAAGCGACCTGTGTCCGTGAGACTCTGCAATATAAACTGAACAAAGGAAAAATGGCGTCGAGATAGATTGAAGGAAGTAACTTCTTTACCCAGAGTGGTGAGAATGTGGAACTCGCTACCACAGGGAGTGGTTGAAGCAAATAGTCTAGATGCATTTAATGGGAGGCTGGGTAAGAATGTGAGGAATTAAGGAATAGAGGGTTACGCTGATACAATTAGATGAGGAAGGATGGGAGAAGGCTCAATGGAGCATCAACACCGGAATGATCTGGTTGCGCTGATTGGCCTCTTTCTGTATATTCGCTGCAATTCTATGTAACATTTTCAGCCATTCGTCCTGCTTCCTGGTTCGAGCCCAGACCCGCTATTCTCATGCGAGGTGGAATCGCATTATGTGATAACACATCAACATTAATTGTAAGATAGCATCGGGGTAACATAGCGGCCTGGGGCATTTCCTAAGCACAGTTAACGCGTTCTCAAATGCAGCATAACGCAGATTAAAATATTTGTTCAGATGTATATTGAATTATAACTTCGTGTCCGTTTTATTAAGAAAAATATTCCTTTCGAATCGCTGTGGGATCCAATCACACCTGACGTTCAGTTTGCAGACATTTCCCCGCTTCCGCAGATCCGACCTCGAGCGGGTTGGGGAAGGGGAGCTCACAACACGATTCTGTCAGCCCCTTAGTTCCGCCTCCTCTGACCACACAGCACACAGATCTCAGCAGCTGGAAGGCTCACAGTGAAGCAAAGAGTGTAACAGATGTTTAAATGAGCAACGACTAACAAAGTAAATCAGATGAGGAGACACTGGGATCCGCTCAAAGCTGGCTTGTGTGTGGCTGGGCGGGTGGGCGGTGCAAACAAGGCGACACTTGCTCCGGGAATCTGGATCCTACCATCAAAAGGGCAGCAAATATGTGAGAGCAACAAATATGTGAGAGCAACAAAACAAATGCCACTCTGGAAAGCAGGACCGAGGCTGGGAATGCATCGGGAAATTTGAAAGCTGCAAATTACCAAGTTAAGTTTAACACCGTCACGTTAACCCTGTTTGTTTGGCATTAATCCGTCCATTTTGTTAACTGAACATTGATCTCTTTTTCTGCTTGTTTTTTTTAACTGTCTAACGACTCGGTTTAATTATTGGACAGAGTAATGTCACGTCGATGAGCTCAGCGCCTCTACTATGACATAGGCTGCTGTAAATCTTCTAAGAGTTAAAGGCCGGCCAGCAGAGCATTGGAATAGTCGAGTCTGAAGGTAACAATTGTGAGAAGTCACACAACACCAGGTTATAATCCAACAGCTTTATTTGAAATCACAAGCTTTCGGAGCGCTGCTCCTTCATCAGGTGAAGTGAAGAGATGAATATAGACACAGCATATATAGTCAGAGAATATTGCAAGATGATTACAGGTAATCTTTCTAACTGCCCTTTATCACACCTCGGCAGAGAGATAATCACAGCAATCAAAGGTGTGAATGGTGTCCAAACAGGTCAGTCAGGAAAACATTACATCAAAGAACAATGAGGTGGGGTCACAAGGGGTCACAAATGTTGCAGATGCTTGGGTTTGTATGAAAAACAAAAAACAGACAAAAAACGATATATAAAAAAAGTTTTTTTGCTGCAAATCACAGCAGGTCCGGCCGCATCTGTGTAGAGAGAACAAGCCAACAACGACTCGAGTCTGGATGACTCTACATCAGGTGGGGTTACATGTAGCGTGACATGAACCCAAGATCCCGGTTGAGGCCGTCCTCATGAGTGCGGAACTTGGCTATCAGTTTCTGCTCGACGATTTTGCATTGTCGTGTGTCTCAAAGGCCGCCTTGGAGAATGCTTACCCGAAGATCGGAGGCTGAATGTCCTTGACTGCTGAAGTGTTCCCCGACTGGGAGGGAACACTTCTGCCTGGTGATTGTTGTGTGGTGTCCGTTCATCTGTTGTCGCAGTGTCTGCATGGTCTCGCCAATGTACCATGCTCCAGGGCATCCTTTCCTGCAACGTATGAGGTAGACAACATTGGCCGAGTCACATGAGTATGTACCATGTACCTGGTGGGTGGTGTCCTCACGTGTGATGATGGTATCTGTGTTGATGATCTGGCATGTCTTGCAGAGGTTGCGGTGGCAGGGTTGTGTGGTGTCGTGGTCGCTGTTCTCCTGAAAGCTGGGTAATTTGCTGCGAACGATGGTCTGTTTGAGGTTAGGCGGCTGTTTGAAGGTGAGTAGTGGAGGCGTGGGGATGGCCTTAGCGAGGTGTTCGTCATCATCGATGACATGTTGAAGGCTGCAAAGAACATGGCGTAGTTTCTCCACTCTGGGGAAGTAGTGGACGACGAAGGGTACTCTGTTGGTTGTGTCCCATGTTTGTCTTCTGAGGAGGTCTATGCGATTTTTCGCTGTGGCCATTGGAACTGTCGATCGATGAGTCGAATGTCATATCCCGTTCTTATGAGGGCGTCTTTCAGCATCTGTAGGTGCCCATCGCGTTCCTCCTCGTCTAAGCAGATCCTGTGTATTCGCAGGGCTTGTCCATAGGGGATGGCTTCTTTAACGTGGGTAGGGTGGAAGCTGGAGAAGTGGAGCATCATGAGGTTGTCCGTGGGCTTGCAGTAGAGTGAAGTGCTGAGGTATCCATCTTTGATGAAGATTCGTGTGTCCAAGAATGAAACCAATTCTGAGGAGTAGTCCATGGTGAGTTTGATGGTGGGATGGAACTTTTTGATGTTATCGTGTAGTCTTTTCTGTGATTCTTCACCGTGGGTCCACAGGAAGAAAATGTCATCCATGTATCTGGTGTATAGCGTTGGTTGGAGGTCCTGTGCAGCAAGGAAATCTCGCTCGAACTTGTGCATGAAGATGTTGGCGTATTGGGGTGCGAATTTTGTCCCCATGGCTGTTCCGTGTGTTTGGGTAAAGAACTGGTTGTTGAAGATGAAGACATTGTGGTCAAGGATGAAGCGGATGAGTTGTAGGATGGTGTCTGGAGATTGGCTGTTGTTGGTGTTGAGTACTGAGGCTGTCGCAGCGATGCCATCATCGTGGGGGATACTGGTGTAGAGTGCCGAGATGTCCATCATGGCAAGGAGTGTTCCTGGTTCAACTGGTCTGTGGGTGCTGAGTTTCTGTAAGAAGTCTGTAGTGTCGCGACAGAAGCTGGGGGTTCCCTGTACGATGGATTTCAGGATGCCCTCGATGTATCCAGAGAGGTTCTCACACAGGGTTCCATTGCCTGATACGGTAGGACGTCCGGGTGTGTTGGCTTTGTCTAACAAGGTAACAAAGGGATGGGTGAGGATTTCACTATCTGATGAGATGAGACAGGGGCGGAGCTGGGTGATGTAATGGAGATGGATGTTGGCGGCCTTGGCGATAGTGATGATATGGGGCTGGAAACTCAGCTCAGGGCCAAATAGGACGTCAAGTTTGTGAACGGTCAGCGTCAGACTTAGGCGCTGGCCAGGAAGAGGGATGAAGTCGGTGGATAGGGAACGGAGTTTGAGGGTAAATGTGGATATTTATCCTGCTGTGTCCGGTCCGGTTTAATATCACACTTTACTCCCTGCGCAGGTACCGCTGAGGATGGAGATCATGAAGATGTTCCGGAAGTGATTCTTTCGAACGGGTCCTGTCCGGTTTTGCTGCCTTCTTCCAGCCGGTCTCACACCCAAATTAAAGAGATTCAGTGGGTATTTGAACCTGCCTCAGGAAACAATATGTGGAGAATTTGTACTATTGATGCAAGCTCCCTTCAGTGCAACTCCCCGCTGATGCCGCATGTATCACTGGCTGAGACTGATGGTTTCAGGATGGGGAATTACTCTCTGTTGTTCACAGCGACAATGAAAGATGCCGGAAATTACACATGTTTCCTGTATCGTGAACACCAGAACAACAGGATGAAAATCCGCCTCATAGTGATTAATGGTGAGTTCCTGAAACCAGTTTATGGTGCAGTTATATGTGTATGAAAGTCTCTGACACAAAATGTTTCACCATTTTCGATATTTGCGCCAATATCAACACCGGTTCATTAAATACCAGAATTGTGGCCATTTGTTACGTGGAAAAACGTAGCATTAAAACAGTGTCGCTTTCCCCAGGCCAGGCCATTGTACACCTCTATATCCGTTTCAGTAACCTCAATGTAAGCACTCAGCAATGTATTGATCTTTATTGCAAAAGCTATAAGAAATCCCGCAGTAAAGTCTCAACCATTAAAGATCAGTTCCATCTCCGGAATGTTCCCACAGCACTTCTGCACAATGGGGTAGAAATTGACTTCAATGGAGCTGAATATCTGGCGGCGGGTGCAACAGGCGGTCAATACATTACCACACGTTCTACGCTGTCTTTTAAGATGAATTTCCAGCCCTGGCTCGGTCTACTAAGGTCCCAATATATCGGGCAGGAAACGTGTGTACATTTGCGACTGGAGGTGCGCCACCTGGCCTATTGGGTGAGAACAAACTAGAGGTATTCTTTGCCAATGCCTGAAACAGGCGTTAGGCCCTTTGCGTTTGGTAATTTGAGGCCCCCTTTTGTAAAATTGTTTTACCATGAGGCAGCCAGGCCCTTCTCCAGATGTACTCTTGGAAACCAGCTCTAGGGATTGCCTGCAACAAAGATGCTAACTAAAGTAAGACTCCATATTAAAGGAACCCATCACTCCAAACCCGACGTGCTGATCCCGAAACCTCGACCATGAGCCCCGCGATACTTGATCCAGGCCCTGATATCTGACTCAGCTCAATCCCTGATCGCTGGCCCAGACGTCTATCTCAACCCCCAACCATGGCTGTGAACCTGATACCCGACCCATGCCCTCATCCCCGATCCTTGATTCAGGCCCCAGTCTCCGACTCTTGAAGCAGGCCAAGTTCACAGAATGCCGAATCCCATCGCAAACCCCGACCTCTGACCCCAGCCCCAACCCCTACAAAAGGTCATTACCCTGAGCCCCGACCAAGGCACGGATTCCCGAATCTGAACTTCACCGGCGAGCTGCTTCTCGACGCCCAGCATGTGCCTGCAGCACATTGGTCTTGTTAAGTCTGTGAGTTGTTCAAGTAATTAATACTCAGACTTAATCAGTAACAATAAAACAGGTCTTTACTGGTTGGAGGTAGGGACTACACTGAATACAAGATTACTGCACAGTGCTTAGATACCGGTGTGTTCACCCCCGGTATTACATCTACAGCAGCCTGAGAAAGTAGTACATCTCTTAAGGTGGAACAGGCTTAAGCTCTCTTAAGGTGGAACAGGTTACATACACAACACTCCTCCCTTCTTAGCTATATAGTCATCCCCCCCATTTAACATAACGTAATAACATATATACATATATAACTTCATGTTTAACGTAACATATCGCAGATTCAGTCTCTGCGGAAAACAGTTCACAGATTCAATCTCTGTGGTGTAGTCGGTTCACGTTACTCATTCAATAGTCCTTTCATGGATTTAACAGCTTGAACTTCCGAACTGATTTGGCTCCGTTCGGAGGGACCACGAGTGTGATCTGGTAGAGGTGATAATGGTTCAGATGGGTCATCTTCTGTTTATACTTTTCCTTTTCTGCTTCTTGGAGACTCTCTGGGCTCCATTGTCAGCTGCCACAGCTGCCAGCTGCATGCGCAGTTCCTCCTTCTCTTCCTCCTTTTTTCGTAGTAGAGCCACCTTCTCCCGATGTTCCGTAGACTTTCGGTGCTCCTCCATGATTTCTGTATGGTGGGAGTCGAAGTTACAAGTTGGGCAGGACAGGACATAGTAATATTCGGAGTCGTCCGACAGGTCAGCGAGAGGGTCGTCTATTTCCTCCATACCCAGCTGGACGTTAGCCAGCTCATGTTCCAAATCCAGACATCTTTCCTGAAGAGACTTCTTCATGTGTACCTCTACATCCAGCTTTTTCTGGGCTTTCAGCAAGTCGTTTACTAGTGACCTCATTTGTGATTTTAATACTTCAACTTCCTTTGGAGATTGATTGATCGGACTATGCAATCCCTCTACCGGAGCAGCTGTTTCAGCGGTCTGTTGTTCTACGTTGACGTGAGTCAGCGTACTTTTGGCATCCAAGGGCTGCTCTGTTGCAGTCATCTCAGTCTGTGTTGCCACCTCAGCTCTTCCAATAACCTTTGAGAGCTCCGAACCCCTTTCGTTTGAATATTGAAGTTCGTGTTCAAGTTTTTCCCATTTCAGAGTCCTGTCCTTCAGCATATGCAGGAGTTGGCTGACCGTTAACTCCTCTGACATCAGACGTTTTGTGTGCTCCTGCTCCATTTTCTCCATCAGCTGCTTCTGTTGTCTTTCCAGATTCTCCAACTCTATATCAAAGAACTCTTTCGTTGCATTCAACTCTTGCTCAAAACGGTGAAGCATTTGTTCTAATTGCTGTTGTAGTTTGAAATGGAGTTGAGTTCGAGCCCGGTGTCCCTCAGAAATGGGCACATCAGTAGACTTGCCAGACTCAGAATCCACAGTTAAACTATGTTGTTGTTGCTCAGTGGAATTCTGTGCTGAAACTTTGTCTTTTGCACCTGAGTTGGGCTTACCATCATCCGTTCCAGAGTCTGGGCCGACTATCTTCACCGAGTTCTCACTCGTTATTGTTTGTAGGAAATGCCAGTCCATATTCATTTTCCTAATCCACTCCCGTCCTAGTAGTGGAGGACCTCCGTCAGATATCACATATAAGTCCATTATTTGACTGTCTTCGCCCTTGTGGACCACTGCAACCTCTATTTTCCCGATGGGGTACACTCTTTGCCCCGTGTATGTTTTCAATATAATCCCCGTATCCTGTAGGGGAATATGTTGGAATAACTTTCCGTAATCTTTCTTATTTATGACCGTCAATGCCGATCCAGTGTCCAATTCCAGTTTTACTTGGACTCCTTCTATCTGAAGAGTGACCCAAATTGTCTGGAGGTCTGCACCCTTACCAGCGTTGAGTACTCTTAAGCTAGCCAGTTCAATACTGCTTAAGCCAGCCAGTTCATTACTGCTAGCGTCTGAATCGGACTCCTGTTCGGCCACCTTGTGTACTTTTGCGTATTTTCCTTGCGGTGACTTCTTGTTGCTGGTCTTCTTCCCTGACCTGCATACTCTAGCTATATGTCCAAGCCTACCACAAGTTCTACATTCTTGGTTTTTAAACCAACACTGGTTCTGATCATGCGTTGTCTTTCCACAACGATAACATTTCCAGAACTCACACCCAATTTGTGTGCACTGAGCTCCGGTGACCGTAGCTGCATTACTGCCGTGCCTCTCGCTGCGGCTTCGTGTGCTGCTGCCATAGTGACCGCCTTCTCAAGCGTCAGCTCATTCTCCTCGAGCAGTCACCTTTGTGTATCCTGTTTAAATAAACCACACACAAATTTGTCTCGTAGTGCATCTGTCAGTCCCGTTCCAAACTGGCAATATTTCGCTAATTTACGCAATTCCAGCAAATATTCAGCATTGCTTTCATGCTGTAGCTGCCTTCTGTCGTAAAATTTAAATCGTTCCGCTAGCATCAGCGGCGTGGGGTTTAGATGATCTTTCAGGACAGTAACAATCTCATCGAACGTCTTATCCGCCGGTTCATCTGGTGATAACAGGTGTTTCAATTGCCCGTATGCCTTCGCACCCATTAAATTTAATAATGTTAGTGCTTTATCAGCCTCACGAATTTTATTGGCCTTACAATAATTTTTAACTCGTTCAACATATATGGCCCAATCTTCGATGTCACTATCAAAGTTGCTAATATTCCCGTGTTTAGGCATTGTAGTACTTTATCAGATTTGCAATTACTCAGATTTTTTTTTTTTTACTGCTATCCAAGATGGCGGCTTCCCGCTCTTGCCGTCGTCCTCCGCCCACAAAATGGCGGTTTTCCCGCGCTTGGCGGTCTTCACCCGTCCCCCGACGCCATCTCCCTTCAGCCCCCGAGTGCGGCCCTTATCTTCGCCGTGATCGATGGCCCGCGCTGTGCACCGCGGCTCTCGCGCCTTCAGTGTCTGCCGACGCTGCGCCTTTCAGCCCGAGTGCGGCCCTTATCAGGGATTGCGATCGATGGCCCTTCTACCTCCGACTTCCCCCAGCCCTGTCTTTGCAGCCAACGCTGCTTGGCTTACCCACCACCGAGGTTGAAAAAGAAGCTGCAGGATGTCTTCTGTCCTGCAGTTTTCAGTCGCTGATGGAGGCTTCAGGGTCCTAATGCCTGTCGCTTCCAGTGGGGTGGTGAGATTTGAAACCTCTCTTCAACGTCCTGTCTGTGGACGAAGCCGCCGTGGAATAACTGCCGCAGGGTAAGAACCTGACTCGTCGCCAGTGTTAAGTCTGTGAGTTGTTCAAGTAATTAATACTCAGACTTAATCAGTAACAATAAAACAGGTCTTTACTGGTTGGAGGTAGGGACTACACTGAATACAAGATTACTGCACAGTGCTTATATACCGGTGTGTTCACCCCCGGTATTATGTCTACAGCAGCCTGAGAAAGTAGTACATCTCTTAAGGTGGAACAGGCTTAAGCTCTCTTAAGGTGGAACAGGTTACATACACAACATGTCTGACAATAATGAGGTCCAGGGCCCGATGGTTACCTGTATAGAGGTTGTTCCTGGGACTATGTGACGTGGCGGATGCAGCATATGCGCCTGCTCCATGTGTGCTGGTATTGGGCCGCAATTGCAGTTCTAGGCCACAATTTAATCTGTGGTGTCTTATGTCAGTTTAACCAGTTATCCTCTTCCCACAGTGTCTGTGACCCCAGCCGGCCCGATTCCCCTGGGAAGCTCCGTAAATCTGACCTGTGAGATGTCCGACCCATCATATTTCAACAGTACGGATTGGAGCACTGAAATTACCCGAGTAACTGGGAAAGGGATTGAAATACAATGGAAACTGAACAACGTGCTGATTCATAAAGACAAGCGGCACAAGTTCGATTTCAGAAGTATAATCATCAATAATATCCAACTCCACGACGTGGGACGCTACACATATACCGTAAGATTGAAGAATGGAAAGGCTTGCTATTATCGTCGTCTCTTGGAGATATCAGGTTAGCCCGCATCTCCAATCATTTGCCCGCATGATTGATGTCAATATGTCGCCAGTATCATTGTACAAAGTGGAGTTGGCAGGCTGCTCTGTCCTGCTTGGTGCTGAGCTGCCCGAGTGCTGTTGTGACTGCACACAGCCGGTCGGCTGGTGAGTCTTTCATTGAACTCTCGACTTGAGCAATGAAGGCAGTGAAAAGGCTTCAAACAGTCAGGAGGTGATCCAAATCACCGCACAGTAACCAGCCTCTGCCGTCCTCCTGGATCCAGAGTGGGCTGTTTAAGCTTCTGGTCAGTGATGAATCTCAGGATTCTATTAGTTGGTTTGGAAGTTGCGGCGCTGTTGAAGATCATGGGGAGGCGAAGGTTTGTCTCGTGTTTGAGATGGTCGTCGACAGGCACTCCTGTGGTACGAATCGTACCATTCTCCTGCTGTAAGTGTGAAAGGAGCTGGCCACGGCAGAATGGTCAGTGAATAACCCCACTCCCGATCTTATGATGGAGAAAAGGATACTGACAAAACATCTGGATGGTGGTTGGGCCGAGGATGTCTGCCTGAGTTACCCCAGATGTGATGTCCGAACGCTGTGATGATTGGCCTCGACACCAGATGCCATCTTCCTGCGTGCCATGCAAAACCCCACTCAGTAGAGCTTTACAGCTGACTCCCATTGAAATTAGCTTTTATTCTATAAGGATTTGATGCCACTGTCGACAGAATATTGCATCCTGAGGATTGATAGTGTAGCAGCAAGTGACCAATGTTAGCTTTTTGTAACTTCATTTACTTCCCTTGGAGGACAGTGTGCAGCAGTGGAAGGATTCAGAGGCAGATTAACAGCCTGATAAGCCATGAGCTGAACATTCCTTCTATGGATGGAACCATCCTTACACCAGCCAATAGGGAGGTTAGTACTAGAGGGCGAAGTCTTATGGGCTTCCGAATAGACGAAGGGAGGTTACTCACACCCACCCGACCCGAGTGTCCCACTGGATGTCAAACTAGTGATCCTCTCGCACGGTGCAATCCCATGCCACTTCTGACTCAGAGGTGGGAATGCTTCCAGGAAGTGAAAGGCTCGCTCCTACCAAAGTCTAGTAACTGCAGGGATGAATCAGAAGATGAGACATTGTGAACCATTCAATGTTAGTATCTATGTATGAGACGGGGGTCGGTGTGCTGTGAATACAGTGAAATTTGTACCAGAATTATGGATCCTTTCAACAAATGGGCAACAGTTGATTGCGGGTATTGTGCAATGGTCCAAATCTGCTGGAAATAAAACCAAATGCTCTGTCTGAAGTAGCAGCGGGCGTGAGACTGTTTCTACAGAATCCATTTACACACTGACAGTACCTGACTTGTACTTGGGCAGATCACTGTCCATACGTACCCATGGCTGAACTTCGCTCCAAGCAGATATTTGAAAGCAGGGAATGAATATGTCATGTTTAGCCCAATGACATTTACCTTCTTAGTAAGACGTTGCTATGTCCAGTACTTTAATTGTCATTTGATCCGCGGCAAATGAAACAGCTGGAAACACCTCTATAATAATATTGGCGAGATTACTGACAATGAATGAGTTTTCCGCCCGTACTTCAAAAGGGCTGTTTTATATTGAAGCTTTTTCAGAGTTAGTATAACCCTAAGCACGTTTCAATATTAATCCGGCACCTTTTGGAAATTTCCTATCAAATCTTCACATGCATTGATTCCCAAACTCTACCTCCAGAAACACCTATTTGTTCAATATGTTCTTAATGTGCAAACGACGCTGGTAAGCCCGTGTTTATTGCCCATCCGTGGTTGCCTTCAGGGCAGTAAGATTCAACCAAGTAGTGTGCGACAGGAGTCCGCTGTAGCCCAGGTCCCTTCCTGAAGGACATGAATCAACCATTGGTGTTATTTTCACAACGGCCTTCATCTATATTGTGTCAAATTTCAGCCTCAATATCTATTTTGATCAAATTCCTTTATTTATGTTAATTTGTTGTCATTTTCTGCAGGAACTGCACCGACTTCTCTCGCTACAGATAATCCACCGACAGCAACATCAGGTGAAACTTTAATACATGAACTCCACGGTTACTGTTTGTTTCTAACCATCTGGCAGTCAATTACACCTGGGGAAAGATGGGCGAAAAGTATAACGTGATTTACATTCAACCAGGGTTTGCATTCACGTACGGTCCTGGAGGAAGTTTGTGTGTGGGTGTTAGTAATGAAGTATGCAGAAAAGGAGGGAAATTCAACAATAGAGCGCCCCCTAGAGGCCGGAGCAGGGGTGAAGTGCAGGTTGGAGATAAACACTATGCTCTTACGCTTTTGTTTAACTACCAATGGATTGGCACCAGTTTACCCGAGTGAGCCTTGACTAGTGGT
Source organism: Somniosus microcephalus (assembly GCF_052327205.1). Taxonomy (NCBI): domain Eukaryota; kingdom Metazoa; phylum Chordata; class Chondrichthyes; order Squaliformes; family Somniosidae; genus Somniosus; species Somniosus microcephalus. The sequence continues at coordinate 186,995,361 of NC_140998.1, forward strand.
CGCATTGTGGCCTCTGAGCCCAAGGAAGTAGGGTTCGAGCCCCGTTCCCAACAATACTGGAGAGTGGAAATTGGAGATCTGACTCACAATTCTAGGTTGATTTCGGCCGAAAACTCCTTTCTGCTGGGTGTGGGCGTCAGACATAAGACTCCCATAAAAGTCTCCGGCATCATCGGCTGGAATAAAGATATTTACGGCCATGGAAAGAATAGACACGTGGCGGCCCGTCAGACTCATTATCCACCGCCGAGGAATCCTTCCACTGCTACATACGATTCGACTAGGGAAGAGTGGGGAAATCCCATTTGTTTCCAACAAGTGTTCATCCAAAGTCAGTCTATAAGAACCCACGTCAAAACTGGCGGGAGCACCGGAGATAAGCTTAAAGCACGAGCCTTATTTCATCCTTTACTGCTACAATCTGTAAAGTGGAGCATTTGATCAGAAAGAGAATGCAGTTTAATTTTAACCTGACAGTGTAAATTTTAGATGATTCATACAGAAGTTGCAATATTTAGTGTAAGCATAAGGACTTCCATTATTAGCAGTCTTTGCAGATGACCCCGTGGTGTTGCTCACCAAGTGTCAGTGGATACAGTGATACAGGACACTGGGTCGCTGAAACACAACCGACTGGCTGCAAAATGCAACTACAGCATCTCGGCACGTCCATACACCGAGAATTCACATTCTAACGTGACACAGACACAATTCACTCTTAAATGTTGAAAAAAGCAGGTTATCAATCGCGATAAAAGAAACAAAGATTACGGATAGGAAAACCACACTTACACAATGTTTGGACTCATTTCGATACAGAGGTCTTTATCTTCTCTGAATTCGCACATTGTTTTCTCAGATCCAACAAAGACTTCGAAGATAATTCCATTCATCACAGGTGTAACACTCGGACTGGTGGTGTTAGTTGTTGCCACGATTCTCATTGTTGTGCTGATCAAGAAAAAACACAAGTCAGCAAAAGGAGAAGAGGAATCCGGCAAGTACTGTTGAATGACATTTTCAGTTACGGCGAGGTTCCTCTACCTATTCCATGGATCCATTTTTCACAATTATACTGTCCAGTCTCCTACTCCCTCTCTTTCAAACATTATAATCTATCTCTCTCTTTCTCTCTCTCCCGCTGACGATCTATCTATCTATCTACCTATCATCTATCTATCTATCTATTTATCTCTCTATCGATCACTCTACCGATCTATCTATCTCTCTATCGATCACTCTATCTATCTATCGATCTATCTATCTAACTATCTATCTATCTATCTATCTATCTATCTATCTATCTACCTATCTATCTATCTATCTATCTATCTATCTATCTATCTAGCTAGCTAGCTAGCTATCTCTCTATCTATCTATTTATCTAGCCATGTGACTATCTATTTCCCTGTCTATATACTTCTCTATTTACATAGCTAACTCTCTATCTATCTATTGATCTTTTTCTCCATCGTTATATTATTCATAGTTTTACTTTCTTACCTAATCTTAATATTTTATGAAGGACATAATGTAACCATAAAATTGAGAGTTATCCACGCATCGAGCGAACTTTGCAAGAAAAAAATCAAAACAACTTTCAGCAAACAGGGCTCAGAACTTTTCTATTTAATGTTTTACTATTCCTTAAAGTGAGGTTTCTTCGTTGCCTCCTTCCCAATCGCTATCGATCATTCTTGGCTTCACAATCTCCATGTGATGAACATTGGTGACAAATGTTAAGTTCATGGCGATAACAGTGTCATACATAAATCTTGAACAAAGGAACAATATGTTTGTACATAATGCCGTTCACTTCGTCCCAAAGCACTTCACTGCAAATGAATGAACTTTGAAGTGTAGTCACTGCTGTACTATAGGAAACGAGGCCGCCTATATATGCGCACAGCAAGTTTCCACAAACAGCAATGAAATAAATGTAGTTGCTGGAAAAGACACCTCGAAGGCGTCCCTGCTCTTGTTTCGGTAGTGCCGTGAGGTCTTTGACGTTTACCTGAAAGGGCAGAGAGGGCCACGGTTTAATGTCTCATGCAAAAGATGGCACCTCGGACAGTGCAGCGCTCCCTCAGTACTGCACTGGGAATGTGAGCCCAGATGATGTGCTCACGTCGCTGGAGTGGGAATCGAATCGACAACCGTGTGTCTTAGGTAAACCGCCGGTCAGTCAGTATCTATAGAGAGAAAGGGCAGAGGGAGCTGCAGAATCTTCATCAGAATTAATGAGCTGGGCAATATCAATATATTTTATGGCATATTTCAGCCAGAACTGCAAACATGAATTTGAAATGATTCAACTCTCCTACTTCATCCTTTCAGAGGGACCCTACATCAACATTCCCCCTCAAAGGAAGAAAACTCAGCAGGTGAATCCAATTGATAATTTGTCACTTAAAGCTTTCCTTGTGAAAGTGGACAGCCATGTCGACAAACTGAATCGTGTGCTTCCAATCATTGACTGAAACCGATTCCCTAACCAGAAACTCACGCTCCAATCACTGTTTCAGGCAATAGCTCACCAACTCTTAGCGCCTTTAACTGAAACGGGTTGACTTCTTAGTTACAATACCGGAGAAACCAACTGTATAAGATGTGGTGAAGCGCCTCCGCCCTGTTATTTCAGACAGTTATATCCGGTCTATACAACGTACATCAATTGTTCCGATGCTTTTGAATCTTTTCTCAGTAATTCCTTACAGACCATGCATGAATTCCCTCTGTTATTTTCTGTCGAAAGGACTGCTGATTGTGTTTATTTCTGTAATTTTGAGATCAATGAATTTACACACTACTACCCGTCGCTTTCCACGTGTATATCACCAGTGGTCTTTGCTCTTCTGTCGATGCTGATGTCTCAATGCTTCTGTACTTAACTTTATTAACTTTATGTTCCAGGATGAATCTGATTTGAATTCCACTTACATGGTAAGTGTATGCAACAGTCATACGGTTTCCAGCACAACCTCGTTTTAGCTCTGAATTATCGAGTCATCAGCAATGCTCACTTATTGCACAATCTTCTCACAGGGTTTGAAGATAGAGGAACAATCGCTTTACAGCCAACTGTTGAGGTATGATCCATACACTGCTTAATTAATAGTTGGTCAATCAACCTACATCATCTATCTATCTATCTAACTATCTGTCTGTCTGTCTGCCTGTCTGTCTATCACCTATCTATCTATCTGTCTATCAATTTATATCTATCTATCTACTATCATCTATCTATCTATCTATCTATCTATCTATTTATCTGTCTGTCTATCATCTATATGTCTGTCTATCTATCATCTATCTATCTATATATCTATCTGTCTGTCTATCTGTCTAGCTATCATCTATCTATCTATCTATCTGTCTATCTATTTATATCTATCTATCTATCATCTATCTATCTATCTATTTAGCTGTCTGTCTATCTATCATCTATCTGTCTGTCTATCTATCATCTATCTATCTATCTATCTGTCCATTTATCTGTCTGTCTACTTATCATCTATCTGTCTATCTATCATCTATCTATCTATCTATCTAACTATCTATCTATCTATTTATCTGTCTGTCTACTTATCATCTATCTGTCTGTCTATCTATCATCTATCTATCTATCTATTTATCTGTCTGTCTATCTATCATCTATCTGTGTCTATCTATCATCTATCTCTCTATTTATCTATCTATCTATCTATCCGTCTGTCTGTCTGTCTGTCTATCTATCATCTATCTATCTGTCTATCTATTTATATCTATCTATCATCTATCTATCTATATATCTATCTATCTATCTATCTATTTATCTGTCTGTCTATCTATCTGTCAGTCTATCTATCATCTATCTATCTATCTCTATCTATCTATCTATCTATCTATTTATCTGTCTGTCTACTTATCATCTATCTGTCTGTCTATCTATCATCTATCTATCTAACTATCTATCTATCTGAATGTTCTTCATAGTTTTCTGCTCTTCATCATCTGAACTGCTTTTAAATGTCCATTCACAGCAATTCTTGCTGGTTTCCTATTAAAATAACTATTGCACTGTGTTCATTTATTTACACTAATTGATCCTCTGAACGTTACACATCTAACTCTTTCGTCTTTTCAGATAAGTTGCTCGTTTGTCTTCTGGGAATGTTAGAACAAGCACAACACATCCATACCCCGGAGAGTGTTCCACCCTCCATGCGTGCTGCTACTACTAATGCTTTATGTGGGCTTCCTTATGGAAATTGCTTTCTGAGGGACAATATTTCTATATCAGTGCTTATATTACAAAACTAGTAAGAAAACGTTTTGAGTTAAAATCTTGCTGATAATGCATCTTTTAGGATATGTCGTCAACTTGAGTTCGCCAAAATCCGTATGCTAATTCAGGTCAAGTCCCGTTCACCCGTCATCCCTTGCACTTGCTGTATTCAATTGGCTCCTGATCCGGCAAAGCCACGATTTCAAAATTCTCATCCTTCTTTTCCAATTCCTCCTTATCACTGTAACATCCTCCAATCTTCCGAGATCTCTGCACTCCTTTATCTGGCCTCTTGCGTATCCCCAATTTTCAATGTTCACCATGGACGTCAGTGCCTTCAGCTGCTTAGAAATTAAGCTATGGAATTCCCCTCACCAAATCCCTTCGCCTTCCTACCTGACTCTCCTCCTTTAGGATGTTCTTGAAAACCTAAGTCTTTGACAAAGCATTTGGACACCTGTCATAATATCTCCCAAGTGGCCAAGTGTCCAATTTTGTTTGAAGCGCATTGGGAAGTTTAATTACATTAAAGGCACTATATGTATGCAAGTTGCTGTTATTTTTGTGGTTTTGCCCTCTGAATTATGTTAATATATATAGCTTTAATGTTTGTCTACATTCCTACAGCAAAAATGCAGAGACTGCACGCAGAAGATGTAATGGTTTGTACATGATGCTCTGGAATAATAATGGATTATATATTAACCCGATGTACAGCCTCCACATTCTAATTGTACTGCACCAGTAGGTGGCTCTGTGAGGTAATGCTCTGTGACACATAGATTATAGTGGGGTGTAACCAAACTGTATGGGACAGCCCACTACTGAGGCCTCAGTTGTGCAGAGCCACAACCAGTAACGATGGAATCGTAAAATGAGCCGCCAAGTATCATTCCCGAGAGGATGTAGCCCTCTCTTAAAGTGACAACTCGCATAGAAAAACGAATCTCGCAATATATAAATCACCCAATCCCAAGAGTGTCAATCGGATCCCTTCCAGTAAATACTGAACTTAGTTTAAGTGGCAATCAGTGCAAGAACAAACCTCCCTGATTGTACAAACCACGGAATGCAAACTACACCTACCCGTGATGTAGCGTTTCTTGTGACAACGCCTGCCCACTGAAATGGAAATCATCAAGCTCAAACTCCCCAAAACCCACCCTGACTGTGACACAAATTCTCCACTGCTGCCTCCTCAATACACGAATGCCCACCTCACGTCATTCAAATCGTTGCCCCTCACCCACTGTCCAATGACAGCACAATCAGCTGCTAAACCCTCTCCCCATCGCAAAATAAGCCCAGGCAGCCCTACTCCCATTCATTCGCCACTTTAAACTCCCTTCCCGTTGCTTCTCCCTCCTTGTTCTCTGCCTCTCAAATTAATCCTTCCCACTCTCAGCTCCCGCTCCACTCCCCTACTCCTAACACCCCATTGTCCCTCCACTTCTCCTGCACTACGCTGAATCGCACCTCCTCTCTATCATGACCATTTCTAACTTACCGTCTTTCTGCTTCTCAGCCTCCCCTCTCCTCCGCTCTCTTTTTCGCGCTACCTCTCCCTTACAATTCATTACCCTTCTATCCTGTCTGCAGTCTCAGGCGGGTTTGAAAGGTCCCACGGCACTTATTCGAAGAAGAGCAGTAGAATTATCCCCTGTGTCCTGGGCCAATTATCCCTCAATAAACATCACTAAAACAGAATATACGGTCATTATAACATTGCTGCCGCGTTTCATGCATTACGACGGTGAGTACAATTCATAAGTACTTCATTTGCTGTAAAGCGTTTTGTGACGTCCTGAGGTCGTGAGATGCGCTGTATAATGTAAGTCTTTCTTTTATTAAACCTCTTTTCTTCCCTTCAGTCCCTGCACCTCCGCTCTCCCAAATACCAACGGCTCCTGTCTCCTAACTTCCCCCTACTTCTCGTCACTTCCATACTTCTGTGCTCCTTCCGGCTCTCCCCTCCTGTCCATCTCTCCATTATCTTTCCCCCTCCTCCCCCATTGAAATTCTAACCTCAAAACTCTTCTGGGCTCCTCTCGTCTCCTCTTCCTACCATTCCTCCACATCTACGCTGTTTGTAATGTTTAGTTTATATTTGATATTATTTTGCTTTTGAGTTGGGTTTCTTACCTGTATGAGGTGCTCAGTAGCTGATTAATCTGCTCAATCTCCGCCTCGTCATGTGACCGCTGATGTTCCACTCCTCCAATATGTCGGATGATCGGCAAAATTGTTTGTCCTCATCAGACTTTTGACTTTCATCATAGTTTCGAAATTATCGGGTCAGATATTAGAGTGGCCAGCTTTAACGCCTTTTGATGACGTTGCTTTGAAGCTATATCGCAGTAATTGCCTAATTTCTTTACAAGGGGCTCTGGACTCTTGAACACTCTGATTTGAATCACTCCACCATTGATGGCCGTGTCTACAGCTGCCAATGCCCTGAGCGCTGGATTTCCTCCCTAAACCTCATCGCTTCTCTACGGTCGGGAAATTGGACCCGTTTGTGCCTGCGGTTCAGACCGATTTGGAAGGAAAATGGGCTAAAATTTGATGCGAGCTGCAAACCGCAGGCCGGAGTTCACGGCCGCCGAAATTAATGGCGCTAGGAGGTCTGCGATATTGGTGCATGTTGCTAATTAACATTATCCCAGCGCTACATTTATCGTGCAAGGCCGGCTTTCCTGGCGGCAGTCTCAGCAGGAGGCCCAATTTAGCGTGGCCATAGCGTCATTTCAGAAAGAACAGCCTTCTCTTAAAGCAAGGCTGCCATTTTAGAAAGCAGTGTGGTTCCTTAAAGGGAAACTGCCTTCTAAAATAAAACAATTAAAAAATAATCAGGTTTTTTTTCACTTACAGCTCAACTACCACCTGAAAAGCATAAACATTAAAAAGTATTCCCAAATGCCAGTATTCCGCTGTTAAAAATGAATTGCCTTCAGAACCTAAAAAAACAGGAAAAGTGCATTAGCACGAAAACAAATGGCTCTGCAAGCCAGGGAAGGGCCCGGAGTGTCTCGCAGGCAGCACTCCAGCTTTGTGCAGGGCTTCAACACTGAACAAAGGAACATAGGAACAGGGGTAGGCCATTCCGCCCCTCGAGCCTGTTCCGTCTTTCTATGAGATAATGGCTGATCTATGATCTAACTATATATACCTGCCTTTGACCCATATATCTTAACACCTTTGGTTAACATAAAGCTATAAATCTCTGATTTAAAATTACCAATTGATCCAGCATAAATTGCGGGTTGTGGAAGAGAGTTCCAAACTTCTACCACCCTTTGTGTGTAGAAGTGTTTCCTAAATTCACTCCTGAAAGGTCTGGCTCTAATCTTTAGACTATGCTCCCTAGTCCTAGAATCCCCAACCAGCCGGAATAGCATCTCTCTATCTATCCTATCTGTTCCCCTTAATAGCCTGAAAACTTCGATCAGATCACTCCTTACCCTTCTAAATTCTAGGAAATACAACCCTAATTATTGTAACCTCGTCTCGAAACTTAACCCTTGCTAAGGTGTGGTTCCCAGAACTGCTCACAGTGCTCCAGGTGTGGTCTATCCAGGGTTTTGTATCGCTGCAGCATGACTTCTACCCCCTTGTTCTCTAGTCCTCTCAATATAAAGGCCAGCATTCCATTAGCCTTTTTGATTATCTTCTGTACCTGTTCATGACATTTTAACGAACTATCTACCTGAACCCTCAAGTTGCTTTGGACATCTACTGTTTTTAGCTTTTTACCATTTAGATAGTACACTGTTCTATCCTTTTTAGGTCCAAAGTGGATGAACTCAAATTTGCTTTCATTGAAATCCATTTGCCACACTTTTGATCCTTGACGTAATGTATCAATATCAATTTGTAATTTAATGCTTTCATCCACACTGCCTACCAGCCCACCTATCATTGTGTCATCGGCAAATTTGGATATACTGCAAGAGAGTTCTTCTACCCACAGGAGCCAGGAGGCCCTCCAGAAATCAGGATGTTGGATCAGATCACTGAGGCCGTCATTGCCAGCAGTGTCACCCCCAAGACCTGACTCCAGTGCCAAAGAACCTTCATGACCTCAGGCCAGTGGCCAAGTTCATTGAATGCGAATTCAAATGGCATCTACTACCAACTGCACCACTAGCCTCACACATTTCTCAATGCAGTAAATTCCCCTCCCCATCACTCACCTACCAACAAACTTTACCCAACACGAAGCACATCTCACATTCATAGCTTCACCTCAACCCCTTGGAAGAGATGCTGTTAGTAATTCTTGGCAGGGACACATGGCTGAGGGCTTAGCCAACGGCGGGGCTGCAATAATACAAGATGCTGGTATCCTCATATGTTATTCTCCTTCTTGCATGCAATTCTTTCTTTCCTGCCCTCCCCTCACCACAACTCCACCCTTATGCCTTCCACATTTAGGAGGAGGAGGAGAAGGAGGATTATTAATTTCGTGATGAAGGACAGATGCATAAACAGAGGGATGCTCAGGAGTGGGACAAATGTTGAAAGGGGAATTCGGGTAGTGTTACCGGTACCCGCAGGTGGATTATTAAATCCCGGACATCCCTGCCAGAAAGGCGCTGTCTGACTTGCCTCCTTGCTTCCTCCTCCTCCTCCTCATCTCCTTCCTCCTGCTCTGCGTTTTCGTCTTCTGCTTTTGCTTTTTCCGCTTCTTCCTCATCCTGGTCCTTGCCTTCCTCTACCTCCTCCTCACTCTGCGAGTAGATGTCCCCTTTGCTGAAACTAAAGAGCCCACGGCTGCGAGCAAGTGGTGTTTTCAGAGGCCGTCCTTTAGGAGCCAAAGCATTGCAAAAGCCCAGCAGCGCTCCCTGCACTCCCTTCACACTTCAACTACGTTTTAAATATATTGCACGAAGCCACTGCCCCAATAAAATGTAAAGAAACCAGCACAAATGCAAAAATATAAACTTACCTGAAAGTTGCCTGTGTCCCTTTAAGAAGCGCTGCACGCACGTTCTGACAGGTGTGCTTTGGCCAGGGCGTTAATAGGAGAGGCGACAGCCAAAATACCAGATCGTGCGTCAATTCAGATATGCACATCGATTGACGTCAGGATCTGGCTCATCTATTTATTTGAATGCGGCGCAAGCAACGGCAGTGTTGCCGACCTGCCTAAAATGGCAGCCGCCGCGTACAATGCCGGAGAGTGGATGACATCGAGGCAGCCGCCATGGGGGGGAGGGGGGAAATAGTCTGTTTAACGCCACAGGTCCCCACCGTTTTCCGGAGGAATAAAGGCTCTTCCGCCCTTCTCTGGTGCGGGACTCGGCGGCCGCCATTTTGGTGAGGGCCATGGCACTGCCGTTAGCAGCACAAGCCCTGGATGTGCAAATTTGGTGAGCATGACGTCACGCCGATCTGACACCATGCTGTACGAACTTGGACCTTTGGGCTGAGTTTAGCGCTGGGTACTCAGCTCGCTGTGAAACGAGTGCGTGCAGGAGACTGACAGAGACGCGAACTGCACCTCTTAAAGGGACACACATATCTTTAAGGTAAGTTTGCATTTGCGCTATTGGACTGGGTTTTAAAAAATATTTTATTGAAGTAGTGGCTTGGTGCAATAGATGTTAAACGTTTTCCAAGTATGCAGGGTGATTTTGGACGCTTGCAAGGCCTTAGATGGTAAAGGAAGGCCGCCGAGATGATAGAAAATGCTGGTAATACTCAGCAGTTCAGGCAACATCTGCAGAGAGAACAACAGAGTTCACATCTCAGGTCCAGATGCTGCCTGACCTGCTGAGTATTTTCAGCATTTTCTGCTTTTATATCAGATTTCCTGCATCTGCTCGCAGAGGGAAGAGCAAGACACAGAAGAGCAGGAAGCGGTAGGAAGGATGCAACCCAGGAGGCCCCTTCCTTGCTGGGATATCCAGGATAGAATCCTCCACCTGTGGCACCAGTGATCACAGTCCCAATTCCCGTTCCAACATTTGTCCCACACTTTACCTTCCCTCTGCTACTGGGGGCACCACCCTTATGCATTCCCTTAGTAAGTGACGTGTGTGTGCTTTTGCCTATCATAGTGCTCTTACGCAGTGCTGCAGCATGGCTGGTGGAAGGCTGTGACTTTGAGAGTGTGAAATCGAGTGGTGGTATTTATTCTTCTTCTTCACTCTCCTCGCCACCTTTTCGGTCAACCAGTGGCTAGGCACGCTGGATCTCTTGGTTGTCTGAAATGAGGAAGGCATGGGTGTAGGTTTGAGGCGAGGGCAGGGAGTTCAAGCAAGAGGTGCATGCTTACGCCATATTTTTTTATTCATTTTTTTATTCATTGATGGGATGTGGGCGTCGCTGGCTAGGCCTGCATTTAGTGCCCATCCCTTATTGCCCTTGAGAAGATGGTGGTGAGCCGCCTTCTTGAACCGCTGCAGTCCATATGGTGTAGGTACACCCACAATGCTGTTAGGAAGGGAGTTCCAGGATTTTGGCCCAGCGACAGTGAAGGAACAGCGATACAGGTCCAAGTCAGGATGGTGTGTGGCTTGGAGGGGAACTTGTATGTGGTGATGCTCCCATGCGTCTGCTGCCCTTGTCCTTCTAAGTGGTAGAGGTCGCGGGTTTGGCAGGTGCTGTTGAAGGAGCTTTGGTGAGTTGCTGCAGTGCATCTTGTAGATGGTACACACTGCAGCCACAGTGCACCGGTGGTGGAGGGAGTGAATGTTGAAGCTGGTGGATGGAGTGCCAATCAAGCGGGCTGCTTTATCCTGAATGTTGTCGAGCTTCTTGAGTGTTGTTGGAGCTGCACTCATCCAGGCAAGTGGAGAGTATTCCATCACACTCCTGACTTGTGCCTTGTAGATGGTGGAAAGGCTTTGGGGAGTCAGGAGGTGAGACACTCGCCGCAGAATTCCCAGCCTCTGGCCTGCTCTTGTAGCCACAGTATTTATATGGCTGGTCCAGTTCAGTTTCTGATCAATGATAACCCCCAGGATGTTGATAGTGGGGGATTCAGCGATGGTAATGCCATTGAATGTCAAGGGGAGATGGTTAGAGTCTCGCTTGTTGGAGATGGTCATTGCCTGGTACTTGTGTGGTGCGAATGTTACTTGCCACTTGTCAGCCCAAGTCTGAATGTTGTCCAGGTCTTGCTGCATATGGACACGGACTGCATCAGTATGTGACGAGTCTCGAATGGTGCTGAACAGTGTGCAATCATCAGCGAACATCCCCACTTCTGATCTTATGATGGAGGGAAGGTCATTGATGAAACAGCTGAAGATGGTTGGGCCTAGGACACTGCCCTGAGGAACTCCTGCAGTGATATCATGTGATTGAGATGAATGACCTCCAACAAACACAGCCAACTTCCTTTGTGCTAGGTATGATTCCACCCAATGGAGAGTTTTCCCCTTGATTCCCATTGACTTCAGTTTTGTAGGGCTCCTTGATGCCACACTCGATCAAATGCTGCCTTGATGTCAAGGGCAGTCACTCTCACCTCACCTCTTGAGTTCAGCTCTTTTGTCCATGTTTGGACCAAGGCTGTAATGAGGTCAGGAGCTGAGTGGCCCTGGCGGAACCCAAACTGGGCATCAGCTAGCAGGTTATTGCTGAGTAAGTGCTGCTTGATAGCACTGTCGATGTCACCTTCCATCACTTTACTGATGATTGAGAGTAGACTGATGGGACGGTAATTGTCCGGGTCGGATTTGTCCTGCTTTTTGTAGACAGGACATACTTGGGCAATTTTCCACATTGCTGGGTGGATGCCACTGTTGTAGCTGTACTGGAACAACTTGGCTAGGGGCGCAGCTAGTTCTGGAGCACAAGTCTTCAGTACTATTGCTGGAATGTTGTCAGGGCCCATAGCCTTTGCAGTATCCAGTGTCCTCAGCCATTTCTTGACATCACGTGGAGTGAATTGAATGGGCTGAAGACTGGCATGTGTGATGCTGGGGACCTCAGGAGGAGGCCGAGATCGATCATCCACTCGGCACTTCTGGCTGAAGATAGTTGCAAATGCAGCTTGTAAATCAGAAACGATTGTAGGATGAGGATGCAGTGTAATGTGAAAGGAAGGATAAGGCAGGAGGGTACCGGTATTTGTAGTATTTCAACTGCGCCGCTGGTCAACGGTTCAGCCAGGCCCCTGTCAAGATTGGTCAGCACCATCTCCTCCAAGGGGTTGAGGGGAAGCTAGGAATGTGAAATGTGCCATGTGTTTGTTAGAGATTGTTGGTAGATGAGTGATGAGGGAGCTGTGCATTGAACAGTGTGTGAGGCTAGTGGTGCAGTTGTTAGGAGACGGCTTTGGAAGATTCACTGTCCTTGACCACTTGTCTGAGGTCATGAAACTTCATTAGGCACTGGAGTCTGGTGTTGGGGGTGACACTTCAGGCAGTGAGTTTCTGCACTGCATGAAGGAGGTGGTTCATACTTCAGCTGCAGTGCACATTGGCAGGGTACTGAGTCCAGTGGTACGGGCGCAGAACAAAAAAAAATGTCTTGGTGCTTCATTGTTTTGAACATTGTGTGTGCTGTGGGGGCTGCACCTATTCAAGTGACTGGGAAGTATTCATCATGCCCCTACACTGTGCTTTGTAAATGTTGGAGAGACTTTGAGGGGCAAAGTGGTGAGTTAATAATTGCAGAGTACCCAGCCTCTGCTCTGCTCTTTGGTCACTGTGCTGTTACGCTTGATACAGTTAAGCTTCGCCACAGTGTTGTCTTTCAAGATGATGTTGGGGTATTCAACAATGGTGGTGCTGTTGAGGGCCCAGGATGGTCGTTAGGCTTATGGTGATAATCTAGGAATTAAGCTCCGTGAATGTTGTCTACCCCTATTGATGGTGAAATCAATTCTTGATGTCGAATCAACTGGATTCCGGTTAGTGACTGCGGAAATGCTAACCAATAATCACGTGACCGAGCCTGATAAGATATTTTTAACAAACGGAAACGAGAACTTCCTCTTGCTTTTCTAACTGACACACTCGGTCATTTATCTGTGTTTAGTTCAGAGTCAACAGCAGCAAGCATGAAGATTTCCATTCTCAAGGTCTCCCTTCTACTCGCCGTTCTAAATCTAGGTATGATTTTAAATCAAATTCAATTTTATTTTCAGTTGACTATTGATAACCATAGTCTCTAGCATTGTTGCTTGTTTGGATATATCTGTCCCCATCGGTCTAATACTTCCGTGTTGAGGTCTCAAAACGGTAGCTGCATTCCAAAGTGGACTGTGCTTATATTCCGTTCAGTATTGGCGAACGCGTAGGCAGAATTAGCAAATTCATCCCAAAGTTATTTTGAACCTAACAATAACTGGCGATATCACTTGCTTCATAAGACTGAGGATCTGTGTAGAAGCAGCCTTGGAAACAGCGCGAGGCACAAACATTAAACATTTCCCTTATTCGTTAAATTTACTAACACAACAGCCTCGTTAATAATGGATCAACAACGCAAACTACCTTAAATTGTGCACAGAAATGGCCATCAGTCTGCATGTAAAATTAACTAGCTCTCGCTTGGTGAGATTCTGCGGTTGAAACACCGACAATGAGAAACAGTGTTAGAGAAAAGACAAGGCACAGTTTCAGAGCCCCTGTGATAATGTTATCTTCACTGTGCAATTGCTGTACCTTGTCACTGCAGTTCGGGTCTCGTTCAGTGACATGCGGGGCAATTTATTATTCAAAGACCGACATAGATAGAGTCAACTGAAATATTTCAGTTCACGTTGTACACACATTGTGCAAAACGATCTGTGTCCGGGAGGCTCTGCAATATTTACTGAACAAAGGAAAAATGGCGTCGAGATAGACTTAAGGAAGTAACTTCTTTACTCAGAGGGTGGTGAGCTTGTGGAGCTCGCGACCACGGGGACTGATTGGAGCGAATAGTCTAGGTGCATTTAATGGGAGGCTGGGTAGGAATGTGAGGAAGAAGGGAATAGAGGGTTATATAACATAGAAACCGCTATTCAATATGATCATGGCTGATCCTCTATCTCAATACCATATTCCCGCTCTCTCCCCATACCCCTTGATGCATTTTGTGCCCAGAAAACTATCTATCTTCTTCTTAAAAATATTCAGTGATTTGGCCTCCACAGCCTTCTGTGGTAGAGAAATCCACAAGTGCACCACCCTCTGAGTGAAGAAATGTCTCCTCATCTCAATGCTAAATGTTCTACCCTGTATCCTGACACTGTGACGCCTCGTTCTAGACACCTTCCCCCCCCCCCCCCCGCCAGCCAGGGGAAACATCCTCCCTGCTTCCAGTCTGTCTAGCCCTGTCAGAGTTTTATACGTTTCAATGAGATCCCCTCTCATTCTTTATAAACTCTAATGAATAGAGGCCTAGTCAACCCAATCTCTCCTCATACGACAATCCTGCCATCCCAGGAATCAGTCTGGTGAACCTTCGCTGCACTCCCTCTATGGCAAGTATATCCTATCTTTGGAAAGGAGACCAAAACTGCACACAGTACTCCAGGTGTGGTCTCACCAAGGCCCTGTATAACTGTAGTAAGATACCCTTGCTCCTGCACTCAAATCCTCTTGCAATGAAGGCCAACATACCATTTGCCTTCCTAACTGCTTGCTGCACCTGCCTGTTTGCTTTCAGTGGCTGGTGTACAAGGCCACCCAGGTCCCTCTTTACATCAACATTTCCCAATCTATCACCATTAAAAGAATACTCTGCCTTTCCGTTTTTCCTACCAAAGTGGGTAACTTCACATTTATGCATGTTCTACTGCATCTGTCATGTATTTGCCCACTTACCCAACTTGTCTAAATCGTCTTGAAGCCTCTTTGCATCCTCCTTACAACTCACAATCCTCCTCACAACTCACAATCCCACCTAATTCCATGTTGTCAGCAAACTTGGAACTATTACATTTGATTCCCTCACCCAAATCGTTGATCTATATTGTGAATAGCTGGGGCCCAAGCACTGATCCCTGTGGTACCCCACTAGTCACTGCCTGCCACCCCGAAAAAGTCCCATTTATTTCTACTCTGTTTGCTGTCTGTTAACCAATTTTCAATCCATGCCAGTATATTACCTCCAATCCCATGTGCTTTAATTTTGCACACTAACCTCTTATGTGGGACTTTATCAAAGGCCTTCTGAAATACCAAATACACCACATCCACTGGTTCTCCCTTATCTGTTCTACCAGTTACATCCTCAAAAAACTCCAGTTGGTTTGTCAAATACGATTTCCCTTTCATAAATCATAGACTTTGTCTATTCCCGTTGATATTTTCTAAGTGTCCTGTTATCACATCTTTTATAATAGACTCTAGCATTTTACCTACTACTGATGTTAGGCTAACCTGTCTGTAGTTCCCTGTTTTCTCTCCCTGTTTTTTTAAATAGTGGGGTCACATTTGCCACCCTCCAATCTGCAGGAACTGAACCATAATCTATAGAATTTTGGAAGATGACAACCAATGCATCCACTATTTCCATGGCTTCCACTTTTAGTACACTGGGATGCAAATTATCAGGCCCTGGGGATTATTGGCTTTCAGTCCCATTAATTTCTTCAGCACTATTTTTTTACTAATACTAATTTCATTTAATTCCTCCTTCTCGCTAGACCCTTGGTTCCCCAGCATTTCTGCGAAGTTATTTGTGTCCTCTTCCATGAAGACAGAACCAAAGTATTTGTTTAATTGCTCCGCTCGATGCGGGCTTGTGTATGTGTGTTAGGGGGGGCGGTGCACACAAGGCGACACTTGCCCCAGGAATCTGGATCTGGATCCTACCATCAAAAGGGCAGCACTTCACCGATGGGGCGGTGCATTGCTCCAAATATGTGAGAGCAACAAACCAAAGGCCCCTCTGGAATGCAGCGCTGGGGCTGCGAAAACAGCGGGAAATTTGCAAGCTGCAAATTATTGTGTCAAGTTTAACACCGTCACGTTTACCTGTTTGTTAATCTGTCTACTATGTTAACTGAATATTGATCTCTTTTTCTGCTTTTTTGTAACGAACGTCTCTGTTTAAATATTGAACGTAGTAATGTCACATCAGTGAGCTCAGCACCTCTACTATGACATAGACTGCTGTAAATCTTCTGAGAGTTAAAGGCCGGCCAGGAGAGCATTTGAATAGTCGAGTCTGAAGGAAACAAAAGCATGGGTGAGGTTTCAACATCTGATGAGATGAGACAGGGGCTGAGCTGGGTGATATAATGGAGGTGGATGTTGGCAGCCTTGGCGATGGTGATGATATGGGGTTGGAAACTCAGCTCAGGGTCCAATAGGATGCCAAGGTTGTGAATGGTCAGCTTCAGACTCAGGCGGTGGCCAGGGAAAGGGATGAAGTCAGTGGATAGGGAACGGAGTTTGAGGGTAAATGTGGATATTTATCCAGCTGTGTCCGGTCCGGTTTAATATCGCACTTTACTCCCTGTGCAGGTACCATTGAGGATGGAGATCATAAAGATGTTCCGGAAGTGGTTCTTTCGAATGGGTCCAGTCCGGTTTTGCTGCCTTGTGCCAGCTGGTCTCGCACCAACATTACACAGATTCAGTGGATATTTGAACCTGACTCAGGAAACAATAGGGGGAGAATTTGTAGTATTGATGACAGCAAACATCAGTGGGTCTCCTCGCAGTTCCCGCATATAACACTGGCTGAGACTGATGGTTTCAGGTAGGGGAATTACTCTCTTTTGTTCACAGCGACAATGAAAGATGCTGGAAATTATGACTGTTTCCTGTATCCTGAACACCAGAACAACTGGATGGAAATCCGCCTCATCGTGATCAATGGTGAGTTACTGAAACCAGTTTATGGCGTAGATATATGTGCATGACACAAACTGTTTCACCATTTTCGGTATTTGCACCAATGTTCCGCTAAACACCGGTTCATTAAATACCAGAATTGTGGTCATGTGTTACGTGGAAAAACGTAGCATTAAAACAGTGTCGCTTTCCCCCAGGCCAGGCTATTGTATGCCTCTATAACCCTTTCTGTACCCTAAATGTAAACACTCAGCAGTTTACTCATCTTTATTGTAAAGTCTCAACCGGTAAAGATCAGTTCCATCTCCGAAACTTTCCCTCAGCACTTCTGCTCAAAACTAACTCGGGCAGAAATTAACTTCAATGGAACTGAATATTGGGCGGCGGGTATAACAGGAGGCCAATACATTACCACACGTTCTACACTGGCAGTTAAGATCAATTTCCAGCCCACAGGCTCGGTCTACTAAGGCCCCAATATGGCGGGCAGGAAACGTGTGTACACTTGTGACTGGAAGTGTGCCGCCTGGCCTATTGGGTGAGAAGAAACTAGAAGCGTCCTTGACCCATGCCTGAAACAGGCAGTAGGCTCTTTGCATTTGTTACTTTGAGGTCCCCTCTGTAAGATTGGTTTATCATGAGGCAGCCAGGCCCCTCACCAGATGCACTCTTCGAAACCAGCTCTAGGTATTGCCTGCTACAAAGAAGCTAACTAAAAAAAGTCCCCATATTAAAGGAACCCATCGCACCTCCCGACGCCCCCTCCCCGTCACTCCAGACCTGACCTGCTGATCCCGAGACACTGACCATGACTCCCTACATCCTAGATCCAGGCCCTGATCCCTGACTATGATCAATCCCTGATCCGTGGCCCAGACCTCTATCATCGACCCCTAACCATGGCTGTGATCCCGATCCCTGACACAAGCCCCCATCCCCGATTCTCGACTCCGGCCCCAATCTCCGACATTTGAAACAGGCCATGTTCACTGAATGCCGATCACCATCCCAAACCCAGACCCCTGGCCCCAGATACAATCCCGGACAAAAGCCCAGACCCCTGAACCCCGACCAAGGCACAGATTCCTGAACCTGGCCTTCACCGGCGAGCTCCTCCTTGTAGGGGTTCGCAAAATCCCCTCAGCCCCCGAAGATCGGGAAATATTAATCCACATCATGGACGAAGACTTTGTGTGATTTTAAATTGTCTCTGGGTTGGACAATATTTTAAAACATACCCAGAACCACAAAAGGGCTGCATTAAAAAGCTCATAGGCTAGGCAGCACTTGGACACTGGAATCAAAGAACTTTGTGAAAATCGCACACTTTAAGATTGTACATTTTATTAAAAGATGTACTCTTGAGTTTGGACTGTTTAAATTGCTCAGGGCAACAGAATTTCAAAAGGACAGGCAGGCTGTTAGCATATGAATGGAGCCCGAGCTGTCAGTCACCCTGTGGTATTGGGCGGGTCCAATAACCTAGTAGCTGCTTTTTTGCACTGGGGAGTAGCCCGTTTGAATCTGCCAATCAAAGGCAGTTCGGGAAGTTAGATAATCGATTTGTTTACAGAAACTGCTACAAGGATGTTCGCACAAGGAATTATCCACTTCTGACTGCGGTTTCAGTGACCACAAGACAATGGGTTTCTGTTTACACTCCACCCAAGCTGTCTACATAGTAATACAACTCCATTCAAAATCCATCAGGATGAATGAAGACACATCAAAACTGCAGCGTTACATTTAAAGCTCAGCACAGAAGAGACATTTGGACTGAGGAAAGGAACAGTTTAAAATGAATGGGTTTGAGTCACCCATTACTGGACAATGGGGACAGTTGGATCCCTTTTGTTTTAGCCCAGAAACCTCTGGATCTGCGTGGGAAAATTTCGGCCTCAAAATTCTTCTCAGAAGCATCTCTCTCTCTCTGGCCTGCCTCTGTGTGCCTCTACAGCGTGGGAGTCTGTCTGAAGAAGTAAGAAGACCAGCAGTTTATGTTTAAAACACTGGGGTGTTTCTTTACTTCGGGGCAGTGAAGATCTAAGTTTCGCAGGGCACGGAGCTGGCATTGCAGTGGTGAGCATATATTTTTCTGGCCTTCCACAAGGCAACTTAGGATAGGCATAAGGGTGGGAGTGAAGTGGGAATTTTGTTAGAAATTGTGATTTTAGTCATTTTCCCTCATTGTGTCCGTTTTTCCGCCCCTATTTAAGCAATTTTATCGTGATTACTTAGATCGTGTGATGTAGTTTCTTTAGTTTTAATAAAATTTGACCTTCTTGCATCCAGGCCATTTGTCCATTTTTAATATATCATTAATTATAAGTTCCTCCAGTCAGAACTGGAAAGAGGGTTTAGTGATTCGAAACCGCTGATTGGAATTGGTCACAGTGCAGTGGCAAAAGGCTGCCTGACCAGGTAAATTACCGTAAACCAGGTAAAGGATGCCCCCCTACAAATTGGCAACCACAAAGGGACTGGAGGTAGTTTTTGATATGATAAGTGGTCTGGATCTGGAGAAAGCATCAGCTCTTGCTTTTCTTGTTTTCAGTCTGTCAGTAGCTCTGTAGAAGTTAGCGGCAGCATGTAAACTGGCCTATTATGGTATAGGTGGCTGGGTTAAGAAGGGTGAGATGAGGGTGCAGGAGGAGGTTACAGAGGCCAAGAGTCGGGAGTCAGAGTTTGAAAAATGCCAGGCGGAGGTAGAACGCTTCATAAGAGAAGTGAATGAGGCCAGAGATAGTGGGATGAGGGTGCAGGAAGAAAATGCACGCCTCACACTAGAGGTCATGAAATGCCAGGCAGAGATAGAGCACCTTGTGGAGGAAGTCACATGGCTAGGGACAGTGAGATGAGGCTACAGGAGGAAAAGACACACCTCACCCGAGAAGCTAGCGAGGGCAAAAGCCACGCGAGGCACAAGATAGAGTTCCTAAAGTGCCAAATTACAGAAGCAAAGAGTAATGAGATGAGACTGCGGGAAGTGAATGCCCGCCTCACCTTAGAAGTAACAGAGCAGGAGGAAATGGTTAGGGAGGTAAAGGCAGCTTATAAGCTGACCTGCAACCAAAGGTTTAGTGGAGCAGATCATACCCCAGGTAACAGAAAGATAGAGAGTTTGGGTGTGGAGTTATTAAGGACTAAAGGGATGGTATGTCTCATAAGTCTGAAGGGAAGTCCGTCGGACAGTACCAGCAGCCCAAATCCAACCACCCCACAGGCAGCACCCAGAACAGAGCTGGCTAGGGAATTAGAGATCCCAAGACCGCAGCCCACAGCTCCGAGTTTTGAGGAGTTCTGGCAGCAAGAAGGGGTAGACAATGGGGTGGTAGGAGAACGCCAGCAGGTCCCACTAGGCAGGCGGGGACCAGGGCCAGTGTACCCCCTCCGACAACGGAGGTACGGTACGACCGTGAACGATAATGACCCAGGGGCTGTTCAGCACACCTATCTGGTACCCTATGATACCCAACAGCTCAGAGGCCTGGTGAAACATATTCCCCTGCTCTCCAAAAAGGGAGACCCCTCAATGCACTTCCAAGGGATAGAACAGGCAGCCTGTGTTAACGGCTGTGATGACGAAGAGAAAGCCAAAATTTTGCTTTTCTCTGTAGATAGTAAGCTTTATCAGACCCTTTCAGATGAGGCTAAGAGAGGGCAGAAGGGTTTTGAGGACCTAAAGGAGGAAATACTGGAAGCCATGGGTGCGAACGACGGCAGTCCAATCCATCACATAGGGAAAACACTGCAGAAGGAAGGGGAGACCCCACAGGCATTTGCAGACAGGCTGTGGCCAGTCTACAACAGCGCGTGTACAGGGGGACAAGATAGGGCAAACCTGAACCAGCGGCAGCAGACCCAATGGCTTCGTTGCCTGGTGTCCAATTGCCTGCCCCAGATAAAAGCAAAGGCTGATACTTGGTTTGACCACCGAGACCCCGTAGCAACCGAAGAGACTGTAATCTGGCAGCTCACATTAGCATATAGGAATGGAAGGAATGGTGGGACCCCCCAGCAAAAGGGTAAGGTCCACAAGGTTAAACCTGGGGGTCAATACAAGAAAGAGTGGCGCCAGGAGGGGAGCCATCCCTCCCAGAACAAGGTCACTTGTTACAGGTGCGGAGAGGATAGCCACTTGCGCAGGGATTGTGAAAAACCTGGGAGAGACGATAAAGCCAGGACCCCCGCAGCCCCAACTCAGAAGGCAGAGACAGAAACTCCTCCCGACACAGTCGAGTCCATCATGGAGTCGATAAAATCTTTCCTCAGGGCTAATCAGGGAAAGGTAGCAGCCATCAGTGGTGCTGCAGCCCCCTCGCCCACCTCTGCCTCCCCACAATGACTGGAGCCCACGCAGCCTGTCCATCTGTGTAATCTCCGGTACGATGAATGGAAGAGACCACTCGTACAGATGGAGGTAGAGAAGGTTACAGGGGCTTATCTATTGGATACGGAGGCATCATGCACCATGATCCATACGGATAATCCCACCACCTCACCTCTGTCTAATGGGGTTCCATACATACTATCGGGATTCACCAGTCAGGAGCAGGCGGGGGTATACTCCAGACCCCTCTCAATCCGTCTGGGCATGCTCAAACGAATTTATGGGCAGGCAGCAGACAGCATGGGGAAGCAGCATCGGAATAACCGACTGCTGCTCAAGCCTAGCAGGAGCCAGCAGTGGGAGATAGGAGACCTAGTGATGGTAAGAAACTATGCCCAGGTGGGAAGTTTAGAGCCACTCTACATGGGACCCTATAGTTGATAGGGCCAGCCCCATGGTCTATGCAGTAAAACTACCCCGGTGCACAAAGTGGTTCCACACCAACCAATGTAAATTGTATGAATCTGACCATACAAGTGCAAGTTCACAGGCTGTAAAGACAGGCGCTGTGGCTTGTTTCAGGGGAAAAGTTGTCCGGCCCAACAATTGGAACACTTCCCCACCCCAGTGGGACCTAAGTTTTGGCCAAAGTTTAAATTTGAACCAGTTATTTAGTTCAGAAACAGAGAAACCACAGCCTGAGAGTAGAAATCTGCAGGCTGCTGCGAGTTCATTCATAGAAAATCGCTTGGGGGGCCCAGGGAGGAGCCGCCCTGTGAAGAGACTGCCCGCGCATGTGTAGTCACTGGTCTGGAGACAGGAATTGCCCAGTCTTTTGAATGGTCTGTTCATGCAGGCGCAGTTCCCTATCCCGTGACCACAGCAGCTTCTCTTCAGTTTCCCCGCGCAGGCACAGACACGCGCCTGAGGGGAGAGGTTTCCCAACACTGGGTTCATGCAGGCACAGTTCCCCAGCCCGTGACCACAGTGGCTCCTCTTCAGTTTTCCCGCGCAGGCAGAGTCACCTGTTTGAATACAGAGGTTTCACAGTCTCTGCCGTGGGACTCCAGGGAGGAGTTTCGCGCAGGCGCAGTCACCTGTTTAAAGGGACAAGCTTCCCAGCCTGCTTCTAGAGTGGTTCCCCCTATGGTGTGGGACTCTGGGGAGGAAGGGATCGCAATTCCTCTTGCAGGGGACATATGGAAGGAGCCAGTACCAGGTTTTGGACCTGGATAGGAAGATTTTCAGCCACCAGCAGCGGGTGGTGAGGGGATACCTGCCCCCAGTACAGGAGTGGGTGGGGAAAAGGAGACAAACCCGGATTACTGGCAGGCTGCCAGGTATATTAAACAGTGCGGGCTATTTGCATCAGGGGGAGAAGGTTCCCAGCCAGCTAGGGCTGTGACCCATGCTCAGGGTCCATCAGCCAAAGTTTCCCCCACAGAGACCCCCCTTAGAAGGTCTCAGTGGGTCCGCAAGCCCAAGATAAGATGGTCACCAGAGTACCCGCCACAAAGAGCAATCTCCCGAGCCCGGGGGGAAACAGATCACAGAGATCCCCAACTAGCAGCCATAAGCTGCTAGGGACGTGAAGCAGGAGGCAGTCCAGCTTCACTGCAGGCAGCAGAGATTAGCCTGGCCATCTGGAGACGGGCGGCATTTGTATTATAGCTTTGTGTTAAGCCACCTATGTTTATAGCTTGCTTTTAAGGTGTTTAAATTTTAAGTTTAGACTGTAACTAGTAGTTTAAGTTTAAAGTTTAGATGTTTATAAGTGTGCTTGTAGTTTGGTCCGAGGTTTAGGAACCCGACCATGTCTCCACCTAAGGCAGCAGGTCAGTGAGAGACCTGGCTGTGTGTCCTTTTAAGTTCTTTTGCAGGAGAGTGGTCAAAGGAGCAGCCCTGTTCGCCTAGCCCGAGCTGGGCATCAAATGAAGATATGGTTATACAGAATGTTGGAGATCACCTCGCCACTGGACAAATCCAGGAGGAGACCCCGCAGCGACCTTCGGGGGAAACCAGAGAGGGTCTGGAGGAACCTGCCTACTCATCCTATGCGGAAGAGATGGCCCCAGCCCCGACAGAGCACTATCCTGACCGAATTTCACTTGCGGGAGACCTCGCTATTGAGGAGTCAAGGTGGGGAAGCACGGGTGCCTTGTCAGATAGGGACGCGTTCCCCGGGAGTGGGTGGTGATGGCCCGGGAAAGATTGTTAAAGGGGAGGGGGAGACCCAAGAGTTGCGTGGGTGCATTCAGGGAAGGGAGGAACTCACCCAGGGCTCACGGGCAAAGTTAGAGTGTAAGTGTGGCTGGGAAGGATGAGTGGGTGGCTGGATCTGGGATCCAAGTTTGAGTGTGGGGCCAGTGAGAGCCGCCACACAGGCACCCATCATTTTCTGCAGCCAGTCAAGGGAAGACGGGAGGGGGAGGGACTGGGAGTCGCGATGCCATACTCTCCGGTCTCGGTCTGTGAAACATGAGGGATACCCCGCCTCCACAAAGGGACAAGGGAATGGCTTGGGGCTGGCGGATCAGGCTGTTCTGTAAAATCCATTCTGTATATTTTAAAAGTTTAAGACCATTAAAGTGGGGGTGGAAGGAACATTTACTGCCCGGGTGGGAGGAGCAATACCGACTCGAATTTCACGACCCATCATTGGCATGTGATGGTCGGGGTTTATTTCAGCATTTTGTTTCAAATGTTTCAGCATTTTGTTTCAAATGTTTAATGAAGATTTTTGTATTTGTTTTACAGTTCCAAGTGGTGCAGAGGCATAGGACCCTCTCCATGCTTGGGATCATTTTGATTACATTGTGTAACCAAGATTGCAACATTTTGTAATATGTTATAATGTAACAAGTGGTGCAAGGGTATGAGTCCCCTTATTGTAACATTCTGCAATTAATGTATCTGTAGATGCTTACCATACCACCGTTTTTCTCGGATTTGAGGGGAACAGATGGGTTGGGGGATCAGTGATAGGTAGCTATAGGTAAATACAGGGGATGGTTGTTTGTCGGGGGTCAGAAAATTTTGCTCACTTTCTTCAAGAGGATACTACAAGCAAGTTGGAAGTAGCCAAGGGAGGAATGTAGGGGTTGGCAAAATCCCCTCAGCCCCCGAAGATCGGGAAATATTAATCCACATCGTGGACGAAGACTTTGTGTGATTTTAAATTGTCTCTGGGTTGGACAATGTTTTAAAACATACCCAGAACCGCAAAAGGGCTGCGTTAAAAAGCTCGTAGGCTAGGCAGCACTTGGACACTGGAATCAAAGAACTTTGTGAAAATCGCACACTTTAAGATTGTACATTTTATTAAAAGATGTACTCTTGAGTTTGGACTGTTTAAGTTGCTCAGGGCATAAAAATGGCTGAACAGACCTCATGGAAACAGAATTTCAAAAGGACAGGCAGGCTGTTAGCATATGAATGGAGCCCGAGCTGTCAGTCACCCTGTGGTATTGGGTGGGTCCGGTAACCTACTAGCTGCTTGTTTGCACTGGGGAGTTGGCCACTTGAATCTGTCAATCAAAGGCAGTTTGGGAAGTTAGATAATCGATTTGTTTACAGAAACTGCTACAAGGATGTTTGCACAAGGGATTATCCACTTCTGACTGCGGTTTCAGTGGCCACAAGACAATGGGTTTCTGTTTACACTCCGCCCAAGCTGTCTACATAGAAATACAACTCCATTCAAAACCCATCAGGATGAATGAAGACACATCAAAACTGCAGCTTTACATTCAAAGCTCAGCACAGAAGAGACATTTGGACTGAGGAAAGGAACAGTTAAAATGAATGGGCTTGAATCACCCATTACTGGACAACGGGGACAGTTGGATCCCTTTTGTTTTAGCCCAGAAACCTCCGGATCTGGGCGGGAACATTTCGGCCCCAAAATTGGGGTATAAGAGATAGCTTCTCAGAAGCATCTCTCTCTCTCTGGCCTGCCTCCGTGTGCCTCTACAGCACGGGAGTCTGTCTGAAGAAGTAAGAACACCAGCAGTTTACTTTTAAAACACTGGGGTGTTTCTTTATTTCGGGGCAGTAAAGATCTAAGTTTTGCAGGGCACGGAGCTGGCATTGCAGTGGTGAGCATATATTTTTCTGGCCTTCCACAAGGCAACTTAGGATAGGCATAAGAGTGGGAGTAAAGTGGGAATTTCGTTAGAAATCGTGATTTTAGTCGATTTCCCTCATTGTGTCCGTTTTTCCTCCCCTATTTAAGCAATTTTACCGTGATTACTTTGATCATGTGGTGTAGTTTCTTTAGTTTTAATAAAATTTGACTTTCTTGCATCCAGACCATTTGTCCATTTTTAATATATCATTATATATAAGTTTCTCCAGTCAGAACTGGATGAAGTATTTAGCGATTCGAAACTGCTGATTGGAATTGGTCACAGTGCAGTAGCAAAAGGCTGTCTGACCAGGTAAATTTTCGTAAACCAAGTAAAAGATGCCCCCTACATCCTGGACTCCCAGCATGTGCCTGCAGCACATTGGCCTGATATTTATGCAGTCCAAGGCCCGATGGGCCTACCTGTTTTGAGGTTGTGCCTGTCCTGATAGACTAGTTATTATGCACTGTGTAATAGTGGTGAGTATGAGGAGCTGAAGTGGTTTGGTGCATTGATTTCAGGAGTGTGAAGGGAAACGGGGTGGTTGTATTGCAAGTATTTTGAATAATGATGTTGTTAGTGGTAGAGCTATGAGCAGGGAGAAAGAGCAGTATCGATACCTTGACAACTCTTGCGAGGCCGTTGTAGTTCTTTCAGCATGGCAGCCATGTGTTGGGATGAATGTTCCTTGCCTTGATCTCTTCTGCGACCTCTCCTCACTGGCGGTGGAGGTGTTTGGTGAACAGGATGTCCCTCCTCCTGTCCACTGTCTGCATTAGTGCCACCAACGTGACATTGGAGAACCTTGGGGCCCAGCTGGATCACTTGCAGCAATGTTATCCCTCTGACAACATTTCCCGCTGTCTGTAGCCAAAGTGCACCTCCCCTTTAAGAGTTGCTGATTGCCTTTAAAGGGCAGGCGGCACACCCAATTTCCGGCCCTAACCCAAAACAGGAAAAGCACCACTGAACAGCTGGGAAGGGCTGGCGGCATGTGAATCATTTTAATGAGTTTCGAGCAGGAATTTAAGGTGGTGCCTGGGAATATGTGACGAGGCACAGGCAGCATGTGCGCCTGCCCCCTGTGCGATGGTATTCAGCCGCAATTGCAGTTATAGGCTACAATTTAATCTGTGGTGTCTTTTGCCAGTTTGACCAGTTATCCTCTTCCCACAGTGTCTGTGACCCCAGCTGGCCCAATTCCCCTGGGAACCTCCGTAAATCTGACCTGTGAGATGTCTGACCCATCATATTTCAACAGTATCGATTGGAGCATTGAAAATACCCAAGTAACTGCGAAAGGGAATACAATCGAGTGGAAACTGAACAACACGCTCATCCCTAAAGACAAGCAGCACAAGTTCGATTTCAGAAGTTTAAACATCAACAATTTTCAACTCTCCGATGCGGGACGCTACACATATACCGTAAGATTGAAGAATGGAAAGTTTTGCTCTTACAGCCGTCTCTTGGAGATATCAGGTTAGCCCACATCTCAAACAATACTTCCATTTGCCCGCGATGATTGATATCATTATCTCCTCAGTTTCACTAATAGAAAAGTGAAGCTGGTAGCCTGCTCTGTCCTGCATGGTGCTGAGCTCTCCGAGTACATTCAGCCGCTGGTGAGTATTCCATTGCACTTAGAACATGAGCAATGAGGAGGGCAAAACAGCTTCAAGGAGTCAGGAGGTGATCCAAATCACCGCAGAGAACCCAGCCTTTGCCCTCCTCCTGGATCCACAGTGGTCTGTTTAAACTTCTGGTCAGTGATGACTCCTAGAATGCTAGCAGGTAGCTGGGAAATGTTGGAGCTTTTGAAGGTAATGGGGAGGTGATGATCATTCTCTTGTTCGATTTTAATAGGTCAACACCTCAGTCTAATTATTTGGCAGATTAATATCAATTAATGAGTTTCGTGCCCGAAATGTAACATGAGCTGTTTTATGCTGAAGTGTTCTCTGAGATTGTAGAGCCTGAGCACATTCTAAACTCTATTGGACACCCTGGAACTTTACTTAAAATGGCTTCAAATCCAAAAATTCCAATCCCTATCTCCAGAAACCAATATGTTTTAATCTGTTTATGAGATGCAGA
The DNA here is from genome assembly GCF_052327205.1 of Somniosus microcephalus. Lineage (NCBI taxonomy): Eukaryota > Metazoa > Chordata > Chondrichthyes > Squaliformes > Somniosidae > Somniosus > Somniosus microcephalus. The sequence goes on from NC_140998.1 coordinate 187,022,931, forward strand.
TGACGCTGGTAAGGCCGTGTTTATTGCCCATTCTTAGTTGATAAAGAGGAACCAGTTGAAGTAGTATATTTACAATAATGATCGGGCAATTTGATATCGCCCGTTTTACACCATTGCCCACACTGAAAATTAAACCCAGCACGCCTGGAAAATTTACGTGATGGAGGCCAAATTTCAGGCTGAAATCAGGCCGCTCTGTTTGGGGGCGCGCCTCTAGAGCAACACCTAGTCTGGGCCCATAAAACGGCCAAGACTATGATACACCCAACAACATTTTCCCTTCCATTGCCCTCAATTGACAGGAAAATCGGACGTGGTGTATAGAGGGTGGCAAAATCGATATCACCCATTATAGACTATCACAAAAAGTTAATATTACCCGCATCTCCCATTTTTGCTCATCTTGCTGATCGAGAGGGAGATGTGACGATAACCACTGCGGTGTCTCCGTCTATGTTTCACTTCCTTTGGTTGAAGTGGTTAACACTGGTTCAATACTTTCCCACGGTGGAAGGGATGAGAACAGAAACTCACACACTGATCACATCAAGAACTGCGTGGGACTCTGATCTTATTTGCGGCTTACCACAGTTGGGCACTAAGTTGCTGAAACACAAACAGAAATTTATCATTGGGCCTACTGTCAATGTGGATGATTCCTGTCACTCCTTAATGCCATAGACATTTACATTGCAGCTAACAAACAACAGGACTATGTATTAGAAAACAGGTGAACAGCAATGTTTAGAGATTTTTGTGTCCTTCCGTCCCTCTGTCACGAAGATTTTGGCCCCAAAATTTCTGGTCGGAGGCTTCCCACAGGCCGATGCCTCCGAGCTGCAAAAAATCTATGAATTTTCCTGGTGGCCCGGAGGTTCGGAGATTCACGCTCTTGGGCCTCTCCGAGTATGCGCGGGCAGAGGCCCACACATCCCAGGGGTTCATGCAGTTCGCAAGCACCCCTGGAATCACGTGGGCCGGCCCAACCAATGAAAGAAGGGGAATCCCCATTCATACTTCAGGGGACTCTGTATGTACGGAACTCCCATAAGTATGAAAGGGGATCACTTAGAAAATAAACGAACACATGATATAAGTTTAAAAAAAATCATATTTAAAATTAATTAAAATGCCATTTAATTAAATATTCTAAACAAAATATTGGGCCAGAAATTCGGGTCGGAGGCTTCCTGTGGGTGCAAGTTTCCAACCTGCACTGACCTAGCGCGCCGGCCGTTGTGCTGTGGGCCCCCATGGGATTCCGATCCTGGGCCTCCTCCAACTGCCGGCGCGCAGTGCTTGCGTATCCCAGGGGCGCAGTTAGTTCGAAGCATCCCCTGGGATCACGTGGGCCATGGAGAGCCAATCGTAGCAGGGAATCTCTTTTCATAGATTTGACAGGAAGACCTGTCAGATCTATGAATTAGAGATCGGCCCCAAAACATAAATGAAACTTCAAATAAATAAATAAAAAATCACAATTTTAAAATAACTATAAATTATATAAAATTACTATTTTACACAATAATTTAAATGAAAAAATTAATTACAGTTTTTAACGGGGCTAAAAATAAACTTAGCTTTCTTTAAAGTATTTAAAAATAATAAACCTGTGGAAAAAATGTTTTAATTTTATTTAATTCACCACTTACCTTGTTAAAAGCAGGCCTTGCGACTGCTTTTTAAACACGTAGCTGCTGGAGACTTACCCTCCCGGAGAAACCTGCAAAAAAAAAACGGAAGTTCCAGGTGCAGGCGCAAGCGCTGCTTCTCCGGTGCACGCGTTCGACCTGTGAACCCCTTCCTTGAAGGAAACGGAAGTTCCGGTTTCCCACGCATGCGCAGTGCATGCACAAAACCGGCACTTTCATTGGCCCTATGCGTAAGTACCCAATGCATTCTCACCCACGGGGAACCGAACTTCTTGCCCATTATTGTTTTAAATTGTTTTTTATGTTTTAACGGGGTTAAAAATAAACTTACCCTTTGGACAGGGTTTTTAATGTATAAATGAGTTTTACCAGGCGTAAGAATTCACGGACATTCACTGGGCCGAAGTTGGGCAAATAACGCAACAGTCCCGGGATGCAGAGGATCTGTCAAGAGGATTCTTGGCAGAACGCAAGTTCTGGGTTTTCGCGCATGCACTTCGCATGCCTAAACCCGGGACTTGCGCGCCCCCTACTGGTGTGTGCACACGTACTAGCTGGAGTGCCCGGCGGTGCTGAGGGTTTTTTGAGGGCATGTTGTTATGAAAAAAGTAGAAATAATTTTTATATATATAAGTGAGTTTGTCTGTCTGTGCGGGAAGGAGAGAGAGAGAGAGAGAGGGAAAGAGAGAGAGAGAGAGAGACTGGGGGGGGGAGAGAGCCCGGGGATTGAGAGTGAGACTGGGGGGGAGAAGAGAGAGACTGGGGGGAGAGAGCGACTGGGGGGGAGAGAGCAACTGGGGGGGAGAGAGCAACTGGGGGGGAGAGAGCGACTGGTGGGGAGAGAGAGAGAGACGGGGGGAGAGAGAGAGAGACTGGGGTGTAGAGAGAGAGAGACTGGGGTGAAGAGAGAGAGAGAGAGACTGGGGGAGAGAGAGAGGGAGACTGGGGGGAGTGAGAGAGAGACTGGGAGAGAGAGAGACTGGGGGGAGAGAGAGAGAGAGAGACTGGGGGAGAGAGAGAGAGAGAGACACGGGGGGAGAGAGAGAGAGAGAGAGAGACTGAGGGGGAGAAAGAGAGAGACTGGGGGAGACAGAGATGGGGGGAAGAGAGAGAGA